>NC_086193.1:7245000-7910699 GCF_023053635.1 Elgaria multicarinata webbii | reverse complement strand
TCATCTATACCAAGCAGGATATTCCACTATGAAAGCAGTATATAAAAGGCAGGAGCCACACTACTGCTTTATAGCAGTATTGAAGCGCACTGACAACTGTTGAGGCCCAATGACATACTGTATACTGCTTTCATACCGCTACATTCTGCTTGGTGTGGCTCCTGCCTTTTATATACTACTTTCATAGCGCAATATTAGGGCGACCCTATGAAAAGGAGGACAGAGTTCCTGTATTTTGAACAGTTGCATAGAAAAGGGAATTTCAGCAGGTGTCATTGTATATATGGAGAACCTGGTGAAATTGCCTCTTCATCACAACGGTTTAAGCTGCAGGAGCTATATTAGAGTGACCAGATTTAAAAGAGGGCAGGGCACCTGCAGCTTTAACTGTTATAATGAAGAGGAAATTTCACCAGGTTCCCTATATATACAAATGACACCTGCTGAAATTCCCTTTTCAATACAACTGTTAAAGATACAGGAGCCCTGTCCTCCTTTTCATAGGGTCACCCTACGCAATATCCTGCTTGGCGTAGATGAGGCCGGAGAGAAGACTGAGGAGGTTGTCACACAGAGGAGGGTCAGGATCTCTTCTTGATCATCCCAGAGTGCAGGACACGGAATAATGGGCTCAAGTTACAGGAAGTGAGATTCCAGCTAGACATCAGGAAATGCTTCCTGACTGTTAGAGCAGTACGACAATGGAACCAATGACCCAGGGAGGTTGTGGCTCTCCCACACTGGAGGCCTTCAAGAGGCAGCTGGACAACCATTGGTCAGGGATGCTTTAAGGTGGATTCCTGCTTTGAGCAGGGGGTTGGACTCAATGACCTTATAGGCCCCTTCCAACTCTACTATTCTATGATTCTGACACTCTTATTTAAACATGCCATTCCTGACTGAATGACAAGCCACAATGTTACAGGAGCAATTTGATTTTAAATGTTCTTATTGTTTTGTATTTTGATTTTTTTAAAACTACTGTTTACCACTCAAGACTTCCCCCCCCCCCCAGATATATAGCACTTTATAAATGTTGTAAATAAATAAACAAATAAACCAACAAGATCCTGGACTTGATTATTTTTTTTAGCCTGATTCACTAGATTGTGTTGTTCTTATACTGATGCCATGTATATAACAGATAAATTAATTTTATTTTAGTTAACTTAACTGACTTATTTCTTATCTTGGTACTTCGCTCTGAGAACCTTTTTGGCTGAAGGATGGGATAATAATGCAATAAATAAATAAATAATCCCCACTTACATGGAAGTCTCATGCTTCCAGAAGACACATGTTTTCAGATAGGTTGTTCTGTATGAAGTGCAAAGCAAGTCTAACTACCCAACAAACAGATTAATGTAGTTCTTCCCAACATGGTACCCTCCAGATGTGTTGGACTGCAACTTCCATCATTCCCAGCTGGCACACTGTGACTTTAAACTTAAGACAAGCAAATACTCTGTACAAACTAGTTGGGAAACTGTAGCCTATATGACTTCACTGGGTAATATTTGTTTGTGAATTGTAGCCTTAAAAAGAAATACACAACAAAACACCACTTTGTTCTTCAGAGTCCAACTCTCAGGGATTTATAAATGACATTTTATGAAGAGGAAACGGGAAAAGACTGTGCCCCAAAGGAAAAGAATAGCCACGGTAGTGGTGCATTGTACAACAATGCACAGCCTGATTGTGAATAAGCAAAACAGGAACTGTGAATAGATGGGGAAACAGGCACACATAAAATTCACTGTATTAAGGCCACCACCCCTTTGAGGGATTCATAACCCACCCTGAACAAGTAACAAGAGGCATGTTTGTCTTAATTTCTTTAATGAGCCTTCAACAAGATGCTTAATTTCTTATAGAAATTGCAGGTTGAAACTGGTGATGGGGAAGGACGTTTGCACCATGAAATGTCTTGCAAACTGCCAATTCTCTTCAGTCTGAAGGCCAAAGAGTCCCACTTGAAAAAACATGCCTTCAATCTACCAAAAGACCCATCATAAATCCAGCTCCGCTCTGCAGATTAATTTGTAGGTTAAAAGATTACATATTGCTCTAGATATCAACGAATGGCATTTTAAACATTTTTACGGATGGGAACGGCAGCTAGGCAAATTTTAAAATTGTGTTAACTAGTGTACGGAAGAGAGGTCAGCTATTGAACTGTTTTGCATGGCAGTAAAATGTGAGCCTGTATTTCCGGCGGTGTTGAGCTTCTTTCCTGTACCTAGGAAAGAAGGTACTTCTTTCCTAGGGGTTTTGAGCCCCATCAGACGAGCGTTTTATTGCACGCTCGTTACTGGGCACTCATGGATTTTCACGGGTCCCTCTCACCACATCGTCTGCTTTTAACCTTCTTCGTGTGACAAAAAAACGCCCCAGTAAGTCCGATTGCTGCTATCTCTCGCTGTGTGCAGGAGAAGCAGAGTGATCAAAACTGCCCCCTGAATGGGCCACGTGCACATTGTTTACTTCCTCTTTCAAAAGCGGAAGTAATGAGGGACAAATGCGATGGTAAGCTATCGCTGAGAAGCGATGGTAAGCAATCGCGATTTCCCCCTGTGTGATGACGCTCTTTATCTGCCATCCCATTGAGTTTTTGTTTATATTGTTTGGTTTAGGGGTGTTTTAATTTGGATCGTTTATAAAGGTGGGACACACATTTTGTTATGGAAGTAAGTTCCCTGTGTTTAATGGGGCTTACAACCTAGCAAATGTATCAAAACTTTATAAATGTTAATTATAATTATTATTATGTTAATAATAATAATATTAATAATAATAATAGCAGATTATCAGCCTGACAGTGCAACTGTATACTGAGAAGCAAGCACCAATGAGTTAAGGACATAAGAACATAAGAAATGCCCTGCTGGATCAGACCAAGGGTCCATCTAGAATCATAGAATCATAGAATAGCAGAGTTGGAAGGGGCCTACAAGGCCATCGAGTCCAACCCCCTGCTCAATGCAGGAATCCACCCTAAAGCATCCCTGACAGATGGTTGTCCAGCTGCCTCTTGAATGCCTCTAGTGTGGGAGAGCCCACAACCTCCCTAGGTAGCTGATTCCACTGTCGCACTGCTCTAACAGTCAGGAAGTTTTTCCTGATGTCCAGCCGGAATCTGGCTTCCTTTAACTTGAGCCCGTTATTCCGTGTCCTGCACTCTGGGAGAATCGAGAAGAGATCCTGGCCCTCCTCTGTGTGACAACCTTTTAAGTATTTGAAGAGTGCTATCATGTCTCCCCTCAATCTTCTCTTCTCCAGGCTAAACATGCCCAGTTCTTTCAGTCTCTCTTCATAGGGCTTTGTTTCTAGACCTCTGATCATCCTCGTTGCCCTCTTCTGAACACGCTCCAGCTTGTCTGCGTCCTTCTTGAATTGTGGAGCCCAGAACTGGATGCAATACTCTAGATGAGGCCTAACCAGGGCCGAATAGAGAGGAACCAGTACCTCACGTGATTTGGAAGCTATACTTCTATTAATGCAGCCCAAAATAGCATTTGCCTTTCTTGCAGCCATATCGCACTGTTGGCTCATATTCAGCTTGTGATCTACAACAATTCCAAGATCTTTCTCATTTGTAGTATTGCTGAGCCAAGTGTCCCCCATCTTGTAACTGTGCATTTGGTTTCTATTCCCTAAATGTAGAACTTGGCATTTATCCCTATTAAATTTCATTCTGTTGTTTTCAGCCCAGCACTCCAGCCTATCAAGATCACTTTGAAGTTTGTTTCTGTCTTCCAGGGTATTAGCTATCCCACCCAATTTGGTGTCATCTGCAAATTTGATCAGCGTTCCCTGCACCTCCTTGTCCAAATCATTAATAGAAATGTTGAAGAGCACTGGGCCCAGGACTGAGCCCTGCGGCACCCCACTCGTTGCCTCTCCCCAGTTTGAGAAGGTTCCATTGATAAGTACTCTTTGAGTCCGATTCTGTAGCCAACTGTGGATCCACCTAATAGTTGTTCCATCTAGCCCACTTTTAGCTAGTTTGTTAATCAGAATGTCATGTGGTACTTTGTCAAAAGCTTTGCTGAAGTCAAGATATATGACGTCCACATCTAGTCAGCACTCTGTTCACATAGTGGCCAACGAGGGACCCACAAGCAGGACATGGGTGCAACAACACCCTCCCACCCATGTGTACACAAGCATAGCGCCTCTGATCCTTGAAGTTCAAAGGGACTTTCTCCCAGGTAAGTATGTAGAGGATTGCAGCTTCTGATTATTTTATGCTGCCACTGCCTTTGCACGCTTGTATTCTTTTTAATGAGTGTCACTGGGTTTCATCTCCGTTGTTATCTCTAGTGGCAGGCAATGTCTTTTCTCAGGCAAATTGCATGTCAATAGCCCAGAATGACTAGTAGACGTTTCCTTAAAGCAGGGGTGGGGACCTGTGGCCCTCCAGATGTCGGTGGAGTGTAACTCCCATCATCACTAGTGGCTATGTGGCTGGGACTGATGGGAGTTACAGTCCAATAACATCTGGAAGGCCACATATTTATTTTATTTATTTATTTATTACATTTTTATACCGCCCAATAGCCGAAGCTCTCTGGGCGGTTCACAAAAATTAAAACCATAGTAAAACAACCAACAGGTTGAAAGCACAAATACAAAATACAGTATAAAAAGCACAACCAGGATAAAAACCACGCAGCAAAATTGATATAAAATTAAAATACAAAGTTAAAATAGCAAAGAGCCCATATTCCCCACCTCCTGCCTTAATGGGAGCTAACAAATGGGATTAGCAACGAAGGGTTGCAGCGTGGAGTGCTCCTGCTCAGGTGCAAGCCAACCAGCCATGACCTTTTCCAGGATGCTTTATTTATTTATTTATTTATTTATCATATTTATACCCCGCTCCTCAGCCAAAAAAGGCTCTCGGAGCGGCTTACACTTTATCCTATTTCTCTCTCTAGGGTTCCATTTCTCCAACCCGTCAGGGAAAATCCAGCACTCTCTATACCTTCTGAGAATGCTCAGTCCTCATTGGGAGGGTTCCTCTCGCTTGTGCAGGATGGTGCTATTTTGGTTACATAAAGCATTCAGAGAGTGAGTTTTCGATATAATAGGATGGTTGGGAGATACCAAAACCAGCACTTTAAGTAGGGCTGGGAAAATAACAGGCAGCTATGTAAATGAGAAAGAATAGTAATATGATCTGAAAGCCTAAGTCCCACAAGCATTCAAGCTACCACAATCTGAACCAGTCCTATTCCTGAATAGTCTTCAAGGGTAGCTCCATGTAGGGCTCACCTACACTGAGCAGGATATTGCACTATGAAAGTGATATGAAAGTGGTATATAAAAGGCAGGAGTCACACCAAGCAGGTTATAGTGGTACGAAAGTGGTATATGGTATGTGTCCATGGGCCCCAACAGTTGTCCGCGCACTTCAACACAGCTATAAAGCAGTAGTGTGGCTCCTGCCTTTTGTATACCATTTTCATGCTGCTTTCAAAGTGTAATATCCTGCTGGATATATTATTATTATTATTATTATTATTATTATTATTATTATTATTGCATTTTTATACCGCCAAATAGCTGAAGCTCCCTGGGCGGTTCACAAAAACTAAAACAATTCAAAGTATAAAGCCAACATGATGGAAACATGATATAAAATACACATTAAAACATACCATACACAATTAAAACATCCTGAAAACATTCTAAAATTTCACTGGATAGGCCTGCCAGAATAGATCAGTCTTTATTGCTTTTTTAAATTCTAAAAGACTGTCAAGTTGACGAATCTCCTCCGGCAGGCCATTCCACAGTCTGGGAGCAGCAGAAGAGAAGGTCCTCTGGGTAACAGTTGTTAATCTAGCTTTTGCTAGCTGAAGTGGATTCTTCCCAGAGGATCTGAGTGTGCGGGGCGGATTGTATGGGAGAAGGAGATCCCGCAGGTAGCCTGGACCCAAACCATGTAGGGCTTTAAAGGTAATAACCAACACTTTGTACTTTGCCCGGAAACTAATCGGCAGCCAGTGAAGAGATTTTAAGACTGGTGTAATGTGGTCACCCCTAGGTGTACCAGTGATCAGCCCGAGTTATAGATGAGCACATAGAGTGCGTTACAGTAATTTAGCACGGATGTAACCAAAGCACGTGCCACTCTGGCCGGGTCAGCTTTTTCTAGATAGGGCCACAGCTTCTGAACTCGCCTAAACCAGTAAAAAGAATTCCTGGTAGTTGACACTACTTGTATTAACAGAGACAATGCTTACTCCAGAAGCACTCCCTGGCTGCATACCTGGCCCTTCAGAGAGTGTGTGATCCTATTCAGAGTCAGATCTGAAGCTATATCCAAATTAGCAGATTTCCCAACCTACAGTACTTATCTGGATTAAGTTTCAGCTTGTTAGCCCTCATTGATTCCAATACTGCCTCCAGACACCCGCTCAGGGTTTCAGCTGCCTCCCTGGGATTAGATGGTGAGAAAGAGAGGTAGAGCTGCGTGTCGTCCGCATATTAATGACACCTCAGCCCAAACCACCTCTCAATTCTCTTCATAGATGTTGAAAAGTACCGCAAATGTCAGTAGCCAAGGGGTAGGACAAAAGTCTCCCAGCACTACTTTCTGGGTCCATCCCCCCCAAGAACAGACTAGACCAGAGCAACTGCAACACCTTGTCCCCAAGTTCTATCCCAGATAGAGAGCTGACAAGGATACCATGATCCTTGAAAACTGCTGAGAGAGGCAAGGATAACGTATAAGGTCACATTGCCGTTGCTCCTTCCTCAGCATAAGTCATCCATTAGGGCGACCAAAGGAGTTTCTGTCCCAAAATCAGACTGGAATGGATCTAAATAATCAGTGTCATCCAAAACAGCCAGATGCTGACATGATATCACCCGCTCCAAACCTTGGTAAAAAAAATAGTGCATTTGAAACTGGGCAATACTTTCCCAATAGCCAAGAGATGTAGGCCACAGCTAGACCTAAGGTTTATCCTGGGATCATCCAGGGTTCGCCCCTGCCTGAGCACTGGATCCCCTGTGTGTCACCTAGGCCATAGCTAGACCTAAGGTTTATCCCTGGATCGTCCAGGGGTCAAACCTGTTCATCTAGAGTACTGTGTCCAGTTCTGGGCTCCACAATTCAAGAAGGATGCAGACAAGCTGGAGCGTGTTCAGAAAAGGGCAACCAGGATGATCAGAGGTCTAGAAACAAAGCCCTATGAAGAGAGACTGAAAGAACTGGGCATGTTTAGCCTGGAGAAGAGAAGATGGAGGGGAGACATGGGCCACAGCTAGACCTAAGGTTTATCCTGGGATCATCCAGGGTTCGCCCCTGCCTGAGCACTGGATCCTCTGTGTGTCACCTAGATGAACAGGTTTGACCCCTGGACGATCCAGGGATAAACCTTAGGACTAGCTATGGCCATGATAGCACTCTTCAAATACTTAAAAGATTGTCACACAGAGGAGGGCCAGGATCTCTTGTCGATCCTCCCAGAGTGCAGGACACGGAATAACGGGCTCAAGTTAAAGGAAGCCAGGTTCCAGCTGGACATCAGGAAAAACTTCCTGTTAGAGCAGTACGACAATGGAATCAGTTATCTAGGGAGGTTGTGGTCTCTCCCACACTAGAGGCCTTCAAGAGGCAGCTGGACAACCATCTGTCAGGGATGCTTTAGGGTGGATTCGTGCGTTGAGCAGGGGGTTGGACTCGATGGCCTTGTAGGCCCCTTCCAACTCTGCTGTTCTATGATTCTGTGATCTAGGTGACACATAGGGGATCCAGTGCTCAGGCAGGGGTGAACCCTGGATGATCCCAGGATAAACCTTAGGTCTAGCTGTGTCCCTAGATCAGTGGTTCTCAACCTGTGGGTCGGGACCCCTTTGGAGGTCGAATGACCCTTTCACAGGGGTCGCCTAAGACCATTGGAAAACACATATTTCCGATGGTTTAGGAAACTGTATTGACTGAACTATGTCATGTATCATCTTTTGTATTATTAAAACTATTGTTATGTATTATTTTCATTAGCAAACCATCCCATGACAATGGATCGTGTAGAGAAGAACGAAAATAATTTTATGGTTGGGGGTCACCACAACATGAGGAACTGTATTAAAGGGTCGCGGCATTAGGAAGGTTGAGAACCACTGGACTAGATGGACCTAGTTTGACCCCTGCACGATCCAGGGATAAACCTTAGGTCTAGCTGTGGCCCTAGATGAACCTAGTTTGACCCCTGCACGATCCAGGGATAAACCTTAGGTCTAGTTATGGCCATAGACTTGGCTTCTTCTAGAGTAGCATGTAACAGAACTCTGTAACAGATATATAGAAATGATCTTTGGGAAATTCTCACCACGACGGCAAGGGCAGAGCGCAGGGCAATATTTGTTGCTTTTATTGTTCTGCGTTGATTTATTTTGATTTTCAGCTGCCTTAAATATTTGTTTGAACAGTGGGGTTTAAATGCTGAACGGATGGGCAGCAATGCATCCTTGGCCTGCACAAAGCAAGGACATTACAAAGTTTCTGCCCCAAGGGGCATACAGCTAAAACTGTATATATGGAAAGCAAGGGAGGGAAGGGCTAAACTGAATAAGAATGTGTCGATTTCACTTATAATTTTAAAAAATCAAATAATGTATTTATCAAACTAGATACAGGGGGGGAAAACACAAGTGAAAAAATTGTTAAAATACCCAGGAAAGCTTTGGTAGGAATGCTGAGTCACATAACATCCACTCCCTATTTATTTATTTATAATTGTTATCCCGTGGAATTTGCTCTTTTTGAATCCGTAATATGTTTCATTGGCTAGGCTGAGGTAGTGCCATCTTCCAAAATGACCTCGAAGGCTTCATACCAGGCTTCAACGCTAGACGCCTGTGGGAGTCATTTGCCCATACCCAAAATGGCGACTGCTCCCTGCCCACTCTCGAGACAAAGGTGATAGAGGAAGCCTAGGCGAGGGCGCAAACGCTCACCTCTTTTAAGATGGCCGCCGCCCGGCCTTCACCGCCCGCGCTCGACATGGCCCCCACGCGTCGCCCGGCGGACAATCGAGCCGCGCGCCGCAGCTTGAGCCCGCCCCCGCCGCTTAGTTTCACCCAATGAACGCTCCCCATTGGGAGCGCTTTGCCGACGCCGCGAGGCTCCGTTGCCCGCCTCATTAAAGCGACAGCCCAGTCAGCCAATGGGGCTTCAGCGCGGAGAGGGAGCAGAGGGCGGGCCCTGTCCACGCCGCCATTTTGTGAGTCTATATAACACGTAGCCGTTGGGTCCGCTCCTGCTACTCCAGCGCCTGCACTCCGCTTCCCTTCGGGTCGCCTTCGTGTGCCATGGACGGGTGAGCGGATGAGGGAGGACAGCGGGCTGAGGGACGGGGCGGGTTAAGCGGAGGAAAAATTACCTCAGGGCAGCGAGGAGGGGCGCCAGGCTCACCTGACCGCGTCGCGTGGGGGAGGCGGCGGCGGCGGCCGAGAAGAGGCCGCGCTTCATGGGCTGCGACGGGAGTCACCGGTTCTGTGAGGGGAGGGAGCGCGAGTGAGCGAAGGCCCAAGCCGGGGCCTCGTGGCGCCCTTCGGAAAGTTCGGGCGCGTTCCCGTGGCAGAATGGCGGGGGAGCGGGGGGGATGCGCGCGCAGCCGCCGCCCAGCGCCGCCGCCTCGCTTCCCACTCGGGCCGCTTCTTCGCGCGCGCCGCCTTTAAAAGTTCTGAGGCGCGCGCCCGCGTCACCGTCTCCCTTCCTCTGAGAGTTCTGCTCGCTCTTTCCCTCTCTGCCACCGCCACCCCCCCCCCGCACGCCCAACACCCGGCTGCGCGCGCTGCTTTCCTCCC
This sequence comes from Elgaria multicarinata webbii, assembly GCF_023053635.1. Classification (NCBI taxonomy): domain Eukaryota; kingdom Metazoa; phylum Chordata; class Lepidosauria; order Squamata; family Anguidae; genus Elgaria; species Elgaria multicarinata. Next base: position 7,900,874 of record NC_086193.1, on the reverse strand, counting down.
CCCCGCCCCCTTCGGGGAACGGTTTGGGTTCCTTCGCCGCGCGCGCACATCCGCGTTCTAAAGCCTGGCCGCGCGCGCTCCCGCCGCTCCCCTCCTTGGCAAGGTTCTGCGGGTGCGCGCGCACCTCTTCCCTCCCCGCAATGTTCTTCCTACCCCCCGTGCCCTCCTCCGGATGTGTTGGGACTCCACCCCCATCATCCCCAGCCAGGTTGAGACTTAGGCTGGGAGAAGGAAAAGTTGGCGTTCTGGTTGCTTCTCCTCTCGCTTCTCTTCCACCCCCACTTCCTGCCCCTCTTTCGGAACTTTCTCCCTCGTGCTCGCCTCCTGACCACGCCCCCTTCCCCATTTCTGCGCCCTGTTTTTCCGACCCCCCGCATGTTGGCCCAAGGGCTTTCCTTTCTTTTTATTCTTTTGCTCTCATTCTTTCGCTGCTCTTCCTTCTCAGCGAGTTTAAGAAAAAGGGAAGCGGCTGGCTGACCGGGAGGAAGAGACAAAAGGACAGCAAAAGAGGAGGGGGGGTTGTTCGTTTGTAAGAGCTACAAAGTAATTCTCCCCCCCCCCAATCTCTGTGGGGGAAAAGGCATCAAGGGGTGGGATAAAACTGCTCATCTCCACCGGGAAGGGTGAGAGTTGTGGCTGAAGGTACAAACTGGAACAAGGCTGAAGGCTGCTGAGGCCCATCCTTTCATGCTACTCCCAAGTACAGAGCAAACTTGGTTAGCCTGCAGAGTGGACTTCCCCACTTTATTTTCTGCCCTATAGTTTTAGGAATGTGTTTTATTTTTATTATTGCATTTATATTCCGCCCTTTTTCCTCCAAGGAACCCAAGTACATAATCCTCCTCCTCTCCATTTTATCCTCACAACAACAACTCTGTGAGGTGGGTTGGGTTGAGAGTCTGACTGGCCCAAAGTCACCCAGTGGGTTTCCGTGGCCGAGTGGGGACTAGAACCGTGATCTCCGACACTTTAGCCACTACACCACTCTGATGCCTTTCCTTCAGTAGCTATACTTTCAAATACCCTTTTCCTATTGGGTTGGACAGGTGTGCTGCATCCTCTTATTTCCCTAGACACTTGTGTTGCCCTTTTACCCCCTTCCCAATCCTGGTTTGGAAATGAAGACCTTTTTCATTGTGCTCTCATTTTAGATTCCTGGTCTCCATGTTTTCCTGAAGACCATTTATTGGCCATGTCAGTTTTGTAAATATGCCTTCATCTCATCACTTGGTGATGGCAAATATATATTGTCCCCACGTGCCTCAAAATTTTGACATCCAAGAGTGAAGGGGCCCAAGGCCCAGCTTCTTCCTCACTTGCTCTCATTCCCCCTTTTTATTCCTGTCTGAGCATCTTACATATAGGCATCTGGGGCATGCGAGTGGCCTTCCTCTTGTAGAGTCCTAAGAGAATGCCTGAGAGGAAGGAGGAATTAGGTACATTCATGTAGAACATGGAAATAGTCATCTTAATTGTCACATCTCTGTTTGTTCAAAACTGTTTTTAGGTATTCTCCTTTCTTCTTTGCCATGTTATGAGAAGGTGGTTTAATGTGTTGCTGTGCAGTATCTTCTCCATTAGCTCCTGACATGGATTTTTCTGGGTGCTGGGAAAAGTTCTTATCTGCTTTTCTGTGTGTTGCAGAAATGCTTGGTGGGAGGTTTTATGTTCTTCCACTTCTTCCTTCCTCGCATGGGAAGGGGTGCGAACACTTCCTTCCACATTTTGCATGAGAATCTAGATTTGCTCTGCAGGCTCAGATGGGTGGAGGCTTGTTACCTGGGTGTGGAGAGCAGTGTGTGTCCAAGGAAGTGGCTTTGCTTTTCTATGTTGAGTCACCTAGAGGTGACCTTGAAGACAAAAATGTAGAAGGCAAAGGGGGATTGCAGGAGCTTGTGGTTAGTCTAATGCCAGGTACTTGGCATTGCACGCAATTAAGTGTTCTCACATATTCTTAGCAACCCTTACCACAACCCTATGAGCTAGGTCAGTATTTTTGCACTTGATGGAAGTATACCTTATTGGCCTATATGAGAGCTTATGCCACAATAAAGCAGGCGCTTCTGTCACCCTAAACCAGATGGTCTCTACAGTGCCACAGCATCTTCCTGCAAGTCTAGGCTTCTGAAGTGCTGCTTTGTCATCCCACAAAACTGCAGAAGTGTGTGGTTCAGAGCAGAACGATTTTTCATTGTATTCCTTGGTCCACCATCAAACTTCTTAGACACTAGGGATTGGATTCAGACTTGGTCATGCTTAGACTAGACCTATTAAAACCAGTGAGACTTAAGTTAGGCATGACTGACATCTTATTGATTTCAGTGGGGCTACTGTAACATTGACCAAGTCTTGATCCAGCCCCAGCTGTCAATGGCTAAAAAGGTAAAATACCTATTTGTTAGTGTCCTTGTTAAATATAAGGCTAGGTGAGTGTATGAAACTATTTCAGCCCTCATGCCACAACAGGATTCTGTAATCAACAACTTTTCCTCTTTGTAGTCACTGCTTCTAACCACTAGTCTTCCCCATTGATGGGGTTCTTTTCCTAGGGCGTTTGTTTGCTCAACTCCTTAAAGTTGTTTTGTCTATTTAAATAATGGCTCTTACTTGGCTAATAGTGCTTTATGTACTTGGTGCCAAGTCATATAACCTACAGTCTTAATCACACATGGAAGTAATATCCAGTAGAAGTAATAAGATATTTCCAAGTATATGTGACTAGGATCATGCTTGCTAGAACATGACCAGTAGTTTATGGTTAGGGGTTATCCATCCTACATAATAAACAGCTCTGTCTGCTTGTGCATTTAAAGGTATCTGTTCCCAATAATTGCTCAATACTGTCAGTCTTATTTATTTATTTATTTATTACATTTCTATACCGCCCAATAGCCGGAGCTCTCTAGGCGGTTCACAAAAATTAAAACCATTCAAAGTATAAAACAACAGTATAAAACCATAATATAAAATACAATATAAAATACAATACATTAAAGAGTCTTGAGAGCTCTTTAATGGCCCCATTCAGAAGACACCTTAAGCCATGGCTTTAAGCATGGTGGTTAAGCCACAAAGCCAGACCGTGTTCAGAAGACACCTTAAACCACGGCTTTAACCACTGTGGATAAGGCTTTTTGCTTTATTCATCATGGTTAAAGCTGTGGTTTAAGGGGTCTTCTGAACACAGCCCGGCTTTCTGGCTTATCCACTGTGGTTAAAGCCATAGTTTAAGGTGTCTTCTGAACAGAGCCAATGTGTCACTAAATCACTAAATTAGCATCCAATTTTGAACAACCAATAGATGATTTTAGCTCTTACGCCATTTAAATGCTGGAGATGCTAAATGGGAGCAAATAGTAATTGTAATGTGAAAGAGTTGTAGAGGTATTCTTGTATTGTCTGATGCACCCAACATCATGCAAACTAATATATGGAAAGAGTTGTAGGTTTGCTACAGTTAGTGAGAACAAGACTTGAATAAATGATTACTGTTGACAGGTCTGCTTTTGCAACTAGGTCACTCTTCTTTCACTGTGTAAGTGATACTTGCTGCCCTGTTGAGAGGGGAAATGTGGAATCGCCTGTTGGAAATCTTACTAAGTTTCTAGCTAGTTCACATTTTATACTCTTGCCAGTTAAGATCCTGAACCTTGGCTTCTGATATATACAGAACTCTTGTGGCTGGCACAGTTTACATTTTGCATAGTGGTTGGTTTGTTTTTTTGGTCTCAGGCTTACCCTTCCACAGGAAATAAGTCTTTCTGTATGTTAGAACTTGCTTCTGTGCCTTGGAAAGCAGGTCAAAAGTACATACAAGCTGAGAGTCTTCACTGAGCAAAAACATTATAAGCTGACAGTGCTTTCTAAATGGCTAATTTCAGCTTCTTGGTAGAAACTAAACGTGTGTTTTTTTAAAAAAAACTAAACAAAATTAGGATCACTTTAAACCTGCTGTCCCAAGTAAAACTGCTTCATGTAAAGTTTTCCTTGTATGAATCCCCATTCCCTGAAACAGGAAATAGAAGTCCTTGCTCACAGAAGTGACTTTTGAGAGTGTGAACTTGGTTGTCTTCCTTGGGAGTTTCCTCCTGCTGATTAACAGGAGCAAAACAGCTTTCAGTTTGCTGAGTTTGAAGGAGCGTATTTTTTTTTTTTAGTGCTTATATATTTTGGGCACTGAAGGGGTGATGTAAAACATTCCTTGGTTGGGCTTTGCTGATAATACACAGATGGGTTTAATTAGTCCGCTCGAGTTAGCATTCAAGATCTCAACAAAACCCATTTGTCTCCGCTGGCAATTCCAAATGCCAGTGGGATTGTAAAAAAATGCATTCCTTAACTGAGCTTTTTTTTAGTAATGGTCTGTAACAATGAATGCTGCTAAGTTGTAGCTCTTCTTGCAGACATTTTTGAATCAGATGTAGTGCTAGCTGTGAGCTGCTGGGGTTATGATGACATGGCAAAAGTTGGCTTAAGGAAGAAACACACAGATAGTTGGATGCAAGGGAAACCAATGGCTTGCTGGGATAAATGCAAAGGCTGTCTGGTTCCCTTAATGTTGCCAAGTAACTGGGAGCAAGAGAAGCGGTAAACTAAGCTCTTGTCTAAAAAAATGTCTAGCGGTATGGCATTCAAGTATTAGTCAGAACCCAAAATGTTCCTTGCATAGCAATTGTCAAGAAATATTTTTGTAAGCCGCCGTGAGCCTTTTTTGGCTGAATGGCAGGATAAAAATGCTTAAATAAATAAATTGCTGAGATAAGAGTATAGGTGTTCTTTTGGTTCTGTAGAAGATTGTCAACCTATTTTGGGGGTCTGTATTGTCTTGTGCTCTATAATACAACGAGCCAAGCTATTTAAGCCAAAGGAACAGGCAGTTAGGACGATGGTGAGTTTCGGCTGCTGTTGGCATAGTTGAGCTAGGCCTCCCTAGGCAGATGTGGACCTCTAGCAGCACTGTAGACTCGGTAATGTTTGATTAGAGAAGAGAGGGTAGAATCTGTTGAGACAGTTGCAGACCCCAAGGGCTGGGGAATTCAGGCTCTGCAATAAGGGCTGGGAAGGTGATTGAATGCATGAGATCGAAGGTCCAACCTCAGTAATTAGATTTCAGGGCCAGATTTAGGAAGATTAGTTTGGCATGCCAGTAGCAAATGACAGACCTTGTAGCACCTTTAAAAACTAATTTGATATGGGATAACTCATCAAATACAAGAGCCTACTCTTCAGAACTCGATAGAAGCATAACAGGTCTAGAAACTGATTGCAGTAAAACCGCAGTCAGTTTCTAGATGAGTTACTCTAATGTAGCAAAAACTCGTGTGACAGCTTAAACAGTTTTCTCCAACCTGCTGCCCTCCCAAGTGTTTTGGATTTCAGCTCCCAGTGTGGCCGATGGTCAGGAATGCTGGGAGTTTGTATAGTCAAAAACGTCTGGATGGCCAAGGTTTGGGAAGGTTTGAAAGGATTTTTATCACATTATGGGCTTTCCTAGTGCCCGGATAGTTGTGTTATCAGCAACAACTACACTGTGACTGACCATTGTTAATGCAGTTGTCATTGTCAGTGGTTTCTGCATTTAATTTCCATCTGTCCCCCTACATATGACCCTGAAACTCTCCATAGAACTCCATGCAACTGATGAAGTGGGATATAGTATATGAAAGCTTATTCCAGCGTAATTTGTTAGTCTTTAAGGGTGCCGCAAGAGTCTGTGAATGTTTAAATTTCTCTCAGAGTAATTAAGTTAATAAGGGGATAAATGTCACTATGAAGCTTTTACAGACTGATGTAGCTGCATGTAGCACATCTGTCCTTTGACTTGGAAGAAATCCAAAGCCTGGTTGTGTTGCATTCTTAAGAAGAGCAGGCTCTTACCCTGTTTATGATGTGCTTTGCTGGAAGAAGTACAGCTTCCCATGCACTACATTTCTGAATACCTCTGGCTCTTCACCATTCTTTTATGCACGCAAGGTTTTTCCTTGCCAAGAGTTGTATGTTACATTTTTTTATCAACTGTCCTGGATATATGTGCAAACAATCTAATTTTGTAACCCTTTTCCTTCCTTTACAGCATTGTCCAAGATATAACAGTTGGTACAAAGGTAGGCATTTCTATTACTTTCATTGCTTCAACAAATACATTGTACTGTAAGCTGTTCCTATGACAGTGATCTGTTTTAAAGCATTGGCTTTTTGTGACTGTTTCATGGTGTGAGGCTTATGCAATAGTTGTCACACTGTTGTTGTGCTGGAGCTATGGTCTGTTGGCTTTCAAGCTAGGATCCAGGAAACTGAGGTCCTTGGATGCCCCTTGGGAAGATCATTAATGGCAGGCAAGCTTCCTCGAAAAACAGTTTGCCCACTTACTATCAATTTTCCCCTGGAACATACAGCTCCAGAGAAGTACCTGTGTTCTGTGGCTCACATTCAGTTCATGTGAAGTAGTAGTGGTGAGGCCTTACTCTTATCTACAGAGAATGACAATGCAAAACAGTGTTTGCAGGAAAAACCCATGTACCGGCAAACATCAAATGATAGTCTAACTGTGAGGACGTAGTAGGACATAGTTAAAATGCAGAACTTTGTAACTGAGAAATGTACAGACAAGTAGACCACACCTCACTCCTAGTTCAGCTGGGAGAGATGGCAACCTATTCCTTAATGTGTTGCTGACGCTCCCAACTCTCTTTAATTATCAATTTTGAAAGTTTTCTGCTCAAAAAGTTTTTAATTGTATCTGAGGTTGTGCTGTCAACCTGGGGTGGGGAAGGGGTTGGGGGCCAACATTTAACTTGGGAGAAAAAGCACTGTTGGCTTTGTAGCTTTGATTACAGGGACGGGTGGCTTAGGCCTGGAAAAAATCCAATGTAGCTGGCTTTCCAGGTTTGCAAATGTTTGAGGATAGTGCCTCCATTTTGGCCCGATACTAAGAAAATGAGATTCAGGGTGTTAAAATATTTGCTGGTGCCTTACCTAGGAATTAGATACTCTTTAAAATGCTGTCCTTGTTAATAATACATGGAGGGTATAAAATTGTACTTCTGTGGCAAACATTGACTTTGGAAAAACTAGCCTGGCCCTAAATTTCTGCCTGAACTTCTTCTACTATAATAAGCAAAGAGGCTGAAATATCTGCATACTACATAATAAATGGCACAGGCTCTGCAATGTGCCTTCAGTGTACTCTGGTTGCGAGCCCTGCTAGAGAGCAATTTGCTTCGCCTGGCTGGATAGACCTGGTTTTGTAGGGAGGCCAGGATCTTTGCCATGGGAACAGCAATTATGGCTTCAGGCCCCGGGCCAAGAATGTGAGTGAAGGAATTCCAACCCTCAACTTGCATCTTCAGTTCAAAGGATACAGCAAGCTGGCTCTTGGTGGGCTTGCTGTAGCAGGCTTGTCCACATCTGTGAGCCACATGTGCTGACACAAGGGGATGTTGATTAGCACTTTTGCAGTCTGAAAATATGGGAAACACGTAGGGTATGCAGCTAACATTGCCCTACATATGAGGAGACTTCTGTTCTCTGCAAAACTTACCCTTTCTTGGTTTTTGAATGCATCTGCAACAGCGAAACAGTGAAATCCTTGTTGGGAACAGATTGCTGTCTAGCCATTGCAGCTGAAGAGAAACATTAGTAATTTGCTTCTGTAGTAACATTTGAGTCTGGAGCTACACTTGCAGTAGTAATGAGGTGGTAAGCAAGACTGTGTCTCTTCAAATTGCACGTAAGGTGTTTTCAGACGCTTCCGTGATGTAAAATAAAACACTCCCTGCCAAATGAAACACTAGCATGGCAGCAAGGAAACCTGTCCCTGTGATAGCTTGACTTTCTCCTTTGCAATGGTCTCATTTAAGGGACCATTCAAAATATAGTCTCCATCTGCAGCCTTAACTGATGATTTGCTCTGCCATCTTGTTATGCTACATGTCTAAATCTCGCCCCAAGTTACTATGGCTTTAGTATTGCGTATTGTATATTTTAGCTTTCTGTGCTTCAGTATGCCATATTTCCTACAGTCTTATTTATTCACTCAAAAATCCTGTGAAGGAGATCTTCAAAGTTGTTTTGGTTTGTCAAACCAAATAAGAATACCTTAAAATGCTGGGAAGCAAACTTGAAAACCAGACAGGAGGGATTACTCTTGGCTGAAGATGTTGCTTCCCTGCAGAATGGTGTCCACCCATCAATCTTTCCTGTTTTGTACTATCAGCATGAAAAGTAGTTTAAGCCTGTTGTTTAAGCAGGTAAGTCTTCATGTTGTACAAGGGGTTTCTAGTGCTAAAGCCATAAATAAAATCTTGTTTGGAAATATAATAACCACAAATAACAGTTCTCTAATCATTTGGCCCTCAAAGTGTTGGAGATCAATAACAAAATTGCATAAAATAGTCACCTAAAGTAGTCTGAGGGTATCATGTAGTGATAGTCAATTTAGACTAAAGGAATTGGCTTCCATTTTGAGTAGCCAGACTATAGGTTTGGTTAAAATGTTAGCTTGGTTGATTGTTGCTATTTGATTTGTGGTTTTTGTTCTGAAGGTGATCAAAACTAATAGTAATTAGTAGTAACCTTGCTTCTTCTTTTTTTTAAAATGAGTGATGACCAACTTGGGTGGCCCTTTCATGAAATAAACTGTTTACGTTGATAGAATTTGGTCCATACTAATAGACCACAGGTGAGTTAGAAATATATTTTTTCTAAGTGAAAATCAGTTCCTAGTTTTGGCTAAGCTTTGCCTACCATCTTGTGGAGTATCCACAGTTTTCAAGTGCATGGCAGGCTTTTCTGGATGGCGATGTTGATCTACTTTTTTTTCTTGGATTCATGAGCTCTTTTGGATGGCTATCCTCTCCTAAAAAATGGAATATCTGAAGCAGATGCCAAAGAAGTTCTCCTGCATTTGCAGTAAGACTTGTATTGCATTATGTGGCCTAGCTGCTATGTGATAAATTTTAGTATACCTAACCTTCCTAGAACAGGCTAGTTTCAAATGTTCCTGGTTCATAGGGCAAGATACCTTAATTTCCAACAGATAGCCACGGGCAAAGTACAACAGTTCTTTAATTTACTTCTATGGCTACAAAGGTGCTGTGAAATTGAAATAGTGGTTTTGAGAATTTGAATACCTCCACACCTCATAATTCTTGGGCCATCCCAGATCATGCATCCATGCTGCCAGTAACTATGCCCTGTCATCATGTCTGTCCCTAAAACTTCCAGTTCCATCATTGTTTTTGTCAAGCTTATGCAGTGGCGAATTTTCAAGTGCAGCTGCTGGATATGTAACAAAACTGGGCTTGAGATGCTATCTTTAGTGTTGTAACAATATTTAAGAAATGCTTTAGAACTTTGTTTGGATGGGAATCATATAGTGGCTTATAATTGTAAATGCTGACAGCAGTTAGTTGGGTGTGGAGTACCCTATCAGACAAGAATGACTGCATAACTTGGTTACTCTAAGCTCAGGAATTCTGAGCTGTTTTACTGTAGCCACACCCCTGAGATTCACTCTAAAGACACGTTTATTCTATAGCTTTTCTGCATAGGAGTCTGGGCCTTGCAAGAGAGGTCAGGTAGGACTTGTGTGTTACTGTGCTTCTCCAATCATGAACAGCACTTCAGAAAATGGGCAGAAGTTGACTAGCTACTTTAGCAGCCAACATGAGAAAAATCTAGACTTCTATACCTTTTCAACCAGCAAGTGCTATACAGCCTCATTCATGGGGATTAATCTGATGCAATTCTCCACACAGAAGAGCAAGAGTTGTTGTCCCATGGAATTTAAGGCAGTATAGAGGATATCAAAAGGGCACTTTGCCAAATTCTTTCTGCTTGGGAAAGGCAAATGAACTAGAAGCATCTGTGTGTTCTCAGTTCAGAGATTATGCTAAAATTGTGGTTAAGGAAGCTTAACTATAGTTTGCTATGATGTCTCCATTGGGAAACAGAGTTGCAGTATAGTTACAGGAGTGGTGTGCAAGCTAAAAATGGAAGTAGATGTGCAGCTCTGGATCATGATTTTCTGAGCACATGGGAGACACAAGCAGCAAGTACTCTAAATCATGGTTTGCTTATATGTTTTGAAGCTCAAACTATGGTTTAGCCTCTCTGTAGGGCTAAGGCAAACCATGTGGATATATGATTTGAGCTGCCATCTCACAAACATCCAAGGAAAATACCAGAACTGCTACTACCTATCAACAACCTATCCCTAGTAGAGTACGGTCTGCAGCATCATGGACAAATGACCAGTATCAATGCACCCATAAAAATGTGTGTGTGCCTGCCTTAATATGAAGGAGCAAAATACTTCCTTATTTACCTCAGAATTGAAATGTCACTTCAGCTCCCTGCTGTTGCTTTGTGCAAACAAAATTAAAGCAAAGGTGCTTAGTGATTCACTTTCCTGAAGCTTGCTTGGCATACTTAACCTGTTTCAGACATTAAGTAATGTTGGGAGCAGGGGGAGTGAGTGGTTATTTATATTGCAGTAACTGTTGGGTTTGTCAATTCGGTTATACATCCTTACAGATAGCGTTTCAGCTAACTGGAGAGTGCTAACAAAGATTTTTATCATGTTGAATGGGAAAAAGGACACCTAATTGGCCTGAAGAGTCTTGAGAGAAGCAACCAAACTTGGTTAACAAGGGACTGTTGTGTGCCACTTGGAAAATCTGGATAGTTGTAGAACTGAGCACTAAAAGGGAGGCACTTTCTGATTTTAAAACCAATTGCCATATCCAGGACTGGGAGAAATTCAGATTCCAGTTAGCCATATCAACAGTGAGTCTTGCTGAGCTGAAAGACACAGGCCTTAGCCTACGGTTTATCCTAGGATCGTCCCGGGGTCGTCCCTGCCTGCTCCCGGGATATCCTGTGTGTCATTTACATGAACAGGGATGACCCCGGGACGATCCCAGGATAAACCTTAGGTCTAGCTAAGGCCACAGATTCATGTATTTCAGAGGTGGATTATTTGGGGTGGGGGTCTGGGACCCACTTTCAACCTGCCCCCAGGGTGGGGTGCACTCCTGCACAACACTGCTGACTAGCAGTGGCAGCACAAACAAATTTCACCAGTTTGCTGCTGAATTTGGTGTCAAACAATTCTGGAGGGGTAGAAGGGATGGATTTCGCTCATTTTCAAGCTAAGTTTGGTCTTTTTACCCATTTGTAGCAGTTTGCTGCCAAATTCATTAGCAAACCACCAATTATTTTGCCAGTGCCTTGAATTTTGGTGGGAGCCACATGTGGCCCGAAGGCTGTGTGCGACCCCTGATTTATGTCATCAAGCTAAGTGACCTTGCAACTTGCGGGCCTTGAATTTCCCAGTTCTCACAGCTCATAAACTCCACATAGGAGTTCTAATAGGAACTTCCTTGTGGTGCTGGGAGTACTCCCAGAAGTCCCCAACAAAGCTAGTTTCCAAGGTTCCTGTTAAAACCATTAAACAGGACTGAGACCAGTTTAGATTTATAGTACTGTTTGATAGCACATTGCTAGCTATTGTTGCCTTTTCTGAGGCTAAAATCAGCTCCTCTTTAGCATCTGGTGAATATTGTGCTTTTGAACTATCTTTAGACATCTTTATTAAACTGTCTTTAGATGTCTTTATTAAAGCTATCATTGTCCCTAATCTCTTGCATATTTGCCCTGGGCATTATTTGTTGGTGGGTGGTGGTGGTGAATTACTTTTAATTACTTTAATGCCAGGTATCAAATCCAGAAGTTCATTATCTTCAACATTTCATCATTCTAAGCAAAAGGTAAAAGAATTGTGGGCAAGCAGAAATTTTGGGTCATTATCTGCCTTTGGTCTCATCTGGAATGCTGCCCCTTGGGTGCCTTTTGATCTAGCTAAACTGCCATCCACTTCAGGCGGCGGGATGGGGTGGATACACAGGTGGAATTGTAACAGCCTTCTAAGTTACAAGTGGACAACTCATGTGTAGTTCTCTTTTTGTAGTTGCAGAACACGTATGTCCTACTTGTGGGTTTCCCACAGGCATCCGTGTGGAATGGAATTATGGATTAGATGGACCTTGGTCTGATCCAGCACAGCTTCTTCTATTCATAGCATAATCTGGAGGCCAAGCTAAAAGGTGTTTCATGCTAGAGGCATTATCAATTCCAGGAATTTTGCTATCTTCAACTGACACATTTGGGTAGTGGCTGTTAAGCTTTATCCAGGTCATGTCAAAGGCTTAGATGCCTATAAGATAGGCTTGCGCAGAACTAGGGGAATATATGGAAACTACAGTACCAGCACTACCTTTTCATGGGCGTGGGTAATTCGGCCACATCCCCTGTCCCGGCAGTGTGAATTTCTCTTTCAGAAGATCCTTTTTAGAATGTGAATTGCCCATGGTCAAAGGAGCCACTGTCACCTGCCTCAGATGGAGGTGCGGTAGGCAGCCTCCTTTGGAGGCAAGTGGTTCTGCCAAGTCTGTGCTAGAGCTAGCCAATTACAGCTTATGTGTTGATGAGGAAGAATTAACTATACACATGAGTGAAGGAAGATGTCAGTACTGGAGTAGTTGGAGGCGGCAATGCCTGGATAGGTACTCAAAGCAGTCTTTATTTTGGCTGTCCCATGTGCCAGGACACACTGGCTAGATGCTGGTGATGTAATTACTTTTTGAGTACAGCCAAACCCCCCAAAAAACAATCCTTCAGTTGATCAAAGTAGGAATTTTACCTTTGCAGCATGCCAGGGAAATGAATGCGTTGGATATGAGGGAACTCTAGTCTGAGGTATTTGAGGAAATCATCCAACTGTGTTTTTTATAAGGAGTTCCCCCTGTAAAACATCTAAAAATTCCCATTAGTCTTTATTAGGATATTGAATATTTCCCCACATCAGGATTCTGTCTGTTGATCCGAACTGAAAGTTTCATTTTTGATTGGAATGGCCCCACGGCATACAATTGAAACCCCCAACCATGTGCCTACAAATTGCATTAGATTGAGATAGCCCTGTAGAATGGTAGCTGTTGTTGTTTTTTGTTTGGGCTGCAGGGTGTTGGTGTTTAGTTTCCTGTCCTGCCGTGTAGTGAAACACGCGTGAACAGTCAGCTCATAAACTACAATTGGAGGCATGAGCTGATAGAATGCACTTTCAATTGGCCAAAGCTGAAACTGTTGCATGAATTGTGTGAAGGCTCAGTTGTCACAGTTGATACAATGTCTGAAATGGGCTCAGTGTGTCCTGCATTTTTGAATCATTTTAGAATGCTAACTAGCTCACTGTTCCCTTGGGAGTGCAGTCTCCACTCAGGATGCCTTTGGGATTTTGCACCATTTAGGATGCATTCCAATGCATGTTTAGACAGAAAAAGTCCTGAAATTCCTAGTATGCTGCAGCCAGCATAACTTCCTGGAGGGGTGCTGGGAATTGTAATACTTCTTTCTGTCTAAACGTGCATAGGTTGTTTTATTATGGTTTTAATATTTGTGAACCGTCCAGAGAGCTTCGGCTATTGGGCAGTATAAAAATGTAATAAATAAATAAATAAATAAATAAACCTTAATCAGGCAAGGGCTTCTGGGTTTATACTAGGCATAGGCAACAATTCCAGTAATCCTTGACCATTGGCTGGGCATGCAGTGTGTTGTGATCCAAAATACCTGGTGGGCATCAAGTTCCTTACGGTGGGTTTATGCTAAAGTTCTGGGTAGGTTATTTTTTTTTCTAGCCTGCCTGTTCTGGCTGGCCTCCTTGGGTTTTTGTGACAAGATAAGACTGTGAGGTAGTCTGTTTCATAGTGTTTTGTAAACACAGTTTATATTTGTAAATATATGTTCTCTCGGCTCCCACAAAATGGATACCCATCCTACTTGCAACTGCTGTTCAACCATCCCCATATCCAGTGCTTTTAGAGCAATGATGATGCTTTTGAGATCCCACAATGCCTGTTAGCAGTAGCACAGGCTTCCTCTCTCTGCCACCTTGAAGGCACCGTAGGCTGAGAACTCAGGAAAGTCAAACAATAGCTTGTGTTCGTAGGTGCTTTCAATCTGTTTGTCGAGTCTGCCTGTTTTGGACTGACAAGAATATTTAGTAAATTTATGCAATGACATTTTCCCCTCAAACTTCCACTCAACATTATGTACAGATCTACAGATGAATAATAAACTGTAATGTAAACTAGCCATTCTTGAAATTTGGATAATGTAATTTTTTTGACGTACTTAGTGTGTTCCTTGAAAATGGCAACAAACTTTCTTCTGGATTACCTTTGGTCTCAAAACAGCATCTGTCTTCTGAAGGGCAGAGGTAATGCTTGTGGAACCCTGCTTATATTTCTGGTTTTCTCAGAATTGCATGTCCATTTGATTTTGAATATTACAACCTTGAAGACTTGGAGACTTCCGGTCTCCAAGAACAAACTAAAGACGCAGATCGATCAAGTTTCTCGAGTGGAAAAGGAGGCTAAATAAAGCCATATCTCACAGAGAACTGTTGAGTTGCAGTGGAATTGTTGCAGCCAACTTAGGTGGGTTTGGGGAATCTTGTAAGTGCTTTGTTAGTAGGTCATTCTAGAAGCCACACTATAACAGCATTGGAATTGCCATTTTGGTATACTGCCTTCAAAGTTGTGGTTAAAATACCTTCCTCTGGCTTAGCACTTTGGTAATAAAGTCTTCATTGAACAGCCTCCTGCCTCAGACAAGCTCAGAAACGTTTACTGTCAAACTCATTTTCACTTGAAAGTTTTCTCTGCAGCCTCTAGGTCCGCACAGCAAGTAGGTATGAACTGATAACTTTATTACGGTGCAGCTTGAGCCATTCATTTTAGAAGCTGCTACTCTCAAAGGAACAATTCCTTTCCCCATGGGCGATCATCTATAACTGCAGGAGAAACCATATTTGGAAGAACACTCCCTTTCAGAAATGAAGTTCAGTTTTGTGTGGCTTAATTGGTCTGCACATCGGCTTCCTTTCCGAATGTCCGTAGCATTTTCCTACCTTAACGTCAGCAGTGAAGCATGGCAGCTTCGGAGCGGATAGGACTGCTGCTGTTCTTAACTTCTTCCCTCATGCTGCAAAGCCAAGCTGTGGCTCTCCTTATTTCCTTTGCATTGAGGAAGGCAGGCTGCTTCCTTAAAGCAAAACCTCAGGCTGTAAGGCCATATCTGTGGCAGCGTTAAATGCCTCCTTAGGTTCATGTCACAGTTGTGCAGAAGTAAGTTTAGCTCTGCCTTGTGTGCGTTTGCACGGTGCTGCAGCCAGTCCAGTCTTGCTGATGTTCCTACAGTGCATGTTAGTAGCATTCATGCGTCCTACTCTCAGGTGTTCACTTCGTCATTCTACGCCTGAAAATGGAATGGCCAACTGTAGGTTTTGAGAAACTTCAACTACTAGCAAGAAAAGTATTGAGGGCAAGCTTAAGTACAAGGGCTCTAAACAAATACATACAATGCCAAAGCTGCCTTAACTTTAAAAGGATGTAATTAGCAACGACATTAAAATTGTGTTGCTAGGCTTTCAGTGTATCCTAATAGCCCTTCCTTGTTTTGACTGTGTCCAAGAAGGTATCTCGCATAGCAAGTCCCTCTTTCAGAAAATAAACGTTACCCTTGGTTATGGGCACTGTTGGAGTAATACTGCTCAGTGGGTTGGAAAATCAACCTTTCCCCTTACTTCCCCCACCCTTCTGCTCAGTTTCTCTACCATTTCGATTCTGGATCGTCCTCCTGTTTCCACCGTACCTGAGTACAATTTAGCAAAGTGCTGTCAACTTACTTTTTTTCCCTTTCTTGTTTCTCTTCCAGCGGGGATCTGACGAACTTTTCTCTACTTGTGTCACTAACGGACCCTTTATCATGAGCAGCAACTCTGCTTCTGCAGGTAACATTGCTAGGCCAAAGAATTTAGCTCTCCCTAAGGGCATGGGCCTAGTGGAGGCTAGCCATCTTCCCTTATAGCTCCCTGACTGCTGGTTTCAGTCAGCTTTGTAAGAGTAGAGTGCATCAGAATGCCCAAGACTAGCTGCTGGGTTGATGGGTTTCGGTAGACGGCGCCCTCCAGAGCTAATACCCTGACCTGTCTACCTAGATCATCATATAGTGTTCATGCTAATGAAGTATCCTGCACAGCTTTAAAACAGCAGGTAAGGGCCACTGCTAGCAGAAGAGAAGGTTGCAAGCATAAATTCCAGCACCCTGATACTTGGAATTTAGCTTAAGTAGTATGTTTAAGGACCTGTTGGCATGCTGCTAGGATCTCTGAAAATGGGGTGCTTCTTGACTCTTGGGAACCTGGCTTTTGATACTGGCCTTCCCCCCCCCCCCCCCTTGACTCTCACTGTTGTGCCTGCAGTCATGATTGACTCGAAGCTCCCTCTTAATAGTAATATCTTTGCAGTATTTGAATGTTGGATGTTGGACTGTTTAGTGGCCCACTGCTACGGAATGACTTTCTGCTGATACTGACCCAAACATTTTGCAGAACTAGTTAAGACCTGTAGGTCTAGCACTTGCCAATTAGCTGGTAAGGCACAAGGGATTTTTTTAAAAGTTTGCTTTCCTTTATTATCTTGCACCTCCCTTCTCTGTAGCCTTAGCCCTCAGGCCTGGGAGGCCTGTGAATCTGTAAGTTTATGGTTAGCTGTTGGTTAATGCAGTGTCACATGAGGGCAGAATGCAGCTCAGAAGCTCTACTTGTTGGCATTCCAGCAGCTTTTATTAGAAGCCTAAATTCATATTTCCAACTCCCAGGATCTCAATTGTATTGGAGGGTGGCAGCTTCAGAATATGAGCCACACACTGTGGACCAAACAGAGCCACCTAAAAATAGCATCTTTGTGGTCTTCTCTCCCATGCCATAGCTGTGATTTGTAGTGCAACTCATGCAGTTCATTCCTGGCACTGGCTTAGTCTGGTGTAACCAACTCTCCATCACATTTAGAAGAAGCACATCATAGTGCTATGCCGTGCATCACAACAGTGGCATGGGGAAAGACACCATGCCTGATGCATGTAAGCCAACCCTGAAAATACTGCTTGTCCACCAACTCTAAATGTGACATCTGTCAAGTTTGTGAAAAACTATAAGCTGTATTGCAGGCAACTCAAATATAAATTAGCCATGACCCCCCAGATTATAAAATCTCTGGGATACAGCATGTGCTGCTGAACAAGTGCCCCCTTCCCAACTGCATTTGGAGGGGAAAGAAAGGGTCACAGTGTTGTATAGCTGGGGGTTTAAAAAAGTCAATATGCAAACATTACAGAGTTGTTGATACTTGCGTTGTGTAACCAGCTGGCATGCATGTTCTCAGACTGTGCGTAAACCATCCTGAGGCACAACTGGCTGCAACAGCTGTGTTGCTTCTGCCAACTACCAGTTACACTGGTGTAAGACAGGCACAGACTAGACCCGTGTAGGAGATGGAACCCTAGGGAAGCCTATATTTAAATTGTGGGTGAGTGGAGCAGTTTTACATATGCTTGGCATCGGTAATCGGTCCAAGTATTGGAGGATGGCTCCTCTGCCTTTTACTGCTGCTGCTTGTAGCAATATGTAAGGAATACAATACACAATACATGCAATACTTCTTGGATTGCTTTTGTGTGTGTTAAACTCTGCATTTGCCTATCTGGCCTTGTTCGAATAGTTATATTAGGCTGCTATCAGAACTGGTCTATTTCTAATAATGACAGGTCTAAATTGTGTCTGGAGGTATAAACTCGGATCGTAAAATAGAAGACCTAATGCTAATTGCTGTTTACATACTTGGAGCAGAAGCTGTGAAGCAAGAACACAACTTCAATGTGTGAAAAGTGCTGTGTCTGGTTTAACTGGGCCAGAGACAAAACTTGTTCCTGTTTCATCTCTTTCCAGCCAATGGAAACGACAGCAAAAAGTTCAAAGGTGACAGCAGAAGTGCAGGAGTTCCATCCCGAGTAATCCACATCCGTAAACTCCCCAGTGACGTTACAGAAGCTGAAGTGATTTCCTTGGGGCTGCCATTTGGCAAGGTCACAAATTTACTTATGTTAAAAGGAAAGAATCAGGTATGTAACTCATCTACACATGAGCCTTTAACTTAAAAACTATTGCTCTATCATAGCACATTCTTCCCCATCCTGGTGCCCCAGATCTGTTGGACTAAAACTCCCATAATCTGTAGTCAGAGTACTGGGAATGATGGGCATTAGACACCAACACATCTCGAGGGCACCAGGTTGGAGAAAGATGTCAGCAGGTTTTGACTTCAGCTATAGAAGCTTCAACTTCAAATCAAATCATTTGATTTATTTATACACTTCATAGAATCATAGAATAGTAGAGTTGGAAGGAGCCTATAAGGCTATCAAGTCCAACCCCCTGCTCAATGCAAGAATCCACCTTAAAGCCTCCCTGACATGTGGTTGTCCAGCTGCCTCTTGAAGGCCTCCAGTGTGGGAGAGCCCACGACCTACCTAGGTCACTGGTTCCATTGTCATACTGCTCTAACAGACAGGAAGTTTTTCCTGATGTCCAGCCGGAATCTGGCTTCCTGTAACTTCAGCCCGTTATCCCATGTCCTGCACTCTGGGATGATCAAGAAGGTGTTGCCCTGTACAAAGTGGCTTACATAATAATAAAAGTACTAAACAATAAAAAATGCAACTTAAAACCAATATTGCAGCTGCTTGTAATGAGTGAATAAAATCTTTTACATGGTTACAGTTTTATCTCAGAAGCAGGGCTAATAATGGGTCTGTGGATTAATCCAGGAATGGAGAACCTCAGGCCTACGGCCCTTCCTCAGATGGCCACACCCGCTTTCCCCCATCACCAGTCAGTTGCTGTTTTCCCAGCTTCTGTGCAGATGTCAGTAATTCTGAAAGGTTTAAATGCCTCTTCTAAGGCTTAGTTACTGGCAATAAGAGCTTTAAACTACAGTGGGCCTGTTCAGACAACACGCTAAGCCATGGTTAGGCTGCAAACCCTTTTGCAGCAGATTGTTAGCCATAATGTTTAGCTCAAAATGCATAGCCACCATGGCTTAGCGTGTTGTCTGAACAGGGTCGACATGATATTGCCCATGCCTAAGCATCAGCACTTAACCACCTTGGTTAATCCTGCAAGCCACCCAGAAAATTGCAACATCAAAAGGCAAAGATAAAAAAATGACTTTTTTTAATTGCTGTGGTAGAAGAGGGCAATTCAGAGCTGAAGTGGATGCATGTTGGTCTGAGGGCAGCAGCTGTGCAAGGATGAGAGTTAAAAATGCAATAAGCAGGCCTACTCTAAGGAGGGATGGAATTGAGACAGCACAACCAGACACCAGTGTTGGTCACCAAGTGCACATGCCATGCTCGTGTGCTCCCCTCATGGCATGGATTCTGGTTCAGAGACTTTCCAGGTTCTCTCTAGATAGAGCTGGAAAAGAACCCAGTTCAAAACCCTGAAGAGTCTCTGCCAGTCAGTGTGGACAAGGGGTGGGGAACCTTATTGAGTTGGGCACGGGCTGATTGTCCACCTCCCTCAGGCCTAATGCCAAGGGGGACTTCCGCTCCTCTCGCTGGTGCTTCAGTTGGGGGATTGTGCCTTGCTCCATGCAGGCATTCCCTTGCTGGGAAAAGCCTGGGTGAAGCAAAGCCACCTCCAGCTGAGGTGCCCGCTGGAGGAACGCTCCTTCCGTCAGCACCTTGGTCAGGGATCCAGCTCAGCCAGGAAATGCCTAGGCGTGGAGAGGCTTACTTGAGGGGCTTACTTTGCTCCTCCACGTCTCCCACTTGAGGTTTTGTGGGGAGTTGAGCAAACACCTCAAAGCACTGGATACGTGTGCAGCAGCATCACTCCCATGTGGGCGAAGCGAAGGAGGAACAAAGTGATTGAGTTGTTCTTCTGCCTCTCGCGCCTATGAGGCGGCAGGTCTTCGGGGATGGGCTCACCAGAATTGGACCTGCCGGTCTGTGGCTGTATGTTTCCTAGACCCATGTTCTTGGTTGAGGACTCTTGTAAAAGTTTTAGGTACTGAGACCTAATAGCTGGCTCATGAAAGGAGGTTGTGCTTGAACATGAGGAAATTAGACAGGTAGCTTAAACCTAGGCTAGAGAAGGCTGCCCAACTCCCAAGGATTGAACCCTTATAAAATCAGAGGGCTGCTTTATGACTTGATGCACCTGGGCACCATGACCCTTGCCTGTCCTCCCTGCAAGTCCCTAAACTAAGTCTCTTCAGGCAGGCCAAAGCATGGTCCTGGTTATCATTTGGTATTTAAGGGCCCTGTGTGTAAAAACAGCTTGATCATCAATCCAACAGCAGTGCTTGGGTTAGGAATACTTGCGCTTTATGTGTCTGCGTTGTATTCCGCCTTGATTCAGAGGGAGAGGTGGGTAACAAATACATTTATTATAATTTATTATTTGTCATTCCTTACTAGGCTTTCATAGAAATGAACACT
Source organism: Elgaria multicarinata webbii (assembly GCF_023053635.1). NCBI lineage: Eukaryota > Metazoa > Chordata > Lepidosauria > Squamata > Anguidae > Elgaria > Elgaria multicarinata. The sequence continues at coordinate 7,880,468 of NC_086193.1, read as the reverse complement.
GAGGAAGCCGCTAACACCATGGTGAGCTACTACACCACGATCACTCCTGTCCTCCGGAGCCAGCCCATCTACATCCAGTTCTCCAACCATAAAGAGTTGAAGACCGATAACTCTCCAAACCAGGCGGTGAGTCAAGTTGTAGAGTATTGCCGCCACGCTGTGCCTTCTTAGCCATGTCCCATTACTTGGACTTGCTGTGGAAGGAAACAAGCCATGGGAACTTGTGGCGGAAAGAGGTGTGGAACTTCTACGGAGTTGTCTATAACACAATCAAGGAAAGTGGGTTGGAGAGAACATACGAAATTGCCACGCTGGGTCAGATCAAAGCATGCCATGAAGCTAATTCTCTTTTCTATAGTGCTACAAAGTGTTCAAGCATCACATTGTCCTTACAGCAATCTTGTAAGTTACATTAGTAAATTATGTTAGTAATTTACTCCCATGCTGCAGGTGGAAAGACAGTTGAGAGTAGCTTGTCTAGCACTGCCTAGTGAATTCATGGTGGAGGCAAAACTAAATCACAGTCTGTTAACACACATACTGGTGCTGAGGTTAAAACTAGGGTAGTGGGTCTGCACATGTGTCTCCCGTCTGATGCTCTGAAATGTTTCACTCCACAGCGTGCTCAGGCAGCCTTGCAAGCGGTAAACTCAGTTCAGTCCGGGAATCTGGCACTCTCTGCCTCTGCTGCAGCTGTGGATGCCGGCATGGCCATGGCTGGTCAGAGTCCAGTCTTGAGGATTATCGTGGAAAACCTCTTCTACCCTGTTACCCTGGATGTCCTGCATCAGGTGAGAGGTGGCCTCCAGACTTCTCTCAGGGGCCGGCATGTGACAGAACTGCCCATAGCGACTTGCATAGCAAGTAACCGGGAGCAGAGGGGTGTGTGTGTGTTGTATCTGGTCTCCTTGATTGACCCCCTCAGTACTTTCTCCTTAGGTACAGTTGACTCAGATCAGAGGCAAACTTATACTTGCATCGTTACAGCACCACCTTCAAGATGTCATTCCTTTCCTCAAAGAAGCCCAAGGTGGTCAATCTAGTGACATGCTTTTATCTTCACCACAACCTTGTGAAGTAGGCTAGATTTCTATTGGTCCCAGATCATCTGTTGAGCTTCTGTATTTTGGATTTGGGTCTCTGCAGTCAGCCCCAACACTGCCACTGCACCAGGGGTGGAGAACCTCAGGCTTGGGGGGCCAAAACCAGCCCTCCTGGTGTTTCAAACTGGCCCCTGAGTTCTTCAGAACCCCATGCCCCTTTCCCCTGGCCCCATCCCCTTTTGGGGGGGGGGGTTCTCAGCTGTTCTGCAATTCTTCCCCCCCCCAATTCTGAAAGGTTGAAATGCCTCTCCTAAGGATTATTTACTGACTGTAAGTGCATTAAGCTACAGTGTGCTGATACAATTGATGTATTGGCTGCACCTCGTCTGCCTTTGACCTGTCCCTTTGGCCTTTAGTCCCACTCCCCACTGGAATGCAGCCCCCAACTGCTTCTCCAAAGTGGGAATTAGCTCTTGAGCTGAAAGAGGTTCTGCACCCGGGCACTGCACTAAACTGGCTCTTATTAGTTAAATGTGGTTTTAGGCCAGGGATGAGAGAGCCTTTCCTGTTCAGAGGCCCAGTCTACTTACTTTAAATGTAATTCGGGGGCCCTTGTGACAGTTGTTCCTTGGCCTATAGGGTGCTGGTACCTGTGTAGAGGTCTATACTCCCGCGTGAGCATGAAATCTTTACTAACTAAGCTTTCCAGATAGCTGTAGTCCTTATCAGAACAAGGAGTGGAGTGTGAGCATTCTCTGGTAATGTCTCTGCGGGGTGGGGCAGAGGGGAACCCAGAGGAGAGGGTGCGGGGTGCTCATAAATACCGATCACTATCACTAGCAGTGCGAACAAGAGTCAAAACATGGGATTAAAGGTGCTGTTCTAGCTGGGGTTTATGCTGTTTTAGACACATTAACTCCTTGTACAAAGATGGACTTTGTCCTTCAGCCCTTCCCAGGGAATGTCAAAGGGCTAGACGGGAGGAATCTGCTCCTTTGCTTCTGTAACTTGCTTAACAGCAGGCAACTCTTTAAAACAACACCTTCAGAATTCATAAAAGCCTCCAGCAGTTTCCGCACTTGAGCTCTTGCTACAAGAACGGGACTCTGAACCAGCTGGGCCCAGGAGTCAGCTGTTCAGATCAGCACTGAGGGAAGTGGTGGGGTGGGGACAGTTCCCACCGAGAAGGAGAAGCAGGAATATCCGTAGGCTCCTTTTCATGTTTTCTCTGGCGCCATCTAGAGTTGCCAGGCTCAGTTCAGGCTAGTGCCTTGTGGAATTTCAGGGAAAGCGATCTGCCACGTGCGTCTTGGGAGAAGCTTCATTGTGTAGAATTCTTCCTTCTAACTAACAGATTGGTCAGTAGCTGCAGTCTCTAGTGGCACTTTCAGACTCTCCTTTCAGGCAGGAGTTGCAGTGGTGCCGTCCTGGGTTGAGACCTTTGTTTTGGTGCCGTGTGGATGTGACGATGCCCTTCCACTGCCTCTGTGTGTGGCAGAAAATGCTCCAGGAGGGCACTGCATCCAGAATGGCTCTGTACGACTTTCTCAACTTGTTTTGTGTGTGCGCAGATTTTCTCCAAGTTTGGCACAGTGCTGAAAATAATCACCTTCACCAAGAACAACCAGTTCCAGGCGCTCTTGCAATATGCAGACCCTATGAGTGCCCAGCATGCCAAGTTGGTGAGTTCCCTTTGCCTTTATCCCTTCCATTCTGATTTGCCTTCAGAGCCCAGTGGAAGCATATTACAAGAAGCAGTTATGTAGATGAAGACATGAGAATCGGGCAAGGGGGGGGCGCGAGGGGACAAGTGTTAACCTAGGTGTATCAAGCATAATCTCAGATACTGTTTGGTCTCAAAGTGGAAATCTGTGGACTTTAGGAAGCAGAAGTCAGAGAGAATATGCAAGCCTTATCAATTCGGTCTATGGTTCCGACATAAAATAAGACACCAGTTAAAAAGAAAAGAGTTCCAGTTCCTAGCAGCTCCTAGTAACTACTGGGAAGGGGGATGCATGCAATGAGGTTATAGTCACCGTCATCAAACACACACACACACATACACATATACACACACACACACACACACACACACACACACACACACACACGGTGCTCCTCTTTCATATTTCAGGAAGCAGGGGCATGTTTTTCTTTTTCCCACCCTCCAAAATGCAGCAACGTAGCTATTCTTAGGTTGGCCTGGCAGCCCTCCAGTACCGTATAACACAGCAGGGAAAGACCTTGAGGTGGAGATGAAAAAGAGGCCCTTTTATCTTTCTCCTGAAACTGCCCTCGTGCCTCCAGAGATGACTAAAGAGGAGCACTCCCTGTAGGGGATTGGGGATATACTGAAACACTGTTTTCAGTGTGGTACAAATAGCTCTTGGCACTCGGTGTAACTCTCAAGGATGCAAGAATTGAATACTCAGCCGGTCTGACAGAGCCTCCAAGTCGTTGCATGCCACTCTTTGGACAGTCCTTTAAAACCGTGTTCTCGAGAATGCCCCCTGGACACCCCTTGAGTGTCTAGAAATCTTTCCGTGAAGTGCCCTTGTTGACTCGGATGTGATGAGTCCTCTGCTTTGGTTCCCTTGCAGTCTCTTGACGGGCAGAACATCTACAACGCCTGCTGCACGCTCCGCATTGACTTCTCCAAGCTGACAAGTCTCAATGTGAAATACAACAATGACAAGAGCAGAGATTACACTCGGCCAGACCTGCCTTCTGGAGACAGTCAGCCTTCCCTCGACCAGACCATGGCAGCTGCTTTTGGTAAGGGGCTGCGTGACGGGGCGGGGCTTAGGACCCTGTGCTGTGAGTCAGCAAGAGTCCGTTTTATTTATTTATTATTGCATTTCTATACCGCCCAATAGCCGAAGCTCCCTGGGCGGTTCACGAAAATTAGAATCTTCCATTAGCTGTGTGCTCATTGGCTGGCCTTGGGCAAGCCACTCTCGGCCTGGAATATTGGCCTGTCTTACAGAGTGGCTGTAAGGGCTTGTCGATGCCACGTATGTGAAGCACTAGTATTGCTACAAGCCTCCTTTCCACGTTCTGCTTGTTTTGTGAGGTGGAGCGTGTTTGCGGGAAGCATCCCCTGTTGCTCCAACGGCACTAACTGCCAGCACTATGTGCGCTTCTGCGGTAGCTAGGAATACAATTCACGCAAAACGCAAATTCCGAAACCAGAAAGCTGATCAGAACAATACAAGTCAACGCTAGCAGACCTTTTCCTATTCAGTTCTGGATACTTCCGTGTTGGTGTTCTCAGGGTTCTCAAAGGGCCAGGCGTTTGGGGCAGCATAGTTGAGGGAATCGAGGGCAGGAAAGAAACTGGAGAGTTGACTTTCAAGTGGCAGGTTCAAGAGGGGGTATCTGAAGAGTAAACAGATTTGGTGTGGCAGAAGCGTTTCCTGAAGCAGGCTGTAGTCCACAGGAGCTTATTCCACAATTTTAAAAGTACCACAAATGTGTGCAGCCTAGCAAGGATATGTGGTGGTTTCATATCCAGGATAGCTGCCTATCCTTCTCTTGGATCCCTTTAGGGTAACCTGCACTGTAACTGTTTAAAAAAATTAATTAGCAGCAGCCTTTTGATGAGGCTTTCTCCTAGGCTGTGTCTGCAGGATCACTGAAATGATTTCTTGCTTCAAGTGGTTGGCTACCACACTGCAGCCATGGCCAATCTCGTTCCAGCAGGCAGCAAAGTTTTATCTCCTCCTCTGTGGAAGGCAGGAGTCCTCCAGGATGAGGCAGCGTAGTGTCATTCCTCTGGGCCAGTGTGCTTGGGTCCGGCACGATGGTGCAGATCAGCCGTGAAGCAGCCGCCCAAATCATGCTGCTAATTAGTGGCAGCAAAGTTCTTCAACATGGGACGTGGGCAATTCACTGCCACAAGATTTATTTATTTATTTATTTATTTATTACGTTTATGTACCGCCCCATATCCAAAGCTCTCTTGGAGGTTTACAAAAGTTAAATACACTGAACATTTAAAAATGTACAAAATTTAAAACCAAAAACATAAAAACAACAATATAAAAACAACTGTATCCATTTAAAAACAACAGTTCTGGGGTCCGTTAGAAACATGCTGTTAAATGCTGTTAAAATGCCTGGGAGAAGAGAAAAGTCTTGACCTGGCGCCGAAAAGATAACAATGTTGGCGCCAGGCGAGCCTCATCGGGAAGATCATTCCACAGTTGCGGGGGCCACCACCGAAAAGGCCCTCTCCCTTGTTGCCATCCTCCGAGCTTCCCTTGGAGGAGGACCTTAGATGTTGAGCGCAGTGTACGGGTAGGTTCATGTCGGGAGAGGCGTTCCGTCAGGTATTGTGGTCCCAAGCCATATAGGGCTTTATAGGTTAAGACCAGCACCTTGAATTGGGCTCAGAAACATATAGGCAACCAATGCAAGCGGGCCAGAATCGGTGTTATATGGTCAAACCTCCTTGTTCCAGTTATCAATCGGGCTGCTGCATTTTGCACAAGCTGCAGTTTCCGAACTGTCTTCAAAGGCTGCCCCTTATTAGGTTGCTGTGATCTAATTTGGAGGTTACCAGAGTATGGACGACTGAAGCTAGGTTATCCCTGTCGAGATAGGGGCGTAGCTGGGCCACCAACCGGAGTTGGTAGAAGGCACTCCGTGCCACTGAGGCCACCTGAGCCTTAAGTGGCAGAGATGGTTCTAGGAGAACCCCCAACTACAAACCTGCTCCTTCAGGGGGAGTGCAACCCCATCCAGAACAGGTTGAACACCCACCATCCAGTCAGAAGAATTTGTTGTTGGCCACCAGCTTGGATAGCTTTGGAGCAGGGATATTGAACCACAGGCCCATAGACTTCGGGGTTTGCCAGATGGTCGTGCCGACACCCTGTTCCATCAATCGTTCCCTGGTTTTGGTGCACTTTCTCCCCTATCATCAAAAAGTTGAAATATAGGCTCAGCTGCTTTCATGAAGAGCTTTAAGCTGCTATATGTTGAAGCTTTTGGTAGTTTGGCCCCACCTACCACTACAATGCAACCCCCAAGAGCTTCCCCGAAATGGAATTCTGGTCTTCTGGCTGAAAGAGATTTGGTTCCCCCTGCTTTAGAGGGAGACTAGACAAACTTCTGGTGGAGCAGCAGCAGAAGTCTGTAGGTGACTACTAATCATCCAACTTCGAAGGCCAGCCACATTTGAATACCCAATCTATGGGGTGGGGGTGAACAGTAGGACCAGGCTGTTGCCTTCATGCGCTGCTTGTGGGTTTCCTGGAGACAGCTGGCCAGCCACTGTGGTAAACAAGGTGTCAAACTAGATCAGTGGTGTGCAAACTGGTAACCTTCTAGATGTTTTGGGCTACAATTCCCATCAGCCCTAGCCAGCATAGCCAATGGTGAGAGTTGTTAGGCCGAGACATTTGGAGGACCACAAGTAGCCCTCTCCTGGACTAGATAGACCGTTGTTCTGATCCAGCCAGGACTGTTCTTTATCCATTAGAAGCGGGTGCATTTGTTTATTTGAAACATTCCCACGCCACCCTTTATCTCACGAGATTCCAGGGTAATCTACAATTTAAAAAAATACATTTCAAGTACAAAGGCAGCTGAGGTTACAGAAATTAAAATGGCTGGGTAAAAGATATGTCTGAACCTGCTGCTGAAAAGATGCAAATTAAGCACCAGGGATGCCTCTTGAGGGAAGGTGTTCCAAAGCCCAGGATGCCACCGCAGAGGGAGTCCTCTCCTTTGTCATTGCAAGGCTCTCTTCTGTTAAAGAAGGCACTTGGAATAGGGCCTCAGTGGAGTAGTTTAGAGGCACAAGGCACTTGGGTGGGATTATGCCACCTTTAAGTTAAGAGATGCCTTCACAGTCTTGTTGGCAGGGGAGGGGAAGAGAAGTGATACCCACCAGCCAGGTGTTCAGTGGAGCTGCTTTGTTAGAAAGGTAAGCCCTACTTGGGAAGGGTTGCTTCTGAAGTATGGGCTACCTTAATTGCAGATGATGGAGCTTCTCTTGTCCCCGTGAACTGAGTAACCGGTCTCTTTGCTCTCGTTGTAGGTGCTCCCGGGATCATTTCTGCCTCTCCTTACGCAGGGGCTGGCTTCCCTCCTGCTTTTGCAATTCCTCAAGCTGCAGGTACTGTTTTTTCAAACTCCAGTTACCTTTCCAAACACTGCTTGTGGTTTTGCTGCACAAATGTTAGCCACGTCCCCCCCCCTCCCTTTGGTTGTTTGGGCTCCCAAAGTGTAAGCAACCGATCAGGGACAACAATCTGAAAGGAGAACATTTAAGGAGTCCTGTAGCACAATCCCAAAGTCTTGGGATTACGTGTCCTGTGAAGATCCTGCCCCGCCATGTAAGTCTTATTTTCAGAAGTGGGCGTTTCCTGTGCCCAAAGCCCCCTTGAGTGCCGTGCCTCAGCCTAGTTCCCCTGTCCTCAGACCTTGTTACATTACTTACTCACACTTTATCTTCCATGTCTCAGACAAATTAGGGCCAGAATACTGAGATACCAGGGATTGGCATTGTCTCATATCGTGCCTTTCTTAAATACCCTTGGTTTTGGGGGTTTTTTCCCCCCTTCTAAACAGTACTTTTGAATGAATTTGGCTTTAGTTGCTTAGGTGGACCTCTGTTCTTGGGAGCATAACCTGAGGAAAGCAGGCAGGAACAGCCTGGAAACTAATACCATGCCCCCTCCAGGACTGTCCATTCCATGCCCCCTCCTTTCTCTCCCCCCTCAACAGAGACTGAGCACCGCACTGAGCGTGCTCTGTCCTCATTGGGCTCTGTTCCCTCCCCCCTATGATGTTTTTAGTACTTTAGCTACTTCTTAAGGGCCTGGGGTTGGCTGCAAGGCTTCCCCCCCTGCCTCCTGTTTAAGATCCTAAAGCCACTACTCAACAGAGCTCAGCCTCATGACTAGGTTGGAGCAACAACTAATTCTGGCTGAGGAAAAACTACGCTTTGGCTAAAGCATTATACAGATCTATCAGTTGGGGAGAGGGGAATAAGAGTTCCTGGAACTTGATAGTCCTGTGGTTGCTGCTGCTTCAGGAATTCTTAACACAGCGGCAGCATTGGGTGAAAATGTCTGTAGTGCAGAATTGCCCAATCTCCCAATAGCACCCTTTCCCAACCTGGTAGCCTTCAGCTGTGTTGAACTCCTGGCTGGGGATGATGGATCAACACAGCTGGAGGGTACCAGCTAGGAGGCTGCCTTAGAGTGACTCTGGATGGATTCTGTATTTTTAGAGCTTGCTGCACACAACAATCCAAAGGGTTCCCCCTGACAGGCCCATGTACTGATCATGCTTGAAACATGCACCTGTTTCTTCCTCCTGTGTATGCCATAGAAATGTGGCAAAACCAGTTGTGCCTCTCCCGTGCAGCATCCGTGGATGTGTGTGCTGTGGTGTACAAGAGGAGAAAGTTGTGTGCTCTTCACATGTTTGTGTTTCAAGCGAGTATGCAAATAGCAGCACCAAAATAAGGGCATTAAAATAAGTCTTGTGTCTAGCTGCCTGCATTGGGATGAGATCCCTCGCAAATTGCTGGAATGTGCACAATTGTGGTTTGGTATGTTGTGCATGATCAAAGAATGAGGCACTTCTGGCATGCATTGGTGAAAATACCTTACGAATGCACTGCTTTGTGTGTCATCCCCCTGTCCTGCTTCCCCCCTCTGTGGTGGATTTACTTAAACATGTACAAGTTGGCAGAACTTGCTTAAAACCAGATGTCTGATTTGCCCTGCACCCAAGGAGAGCAAAATGGATCCTTCCCCCCCCCCCCCATGTCTATTGTGTCCATCAAAAGCTGAGAGCAGAGTAATGAGCAATACCAGCTCTGGAGATAGTGGAGCCCATTAGTGATCCAGCTGTCTGGTTTTTGAGTGCTTGTGCAAGGGAGAATGGGGCACCGAAGTGTACTCCCTTTAAGAAACACACGGGTCAGAGTTGCTCACCTCCGCTGCACACCATAGCAGAGAATGTGCTGCAGTCTTGGTCACTGGTTAATATTCTTTAATTTTTCCAGGCCTCTCAGTTCCAAATGTACACGGAGCGCTTGCTCCTTTGGCTATCCCATCAGCAGCAGCAGCCGCCGCTGCCGCAGGACGGATGGGTATTCCTGGCCTTACCGGGGCAGGGAACTCCGTTCTGCTGGTTAGCAATTTGAACCCTGAGGTTAGTGGAAGCCTTGTTGTAATCTCTTCTGTCCAACTTATCTCGTATTTTTGCTTCCTTCTAGTTACTTTCCAATCTCACTTCTCTGAATCACTTTTCAAAAGGATCTTGTGCTGTAGCATCACAATGCTGAGCCTTTCCTCTTTCTTGAAAGGGAAGGTCTAAAATGAGAAAGTCCAGCAGCCTAACCTAATTCTAAGTGGCTAATATAAGGGCTGTGGGTGATGAAAGCCTTAAAACCGTTGCTCCTTCCTTGGTTATAAGCCAAAGGTGTTACTGGTCTGCTCTCACTCAAAAAAAAGTGAAATTCCAAAATGTCTTCATTGTGAAATCTCCTGCCTCACTTTCACCCCTACAGTTTTGTCTCTACTTGGGTATTTCCTCGCCATAGCAAAAATCCCATAGTTTCTCCTTTGGCATGTGGTAACTTTTAAGTACTTCAGTTGGAGTTGACAGTGTTGGTTCTGTCCTCTTCATGGGTGTCTCAATCTTCCCCTCCCCTGCCAGCTTAGCTTCATTTTACCTTTTGCAAGTATATATTTCCTTTGCCATGCATTGATACATTCCCCTTTACCAAATTCTTTGAAGTTGTTGTGTGCCTTATTTCTGCTCTTTGACTTCTAAATAATTTTACATTTTCAGTCCCGTTTAACCTTGTTCTCCACTTTTTGAGTGAAACATTTGGCTGCCTTACCACAGACTCTCAAGGCATGTTAAAAATCGAAGCCTGGCGTCTTCTGTGTAATGGATGCAATTCAAGAAGACCCACTTTATCTTTGAAGTGGGTTTCTGTGGAAGTACACATCCTTTGTGCAAGGCATAAACTGCATTTAGGCTTCTCGCTACAATGGATCGTGTACATTGCTTGAGCCCTGGTGCCTCAAACCGGCAAGCTGTGCCCAGAAGCTGAATTTCCACTTACTTAGTTGTGTCAGAAGCTCCAAAGCAGAGGCATGGATGAGAGACCGCTATCAGTTTTAAACTTAATAGGAAATTAACAAATTTTAATCTGTTTTGCTATTCCCTTTTCTGTCCACTATAACTGTTCTCTTCAGGACATGAGGTTTTGCCAGCAATACTCACTTGCTCCCAGTGTGGCCTTGAATCTAGCGGATTATTAGGACCCTGGCAACCAGTCACCCCTCTTCCCCCTGCACCAGGAAAACACAGGCATGGGGTGGGCTGATTTTGGGGCTGCTCTCCTGACTTGATAGAGGGGGGCTGGGGTAGCTCCAGGAGTTCAAAGGTTGCCATATACAGCACCCCAGTGCATTGCATCGTTGAACCTCTTCCCAAATAAAGACCTCAGCAAGGTTCAGGGTTCTAGTGCCTATTAAGCAGCAACCCGGCTTCTTAAAGCAAACGGTTAATTGGGGTAACCTACAGAACAAACGTTCAATACCATGCACAGTCAATGTACGGAGTAAATGGTCAGCAAAAACATGGAAGGGGAGGACATAGTTAAGGGAAATCACCCTGGGCTTGGATGCTATGGGACAGGTTGGGTATAATCTCTGCCCTGCATATTTTGGGGAATACGTGCTCTTCGCTTCCTCAAATATGTCTTGTAGAAAGAACAGCAATTGAATAGTGTTAAAACTGAAGTCCGCTGAAAAGAGGTGGTGGCTGGAGGAACGGGGGGGGGGGGGGAGAATGTTTACGAAGCTCATGCACACCGAAGCGCACAGTGCTGCATCCGCTTGGAGAAAGAAAAAGGCATTAACATAAAAGTGGTTGGCTCTATTGTTAAACTCCTCGCCTCCCGTCTCAGATTTGTGCGTGATTGAAAGGTGCAAATTCAACAGCGCTTTTAAGTCAGCCACAACTATTTTTGACTTAAGAGATGGGCCAGCCAACCATTCCAAAGTTTTTACCCAGTGGTTAGTTCCTAGTGTGGATTGCTGAGCAGCTGATTTCATGCCTCGTTTGTGTGTTTTTTTACTTGCTCATCCATCCAGCTTCTCTTTTGGGCTAGAAACTGTGATATCTATAGTGAAGCTGAACTAACGACTCCAACTTTTATTTTTTCATTGCTCGTATAATCAGTGTTATAGAAACTTAATCTATGCATACAGTTGAAGAGGCAGTATTCTCCAGAGGGACTCTCCTCCTCCTCCTCCTCCCCTCCTCTCAGGAACCAACAACATTGAAAACTGTAAAATGACAGGTGATGAGTGAACAATTGTGGCTGAGGCTCATAGTATCACATGGATTCTTTTTTTACGTCTTGTCTGTTGGGAGTTTCTCTGCTTGGCAAACAGACTAACCTGTTTGCAAACAAAGGAGAAAGAAGTCCGGTTGTCAAGTGTCCTCCTAGCCTTGGCTTTGGATCCATATTGAACAAATTAACCCTATGGAATCCTAGCTACTCTGATTGCCACGATAGCCCTTTCAGCAACGATTTCCGAATGCTATGGCTCTCAAAGTGTGAGATAGACTGAGCCATGACTAGGGAATGGGCAAGTCCCACTTGGAGACGCCTCGTGCCATTGTTTCTGGACTGAAGTCACTCCTTCCCAGTCAATACAAATAAGAGGGGACCAGAGGCGGTTTTTAATGGGTGTCCTTCGGTCCCCTGGTCAGCATGGCCAGAAATGAAGGGAGTTTCAGTCCACCTGAAGGGCCACAGATTCCCCTCCCCCAGTATGCAGGCACTCACGGAGTCAGAGACCTCCCTTGCTGCTCGCAGTGGACATGCTGCTGCTTCAGACTTGGTCTTTGTGACATCCCGTTGCTTCATGAAGGGCCTGCTGAGTCAGAAGGCGGTGCCTTGCTTAGCACCTGAGGCGCTGCTTCTGGCACAACAGACACTCTACACTTTCCACCCAAGCATCTTGGCCAGCCTTCTCCAGGTGAATAATGACCCCCCCCCCAATGGATGCTGCAAATTGGCCTGGGTCCAAAGCAGCTTGTCCCGGCTTTTGCAAATTTTATTTACCCGAAGGATAGCCACCCTTAAAACCCTTCTTTACTTCTATGGAGCTGTTATAGTTCCATAGAAACTATTTTAAAGCTGGCTTAATTTTGTCAGTCCCAGCTGAAGAGACTCAAAATCCTTGGATTTTGGAGGGAGGGTCTGGAATTGCGGTTTGAGAAACTGGGCATTGAAAGGATTGCTCAACCAGTGACTTCTCCCAATTCTTCATCTATTTCAAGAGCTCTTCACCGTTGCCTGAAGGTGGGGCAGGGTGAGAAGCTTCTGTACCGGAGACTAACTTGTGTCCTTCACCATTTTCCCCTCGTGGCTTTTTGCCTGGGCCTCTGCCTTGATCTCTTGACACTGTTACGGTCAAAATTTGGAGTTTGCCACCATGCCCTTAAGTAACTCTGTTGCAATACTGCCTCTCTCTCTTAGATATACCTTACTTAAGTAAAGTGCTCCTCTTTTATTGTTGTGTTCCACTAGGTTAAAAAAAACACATCTATTAACTAGTTTTTCTGTAAAACAAAGTGTTGTACGTTTTAGAAATCTATAAATCTTTACTGATGGAACACTACATATTTCTTTTATGTATTTACTGACCTATGTTTTTGCTACTTTTTTTCTTTTCTCTCCACCCCATCCCTCAATATATTTTTTTTCTCCCTTTCTCCCTGATCCGGAATTTCTTTGCCAACTGACTGCACGGTACTTCTGCTTCCTGTTGTTGCTTGAAACAAATATATATACATATATATAAATGCCCCCCTCAAAACAAACAAACAAAACCAAACCTTCCTGCTCTTCGGAAACCGACTTGCCCTTCAATATTAACCATCTTGAAAACTTCATCATCCATCAACCAATTTCGCCATTTCCTGCGGGGACTCTACCTTTCCTTCGTTGTCGACGATTTGCGCAACCTTCGCTCTCCCCTCCGATTCCTTACCTCTTCCCTGTCCCTCCGCTGCCCTTGCTCTGCTGTTCTCTAAAGAGAGTTACACCCCAATGCCTCTTTATTCTTTTCGGTATGTTATCATTCACACTTTTTTTATTACCTTTTTTCATTTTGAGATTTTACTTTGGGGGAAAGAAGTGTGGCTGTGGGAGCGGGGTGGGGCGGGCATTTGTGGTTTGGTTGAATGCTTTATTTACGTAACTTTGCTATTTTAGTTTTGTGTTTTGTTTTTTTCTTATACATCAGTTATGCATGGATTTGATTGCTTTGCATGTCTGTTGGGTAGGTCAGGAACAGATAGCATGTGAAATTACCCATCTCTGTTCCACTGGTGGCAGCTGGCATTTTCATTGGGTGAGCCCCAGTGTATTTTTTTAACTCCTAAGGATTGTTCCACTTATTCTGTTGCTGATCAAAATTTTATCCTGAGCAGAATAAACCAACTTAAGTGGAGTGAGAGCAATCTGGGGGTTGACTATTTCTTGAATAAATTCGGGATAAGTGATAACCGGGTTTTGTCCTGAAGACTTCCCTTTTTTTCCCTTCCTTCCCTCGCTTCCCCCAAGGGGTATATGGTGATGTGCAAAGAGTAAAAATCTTGTTCAATAAGAAGGAGAATGCCTTGGTTCAAATGGCAGACGGCAATCAAGCCCAGCTGGGTAAGCACATGCTTTTCTTCCTATTCTTTTTTTTTTAAAACCCTCCGTGGAATGACTGTGTGATTTAGAGGGAGGATTCTGGGCAGCATAAGATTAACTTAAGAAGCCGCTTCGCATCAAGTCTGGCTCTTTGGTCCATTCAGCTCATACTTGTCTCCAGTGTCCCTGGAGGCGAAGGCTATCCATGGCTACTAGTCCTGATGGTTGTATTCGAAGCAGTAGACCTGTGTGCACCAGTTGCTGGGGAACATGGGCGGGAGGGTGCTGTTGCACCATGTCCTGCTCGTTCATCCCTGGCCGATGGCTGTTTGGCCACTGTGCAAACAGAGTGCTGGACTAGATGGACTCTTGGTCTGATCCAGCATCAGGGCTCTTATGTTCAGACAAAGAAGGGCATTTCCCAGCCCCATCTGGGGATGCCAGGGGTTGAAGACTTTCCGTGGGCAACACATGCGCTGTGCTACTGAGCTTTGCCTCTTCCTCCGAGTTCAAAGCACGGAGAGAGCTGACTCAACACAGGGTCGAGTTTTCAGAGAACTGTCTCACCGGCAAACTCAAAACACATCACCAAGGGCGTCTGCATTAGCTGCAGCTAAAACGCAGGGACATTCCTCACCTTTATGCAATTGACTGTAGACTTGATCTGTGGCAATAAGCAGCTGTCAGTTTTTATTGATATAAATTGTTTTATTTACAGTGTTTTATTCAGCTCTGGTATTGTGTGCATTATTATTTTGTTATGGATTAGTATTGATATGAAACCAATAGCTGCTCCTAGTGCTGGTCACAAACCAGTGTTGGATGCAGCTTTTTTTTTTTAGGAGACCGTATTCTTAAATTGGAAATGGGAAGTGGGTTGAGGGAGTTCTCCCATCTGCTCCTCCCTCTCTTTCTTGACGCCACCCTGCCCTATGATCCAACTTAAAGCTAGGAAGAGCGAGCTCCAAATTATTCCACTTCGTTGATCAGTTTCAATCGGCAAAGGGCGCAAGTGCTCTGGACAATGCCACATCTTAGGTTGGGTACTTCTCTTTCCAGACTGCCTTAAAGGCAAGCTGGATAGTTTTTATTACTTTATTTTGTAGGCTTGATTTCTCATTCCTGAGAAACCTTGATTTTTCTTTATTCTTACTTAAAGCATTTTGACCCCACTCTTCAGCCAAAAGTCTTACAAGGCTCGGTAAATACAGTCCCAGCCCTCATGCTTACAATTTCAAAGACACAACACGAAAGGAAAAAGGATTAGGAGGAGAACAAACACAAGCACTCGTTCTTAGTTGCAAGATGGCAGCAATGCTTCCATCCTCAGAGCAGATGGATCTGCTGTCAAGGCCTGCTCACCATCCACCGCAGACCTCCAAGGGATGGCCCTTGTGTCTCCACCTTCTCTTCCTCACAGAGCAGGTGGGTTCGATGGCCCTCGTGGGTGTGGCCCAGTTTGCCTTGCTCTCCTCTGCTGCATCTCTTCCTGTCCACCACTTCGTTCTTTACGGAGTGTGTCTGGGAGAGAGGAATTGATCGTGTGGTAACCTCCTCCCGCCACATAGGCAGTCCTCAAGCCTAAACCAGGCTTACAAGTCCACGGGGATCCCAAGGTCAAGGGATCCTACCAGGCTTTGATCTGAGCTAGTATGAGGAAGCAGCAGCCAGGCACCTCTCCACCGTGCCTGAGTCCAGCTCCAGCTGAGAGCCCCCTCCCTCCTGCTACCAAAGGTCTCTGCAGAGGCCACCAGTGAGGGAGGAAGCAGCAGCCAGGCACCTCTCCACCGTGCCTGGGTCCAGCTCCAGCTGAGAGCCCCCTCCCTCCTGCTACCAACAGTCTCTGCAGAGGCCACCAGTGAGGGAGGAAGCAGCAGCCAGGCCCCTCTCCACTGTGCCTGGGTCCAGCTCCAGCTCAGAGCCCCCTCCCTCCTGCTGTCAACTATAACTGCTGAACTTTGCAACTAAGATTGTAGTGCCTGAATTTCCTTTCCTTTCCCCCCTCCTCCTCCTCCTCCCTCCCAATCCCCTTTCCTTTTGTGTCATGTCTTTTAGATTGTAAGCCTGTGGACAGGGACTGTCAAGAAATACTTTTGTAAGCCGCCGTGAGAGCCTTTTTTGGCTGAATGGCGGCATAAAAATCCTTAAATTAAAAAAAAAAAATTCTGAAGCCAGGATTTCTGAATTAGGGCTTTTAAGGCGCTGCATCTTCGTGCCCTACTAACAGTTGTGCCAGCGAAGCTCATCTTCTGAAAGGGCTGGTATTTGAAGTAATAAATTTGAAGCAATATGTGGACACTTGTTTGTATGGCATGGCTGAGAGTGCTCTGCGCCCTGAACCAATATATGTTTTTTCTTCCTCTTCACTCTCGGCAGCCATGAGCCACCTAAACGGTCAGAAACTGCATGGGAAGCCCATCCGTATCACTCTGTCGAAACACCAGACCGTGCAGTTGCCCCGTGAAGGGCAGGAAGACCAAGGGCTGACCAAGGATTATGGCAACTCTCCCCTCCATCGCTTCAAGAAGCCGGGCTCCAAGAACTTCCAGAATATCTTTCCCCCTTCTGCCACCCTTCACCTCTCCAATATTCCGTAAGTGGTCTGAATTCGGCAGCCTGGGTGTGGGCGTCTGGCCAGGAGCACAACACACCCACACCCCAGAAGCACAAGCACGTGCGTCTCAGGAATTCCAACTACTTGCTCATCCTCAAATCTCAGAGCCTCTCGACCAAGACACCCTTAGCAGTTCTCTTGTAACCCTCGTAGAATATCTTTAGTCCCAGTGCTTCAAGCCTTGTGAACATAGAACGTCTGATTATTGACTTGCTTCCTCTTGCTTTTCGTGGGACACTTTGCACGCAAAAGGTCCCAGGTCCAATCCTCGGCATTTCCATACATGGCTGGGAAAGACCCGGGGAGCCATTGGTAGATTGTGTAAACCATCCTTCCCTAACCTGGTGCCCATCAGCATGACCAGCGGTCAGGCTTGCTGGAAGTTGTAGTCCAAAACAACTGGAGGGCACCAAGTTTGCTTGTTTATTTATTACATTTATATACCACCCCATAGCCAAAGCTCTCTGGGTGGTTTACAAAAGCTCCCTCGTGGTTTACAAAAGTTGGGGCAGTTGTTGCCAACGATCTTGAATTAAGTTTTAATTAGCAGCTTCTTATGTGACCATTTTATGGCTAGATTTCAAAGGGTCGGGGTCATAGGTGGCCGAGCCTTAAAATCCCTGTGGTCTTTTCTGCAGAAGGTGAGACTTTGGCTGTTCATTTTTCCATTGACTTCAGAATTTTTTGTGTCTCACAGCTGAGATTCCCTGCCCAAATAGGTGGCGATTGAAAAGCACACCCCTTTCTGCTCTGCTGTGCTTGGGGCAGGCGCAGTCTGTGAGTCCCAGACCCCACCAGACTCAATCCTGACCCGGCAATGGTGCAGAAGTCCAGGCCTTGTTCCTCTCAGCTAAGCCACGTGGAGGGTTTTTTTGAGCAGGAAGCAGGGGGCTTCAGATCACCCTATCTTCCCCTTTGGGCCAGGAGTGGACACATGTGGCCGTTGGCCAAATTTTAGAAGCCTTCTGGAAGCTATCCATTCAGGCCTGTGTAAAGAGTGATCTGTTCCTGTCCTGGCAGCAGCTGGACACAGTCAGAAGCAGGGGCCCTGGCCACTTCTGCCTCTAGCTCCACACATCACTGGCTTTGGTCTTGTCCTCGGCCAGCATGTGGCCCTCGGCCAATAGCCTCAAAGGAAATGCATCCCTTGATAGAACAGAGGCTCCCCTTGAGCCAAAAGGCTCTTGGAGCAGCCCTGCCTGTCCTGGGATGGGCGGGGAGAGATGATGGGCACTTCTGGCAAGAGAGCCTGCTTGAAGTGCTGCACAGATGTAAGGCGTTGCTTAAGCAGTTGGCAGCACAAACAACCCCCATTATGGTGGCTAAAGTTCCTGTGGACATAGGATCAGGTTGCAAACGCCAGAAAAGAATTGAGGTAGAGAAGTCACGGAGAAGGCAGACGCTGAAATAGCATTGTATTGAGTCAGTTCCGATTTCAGGTGGCCAGAAGCAAGGAGACGCCCACATATTGCCTGTGGGATGTATAGGAAGGACTCCTGAATACCATTCTACTGTTAAAGCCTAACCACAATTCCTTCTCCCCCAGGCCTTCAATAATAGAAGATGACCTCAAGCTGCTGTTCTCAAGTAATGGTGGGATGGTGAAAGGCTTCAAATTCTTCCAGTAAGTCTGGTGTCAGTTGGCCTTTTATGAAAGAGCTCCCTGTTCGGTAATGACCCTGTTCAGACGACACGCTGAACCACGTGGTTAAGCGTTTTGAGCTAAACGTTGCTGGATTGCCATGTCGTGTGAACCATGATTTAGCTGCCACGTGAACCATTCTGAACCATGGTGGCTACCTAACAGTGGTTTAAACATGCTCACTAACCATTTGCTGCAAAAGGGTTAGCAGCCCAACCATGGCTTAGTGTGTCGTCTGAACAGGCCATGAGAGAAGATTTGGGATGGGGATGGTTCCCTTGAAGGAGGCTCTTGCGCGTGAGAGCCCTATCCCTTTAAAGATTACTTCCTGATATGTTGGAGTAACTTGTACCAGCCTCCATATTTGGGATTGATACCCGGTTTCTAGATACCAACCTTGTGTAAAATGACGTCATTCAGATTTATAGAATTCCAGGCAATTGGGTTTTCCCTCTTTGAGTACAAATTTAAACCCCCTTGGTTTTTCCCCCTCTTGGTGTTAATTCAGTGCACTCAATTGCCTGGCTATCTCAACCTAAGAGGGAAGGAATCACAGCACAGTGACCTACATAACTTATTCAACAGGTTCCCAGATCTGTGGTATCCCTGTGGTTATGGGGTATTAAGAATTGGGATTGTTTGTTTAATAGAGAGATCCCCCTGGAGAGTCAGTTTGACTTAACATGTTTACGCATTATAAAAGCAAGACTTTAAAAAGCCTTCTGTCTCTGATAGGCGGCGTCGGCGTTCTATTCTCTGGTTCCATTAATAAACTCACTTCATGCCCAGTACATAAGCGTGTGTGATCCTCTTCTTCTCTGATCTAACTAAGTGGTTGTTGTCTTTGGCAGGAGAGACCGCAAGATGGCTCTCATCCAGATGGGGTCCGTGGAAGAAGCCATTCAGTCACTCATTGACCTCCATAACCATGACCTCGGTGAGAATCACCACTTGCGTGTGTCCTTTTCAAAGTCCACCATTTAAGTGCTTCGGAAAAGCACACAGCAGAATGGACCTGACTGAAAAACAACCCGCCACCACTCTTCTTAACAAATTCGGTCTTGCCTCTACTTCAAGGGCTGGACATCGATGTAGGGTGGGACAACTTCCATCATTCCAGAAACAAAAAAGAAGCCACTTTAAAAAAGAGAGAGAGAATGCAGCTGAAGTGACCTTAAAAGACAACAGATTTTATTTTTTTAAGGAGGAAAACAGTTTACTGGGTTTTTTAAAAATAATAATTAAATCTTAATTCACATTACTATAATATTTTCTTGCAGTGAGTGGGATAACCATCTTTGACCAGGAAAAGAATCTTAAGCTTAAAAGTTTACATTCTTGGTTGGAAGCCTTGCTGGGAGTCTCCCTTACCTTCCCCCCCCCCCTTTATAAAAACAAAACGGGGGCCCTCCAATCCCAGAAAACGTATCAGTTTCACAGTGATGCCTTTTTCTTAGAGCTTTGGAAGAGATCCCCCAAGCTGTGCAGTTTGCTTCAGCATTGTGAATCCTTTTAATGAATCCTCCCAAATGCAGATGCCTTTTTGGGAGGGGTAGTTGCCTTCTCCTGAAGCCTTGCATCCAATATCCTCTGGTGCCTTAGAAGTTTTTTTTTTCACTAAGAGTGGGAGGAACAGCAGTCATTGGGAAAGTTGGATGAAGAGTTGTCAGTGTTCACATTGCACAGGGGGTGGGGTGGGGGGTAACTTTGTCTCAATAAGCATTCTTAACATCGCTGCCTAAACAAGTCTTCACATGCAAATCATCATCTAAGCTTCCCTGGTCAGTAATATTCCCCTCCCCCCATGGGGGTTGATTAAAACGATCTGGCCAATAGTGCATTCGAATTCATCAGATTGATTCAGGTGTGGGGGCAATCCTCATCCCATTCATCAATATTGTGCTGTCAACAGTAAATTTTAAGTAAGTGGTCCCAAACGGTGGAAACTGAAGCCCAAGTGTAAATGTGTACAGAAGTGTCAAAGTTTGGTGGACCTATGTTCAGATTACCGATTTTGGGCTCACACTTAAATATTGGTTTTAAGATGCATTTATATCTCCCCTCCTGATTTCATCCTTAACACTAGCTTCTCTCATACTCATAGCTTCAGCTTCTTGTTTTAATCCCTTTTTATTATATATATATTTTTACATGCCGTCTGCCTAGCAATATTTCCAGTTGACCAAATATTCTAATGGGTTCACATATACATACATATATATATGTGTGTGTGTACAAAAGGCAATAGCATAACTTTTTTAGAGATAAGATGGTATAAATATATCTAAACTTGCTGTTCTATTACCCTTGTATCCTGTACTCTTGTATTTTTGTTTGAATGCTGGAAAACTAGCACAGGAATTTAGTTGATCAAGATGAGGTCATGGCTTAAAATTAATGTTATACTTTGAAAAAGTACTTAAAGTAGCAAACACGAGTCACTTCAAAAGGAGGAAGGGACCCAATTTAAATGGTCATATTACTTTAACAATCCAAACTTAACTATATTATTTAAAGAATTACAAGTTACCATTTATTTTCTGAACAATACCTGAAATGCCATTCCTTCATGGCCTCCTGCTTTTCCCGACTGATCTGCCTTCTTTATATTCCAATGTTGCCTTACATTTCCCTCTAACTCATGTGAGACTTTAAGATAACCAGAATCTTGTACTTAATATCAGGGTTACTTCTTCAAATTGTGGACCAAAGTTTTTTTCAATGTATGTGATGTTGTCTCTCAAGTCACTGTGTTCCCTGCTGTTTCACAGGAGCTGTTGACTTCTTTTTGTCACGGAGGGTTTCAGAAAA
Organism: Elgaria multicarinata webbii; assembly: GCF_023053635.1. Classification (NCBI taxonomy): domain Eukaryota; kingdom Metazoa; phylum Chordata; class Lepidosauria; order Squamata; family Anguidae; genus Elgaria; species Elgaria multicarinata. The sequence goes on along the minus strand of NC_086193.1, from coordinate 7,859,667 downwards.
GTCTTAAATCTTTTCCTTTTCCTTTTTTTCTTTTCTTTCAAATTTCTCCCCAATATTACGGGGACGCAATCTATGCTGGAGGAGTGTGTGATGTCTTGAGTGAAGGTTCTGTTTGGGTTGCCAGTGTAAAACAGGGTGGAGCTCCCTGACAGCTGTTCTCCTTGGCTCAAATGATGCCTCCCCAGAAAGCAAAACAGCAGTACCTACAAAGAATCTTGCTTTACTGTTATTTTGAAGAGACTCTGCACAAAGACCGCTTCACACAATCGGTTGGTTCTAGTGTGGCTGAACCAGTGTGATCCAGTCACTTGTACAGGGCCAGCTGGTGTGGCCTCTCTTCTGAGCCTCTGCTATCACTGGTAAAAACAGGCACCAGCTGTGTCCCCATGCAAGTGGCCTGCTACTCCAGGGCACTCATAGTGTCACCTATGCAGTTTCCTTGGAGAAAATTAGGGTTGCTGGATTGAAGTGTCCCTTGGCCCTGTGAGCGTAGCTTTTAGTTCAGCAGCTAGCGTTGCTGTTGGATCACTTAGCACAGGTAGGAGACTAGAGAAACACCCTTCTTATTCCTACAGTGACCTGCTAGTAAGCCAAGGTGGCTGCTATGCCCTCTCCCTTGAGAGGGAGAGGTTTAGAGAAGCTTTGAGGAATTGGGAAATTGTTCAGGCATGCCTAGTTCCGCTCTCTGAACTTGCCCCACAGTGATGGCATGGAGGTTTTGAAGGGAGTCCGGAGTTCCTACAGAACTGCTAGCTTATTGCCTTACATTTGGTGTAGTACAGTTCATTGTGCTCCCCCCCACACCCCCCAATAACAAGATCTGAAGTCCCTTCTGGGTTGAGGGGGGGCATGTTCTGCAAAAGGAGACCACCAGCGGCACCCAGCAGTAACACTTTAAATCCTAACGGAACCTTGTTTAGAATGGTCTTAAGTTTTAACTTTTAAATGTTTGACAGGCCTCTCTTAGAGGCTCTTTGGAACATAACCTCTCCTTGCTGGCCTTTTTAATACACACAATCTGTCAGCAAACCATGAAGACTTCTGTTATTTCTGTGTGTTTTTGGTGTGTGTTTTTCAAGATGCACACAGACATATCGCAATTAACGGGGGAGAGGGGGTTTCATCTTCTTTCCTTTTGATCCTGTGGGGTTTTTTTTTCATGTAAATGTGAGTAATGAGAAAAAAAAGGTGTAAATATTTATAATTTTTTATACCTGTTGTAAGACATGAGGGGGTGGCAGAACCCAAGTTTTTACGGCAAAACAGATGTATTGTATATTTTGATAACCAGCTATTACAGGTTCAGTATTGGGGTTGGGAGTGGGAGGTTACCAAACACACCAGAAATTCCATTGCCTGGCTAAGAAAATGTAATGCAAAAAAAAAAAATTGAGATTAAAACTATTTTATAACGAAACGTCGTACCTTTTTCTGTAGTGTTTAGTTATTTACTTGTTTGGATTGTAGAAAGCAGTTGACGGCCTGTCTGTACTTCTTTTTATTTTGGCTTTCAATAAATGTCTTCTGTATTCTTTGCTTCCGTTTTTTCCTACCTTTTATTATTGTGCTGTTTTTGTTTTTGCTTAATTCCCCTTCCTCCTAATGTAATTCCAGCTGCCTCCCATTTTACGTAACTTCTTTCTCCCGTACTTCCCTGGGGCTGGTGGGGATTGCTTTCATGCTGTAGCCCAGGGGTGTTAAGCCTCTTCGAGCCCCTGGGGGTGAATTAAATTTCAAAGAAGCTCTTTGCTGCATTTCAGTGATGGGGCAGGAGGGCCAGAGGGGGAAGGGAGCTGGGCCAAATAGTCAGGAAGGAGGCCTGGCTGCAGCCCATTTAAGTCCTACAGTGGAAGGTGGGGTGGGACAAGACCGCTGACGAACACAGCTGCCCCTGAGGAACATGGAAGAAAAGACTACTCCTGAGCACATTAAAATGCCCCCTTAGAAATAGCAGCTGAGGCATACTGCGTCTAGCCTAATCTGGAATAACACATCTTCCAGCCAGGCTCACAACTCCTCCTGTAGCGATTCTGTTTTTAGAGATGTGTATGCACCTGCGAGGTCTGCAGCTTGCCTGCCTTTGTGAAGCATTCACGCTTGTACCAGTAGACCTGCTCCAGGGTGGGTGGGGGCTGGGGGCTGTTGTGAATGCCCAGCACACGCACACACCCCCCCCCATTACTGCACTCCTCTCCATGAGCACACTTTGTGGGCAGTGGGTTCTGGGGGGAGGAAGTGGTGTCAGGATGTTGAACACAGCAAGTGGGAAGTGAATTTGGGGGGGGGGGTGAAGGGAGAGAAAGAGGGGCTATGTTGGCTGTGAGGGGACACCTCTGACGTCCCATCCAGCAGCAAAAAGGGTTAGGTGATCACCATTACATGGCGTTGAAATGTGACTGCAGGTTTCTAGTGTATCTTCACATTTCTGTGTGAAGAGTATTGAACAGAATAAATTTGAATTGACAGCATATCAAAGTATCTATCAATCATCAAGTCCCCCTGAGGTCTACCCTGTTCTCTACTCGGGTAAAAAACTAGAAATCTGAAAACGAACCAACATTCCAAGCAATTTTGAAACTTTTAAAAAACGTGTGTGATTTAGGGGATGAGCAGGTGAACATTTAAAACCTCTGTTGTTTTGTGCTGCCTTGTATCCTTGTGAAGTAGATGTTATGTGTGAAGCTGCTTTTGAAAAGCTGCAATAAAACTTACATTTCCTTCTACATTCCAGTGCAACGACTTCATCCAATAAATACCTTGCACATGATATTTATATATGTAATCATATAAATGTGGTAAAGGGGGAACATTGCAAAGCAATTGAGAAGTGTGGCTGCACTTGCAGCATAATCACTGATATTTTAGTGAAGACACTGGACTCTTCCTGTGTATCCAGGAGAGTTGCACTGGAGTGCAGAAGGAGTTTCCAATTTAATGTTAACCTCCAGTTGCTCTGGGAAAAGTTTTCAGCGCTGTCTTCCCCCCCCCCCCCCCATGTTCTTGAAGATTACTCACTTGCAGCCTTGAAAGGAAACACCCAAAATAAGCCTTGGGTGGAAATGTGAGAATTTACCGTTCTACTGCCTATTTGTGGAAGGCACACTTTTTTTTAAATTCCCAAACTCATAGAATCATAGAATAGCAGAGTTGGAAGGGGCCTACAAGGCCATCGAGTCCAACCCCCTGCTCAATGCACAAATCCACCCTAAAGCATCCCTGACAGAAGGTTGTCCAGCTGCCTCTTGAAGGCCTCTAGTGTGGGAGAGCCCACAACCTCCCTAGGTCACTGATTCCATTGTCGTACCGCTCTAACAGGAAGTTTTTCCTGATGTCCAGCCGGAATCTGGCTTCCTTTAACTTGAGCCCGTTATTCCGTGTCCTGCACTTTGGGAGGATCGAGAAGAGATCCTGGCCCTCCTCTGTGTGACAACCTTTCAAGTATTTGAAGAGTGCTATCATGTCTCCCCTCAATCTTCTCTTCTCCAGGCTAAACATGCCCAGTTCTTTCAGTCTCTCTTCATAGGGCTTTGTTTCCAGGCCCCTGATCATCCTGGTTGCCCTCTTCTGAACACGCTGCAGCTTGTCTGCATTCTCTGCATTGTCTGCATTCTTCTTGAAGCCCAGACAATTATATTTCAATTAATAACTCATTTAATAATTATTTAATTAACAATTAATAACTCCTACCATTAACTTTCTCATCACTTAACCTATAAACTTTACAGGCTTTATAGAATAAAGCTTAAGCTGGTTAATTTGCCCCTTAGAAATGTGCCATTTTAAACTTGAAATACTGAAAACTGGTTGGGCACAAAGCTTATGTTGAGATAATATAACAGCCCTGCTGGATCAAGGCAGGATGAACCTTTGCAGTCCCCCTGCCTATTTCAAAAGGTCAGCTAGATGTTTCTCAGAAGTGGGTTGAAGACATCAGCCATTCCTGTTTGTCCCCAAAATAATGCACTCCATAGTAGACTCTGTCTGCACATAAAGGTTTGACTTGGCCATTGTGGCTGACAGTTGCTAATTAAACCCCAATTGATTCCTTTTAATCCATTTCTAAAGTGGTCCCAGGCTCTTAAGGGCAATGGATTTCATAAGTTACATATTGTGGTTAGCACCTCCAGGGCACTTTGGTTTTCATATTCACTGCTGCATAACTCTTGCCCTTTTTTCTTTTAGCCACTTGTAAATGTACATATCAATCTGCATTCTTGCTAACCTTTAAAAAAAATCCATTATGAACAAATGGGGGTATTGTTGATTGTCCTGCTTTAAAAAAAACTAAGTCTTGCATGGCAATGAATTGTTAATTATCGGCTGTCTGGAGTAATTATGCCTTTAGCTACATTGCAGGGGAGAAGCATCTCTATAGCAACAGTCCTGGAAAAGCACAAATGGGATGGCTGGGTATTGTATTCCTGTCTCTTCTCTTTCTCTATACACGCACACACTTTCCTAAAATCTCATACATCCAGTTCTAAATGCTGTGTTGCCACAAGAAAGCCATTAAGAATTTTAGGGAAGGTTCTCTATAAGGAAGCCTCAGTGAAGAAGTGTTCCTACGGGGACGTGTATCCATTTTCATTTTTACCTGCTTTGTATTGATAAGTGGTTGGTGTGCAAAAGAGATGTGTTTGTACACTTTAATTTTCATCCCAAAGATCATGGCTCCTGTTTTTACACCCACCTGTCTAGGTTCTTCTCATCTTTGTGTGCTGTGTTAGTTTACTCTGCAATTCTTCGGCTTAAGAACCAGAAGCCAGGGTTTGTGGTTTTTAATGAAATAGCCTTATTGATGAATTGAAGACAAATCACTTGGTTGAGATAATGCCCATCCGAGAGTGAACTCAAATGTGTAATTGCTGATCTAAAACATATGCCCGTATATACACGTCCCCAAGATCAACCTCCTTACCAGAGAACTTGGGAAATTGCCAATGTAAACCCAGTTTATAAGGAGGGATCACGGTGATGGTGGGAGAACCTAAGAAATTACAGGCAAGTTACTTTAACTTTTGTTCTGGATAAATTGGTGAAATGTGTGAATAATCCACAGCGTACAACATCCAGATGTAGTCACCCATTCTGCTGCAGAGAAAAGCATCTGGATGTCTGCTATGGATTATTCACACACAAAAAACCCTTTTTGAGAATAATCATAGCAGACACTTGTTATTAAAGATACAATTATCAAGAATATAGAAGTATAATTAGGCCCTAGTTAGGCCTCATCTTGAGTATTGCGTCCAGTTCCGGGCACCACACTTCGAGAAGGATGCAGACAAGCTGGAGCGTGTTCAGAGGAGGGCAACCAGGATGATCAGGGGTCTGGAAACAAAGCACTATAAAGAGAGACTTCAAATACTTGAAAGGTTGTCACACAGGAGGGCCAGGATCTCTTCTCGATCATCCCAGAGTGCAGGACACGGAACAATAGGCTCAAGTTACAGGAAGCCAGATTCCGGCAGGACATCAGGAAAAACCTCCTGACTGTTAGAGCAGTATGGCAATGGAACCAGTGACCTAGGGAGGTTGTGGGCTCTCCCACACTGGAGGCCTTCAAGAGGCAGCTGGACAACCATCTGTCAGGGATGCTTTAGGGTGGATTCCTGCATTGAGCCTTATAGGCCCCTTCCTACTCTACTATTCTATGATTCTATGAATTCCTCCCAAAGAAAAACCAACATGGCTTCTGCTGAGTTAAGCCCTATCACACTAACTTTTAAAGTTCTTTGAGAATGACAGCCGTGTGCTTATGTTAAGTGCTGTTTATTTGGACTTCCAAAAGGCTTTTAAGAATCCCTCGCCAAAGATTCTTGAGAAAACTGGGCAGTCATGGGATAAGAGGAGAAGGCCTTTTGCGGATTAGGAAATGGTTAGAGAATGTAGGAATAAATGGTCAGTTCTTGTAATAGAGGGCCTAAACATGGAATCTGTATTAAAACTGGTGCATTTTAAACTTGGGTTGAGTAGTGAGGTGGCCCAGGTTGGCTGACAACACCAACTTGGTTAGAATCATAGAATCATAGAATAGCAGAGTTGGAAGGGGCCTACAAGGCCATCGAGTCCAACCCCCTGCTCAATGCAGGAATCCACCCTAAAGCATCCCTGACAGATGGTTAAAAAGGAGTAGAGCAAAGTTCCAAATGAGTTTCTCCCCAGTTGCTGGGGAACACGGGCAAAAAGATGCTATTACGCTCATGCCCTTGGCCACTGTGGGAACAGAATACTGTGGGCTTCCCCTTGGCCATTGCTCTGATCCAGCCCTGCTGTTCTTCATAAGCTGACAACTGGTAAAAATACGCATGAAATTTGGTGAACCGGAAGGGCTGACCATTGCCGGGTGCTTTAACGATCGTGCCCAGGTATTTCTCTGCCTGAGCACAAGATGAGAAGCCTCTAGTGTCCATCTCTCCCGCCCCCCAGTCAGAGAGTGGAGAGGGAGTCATGGAGGCAGGCAGCTCGCCTTGAAACATTTCAGCAAAGCCTCTTGCAAAGGCAGAAAAGAGGGTAGTACTTTCAGGTGACAGATCCATGACAATTGGCATGAGCGAACAGGCCGTTCAAGTGTATATGTGTTCGTCTCAAGGCAGCTCCCCAACCTGGTGCCTTCTTAATGTCTTAAACTACAACTCCCAGTCAGCTATTGTGGCGGTACCCCACCATTGAGTCTCCTGTATGCGTCTTATGTCTGGTGAGTATGGAAAGTTAGAATTGAGTGGGTGTGGTTTGTGATGTAATATGGGGGAAGGAGTACATAAAGAATGATTGAGGGGAAGAGGAAGTTGTTGGTGTGTTGAGTTAGGTGGATGTTGGGATTGTTTGTGGATCATAGAATCATAGAATAGCAGAGTTGGACGGGGCCTACAAGGCCATCGAGTCCAACCCCCTGCTCAATGCAGGAATCCACCTTAAAGCATCCCTGACAGATGGTTGTCCAGCTGCCTCTTGAAGGCCTCTAGTGTGGGAAAGGCCACAACTTCCCTAGGTAACTGGTTCCATTGTCGTACTGCTCTAACAGTCAGGAAGTTTTTCCTGATGTCCAGCCAGAATCTGGCTTCCTGTAACCTGAGCCCATTATTCCGTGTCCTGCTCTCTGGGAGGATCGAGAAGAGACCCTGGCCCTCCTCTGTGTGACAACCTTTCAAGTATTTGAAGAGTGCCCTCATGTCTCCCCTCAATCTTCTCTTCTCCAGGCTAAACATGCCCAGTTCTTTCAGTCTCTCTTCATAGGGCTTTGTTTCCAGACCCCTGATCATCCTGGTTGCCCGCCTCTGAACACACTCCAGCTTGTCTGCGTCCTTCTTGAATTGTGGAGCCCAGAACCGGACGCAATACTCTAGATGAGGCCTAACCAGGGCCGAATAGAGAGGAACCAGGACCTCACACGATTTGGAAGCTATACTTCTATGAATGCAGCCCAAAATAGCATTGGCCTTTCTTGCAGCCATATTGCACTATTGGCTCATATTCAGCTTGCAATCTACAACAATTCCAAGAGTGAGAGATTAATTGCTAGGGATTTAGGATTGGTGTGTGGGATGTTTGGATTAGGCAGGATTGGAAGCATTATATTTTCATTTGAAGCGTTTAACGTTACAATAAACTTATTATTATTTTGTTAACTGCCTCACAGTTATCAAACGCCCTCAGCAGAATATACCCACAGTACATTTAAAAACAGATCCTGTATTTAACTTGTTTCCCTCATATCTAGAGGGGAAGGTTTTATTTAACCCTTCCCCCTCAGGTTTATTAATTAATTTTTTTATTTATTTATTACATTTTTATACCGCCCAATAGCCGAAGCTCTCTGGGCGGTTCACAAAAATTAAAACCGTCAAGACCATAATAAAACATCCAACAGTCTAAAACCGAAGTGTCCAAAACCCTTGGCCTGAGAAGGGTTTAAGCGGTGGGCCTAGTATAGGTGTAACGTTGCAGCTATGCTATAGGATTCTCAGAGTTGTCGCGCAGAAGGAGTGCACTACATTGGAGAAGGCTGCCTTCATGTCTTAATTGCGCCTTATGCTCAACCCAACCCCCTGCAAAAAACACTCCTGGAACGTAGCCCACAACTCAAGGCCAAAGGATGCACTCCGCACAGGCGTACTCTTCACAAGCAAGGCCTTCATCAAATGCCCTGACCTTTGCTTGTGCACCACCACATCTTTCTTGGGGAGGCTACAGACCTGGGAGGAAAATCTGTTGGAGGGTACAATTCAAGGTGCATCAGCCCTCCTCAGCTACAGAGATTTGTGCGCCCACTGGATGCATACAATGACCAAGAGGGACTAGCGCCCCCCTCCCCTGTATTTCTGCACCACTTTCCCCAACAATTGGAAGTAGCTCACTTCCTTAAGAGGTGGGTCACTTAGAATGGCCGTGGGTCCTGTTTTACAGAAGACAGTCCTCTACCTGAAGGGCTGCCCTGTATTTGTCCTGCTCAAGCCCAGTCTGAAGAACCACCAGAACTTTTACCCATCGGCAGGAAGCAGGCTGAACAGGCAACTCCCCTGATCACATTCTTCCACACAAAGGAGAGAGGTGCTGTATTTCCATTCAAATTAAAAAGAATTTCCTGATTTTGCATTTATGCAAATTGCCATCTTTTTTTTTTTTGTCCTACTGGTGATTCATCAGCGGCCGCCCCGAGGGCTTGGAAAAGCCCCCGAAACTGTGCCGCCACCACGGTGGCTGTTGGTGCCGCTGAAAGGGGCCGCACAGCTGCTGCCTTGGGAAAGTCTGAAGCCTGCCTGGCTATTTCGAGCGATGGTGGTGGGAAGGGATGCTCAAGACAGGGATGGCTGTCGCTATGACGACAGTGAGGTCAGCCACAGCATGAGGGCAACCATAAATCATCTTAATGAGCTGTGGGAACTGCTAAATGTGGAAGGGGGGTGTCACAGCCCCGGAGACCCCAGGGTACTTTTCAAACATAGCCCTCATTGGGAGGCTTCAGCAGGTGGTGTGGGCCACAACGCCAGGGCGAGAAAAATGGGCACCCAGTGAGTCATCGCTTCTTCCACAAGTAGAGCTCCTTTTGGAGCCAAGCGCATTCCGCCCACCTTTGCTGTAAGACTCCTCTCTTCCATACCCCCAGCTTTGCCATGACAACCCAGTTCTTCCACCCACACTTTGCAGCTATAGCGTGAGCCCCTAACCCCCTCCTCTCGCATGTTTTCTAGCTGAGGAAGGTGGCACATTAGTCCCCCCCTCTGTCTGCACAATGAATGAGCTCCTTTCGGAGGAGTGGGATACCACAGGGCTCAGTCCTGGGCCCAGGGCTCTTCAACGTTTTTATTGATTATTTGGACAAGGAGGTGCAGGGAACGCTTATCAGATTTGCAGATGACATAAAATTGGGTGGGATAGCTAATGCCCTGCAAGACAGAAATAAACTTCAAAGTGATCTTGATGGGCTGGAGCCCTGGGCTGAAAACAACAGAATGGAATTTAATAGGGATAAATGCCAAGTTCTACATCTAGGAAATAGAAACCAAAGGCACAGTTACAAGATGGGGGATACTTGGCTCAACAATACTACAAACAAGAAGGATCTTGGAATTGTTGTAGATTGCAAGCTGAATATGAGCCAACAGTGTGATGTGGTTGCAAAAAAAGCAAATTCTATTTGGGGCTGCATTAATAGAAGTATAGCTTCCAAATCGCATGAGATACTGGTTCCCCTCTATTCAGCATTGGTTAGGCCTCATCTTGAGAATTGCGTCCAGTTCTGGGCACCACACTTCAAGAAGGATGCAGACAAGCTGGAGTGTGTTCAGAGGAGGGCAATCAGGACGTTCAGGGGTCTGGAAACAAAGCCCTATGGAAAGAGACTGAAAGAACTGGGCATGTTTAGCCTGGAGAATTGAAGATTGAGGAGAGACATGATGGCAATCTTCAAATACTTGAAAGGCTGTCACACAGAGGAGGGCCAGGATCTCTTCTCAATCCTCCCAGAGTGCAGGACACAGAATCATTGGCTTAAGTTACAGGAAGCCAGATTCCAGCTGGACATCAGGAAAAACTTCCTGACTGTCAGAGCAGTACAACAATGGGACCAATTACCTACCTTACCTAGGGAGTTCATACTAGAGGCCTTGAAGAGGCAGCTGGACAGCCATCTGTCAGGGATGCTTTAGGGCAGATTCCTGCATTGAGCAGGGGGGTTGGACTCAATGGCCTTATAGGCCCCTTCCAATTCTACTATTCTATGATTCTATGAACAGAGCAAATACAGCTTTGTAGCACTTTGTAGAACAGAAAGTTTATTTTACAGAACATGTGGAAGTTTCCCTCTCAGGATGGTGGAGGAATTTTGCCCATGAAAATGGTTAGTGTTTGATCTTTGGGTTCCTTTGCAATGAATTGCACTTTGCCTATCTGCACAGCCTTTCATCACACAAGCATGAACATCCATTGATGCACTTAGGACAAAGGTGTTGATCCTCCGGCCTGCAAGCCAAATCCGGCCTTCCAGGGTTCCCCAGATGGCCCCTCCCTTTCCCCCTGACTACTGGTCAACTAGTCATTTTCTGGCTTTTGTGCCGTGTTCCCTCCATTCTAAAAGGTTGAAATGCCTCTCCTAAGGTTAGATTATTGGCAGTTTGAACTTGAAGTCACCCACCACTGAAACATGGTCCTGGGAGATCCTCTGCAACTGAATTTGGCCTTCAGGGTGAAAGAGGTTCAACACACCTGGTTTAAGACATGGGATTTTGGAACTATTTATTTATGCAATGGCCCTTTTTCATGTTAATTGGATGGTGGCTGATTCTTTGCATGCTGCAAAGGATTCTGGGTTTGCTCTGAATTCAGCACATGGGACCCACCAAGTGTGTGAAGCGTACCTGTCACCCACACTGAAATAACCCCTATGCCAGGAGCCCCTTGTGAACCGCCCAGAGAGCTTTGGCTATTGGGCGGTATAGAAATGTAACAAATAAATAAATAAATAAATAAGGGATCTCTTCTCTTGTGCTTTGTGCCATATCAAAAGCAGGGTGTTTTTTTACAGGGGCCTATGTACATATGTAAATAGTTTAAAGCATTTTTCAAATTTATGATAAGACAAAGTGCTCTGTATACGATATTTTATTACATTCATACAAAAGATTTCTTATCAAAAGAATATATATCATATCTTACTTGTAGGAAGATGTCTGCAATATGTCAATCTAATTCAATAATAAGAATATATATTTCTTATATGTTTTCCTACCATGTTTTATAGTATGCATTTTAAATGTTTACAGGCCACTGAAGAAGGCCTTGAAAAGGTACAAGCCGAAATGCGTCGGGCTTTACAACCTATAATAAAAAGTTCCGCATCCTGAGAATTCATTTCTCTCTTCTTTTCACTTTGTGCCATGTCAACCTTCTCTCCAGATATGTGGGACCACACCTCCCATAATCCCCAGCCTGCCTGGCCAATGGCTATTGGGACTGTCATGATGAGTGCCTGTACTTCGGAATGTACACTACATAGGGTGCCCCTATGAAAAGGAGGACCGGGCTCCTGTATCTTTAACAGCTGCATAGAAAAGGGAATTTCAGCAGGTGTCATTTGTATATATGGAGAACCTGGTGAAATTCCCTCTTCATCACAACCGTTAAAGCTGCCCTCTTTTAAATCTGGTCACTCTAGTATAGCTCCTGCAGCTTTAACTGCTGTGATGAAGAGGGCATTTCACCAGGTTCTCCGTATATACAAATGACACCTGCTGAAATTCCCTGTTCGATGCAACTGTTAAAGATACAGGAGCCCGGTCCTCCTTTTCATAGGGTCACCCTAACACTACACCCGTGGAGTCTGTTGGCTCCCATGTCAGTGGGGCAGGGAATCCGCTCCAGGTTTCAATCAGAACTCGCAGCTTGGATAGCTCCTTTGGAGTTCTGACTGAAACCTGGAGCGGATTCCCTGCCCCGCTGACATGGGAGCTGCCATCTTCTGCCATCCTCTCTGGCTCACACTCCTATGGCTCTGCCCCTCTTAGCACCCTGAAGGGTTCCTTGTATTGTTAAATGTTAAAAAAAAAGGATGGAAGGTTCCCCATTCCACGGTGTGGAAGCAGCTTTCATATGCTTGGGGCTCCGGTGCAAACAGGATCGTGATTCCCCCCCCCCTCCTTCCTGCAAAATGGTATTTTAAATTAAAATTTGCTGAGGCTGTCAAAAGAGAAACAAAGAACTAGATTCCCCCCTCCCCCTCCTTCCCACCCTCTTCCTCTACTCCCCCCCACCCCCCCCACCCATGATCAATGGCCGAGGGCAGAGCAAGGTGGGATGCACAATGCTGCTATGCTCTACCGTTGTCACGGCAACATTGGGGAGAAAACTGCAGTGGTCAGCATTTTCCTGCTGTCGTCGTGGGGCGAAGACCTCTCTCTCTCTCTCTCTCTCTCTCTCTCTCTGTCTTTAGGCCTTTCATGTGTATTCGCTTATTAACTAGTCCCACCTTCCCAAACCTAGCACCTCCCAGAGGCATTGGACTATAACTCCAATGGCCATGCTGGGTGGGGATTATGGGAGTTGTACATCTGGAGGGCACCTTGTGGGATACATCAACTGGCTCTCCAGGTTCTCAGGCAAAGAAGGGTCTCTTTACCATCACCTGCTACTGGAACATTTTTTAAAAATAGTAATAACCTGAGAATGCCGGGAATTGAACCTGGGACCTGGTGCATGTGCAGAAAGTCCCCATTTAGTAATGCGCTGTTTCATCTAAATATGTCCGAGCTGTTCAGCACTGCTGCTGACCACGGCTTGTTCCTCTCTCTCTCCCCCCCCCCCATTGATAGATCACAATGCCAAACTGACCGCAGGTTTCAGAATTTCTACCTCTATCTCACAGGCCTCGTCGGACCCATGGAGGTTCTGCTAGGGTGACCCTATGGAAAGGAGGACGGGGCTCCTGTATCTTTAACAGTTGCCTAGAAAAGGGGAATTTCACCAGGTGTCATTTACATGCATTCAGCACCTGGTGAAATTCCCTCTTCATCATCACAGTTAAAGCTGCAGGAGCCCTGCCCTCTTTTGTATCTGGTCACTCTAGCTCCTGCAGCTTTAACTGTTGTGATGAAGCAGGAATTTCACCAGGTGCTGCATGCATGCAAATGACACCTGCTGAAATGCCCTTTTCTAGGCAACAGGAGCCCCGTCCTCCTTTCCATAGGGTCACCCTAGGTTCTGCCCCCTTGAGGAAGCCCCACTGTTAGCTCCAATCTCAGGTTGGAGATAACAGGGGAGACGCAGGCAGTGATGAGAGGGGTGGAAACTCTTCCCAGTGCCAACCAAGTGGTCTCATATGGTGCCCCCCTGCACGGCTAGGGTGAAGCCAGGGACTCAGGCAGCTCTGGAAGGGGCAGCGTCCAACAACAACCCTGTGAGGTAGGTTGGGCTGAGAGTCTGTGACTGGCCCTAAGTCACCCAGTGGGTTTCCACGGCCGAGTGGGGACTGGAACCCGGATCTCCTGACTCCCAGTCTGACACGTTAGCCACTACTCCACACTGACTGTTGGAGGGAAGGGGGGAATATTGTAGAATCATAGAATCATAGAATAGCAGAGTTGGAAGGGGCCTACAAGGCCATCGAGTCCAACCCCCTGCTCAATGCAGGAATCCACCCTAAAGCATCCCTGACAGATGGTTGTCCAGCTGCCTCTTGAATGCCTCTAGTGTGGGGGAGCCCACAACTTCCCTAGGTAACTGATTCCACCGTCGCACTGCTCTAACAGTTAGGAAGTTTTTCCTGATGTTCAGCCGGAATCTGGCTTCCTTTAACTTGAGCCCGTTATTCCGTGTCCTGCACTCTGGGAGGATCGAGAAGAGATCCTGGCCCTCCTCTGTGTGACAACCTTTTAAGTATTTGAAGAGTGCTCTCATGTCTCCCCTCCATCTTCTCTTCTCCAGGCTAAACATGCCCAGTTCTTTCAGTCTCTCTTCATAGGGCTTTGTTTCCAGACCCCTGATCATCCTGGTTGCCCTCCTCTGAACACGCTCCAGCTTGTCTGCGTCCTTCTTGAAGTGTGGAGCCCAGAACTGGAGATTACTAGCTAGTAAAGCAAACAGGCTAGCATTTTTCTTTTTTTCTTTTTGTAGGTGGGCGTATGTACCAGTCTGTCCTATCTGGTCTTTTCATCTACCACCTTGAAAAACACTGTTATCTTTTTTTGTTTAATAACTGTCACTATATTACACAGCCATTTGTTTAAGGGCAAGCTCCCTGTTTTGGAGGGGAAAATATTCAACAAATCTTAGCCAAGGGACAATTGCAAGGCTCAAATTCTCAGAGCATGAGGTTTTCACTGGATATGCAACACATTAGCCGATGTTACGCTGAGAATGGATTGCCTCTTGGAAGAGTTTGCACGCTGTGTCTCTATGATTTTCTGGTTCTGCCTCCTTGCGGTAGCCTCTTTTGGGGTTAGTTCGTCTTGCTGGATGGGTCTCTGCATGAGAAGTGATAGGATCATTCCTGATACTGAGATGCAAAAGAACGGCCCACCCTGACGGGGAGGCTGGCCACTGTGTCCTTGAATGCATCACTGTTATAGAGAGCAGCGGGTGAAAGCCACCTTTGAAAGATTCTGAATTTGTGCCAAGCTCTGGATGCATGCAAAAATTCATCCGGGCACTAGCTGATTGTGGCCTCCTGGGGTGAATTATGTGAGAACTGCATTCTCCTTGAAATTTGAGAGGAAGGAAGGAAGGAAGGTTAATTTGTAGCACAGACCTGTCTTGAGAAGAGGGGCAAAGGCAGGTGGTGATACTGGGTGGCCTGCTGCGTCCCTCATAACCTCCTGTGCACCAGTTCTGTTCATAGTTAATCCCAAAGCCCAGATGTTTTGTTTGCTAAATATACAAGTTGATCCTTCTCAGCTGTAACACCAAATACACTGGACGGGTCGGGTGGGGGATGCACTGCACATACATTTTCTCTGCAATGTTTTCTTCTCTCCATTCAGTTCAGAGTTTCACCGGCTATGGTGAAACTTTTGCCTACGTGGGAGCTGTGTGGCTTAGAATAATAGAATAGTAGAGTTGGAAGGGGCCTATAAGGCCATGGAGTCCAGCCCCCTGCTCAATGCAGGAATCCACACTAAAGCATCCCTGACAAATGTTTGTCCAGCTGCCTCTTAAAGGCCTCTAGTGTGGGAGAGCCCACAACCTCCCTAGGTCACTGGTTCCATTGTCGTACTGCTCTAACAGTCAGGAAGATTTTCCTGATGCAGAGCCAGAATCTGGCTTCCTGTCTCTTGAGCCCATTATTCCGTGTCCTGCACTCTGGAAGGATCGAGAAGAGATCCTGGTCCTCCTCTGTGTGACAACCTTTTAAGTATTTGAAGAGTGCTCTCATGTCTCCCCTCCATCTTCTCTTCTCCAGGCTAAACATGCCCAGTTCTTTCAGTTTCTCTTCAGAGGGCTTTGTTTCCAGACCCCTGATCATCCTGGTTGCCCTCCTCTGAACACGCTCCAGCTTGTCTGCATCCTTCTTGAATTGTGGAGCCCAGAACTGGACGCAATACTCTAGATGAGGCCTAAACAGGGCCGAATAGAGAGGAACCAGTACCTCACGTGATTTGGAAGCTATACTTCTATTAATGCAGCACAAAATAGCATTTACCTTTCTTGCAGCCATATCACACTGTTGGCTCATATTCAGCTTGTGATCTACAACAATTCCAAGATCCTTCTCGTTTGTAGTATTGCTGACCCAAGTATCCCCCATCTTGTAACTGTGCATTCGGTTTCTTTTTCCTAGGTGTAGAACTTGGCATTTATCCCTATTAAATTTCATTCTGATAGGGCAACATCATTTGTGCTAAAATTTAACACAAGATCAGTGCACCAAATATTGAATTCTTGCTTGTAACTTTGCAGCTAACAGCCCCAATGTCCTTCCAATTCCACAAAGTGGTGGACACTGAAGTTATTCCTCTATGGATAACTTTAATTCCAAACCGCATCTAATGGCAACTTATAAATGCTAACTTCAAGGTCCTTGCCCCCATTTGAGGTGCTAAGAATCTGTCACTATTAGTCAGTGCTCCAACGTTCAGCTCCCCAGAGGATCAAGGTGAGTCTTCCTCAACACACCCGTCTCATCTCCTGCACCCACACAGACCCTTGTTGTGCTCACAGTGTGGTAAATAGTAGCTGACGTTTCCCGCCGTGCAGAAATGTGTTTGCAAACACACTGTTCCGATGATTGAAAGGAATTTCTCAAGCGGATTTCGCAATGGCAGAATGTGCTCCACCCAAGCCAGCACACCACTTCAACAGCAATGCAGCATTTGGTTCAATTCAATTCAAACAATCTTAAAAGTGAGTTGGAGGAGACCTTGGAGATCATTTATTTTATTTATTTATTTATTTTATTACATTTATATTCCGCCCCACAGCCGAAGCTCTCTGGGCGGTTTACAACAATTAAAAATGGTAAACATTAAAAGTATACACAATTTAAAAACCATCAAAACCATAAAAAACAGTATAAAAACAACAGTATCCATTTAAAAACAACAATTCTGGAGTCCATTAAAAACAAACTTAACGTTGTTAAATGCTGTTAAAATGCCTGGGAGAAGAGAAAAGTCAGGCGCCAGGCGAGCCTCATCGGGAAGATCATTCCACAGTCGGGGGGCCACCACTGAAAAGGCCCTCTCCTTTGTTGCCATCCTCCGAGCTTCCCTCGGAGTAGGCACTCGGAGGAGGACCTTAGATGTTGAGCGCAGTGTACGGGGAGGTTCATGTCGGGAGAGGCGTTCCATCAGGTATTGCGGTCCCAAACCATGTAGGGCTTTATAGGTTAAGACCAGCACCTTGAATTGGGCTCGGAAACATAGAGGCAGCCAATGCAAGCGGGCCAGAATCGGTGTTACTCAGTGAAGGCTGGTGGCTCCGATGTCAGTGGGGTGGTAGCGCCTTCAGAGTTTTGACTGAAACCAGAAGCAGATTCACTGCCCCACTGACACCAACCAATGATGGTTCCACGTTTTTGAGAGCCCTTGGCCAAGGTACCCTCCATTGCTACCATTCGGCATCTGTTCCCGCTTTCTCACCCCCACTGTGGTCTGTGCCATGGGCTCTCAACAACCAAACCTACCCTTGACGCCGGTCCTGACACCAACCACTCCTCAGGAATCTTGCAGCTATGCCATCCCTGGCAGATGGCTCTCCAGCTCTGCCTAAATACCTCCAGCGAAAGAGAGCTCATTTCCATGACTTGTTTGCAGTCCTGCCCTCTGGAGCAACAGAGAATCTGAGTGAACCTCACCTGTCCTTTGGTTCACCTTTGCAGCAGCCTGTCCGTTACTCCTAGCCAGGGGTGAGTGGGGTCATGTAGAGAGTGTCTCAGTTTGGCTAGCTCAGTGGTGAGTCACCTCCTTTGCAGCCAAAAGACCACAACATCTTCATGTTGTGCTTCCGGATCCTTCGCTCCAAATGACAGTCCAGATAGATGCAACGGCCAGGAGTGCCTACTATCCGCTTTGGCTGATACGCCAGCTGCGCCCCTTCCTAGAGTCGGAAGACCTAAAGAAGGTAAGGCATGTGCTGGTAACTTTGAGGCTCGACTTCTGCAATGCGCTCTACATAGGGCGCATGAGGAGAGAGTGAAAGAACTGGGCATGTTTAGTCTGGAGAAGAGAAGATTGAGGGGAGACATAATAGCACTGTTCAAGTACTTAAAAGGTTGTCACACAAAGGAGGGCCAGGATCTCTTCTCGATCCTCCCAGAGTGCAGGACACGGACTAACGGGCTCAAGTTAAAGGAAGCCAGATTCCAGCTGGACATCAGGAAAAACTTCCTGACTGTTAGAGCAGTGCGACAATGGAATCAGTTACCTAGGGAGGTTGTGGGCTCTCCCACACTAGAGGCCTTCAAGAGGCAGCTGGACAAGCATCTGTCAGGGATGCTTTAATGTAGATTCCTGCATTGGGCAGGGGGTTGGACTCGATGGCCTTATAGGCCCCTTCCAACTCTGCTATTCTATGATTCTATGATTCTTTGTGCCTAGTCCGGAAACTTCAACTAGTTCAAAATATGGCAGCCAGGCTGGTCACTGGTACACCTAGGGGGGACCACATTACACCAGTTTTAAAATCTCTTCACTGGCTGCCGATTAGTTTCCAGGCGATGTATAAAGTGTTGGTTATCACCTTTAAAGCCCTACATGGTTTGGGTCCAGGTTACCTGCAGGATCGCCTTCTCCCATACAATCCATCCCACATACTCAGGTCCTCTGGGAAGAATCTACTTCAGTCTACTACAACTAGACTCATTAGAGGACCTTTTCTTCTGCCGCCCCCAGGCTGTGGCAATGGCCTGCCGGAAAAGATTCGTCAGCTAATTGCTCTTCCTGAGTTTAAGACAGCTGTAAAGAGTAGTCTCTTCTGGCAGATGAATTTTAAACCTAAGAATTTTAAGATGTTGTGATTGTTATTTTAATATTGTATTGGTTTTATATGCTCTTTTAACTAGTTTTATGTATTATATTTTATTTGGTGTTGTTCCCTGCCTCAATCCTTAGGGAGGGGAAGGTACCATTATTATTATTATTATTATTATTATTATTATTATTATTATTATTATTATTATTTGATCCATCCTCCTAGCAAAATGGCAAAGGCAGCGGCAGGGGATTTGGTAGTGCAGGGCCAGTTAAGCTAAAACATAACATGGCTAGGAAAGGCCTCTTCTTGGAGAGCTGCTGTCAGAGTAAAGCTGGAGCGTAGCGCCTTTGGGACGCAGGCGTTCCCCAAGCCCTTAGGTGAGCCTGCACCACCAAATCCCCTACCTCTGCCTTTGCCACTCTGCCAGGATGACAAATCAAACGAAGCGCCTTATGCCTCGGAGGTTTACGGATTTAGTCTCTGCTGGAGAAGGCTTCAGGCAGTCTCAGTCGCCCTGGCTTCATGGGGGACGATAGCACAGCCTGCACAAGTAATCATAGGACTTGTATTCTTCCCCTTGAAACCCACTGGGAAGGAGCCAACAGCATCACAAGTCTCAAGACGTTCAGTGGCCCAATTGGCTTTAAAACACACACACAAAAAACTTTCCGGTAATAACAAGAGGTCATAGAATCATAGAATCATAGAATAGCAGAGTTGGAAGGGGCTTACAAGGCCATCGAGTCCAACCCCCTGCTCAATGCAGGAATCCACCCTAAAGCATCCCTGACAGATGGTTGTCCAGCTTCCTCTTGAAGGCCTCTAGTGTGGGAGAGCCCACAACCTCCCTAGGTAGCTGATTCCATTGTCGCACTGCTCTAACAGTCAGGAAGTTTTTCCTGATGTCCAGCCGGAATCTGGCTTCCTTTAACTTGAGCCCGTTATTCCGTGTCCTGCACTCTGGGAGGATCGAGAAGAGATCCTGGCCCTCCTCTTGTGACAACCTTTTAAGTATTTGAAGAGTGCTCTCATGTCTCCCCTCCATCTTCTCTTCTCCAGGCTAAACATGCCCAGTTCTTTCAGTCTCTCTTCATAGGGCTTTGTTTCTAGACCTCTGATCATCCTGGTTGCCCTCTTCTGTCTGTGAGCAGGGTCTTTCTCTGTTTCCTGCACCCCCACCTGAACGGAAGATGCAGAATACCTACTACCTGTGAGTAGACTTTATTCCTCCCCCACCCGCCACCCCCCATCACTCTAGTATTCTTGTAGATGGATGCACTGAAAGATTCTATAAAACCAAGTTCAACTCAATTTATGCTTCTGTCCCAATTTATCCATGTGGGGTGCAACTATATTCAGCAAGTGGGGAAGCCTGTTGAGTTGTTTGATTCCAGGTTGACGCTCGGTAACAGAGTTTAACCACTCAAAATTGGCTTCCCTTGTGACCACCCCACATATGAAAATATAATCACTTAATTGATGAATCAGCTAATATGATGCATTGCCATGGACATCAGGAAAAACTTCCTGGCTGTTAGAGCAGTACGACAATGGAACCAGTGACCTAGGGAGGTTGTGGGCTCTCCCACACTAGAGGCCTTCAAGAGGCAGCTGGATAAGCATCTGTCAGGGATGCTTTCGGGTGGATTCCTGCATTGAGCAGGGGGTTGGACTCGATGGCCTTATAGGCCCCTTCCAACTCTATGATTCTATGATTTCTTTAACCCCTAAGAACTTCTACCGGTTGCAGAATCGAGCTGTTTTTGGTGCAGATCCCTTAAAAATTAAATCATGGAGAATAACCTTCCTATTTCATTATTTCCTTTGCTGGGAATAAAGAGAAAAATCCATTTGGTTCCAGAGGGCTTTTGCAACTGGGAAAAAAACCACCATCCACTCCAAATGCAGAATTACTCCTACTCCCTGGCACAGAATTTGAAAAAAAAAGGGGCGCGAGGGAGGGAAATGGAGGGATGATAATGCGAAGGGTATTAACATCACTCCAGCTGCAGGCTGCTTAAGCAGAGAGATTCTCCCCATTTTTAGAGCAGGGGGGGCGCATAATTAGCTTTGTGCATTGACTGAGAAAAGAGAGCATTGAAGAGCAACATTAAAGGCTTAAGCTTCTTTGAGTGAGTAAATCAGAAAGAGTGAAAGCCGATTCTCTCGCCAGAAGCCATGGAAACAGGAAAGAGAAGGACAGGGGATGACCCAGGCTGACATATAATTTATCCACTGCCCTGTGGATAACTTGGCTTGTGGTTTGCTCTGTAACATTGCGCATAGATGCAGCGCATGCACAGGGTGGATCACACATAGATGTAGTGTGGGTGCTAGGAGGATCTAAACGGAAGACCAGCATGAAACATCCTCTTGCTACCTTAGAAGTTGCATCGTCTTTACTGGATCTCGCTGGTTTAGGCAACTTAGATGCTAGTCCTTCAGGCTTATTAGCATATCAATGGCCCAATTAGCATATTACTAATCAGTTATTAAGTTTCAACCTCTGTAAAGCCGCTCTGGGTAAATGAATCATTCCCTCATAGGGCGACCATATGAAAAAGAGGACAGGGCTCCTGTATCTTTAACTGTAATGTAGAAAAGGGAATCTCAGCAGGAGTCATTTGTATATATGGAGAACCTGGTGAAATTCCCTCTTCATCACCACAGTTAAAGCTGCAGGAGCTATACTAGAGTGACCAGATTTAAAAGAGGGCAGCTTTAACAGTGGTGATGAAGAGGGGATTTCACCAGGTGCTGCACGCATACAAATGACACCTGCTGAAATTCCCTTTTCTATGCAACTGTTAAAGGTACAGGAGCCCTGCCCTCCTTTCCATAGGGTCACTCTACTGGCAGGGATGTTGGACCTCTTTCAGCCGGAGGGGTGAATTCAATTTTGGAGAAACTCTTGGGGGCCACCTTCCTGTGGTGGGCGGGGCAAAAGGGGTGGGGCCAAATACCCGAAATACCTTCATAGTTTAGCTTATAGTTCTTATTGTCAGTAACTAAACCTTAGCAGAGGCATTTCAACCTTTCAGATTGGGGAATAAACACGCAAAAGCCGGGAACCCAATGAATATTTGGTAATCAGGGGAAAGGGGTGGGGCTATGGGAAGGGGGAGGGGCCATCTGCAAAATCCCAGAAGGCCAAATTTGGCCTGCAGTTCTACACCCCCTATGTACCTGCCCGGACCCTAAAGTCATCCTCAGGGGTCTTTCTCCGCGAGCCCCTGCCAAAGGAAGTGAGGCAGGTGGCAACCAGGAGCAGGGCCTTCTCTGCTGTGGCACCCCGGCTGTGGAAGGAGCTCCCTAAGGAGGTTTGCTTGGCACCTACATTATATTCTTTCAGATGCCAGGTGAAGACCTTTTTATTCTCTCAGCATTTTAACAGTCTATAAATTCAATTTTAACTTGGCTGTTTTAAATTTGTATTTCTGCAGTGCTGCTGATTTTATCCTGGTTGTGCTTTTAGATTGTATTTTATATCATGTTTTTATACTGTTTTATACTTTGAATGGTTTTAATTTTTGTGAACCGCCCAGGGAGCTTCAGCTATTGGGCGGTATAAAAATGCAATAAATAAATAAAGTAATAAAGTAATAGAATAATTCTGGGCTCCTGTGTATTTCAAGTACCCACCCATCAAAGGCATCTGCCTGGAGCGTCTCCGCACGATTTGCGCCTCTGGACTTGGCGCGTTCGCACCCAGTTTCCAGACGGGTGCCTCTCCCCCTTTGGGTGCATGACTGACCCGCTCACTCCCAGAAGAGTCACAGCAAACGGACGTGCCATCGGAGGAGGCTACCGTTGTGTCCCTGCTGGCTTCCAAGCAACCGGCTGCTTCTGCTGCAGGTGGCTGAGTTCTGCTGGGGTTCTGCAAGAGGGAGATTTTACAGCAGAGCTCCTTGCCCTCTGTGGGGTGTCTCTTAAGTAGAGATCTGCAACAAACATTTCAGGGATAGGGGAAAAATTAAAATCCATCCCCGATGAGCCTTGTTTCTTTGATTGCTTAACTAGGGATACTGGCTCCGGGCAGAGTCCAGGGCCCTGGACCTGAGGGGCCCCCAAGAGCCAACCGAGGACAGAGTGGCGGCATCTAGGTGGCGGTGGCGGCTCCTGCATTTATATTACATTTATATCCCACCTTTTCTCCACTGGGAAACTCAAGGTGGCTGCACGTGGTTCCTTTCCAAGCACTGAGCAGAACCACTCCTGCTTAGCTTTAGCCTCCTAGGCTTTCAGACCATGCCTTGGAACCGCACAACACTCTTTAAGCTTCTAGTGGTGCTGCCCACCAAAGGCCTGATGCTGAGGCTCCAGCTGCACCCGCCACCTCTGTTTTCCCAGAGTGCCCCCGAGGCCCGTGCAGGAAGAAAGCGGTAGGGCTGTGCTCCGCTCCGATTCGGATCACGAATCTGGAGCGGAGCGACCCGATCCGCCTCCACCAAAGGTGGATCTGAATTGGGTCTGGGGAGCTGCGGATCGAGGCAAAGCGGTTCGCCTCCATCTGGAGCTCCGAACACAGGTGGGGGGAGGGGGTTCACCTGGCGCCACTGCAGTCCCTGTGGCGATGGCGGTGGAGCCAGGTAAGGGGGCAGGGGGGAGGGGGCTTACCTGTGTTCGTCACAAGCTTCAACTGAGGCCTGGGCCTCAGCTGAAGCCTGCGCTGGACCGCGACAGAGGCAGGTAAGTGGGGGGAGGGGGGCTTACCTGTCTCCGCTGCCACAGTCCATGCAGCGATGGTGGCGGAGCCAGATAAGGGGGCAGGGGGGAGGGAGGCTTACCTGCCACCGTCGCTGTCTGGCGCCGGCTTCAACTGAGGGCCAGGCCTCAAACCAGAAGAGCAGGCTGCAGCCTGCTCTTCTGGTTTGAGGCCTGGCCCTCAGCTGAAGCCTGCGCCAGACCACAACAGAGGCAGGTAAGTGGGGGGGGGGGCTTACCTGGCTCCGCCGCTGCAGTCTGTGTGGTGACAGTGACAGAGCCAGGTAAGGGGGCAGGGGGCTTATTTGTCCCCCATTTTGCCCCCCCTTCCCCCCTTACCTGCTTCTGCCATCCGCTGCAGAGGCAAGTAAGTAGGGAAGGGGGGGGCAAAATCTCTATCTGCCCCTCCAGATCTCACTCTGTAGAGCGGAGCAGGGGAGAGTCGGATTGACTCGAAGCGTATCGGCCCGATCCAAAAGTTGTAGATCGGGCCACGAAGCGGTTCAGGGGGTCCGTGCACAGCCCTAGAAAGCAGGCCAGGGCAGGTGGGGAGGGAGGTGGGGAAGGAGGACCCCCTGCAACGTTTGCTGATCTGCTTTCACTCCCCTGGTTCACCTCTCGAACCTGCAAACAATTCAGAGGGTTTGGGATGCTTAGCGAAGGATTACTATAGAGACCTGTAGAATGTCACCTGAAATAGGACCACCACCAGTCCGTGTAAATCCACAGCAAGACAGAGGAGATGCAATCCTAATTGGTGAAAGCTTATCTGGTGCTTTTGCGTGCATAAGAATGCCTTGCTTCAAGAGGAGTTCTTCCGCTGTGTCTCTGCGTGAGGCTGCAATCCTAAAGAGGAAGCAACACCACTGAACCCAAGGGGATTTACTTCTGGGTACATTTTTGAATTGATGTTGTTTTTTCTTCGTGTCGTTATTTTTTATTGTATTTGTGTATTTTTATCCTAATTGGAAGCCACCTTGGCTGTTTTATAATGGTGGTGATACAAACCTTTACAAAGGTAATAATGCTCTAACCACACCCAACGCAGACCAGAGACTCACCAAAACGTTTGCTTTATCCACCCTGAGACCTCCTGTTCTTCGTCGATTTCTTATTCCCATCATTGAATTCATAACAGGCGCAAACCCACACTTCATTTCAGGAGGAAAATAATAATTATTTTTAATGAACAGAGACAATTTAGGGTTCCAAGCATCTCTCAAAGACAACAAGCCATTTGACAACTGGCTTGCAGCTGCCTGTCGTAACATCTCGGCAACTCAGGGCTTGTAGAAACCGACGATGGGACCCCTTAAACACTATTAATTCCCTCATGCTTCCCTTTTCACTAACAATCTCCTCTATCTAACCACCTTTCTCATGCCATTGGTGGGAACCCTACTAAAAAAAACCCACACCTTCCCATAAGGCTATATATTTCTTTCTTAGGCAAACCCTTTTATACATGACAACATTCCCCAACAACAATTTATCCTTCCCAGTCACAGCGGAGACGGAGGCCTAGAATTCTATGAAGGCCTTCTTTGCCTGAGCTCATGCCTAGCAAGCCGCCATTTTGGGAGTCCTCCAAAACATTGGGTCCCCGCATTCTTGAGTGTATTGTTAGGACCGCTGTAACCCAAACCAACATTGTACAAGTCAGCAATTAAACCTTGGACAAGAACCATGGCACGAAACGGGTTTGGGTTGACTATTCCACGAGGAACGATGAGAAAGAGTAGCCATTTTAAAAAATGTGACGATGCGCCCTCAGATCGACTGAAACTATTACTACTTCTGCTTTAGGATTCCCATGTTTTATGTCCCGGTTACCATCTCACCCAAGCAGGGAGAGAGGGTAAAGGGCGCTCCATTTTCCATTGACCCGCCTCCACCCAAGGGCATCCTAGGCCCTTCTCTGCCTCATGCATTTGTAGTTCGCTGAACCCAACAGACCCGCTCCCAAAAGTGGCTTCTATCTGGAAGGTTATTTTAACATTTAACAATTGGGTTGAGGAAAACCTTCTCCCCCATTTTGTTTTTGGAGTGCAGTTGGACCCTAAGTGCTCATTATATATAGATATCTAGGTCCCTTTCCCCCCCCTCCATCCCATCCCATCCCCAACATTAATAAACCCATCTCATGCTAACAGGGGACACCCCCCCAATGACCCCACACTTCCCCATACAATTGTACAGCCCTTCCCTCCAACAAATCCCCCTGAACCCTATATTCATGCCTTAACATCAGGCCTCACAAATCATACAGTTGAAAGGGGCCTCAGAGGTCATCTAATCCAAACCCCTCCTCAGTACAGGAATCTTGCAGCTACCTCTTCCCAGACAATTTATCCTTCACCGTCACTATGGAGGCAGAGGCCTAGAATTCCATGAAGACCATCTTTGCTTGACCTTATGCCTTTGCAAGCAGCCTTTTTGGGGGTCCCCGGAACCATTTGGTCCCCTCATTGTCCATTTTTAATTAGGCCACTCAGCCTGTGCTTCAGCAACTCCAGGTAAGGAGACCCCACCACCTCCTGCAGCAGCCTGTTTCACTGGTAACTGGTCTTGGCCACAACTCTGCCCCAAGGTCAATAACTAACAGCTACCATTTTGAAGAAATGTTACTGCGGTTCAAAGAGCCACTGTTGCCCAACCTGGGGCAGCATTCACAGCCCAGGGCTCTGTGTCCGCCGCCGCCCTGCTCCTCCAATTCTGCACTCGCGTCGGGTCAGTGTGTAATCCTTTGAGTGTACAATTCAACAGCCTGATAATCTCATTGCAAATCAAGCTTATAGTCCTTATGGCTCCGGTTGAATGCCTGGCGAAATCTCAGATGTTGGCAGGGGTGGGCAGGATTCTGAGTCAGATTCCCAGCCATTGAGAGATGAGCCTTTTTGTCCCATCTACATCCTTGTGTTTTCCCATGGCTAGAGTGACCATATGGAAAGGAGGACAGGGTTCCTGTACCTTTAACAGTTGCATAGAAAAGGGAATTTCAGCAGGTGTCCTTTGTATATATGAGGAACCTGGTGAAATTCCCTGTTCATCATAACAGTTAAAGCTGCAGCAGCCCTGCCCTCTTTTGTATCTAGTCACTCTACAAAAGAGGGCAGGGCTCCTGTAGCCTCAACTGTTGTGATGAACAGGGAATTTCACCAGCTGTTACATGCATGCAAATGACACCTGCTGAAATTCCCTTTTCTATGCAACCGTTAAAGGTATAGGAGCCCAGTCCTCCTTTCCATATGGTCACCCTACCCATGGCTGCCAGAAGAAGTTGAGCAAATGTTGTAAACGAAGCAGGTTATAGGCCGGTTCTACAGTACTGCTTTAAAGCGCTTTATAACTGTTATAAAGTGCTTTAAAGCAGTAGTGTAGATCCGGCCTTGGAGAGGGAGCAGAGTTCTCTCACACACATACAATCTTTTTTTTTTTGAAAAGCAAAAGACACACAGCCTTGGTCATGAGTTCTTTCAACTGGTTGCACACAAGCCGGTGTTTGGGCAATCTGACCAAGACCTGGGTTCTCTGAGGCCACCTGGTTAGCTGCTGCATCTGGAGACAGATCTATCCCAAGCGGGGATACTTTGAAAACAGTTTGAAAACTGTATATAGAATTTGTCCTGGGCCCCAACAGTTGTCAATACTGTTATAAAGCATTATAAAACAGTAGTGTAGATCCTGCCTGGGTCTTCTTATACTTCTACAGAGGGCAAGTCTGCCAATAGCTCGTAACCAAGTTAGCTAAACAGAGCCTCCTTACTCAGGGGCAGTCTACCTCCAATTACTAACATGGAAGGAGGGCTGTTGCATCCCTTCTCTGCTTGCAGGCTCCCCAAAGGTGTCTGCACAGTGGGTGTGCAGTGGCTGGACAGGATGAACATTTGACCTGATCCAGCTAGGGTTCTTCTTGCGGCCCGGCTCCCTAGACAAACATTCGCTCTGTCTGATGCCTGACCCATTCTTGTCCCAAGAGAGAGACACCAAGAGATTCTTGTCTCAAGAGAGGCGAAACATAACTTCCTCAAACAGTTCAGGGCAACACCTCCCCCCCTTCCTATTCTCCCTCCCTCCTTTCCCCCAGTTGCCATTGGAACACTGAGATATTTACAGATCCCCAATTTAGTCTGAATCAAGGAAAATGTCTCTCCAGCCTCTCCGTGGGGGAATGTCACCTTCGTGGGTAAAATTACCCCTCCCTGCATGACACTTTCGCTCGTTCTTGATATTGCAAAAACACACACGCTGGCCCTGGGGGTGTGGAAAACAATACCGATTTGTACAACTAGCCTGGCTCAGGGGGAAACCCGAAACCCTTTCTGGGTGGTTTAATTCCCACCTCCACCCTCGTTGGTTTTACAGTCAGTAATTACAGAAAAGTTACGGCTGTCCTTAACACCATCAGCAACTGGTTTGTTTGTTTGAAATCCCCTGAACAATCCAGCCAACATGCCTTCACAATCACCCCATTCCCAGTGTGGAGTAAAGTATGATAATCCAGAAACGGGAGGCCAATTCCTTGGTTCAACTCTCTTCCTGAAAGATCCCAGTGTCTAGGAGACTCCATGATTTCAACTATGCTGACGTTGGAACCAACCCCACTGTCCAAGCCTTGATCTTGGACCCACCATCAAAATTAAATTCCTGTCTGAAAAATAAGCCTTCCCCGTCCCGGTTTGGCCCTGGATGGCGTAGACTAGCGGGATGGGATTATTCCTTAAACCTCCGGTTGGCTTGCATCTTCTTATAGAAGTTTTCCGTCTCTTCTGTTTGCCCATCCTTGTCTCCCACAGTAAGGCTGGTGGGCTTCCTCCGTAGCGTCGACTCCCGGCTGGCGACCCCCAACATGTTTTCTGCAGGGCTGGTCTCTGCTGAAACCAAGCAAGGGCCTGCCCCCACCCCCGGGGCAATGTTGATGGTGGCTACGCTGCCGTAGCGTGGTTCGTCCTGTTCGATGTCGCTGACAGAAGAGCCGGGTGACACGCCGGCACCCTTGGCGGGCCGGAAGCCGCGATAATCCTTGCCCATCTCATTGAGCTCATACGCATCTTGGCAGTCAGAAGCTTTCTGGGTGGCTTTCCATTCCCAAGGCCCGTTCCCAGAAGACAAATGGACGACCGGATGATGCGGGGCGTGAGCATCAATGGTGACGACGCTAGAACTGTCTCTTTCTGACGGCGAGCGGTACTGGGAGGAATCAGAGCTGGTGGACGAGGAGGACGTCTCTGAGTGTTTGGGTGTCACCGACACCATGCCTGGTTGTTTAGACATTGCAATGACCTGCATGAGGCGGGGTGGGTTGGCCACCCGTTGGGTCCCTTTCTCGGCCATCATCATCCATTTGGCCCTCACGGCGGAGCTGCTTTTGGGTGAAATGTTAGCACCAGCGTTGGCTTGGCTTTCCTCGGGGATGTGGACTAATTGAGTTGCCCCAGGTCTTGGCTGGATGAGAACCCGAGGTCCCATGGAGGCGCGCTCCGCAGTTCGAGCCTGGACTGTGGGGTACAAGGGTGATGGGATGTGATCCTCCTCTTCTCCGACCAAAGAATCCGACACGACCCGTCGGGCAACTTCCTCTGCCAGGGTCATGCCACGCCCTTCCACCGATTTCTGCTTCCATTCCGTGATCAGCTGTTTGGATCGGGAGGCGTCCACAGGGACATGAATGGTCATGTGGCGGCGAGCGGGGTCATCCATGGAGGGAGTGTTGACCCGTGGCAAAGTGTTGCTGAAGGTGACCATGTTTTCCTTGCCCATGGGGCTACGGGGTGCCAAGAGGTCTACGTCAACGCTGGCCCTCTTTAAGCTGCCAAGGGAGTTCTTCTCTCGCTGTACCTGCCGGTTCATCCCCTCCAGACGGGTTTGGGGATTAAGCTCGTCCGTGCTGACGGACTTGTTCTGGTGATAAACAGAGTCGTGGCCACGCTGGGTCAGGGCTCTCAGGGCATCCTTGGTGGGGGGGTTGGAGGGGACCTTCTCGATTGGTGCTCGGAAGTTGCCCACTGCATGGTATGCCTGTGTGATGCAAGAGGAGGTGGCCATTACAGGCAAACACATCACACTTCGGCCTATTGAGGCATTACACTAGATGTTAGGGTGACCATATGGAAAGGGGGACAGGGCTCCTGTTTCTTTAACAGCTATATAGAAAAGGGAATTTCAGCAGGTGTCCTTTGTATGCATGCAGCACCTGGTGGAATTTCGTCTTCATCACAACAGTGAAAGCTGCAGGAGCCCTGCCCTCTTTTGTATCTGTACTAGGTCACTCTAGTACAGCTCCTGCAGCTCTAACTGTTGTGATGAAGAGAGAATTTCACCAGGTGCTGCATGCATTCAAATGACACCTGCTGAAATTCCCTTTACTATATAACTGTTAAAGATACAGGGAACCTGCCCTCCTTTTCATATGGTCATCCTACTATATGAAGTTTGGAATTTTTACAATGGATTTTTTTGTGTGTGTGTGACTTGGAGGAGGAAGAGGATATTATACCACCTGAAGCTGGTGGGACTTTATTCTCTGAGCTTTCATCCCCTTCGACTACTAAGTAAAATTACCCAATTTGGCTTCTATTACTACCCAATTTGAGTTCTATTAACCTAGCATGCCATTTATATTTATCTCCAGCTTTGTTAATACAAAAACTTCTTTTTTTCCATCAATCAAGGATCTCGTCTGGTTCAACCATGATGGAGACATTTTTTGAGTTAACACTTGGATTTTATGTTTTCAAAAATGGAAGACCAACAATTGCCTGCAATTTTCCTCTTCCCAGTGGTCCTAGGGGCACTGAAACCATCACATCACCTGGAGGAGCCCAGTCTGAATGTCTGCAAATTCACCTTATGCAGAGACATCTTGACTACGAACATCCACTCATCCTTCGCCCCCCTTCTACTCCTCTCCCCCACTCCCACTGCCAACCTGATTGCTGTATTCTTTTTTTGCCTGATGAAGGGATCTGGAGATCTCAAAAGCTTGCACATTTTTTTTTTGTGATCTTTGACTTGGCCTAAAAAAGGTAAATGAAAACTGTGTGGTTCAGCCCCCTGGGACTGTACCAGTTCACAATGCTGAGGAAGGAGGATTCAATTATCACATCCTTCCCTGTATTAAAAACTTCCCTGTATTTAAAGTTAAAATGTGGACAGCTAGCATATCAAGTGCAGCCTTATCCTAGCCTGTCCATTCTCTTGACATGCTAGGTTTCTGAGTGAATTTTTTTGTGAGGTTGGAAAGCATTCCAAGAATTCCACTTACCCCACCTGTATTTCAAAGTGATACAGTCTGAGAAGGGCTCACACACACACACACACTGTCTGTATTGCTCTTAAAAGGACGCCGTGTCTTCAGCCATTCTCTCCCGGTCTCCCACCCAATGGGATTTGGAATGACAGGAACTTACCAAATAGGCTGCGATGCCAGAGCCAATCAGGAAGCCCACATAAACATCAATGGGGTGGCTGCGGTATTGGGTGATTTGCGTCAAACCACAGATCCCAGCCGCAATTGCAAAAGCAAACACTAAGATTGGCTTGAGGAGTTTGGTGCTGTCGGAGATGATGGAGTTGAAGTACATCTGCAAAAACAATACAGTGGTATTTGCAAGGTGTTCTTGCGTCCGCTGTCGCTGATGTTCAACACATCTGAAATCTCACAGCGTGTTGTGCTTGCGGCAGTGAAAGCTGGCAAAAACAGCCCAGGTAGCAAAGAGAGGCAGTCTGAAGCATTGGTGGTGGCTGTTTTGGGGGCACGGTGGGGACGGGACATGACAGGGGCTTATCCAATTATGCATGCTGTGGAGAAAGACCGGAGAGGGTCTACCAATAAACTAGAACTTGGGGGGTCACTGAATGACAGTAGATTTGAGATGGACAAAAGAAAGCCCTTCTTCACACCCTGCGTAATTAACTGAAAGAATTTGCAGCCACAAATTGATGGTGGTGGATAGCCACTGGCTCTTGGCTATGAGCGTTTAGCGGAGCCTTGATATTCACAGCAAGTGGTGCAAGACCGAAACAGACCAGACTAGGTTCACTGATTGGCTAGCTTGGAGGCGATATTCACGGCGCCACCTCCCTTCTCGACCCCGTGCTTTCCATCTCTCAGGGTGGCATCAGGTAAACCTGACCCCAAGGAGGGAGTGTGGAATTTTTGGGTGGCTGTCCGGGTCCCGGAGCTTCCCTCGTCCTCTTCCTGGCGGAAGGTCGCCAATTGCTGGTCGCCTTCCACCAGGCTCCACCCCCAGGTTGGTCCCAGATTGGCAGCAGAGCGACATAACGGGCTCAAGTTAAAGGAAGCCAGATTCCAGCTGGACATCAGGAAAAACTTTCTGACTGTTAGAGCAATGCGACAATGGAATCAGTTGCCTGGTGAGGTTGTGGGCTCTCCCACACTAGAGGCCTTCAAGAGGCAGCTGGACAACCATCTGTCAGGGATGCTTTAAAGTGGATTCCTGCATTGAGCAGGGGGTTGGACTCGATGGCCTTATAGGCCCCTTCCAACTCTGCTATTCTATGATTCTATGATTACATGGCAGAAGTGCCGTGTTGATGTTGCTCCCTTTGAAAAAGTTGGGGTAAGTCCTCGACTTTTTCAAAACGCAGCATCCTGGCGAAGCCCTGCGGTGGCTGTAAACTTGCGCCTGCGTCGTCTAACCAACAGGGCACAGATCCACAACCACTGTGGGGCTTTCCCTGTGCGTAGACAGTCCTTAGCAGTGGGTATCCTAATGATACTTTTAGCAACCCCAATAAGCAAGGCCGTAACCTTTCTGTTTTTACTGAGTAGGATGCTAAACTGCCCTGGCCTCCCTCCCGATAGCATCCGGCTTCTTTCCAGTGCTGAGATACCTCGCCAACCCTCTTTGCTAGTAGTTGCTCCTTGCAACCAACAATCCAGCTGAGTGGAGAAACTCACCGACACGTAGACAGCAGCAAAAGCAGACAGCGTGGCATGCTGAGAAGGGAACGTTTTCCTAGTGAGAAAGAAATGGTCATATGGGGGTGTGGGGGAATTGCTGCTATCTTCAGTGGCGACAGTGAGCCTAGGAAGGAGAGTTGGGACTATTAGGTAGGGTGGCCATATGAAAAGGAGGACAGGGCTCCTGTATCTTTAACAGTTGCATAGAAAAGGGAATTTCAGCAGGTGTTATTTGTATATATGGAGAACCTGGTGAAATTCCCTCTTCATCACAACAGTTAAAGGTGCAGGAGCTATACTAGAGTGACCAGATTTAAAAGAGGGCAGGGCTCCTGCAGCTTTAACTGTTGTGATGCAGAGGGAATTTCCCCAGGTTATCCATATACACAAATGACACCTGCTGAAATTCCCTTTTCAATACAACTGTTAAAGATACAGGAGCCCTGTCCTCCTTTTCATATGGTCACCCTACTATTAGGGTGTTTGCAAGGAGAGACTGGGACCCCTTTTCGATATCAGTTTGAGTGGAGCTGGTTTGGGGCAGGGAAAGAACTCTTTTGTGGAACGAGAGGAACTTAAGTTCATTTCTCTGGTCTCAGACTCCACCTCTAGTTCCCCGTGTCTGAAACTAAAAATGGGGGTTGTGGGTGGGTGTGCGTTGATTAAGATCATGTCTGTAAAGCATCAGCTAAATCCATTTTGTATATTCTAATCTTGTTCAGTTGATGAAAGAAATGAGGTTTCACAAGGCCGTCTTGCAAACCCTAGGCCTGAGTTCAAGTTTAGGAAAGTTTATCTTCATACAAAGGTATTGCAAGGAAGGTATTGCAAGCAGTTCAGGATTAGCAGAGCTTGTTACTTAGATCTTTCTTTGTCCCGATTTCATTTTTTTCTGGGGATTTCCCAGATGGCCAATGCCATATTTCCCTTTTTCCTTGACTGTCAATCATGTGGTAGTTTCACAGCTTAAGTGCAGGTTTTTTCCCCCTCTGGAGTGACCAGATACAAAAGAGGGCAGGGCTCTGGCAACTTTACTGTTACAACTTTACAAATAACACCTGCTGGAATTCCCTTTTTAATACAACTGTTAAAGATACAGGAGCTCTGTCCTCCTTTCCATGTGGTCACCCTACCTTATGTCCTGCCCACCACTGGAATGCAGCCTCTGAGAGCTTCACTGAAATCGAACTCAGACCTTGAGCCATCTTAGGTATACCTACACCTGCTGTCATATCATCATCAGTTTTGTTAAAACGACCACTTGCCTATGTTTTCCATTCCAGGAGGGGGAATTGCAGTCTACATTTTTTTTAAAAAAAAGAATCCCTGCAAGCAGAAAACTAGCATATCAAGGAGAAGTATGTGCTAGTTTTCTCTTTGCCAAGGATGTGTTTATTTAAGGACATGCCACTTAAAGAATGAAATGGTGAACACTTTGATCACATCATTTCTGCTGTATGTTGTATAGAACAGGCTCTAGAAGGCCATGAGAAACAGGGTAATTCTATTCCAGCAGCAAACTCTCAAATTGCAATAGATTCCCAAAAACTCAGTTCATGTACTTTTCCGCAGAATCAACAGTATAAATAACATGGTTGAAGACCATTGGGGAAGTGATATTGACTAGTGCACTGGTGAAATTGACAAAAATGACATTAATATGTGTTTTAAGGTAGATTCCTGCAATGAGCAGGGGGTTGGACTCAATGACCTTCTAGGCCCCTTCCAACTCTACTATTGTATGATTTTATGATCATACTGGCCAAAATGCAGGTAGAGGCAGGAGACCATCTTTCAAAGCAGGGGGGACAGATGCGGAAATGGATTTACCTGGCTGAAAGGATGGCATGCTGATCTTGACCTGAGCAGATATCTTGAGTGATGTAAGGGTTGGAGTCACAGGAGATACCCAAAAGAGTGTAGTTGGGCTTACAGACAGTCAAGAAGAATGGGGCGTGGTATCCTGTGGCCAGCTGGATCACGTCTGTCACCAGAGCTGTGGCACAGAGGCCAAATACGTGGACACCTGAATGGGGGGATCAATTTCAGCCAGGGTTTCAGTCTTCAGCTTGTTCAAAATGTCAAATGATTGGTATACAAATGTCAAATGGTGGTATACAAATGATGATGATGATGATGATGATAATAATAATTGGGCAACTTGCCCCATGCCCCAGAACTGGAGAGGAGTCAGATAAACTTACCCACAAATCTGACTGTTCTGCGGAGAAAGGAATTGAAGTTGCAACCGCCGGCATTGATGCTTCCTTCAGAGCTGCCACGGCCCTTTGTCTTGGACTGCAAGCAATACACGATCCCTTCGCCCACCATGATCTAGGAGGTAAGGAGGAGAGAGAGTGGAGCAGGGAGCAGGGAGAGGTGGCATCT
This sequence comes from Elgaria multicarinata webbii, assembly GCF_023053635.1. Lineage (NCBI taxonomy): Eukaryota > Metazoa > Chordata > Lepidosauria > Squamata > Anguidae > Elgaria > Elgaria multicarinata. The sequence continues at coordinate 7,825,247 of NC_086193.1, read as the reverse complement.
CCAGGCAAGCCTCACCCAACTTCATCTGTTTCTTTTGTACTGCCTAAGCGACTGGGGAAGGCAATGGCAAACCACCCCTCTACAAAGCCTGCCAAGAAAACGTCAGCGAAAGCAGGCGTCCCTCTCGGAGTCAGCAATGACTCAAGTGCTTTGCACGACAGGTTCCTTTCCTTTCCTAAGCGAGTGGCCCCTCTTAAAGCAGGATTACCCTGCGTGGGAGGATTTGGTGGTGATGGTGAAAGAGCTGCTGGGGGTTGGTTGAACTGCTCTTACATCACAGAATGCACTCATGTCTGTCATTGGCTAAACCAAAACACACGAAGGCTGCAGTTGATAATAACCAATGCTAAGGAATGCCAACAGGCACACAACTGTGCATCAATTTTAAAAATTAAATCAGACAACAATAGTATCAAGAGTCAAAGTAATGACTTCTATTTTTTATAATTATATCAATTTTAAACAGTTCAATCAAGCAAAAATTGTATCAAGAGTCAGAATAATGACTTCTCTAAACCGTTACATGGATGACAAGAACATAAGGCAAATGGTTGCTTTTTAGATATCTAAACAATAATATTATAACAACAGACTGAATTATATTTTTTGTACTAAGTTATTAGTTATTATGGTGCCGTGACTCTTGATACAATTTTTGTTTGATTGAACTGTTTAAAATTGATATAATTATAAAAAAATAGAAGTCATTATTTTGACTCTTGATACTACTGTTGTCTGATTTAATTGTTAAAATTGATACGCAGTTGTGTGCCTGTTGGCATTCCTTGTCCTTGGCTAAACTACAGAGCTCTGGCTGCCGTTGCCTGAGAGATTCTCCAATTTCAGGGAGGAACGGAGATCTTCACACAATGTAGAATTAGCTTGTGGAATTCGCTGCCACATGATGCAGAAATTGAAGGGAAGAGAACTGAAGGGAACCTCCATGCCCAGAGGAAGTCTACCTCTAAATTTTGATTTCTGGGAAGAATCATAGAATCATAGAAGAGTAGAGTTGGAAGGGGCCTCTAAGGCCATAGAGTCCATGCAGGAATCCACCCTAAAACATCCCTGACAGATGCTGGTTAAATCCAGGCCTGCCTGTGGACTTCCCAGCAGCCACTAGTAGGAAAAAGCTGGACTAGATAAATTTCCAAACTAATCCAGCAAGGCGTTTCGGTTATGTTCTTTTGTTTTTAATGTAGAGCCATGCTGGCTGAGAATGATAGGAGTTGTAATCCAACACATCTGGAGGGCACCAGGTTTTGGGGAAGGGGGAGCCTAGGAAATGTATAAAAAGACACATACACACACAGAGACAATGGGAAGAAAAGGAGAATTGGAAGTCATCCAGATGGATGAAGGGAAGAAGAACTAGAGGGGGTGGGGCTTGGAGTCAAACCTAGGGTGACCCTATGAAAAGGAGGACCGGGCTTCTGTATCTTTAACAGTTGCATAGAAAAGGGAATTTCAGCAGGTGTCATTCGTGTGCATGCAGCACCTGGTGAAATTCCTTCTTGATCACATCAGTTAAAACTGTAGATGCTATACTAGAGTGACCAGATCCAAAAGAGGGCAGGGCTCCTACAGCTTTAACTGTTGTGATGAAGAGGGAATTTCACCAGGTGCCGCATGCAAACAAATGAAATTCCCTTGTCAATACAACTGTTAAAGATACAGGAGTCCTGTCCTCCTTTTCATAGGGTCACCCTATTCAACACTCTCAGGTTTACATATAGCCTGTTGTTTGGTATGGTTTGTTGCTGATTCTGAAAAGGAAAGGAAAGGAAAGGAAAGGGGGACAAATGCTAGTCAACGGCCCGTGCGTTTCACAGGCCTAACAGCTCGCTGAGACCACTTCCTGAAAACATGCAGGCCGCTTCCAAGAATTCGCTCCATTGCTGTTTCTCGTTCCGTATCCTCTTTGTAACCAGACGTTCCAGGCAGCCCTTCGCTCGCTTTCCAGGAGTGGACAGGGGCGGCCTGTGTTGCCTTTGTAATCATAACAATAACAAGCAAGTGGCCATCTTGAGCGGGTATTATGGGATGTGTGCAGCCACTCTGTGGGTGGAGCAAGGAGGTGTCTCCTGCCTTGGCTGCCCCAGCCTTCCTCTCCCTGGTCTTGCTGTGCATCAGCTTCCATCAGCTAGGGTGATCGGAGGACAGGGCTCCTATATCTTTAACAGTTGTATTGAAAAGGGAATTTCAGCAGGTGTCCTTTGTATATATGGAGAACCTGGTGAAATTCCCTCTTCATCACAACAGTTAAAGCTGCAGGAACTATACTAGAGTGACCGGATTTAAAATGGGGCAGGGCTGCTGCAGCTTTAACTGCTGTGATGGAGGGAATTTCACCAGGTTCCCCATATATACAAATGACACCTGCTGAAATTCCCTTTTTAAAGATACGGGAGCCCTGTCCTCCTTTTCATAGGGTCACCCTAGTCAAACCCACTTCCACATGAAGGAAGAAAACTAGCAGAGGGAGAGAGGATGGACAGAGACGAGAGTTGAAATGCTGAGGAAAGCTACAGTTCACACATTGTTTTTGAAATGAACCTTTGGGTAGAATCCAAACTTAAGTCCATTCATTTCAATGGGTCTACTCTAAGTAGGGCTTTAATTGGCGCTCTGGGGAGGATCGGTGGAGTGTCAATACAGTTAAATGTTTAAGAGATCGATAGACGCAGCAGGTCTGCCCGGGTCCACTCACAGAGGCTGCGGGAGCTGCGAACGCCAGGCTCAGCAGCATCAGCAACGGGATCATCTCCTCGTTGGTCTCCACGTAGGGCATGGAGAGGGCTCGGTCGTAGCACTGGAAGCCCACCTTGGCTGGCTTGAAGAGGTCAGTCAGCTCCAGGAAATAGAGCGTCACGATGGAGGAAGCCACAATGGGCAACTGGAGGCCAAAAGAATAAAATGAGATCAAAATGAGAATCAGATTTGAACCAGGATCCTCAGAGTGAGGCCAACCCTAGTGAGCTACCAGGGATGGTGTCTGCTCAAATGCAGAAAGAAGACAAGGCTGTGTAGCATCACCCTCTGAAGTACCTTAGTCTCTGGTGCCCACCTGAAGTCTTTTAGCTGCTCTGCTTTCCATATGTTCCGCCACCCTCCTCTAATTGGTGGTGGTGGCTGCGGCAGGCAGCCTGTGAAAACCTTCCCCTTACCTCAACGAAGTAGAAGCAGGGAAGGAGGGTCATGCTGTCTTTGGGGACCTTTGGCTTGTCCTTTGCAGAGATCATGGTGTCAGCAGTGGGATACGGAGGAATGGGGGTGGGCAGGGGCGGGTCTCAGCTCAGGTTCTGTTGAAGGACAAGGTTAAAAATAGAAGGATAGGATAGGATAGGCAGACGTTTCCGTGGTGGGAAGTTACAGAACTGAAACATGGAATCCATAAAGGCACATGTATGCATTTCATGCTCCTACAGACCCCTTCTCCTATGACCCAATTTTTTAAAAAATGACATCATCATCATCATCATCATCATCATTATTATTATTATTATTATTATTATTATTATTATTATTATTTCAGTCTTCTCTCAAGTTCCTTCCCAGCAGGAACAGAACAAGTTTAGAAAAAGAGGCATGCACCTGTTGCAAGTCTATGGGGGAGAAGGAAAAAGGCTCTTGCAGATCCTCAGGAAGGCATTCCCAGAAATAAGCTTTTCATGCACTGAATAAGCCACGATTCCAGCTCATGGCCAGGGCTGGGCAGAGGAGGGGGGCCAGTGGGGCCAGTTGGCATGGGCCTACGATTTTGAGGGGGGCTACTCCGAGTCCCCCTGGGCAAAGTTGCTTGATTTTTCTGTTGTTGATGATGAATTTGCCCAAAGAAAAGCATGTGAAGAAGTGATGTCTTATATACATGACTTGCCATTACCTTTTTTTAATAAATTGTTCTAGTTCATATGTATTTAGAACGGATTAAAAAATACTTAATGAGCAATTGGAAAAGGGGACTACATTTCCTATCTGGCCCAAGCCTATTAACCAGCTTTGCTTGGCCCTGCTCATGGCACCCACAAACCATACAAGGTTTACATCATTTTCATGAGCTGTTTGCTGCTGGTCCAAGTCACCAGTCAAACTATGGCCTTCACGACCACAAGGTGTAGTGACGGCCACCAATTTGGATGCCTTTAAAGGGAGATTGGAGAAATCCCTGGAGGAGGAGGCTGTCAATGGCTCTATGCTACCTCCAATATCAGAGGCATAGAATCATAGAATAGCAGAGTTGGAAGGGGCCTACAAGGCCATCGAGTCCAACCCCCTGCTCAATGCAGGAATCCACCCTAAGGCATCCCTGACAGGTGGTTGTTCAGCTGCCTCTTGAAGGCCTCTAGTGTTGGGGAGCCCACAACCTCACCAGGCAACTGATTCCATTGTCGTACTGCTCTAAAGTCAGGAAGTTTTTCCTGATGTCCAGCTGGAATCTGGCTTCCTTTAACTTGAGCCCGTTATTCCGTGTCCTGGAATACTGATGCAACTGATGCAGTACGCCTGTGTGCACCAGTTGCTGGGGAACATGGGCAGGAGGGTGCTGTGGCACCATGTCCTGCTTGTTCATCCCTGGCCGATGGCTGGTTGGCCTCTGTGTGAACAGAGTGCTGGACTAGATGGACCCTTGGTCTGATCCAGCATCAGGGCTCTTCTGATGAGTGGCACATCAGACAAGGAGCTGGTAAAGCCAGATGGTAAGAGCAATAAATAAATTAAATAAATAAATATGCCCTCCTCTTGCTGCTCTTGGACATGTCTCTCTGTCTCATATATATATATGAGAGAGAGAGAGAGAGAGAGAGAGCATGGCCCAGCCCAGATATGCACCATGTCTCTCTAAAGGAGCTCATTCTCCCATATGCCCCTGCCCAATTTTTAAGATCACTTCTGAAGGCTCTTCTCTGGGTCTGTTGCCCACAATGGTGTGATGGTGTGATATTGAGAGTATGATGGTATGATGGTCAGCTACGAGAGAAATTGAGCAGGGGGTTGGACTTGATGGCCTTGTAGGCCCCTTCCACCTCTGCTATTCTATGAAAGAGCTTACCCTGTGGTGGACCCCCTCTGTTCACTGTCCTTCCCAGGAAGATGCACCTGGCACCTTCACAGTATACATTTAGGCCCTTTCTACACCTAAGGATTATCCCAGGCAACTGGAGGGGTCGTCCCTGCCTGCTCCCGGGATCCCCTGTGTGTCATTTGGATGCACAGGGATGATCCCGGGACGATCCCTGGGGGGAAAGGCAGGTGTAGAAATGGCCTTAGATTACCTTCTTCTTCCAACAGACATTTATTTTTTTTCATCTGCTGCTCTGGTTTTTCATTTTACTGCTCGCTCCTTAATGTTTTTTTACGTTTTAAAAATGTTTTTAATGTTTAAGGTTGCTTTAAAAAATAATGGTTTAATGTTCAATACTGTATTATTTTGATATTCTCATTTTTGTATTTTTGGGGGGGGGGGGGGTTGGGCCTTTGCTATTGTTCTTTTTGTTGTTTCGTTGGGCATTTGCCAGTCGGGTGGAATACAAATCTAAGAAATGAATGCATAAATGCCCCAAACATCCAGTTGTCTTTAGGGGAATCCCAGGAGGCAGCAAATTCAAATTCAACCTTGTACCGACTCTGGCTTTCGGTCCATCTAGCTTTGTTTTGCCTTCCGCAAATAGGAACCATTCTTTGCAGTCTCCGCCCAAGAAAGAGCCCTTTCTCAAATGAGAACTCCACCCCAACCCCCAATCCCTACCTATAACCATTTTGCAGATCATTTCTAAACATTCAAAATTGTCTTCGTTTTTGCTTGCCTTTACCACAACCCCCGTGAGGAATATCCACTATTCTCCCACTTTTCAGAGGAGGGCAAATGAGGCGGAGTGATGGCCTACACAGCTTTGCATAGAGCCAAGCTGGGGAGATTCTGAATACTAATAAAGCAGACTGTGCCTCAGAGCATGCGTAGAGTGCAGTCTCTTCCTCCACTGAGTATCTGGAAACCCATTCACCCGGGATGGCTGGAAAGTAGTTTTTAAAGAAGGGGAATACAGCTCTCAGGAATATTTCAACATGTGTGGGGGTATGTATTTAAACCAGACTTTCCTGACCTGGCTGTGAATGATGGGAGTTGCAGTCCCACACATCTGGAGTGGACTAGGCTGGGGAAGGCTGCTTTAAAGAAATTAGTCACTGTCAAGTGGGGATTTGAACCCAAGACTCAAAGGTTGAAATCCAACATTCATTTCAGTGGGCGACACTGGGCAATTGGAATTCAAATAAAGGTGAATCCATGAAAGGGACACCATCACTGGTAGAGCATATCATAGAATCATAGAATAGCAGAGTTGGAAGGGGCCTACAAGGCCATCCAGTCCAACCCCCTGCTCTGCTTTGCTTCTTTGCGCGATTACCATTTTCAAGTTCTGTCCAATTATGCTCAGCTTCTTTTGCAGCCGCCGCTACCAACCAGACACCTCTGGCAAAGCTTAGAAAGCAGGGATGAAGGAAAAGCCTTCCTTCGTTAGTCCAAGCAGCGGTTACTCAAAGGTACACTTCCTCTGTACATGGAGGTTCCATTGATCCATAATAGCTAATACCTTATGATACACCCCTCTGCACTGGGTTTGTCCGACCCATTTTTAAAGGCGGGGGGGGGACCGCCGACAAAGTTAGTGTCTCTCACTACATCACGTAGCAACGTGTGCCAAAGAAATCTCATACACTCAGCTACTGATTTTTATTTTTATTTTAAAAATAATGTTTCATCACAGCTAAAGGGCTCTTTAGAAAGTTACCCGTGGCTGGATGGAGCCACATCATTTTAAACCTCTTCCCCTCTTCTTTCATTTTTATTTTACGTGGATAATATCGCTTTAGAGACCAAAGCAGTCACTGTGGTCTGAAGTATTACAAATGATGGATGGTCTTAAAATCCCAGCGCATGGGGGGGGGGGAGAATGTGGGTGTCAAGATAACACACACACACACCCAAAAAAATCCCTAATGCTATGTGTGACTAAAGATAACGGCATTTAATGATGGAGCGCTCGGTGCTGCTGTTGTCCGTCCTCAATATCGCCGGAGGATATCCCAGGGAGGCTGCAAGCATCCCACGAAATAGCTGTTGCTATTGTTCAACGGGGTGTCCCTGTCCCAAAGCAGGAGCAGTTTTGGGGGGTTAAAGGGGGGGGGCGATGGACCCCTGTTTCCTCCTGGGATGCTTCTTGCAGTCACAACTAAACCCAGCCCTTTGTCTAGAAGTGAGATGCAAAATGCCAGTGCATTGGCTGGTGGGGTGTGATAGCAGGCAGACAGCTGAATAAAGGAAGGGGGGGAAATAGATTTAAATCACACACATACCTGCCCCACATCTGCGATGCCCCCCCTGCCACCGATGGTGACTAAATGGGGCGTGGGGGGGTGTCAAGCCTTCTTCGGAGGTGAAGCGGAGCGCTTCGGCATCGTCTGGACCCCTCCCTCAGTCTTCTCGATGCTGCTGGGGGCAAAGGGGCATCTTTTCCCTGCCCTGCTGCACTGGAATTGTTGAGGAGGGGGGATTTCCTTCCGAGGGGAGAGGGGGGTCCTCCCCCGGGCTCAGCGGTTCTTTCGCCCACCGCTGGCCTCTACGGAGAGCAGCAAATCGGTCCCTGGCCGAGGCGCTTTCTAACGGGAATCCAGCAGGCGAGGAGAATGGAAAAGGCAGGGGAGGGGAGGGGAGGGGGGCTTCCTTCTTCCACGCCTGCTTGGACTGCAAGAATGGCCACCTGCGCCCCACCCTCAGCGAAAGGGGCGACTCCGCTTCGCTCTCCGCCTCTAGTCAAAATGGCTTGGAGGTGGCTCTGTCCAGCTGCTGCAAGCTTTGAGCACAAAAGGGGAGGGGAGGGGGCTAGGTTTGATTTGAGGGGGAGGGGAGGGGAGGGGAGAGCTCTGGGTGCCTGTGTCTTTCTTCGCGTGCTCCGGTTTCCATAGAGAGCGATCCCAGAGTAGGGTGGCACTACCAGAGCGAGAGAGAGAGAGCAGAACGATGAAGAAGATGGAGAGGGACCCCCAGAAACAAAACGGGACCACGGAACTGTCCTTCTTCTTGCAAGAATCACTTGCCCTTGCTTAAGGAGGGGAGGGAGGTCTCTGAGCATACGCAGAGTGCCCCCCTCTCCCTTGGGAGCGGTTTGCTTGTTTTTGTGCTACGCACCTGCTCCCACACGCCGTCTTGGGGGAATGGCAAGGCGAGGCTTGCTTTGCAACGGGAAGGGCCCAGAGCCTGTGCAGAGTGCCTTTCGCTGAGCCCTGCCTCGCTTCTTCCACAATATCTAGAGGAGGAGGAAAGGTTGGACCTTGGCACCGGAAGAATGGGCTCAAGTGACAGGAAGCCTGGTTCCATCTGGACATCAGGAAAAACTTCCTGATTGTTAGAGCAGGACGACAAGGGAACCAGTGACCTAGGGAGGTTGTGGGCTCTCCCACACTAGAGGCCTTCAAGAGGCAGCTGGACAACCATCTGTCAGGGATGCTTTAGGGCGGATTCCTGCATTGAGCAGGGGGTTGGACTCGATGGCCTTGTACAGCCCTATGATTCTAGTATTTTAATATTCTCCAATTACCACCAAATTTCTCAAGCTTCTGTTCAACACCTGATATAGTTGTTTTAATATATGGTACTTGCCCAGGGGTATTTGTGTGTTTGATAGAGGACATGCAATGGTCATTTTGGGGAGAGATTTTGGTCGTTGACATGCAGTGATCGAATTTGGGAGAATTTAGTAGCTGATGTGTAATGGTGGTATTTGACAGCTTACAAGATCTCCTACCAATATTGCAGCTTCAGGGTTCTTCTGTACCTGTTGCTGTCTATGTAAGGGCTAGGATTGTTTTTTACCAGCTTAGGATGGTGTGCAAGCTGCAGCCCTATCTAGAGTGGTCAGACCACCTTCGGTTGCTCATACACGAGTTACTTCCACAGTAGACCACTGTAATGTTCTACATGTGGGGCTGCCTTTGAAGATAGTTGGAAGGCAACTGTGTAAAATGTGGTCACCCAGATGGTGGTGGGTTCCAGGAACACTGCACTGGTGTTCCTGTGCACAATTCAAAGTGCTGATGATAACCTTTAGCACCCTAAATGGTTTGGGGGCAAGGTGGTAGGCAGATCAGGCTTGCGGGATTTACTTCGTTGTTGCTTTTCCTAGAATTCTGCTGAGATCCACCAAAAAACAATACACTTAGAATTGTGCAAGATACAATACACTAGAGCCAGTGTGGTGTAGTAGCTAAGTTGTTGGACTGGGAGTCAGGAGATCCGGGTTCTATTATTTATTTATTTATTACACTTATATCTTGCCTCCATAGCCAGAGCTCTCTGGGCGGTTTACAGAAATTCTAAAATTGAGATAAAAACGAGTATACAAAATTTAAAATTCTAAAACACAGAACATACATACATAAAGCATTAAAAACGTTAAAAAACTAAACATGTGGGTGATTAAGATGTGCTGCCATATGCCTGGGCAAAGAGGAAAGTCTTACCCTGGTGCCAGAAAGATAGCAGCGTTGGCGCCAGGCGAGCCTCGTCAGGGAGATTGTTCCATAGTCTGGGGGCCACCACTGAAAAGGCCCTGTCCCTCGTTGCCACACTCCGAGCCTCTCTCAGAGTAGACACCCGGAGGAGGACCTTAGATGTTGAACGTAGTGACCGGGTATATTCACGTCGGGAGAGGCGTTCCGTCAGGTATTGTGGTCCCAAGCCGTGTAAGGCTTTATAGGTAAAAACCAGCACTTTGAATTGGGCTCGGAAACGTGCAGGCAGCCAGTGCAAGCGGACCAGAGCAGGTGTTATATGGTCGAACCTTCTGGTTTCCGAAATCAATCTGGCCGCTGCATTTTGCACGAGCTGCAGCTTCCGAACCGTCTTCAAAGGCAGCCCTACGTAGAGCGCATTGCAGTAATCTAACTTGGAGGTTACCAGAGCATGGACAACTGAAGCCAGGTTATCCCTGTCCAGATAGGGGCGTAGCTGGGCCACCAACCGGAGTTTGTAGAAGGCACTCTGTGCCACTGAGGTCACCTGAGTCTCAAGTGACAATGATGGATCTAAAAGAACCCCCAAGCTACGAACCTGCTCCTTCAGGGTGAGCGCAATCCCATCCAGAACCGGTAGAAACCCCCCCCCCCCCCATCCTGTCAGCGGAATCACCTACTAACAGCATCTCAGTCTTGTCTGGATTGAGTTTCAGTTTATTAGCTCTAGTCCCACTCGGCCAAGGAAACCCAGTGGGTGACTTTATAGAATCATCGAATCATAGAATCATAGAATAGCAGAGTTGGAAGGGGCCTACAAGGCCATCGAGTCCAACCCCCTGCTCAATGCAGGAATCCATCCTAAAGCATCCCTGACAGATGGTTGTCCAGCTGCCTCTTGAAGGCCTCTAGTGTGGGAGAGCCCACAACCTCCCTAGGTAACTGATTCCACCGTCGCACTGCTCTAACAGTCAGGAAGTTTTTCCTGATGTCCAGCCGGAATCTGGCTTCCTTTAACTTGAGCCCGTTATTCCGGGTCCTGCACTCTGGGAGGATCGAGAAGAGTTCCTGGCCTTCCTCTGTGTGACAACCTTTTAAGTATTTGAAGAGTGTTATCATGTCTCCCCTCAATCTTCTCTTCTCCAGGCTAAACATGCCCAGTTCTTTCAGTCTCTCTTCATAGGGCTTTGTTTCCAGACCCCTGATCATCCTCTGAACACGCTCCAGCTTGTCTGCGTCCTTCTTGAATTGTGGAGCCCAGAACTGGACACAATACTCTAGATGAGGCCTAACCAGGGCCGAATAGAGAGTCACAGGCCAGTCACAGACTCTCAGCCCAACCCACCTCACAGGGTTGTTGTTGTGAGGATAACATGGAGAGGATGTATGCCGCCTTGGGTTCTTTGGAGGAAAAAAGGCGGGTTATAAATGTAATAAATAAATAAATAAATTTAAGAGGCCAGCTCACCGTCCTACACAAAAATACACTCCTAGTTAATTATACCAAGCTTTCTTCATTTCAGCAGTATAATTTAGAAGGCTGCTATTATTAAACATTTGGGGGTCAGAAATCCTTGCTGATCTATTGCAAATCATCCAGATACCTACCAGTAGATCCAGATCTTCTACCCACCCCTGATTGATCACCAATGGATCGCTGAAGGATTTATCATACACCCGTCATTCCCTACTCACCGTTGTTTATAGATTCTTTAGACGACTTCATGACCCTCCAGTTTCATTTGTGTGTCTAACCAGCACTTCTGGCAAGCTTTTTTTTTTAGAGCAGGGAAAATACAGCATGTAATTTTAAAAGCAAATGAAATCAGAATTTCCTTTTGTGTATTTGCACTATTCTAATATGCCACTGTGCCACCTAGAGGTTATGTAGCAGTAAAGCAGGAAAAGGAAATGCTCAGATCTCAATTCTGCAATGAAACTGAAAGTAGATGCAGCCAATTAACAGCCTTGTGTAGAAAAGCTTAAAGTATTCTAAACTGGCACAGTAGTTCTGGTCTTTTCCCACTTTTTTGCCCCACAGTCCCATCACAGAGAAGCACTTGAAAAATGCAAATGCGGTTCATGAAAAGTAAATCCCCACTCCCAAATTTGCATGCAGAGTGGTCCTGGCCCCTCCCTCATGTGCCCCCATTGGTTGCCTCTGTCCCTTTCCCCCTCCCCATTGGCAGCAGCAGTCTAACTGTGTGACTGCTCCCGGGGACCACCTTCATGCCACACTGATTGGCTGAGCAGGGCTGTCCATCATCCCACTGGCAGAGGCTACTCTGCCTGATGGGTGAAGAGGAAATTAATTGCTATTAAAAATGAAGTTTTGAAAAACTGAACTTTCAAAATTATCTGCACACCTACACTGCTTAAGCTTCAGTTTAAGACAAAAATGACCAAAACCAGTCTGGTACATCTATCTTCTTATATAGATTATCTTGTATTATAATGTGCATTTTCTGTGAACTATTGGATGGTATAGAACTAATAATAATAATAATAATAATAATAATAATAATAATAATAATAATAATGCACAAAACCATCCTGATAGCAGCCCTTCACGCTGTAGCACACCAACTTCCAGTTAAAAAATTTTTTTTTTGAAAGTCTGAAGAAATGAAATAAAAATCAGAAGAAGCAGGTGCCTGAGGGTACCCCTGGGCACCACGTACTCTAGATGAGGCCTAACTGGTGCCCACGAGGCCATCCAGTCTGTTCAATGCAGGAATCTACCTTAAAGCATCCCTGACAGAGGGTTGTCCAGCTGCCTCTAGTGTGGAAGAGCCCACAACCTCCCCAGGTAACTGGTTCCATTGTCGTACTGCTCTAACAGCCAGGAAGTTTTTCCTGATGTCCAGTCGGAATCTGGCTTCCTGTCACTTGAGCCCATTATTCCGTGTCCTGCACTCTGGGAGGATCGAGAAGAGATCCTGGCCCTCCTCTGTGTGACAACCTTTCAAGTATTTGAAGAGTGCTCTCATGTCTCCCCTCAATCTTCTCCTCTCCAGGCTAAACCTGCCCAGTTCTTTCAGTCTCTCTTCATAGGGCTTTGTTTCCATACCCCTGATCACCCTCATTGCCTTCTTCTGAACACACTCCATCTTGTCTACGTCCTTCTTGAAGTGTGGTGCCCAGAACTGGACACAGTACTCAAGATGAGGCCTAACCAGGGCCGAATAGAAGGGAACCTGTACCTCGCGCGATTTGGAAGCTAGCCATTGACAGACCCTCCAGGAAACTTTCTCTGTGTTGACAAGAACCTGTAGTCAGCAATGCAGCTCGGGCTGGTCCATGGGACCAGGGGCCAAAGTCCAAAGCCCTTCAGCCCCCAAACGACCACCCAGAACGCAGCAGGTGATGAGAGCATCAGGAGATCAGACACAGACTGGTTTCACACAACATGCGAACCCACCGTGGGTTATTGTGTTGCCTGGGAGAAAGTAGACCTCGAGACGAGAATTGAAAGGAGGGAGACTCTACCCCACCCATTTCCTTAGCTGGGTTAGGCTTTCCCAGAGATGGGGTAGGAAAGCTGCCTGCAAGATATAAAGAATCTAGCAGGGGGGCCCTGCAGGTTTTGTTAACACATAAAAGTGCCCCCATTTAGCTAACCATGGTGTCTTTCTCCCTTCCTCCTCCTCTGTCAGGTGGTAGATCTATCCTGATCCCTCCTGGCTTAGTCTATGCCAAGGACCAGCTTTAGATGGAAAATAGGGCCTGCTAAGCAAACCCAGCCGTTCTTGGTCTGGTCACAGCTACTTTGTCCTGTATGGAACACCAAGCGCAGCTCACAGCCCCTCTTGCAAAAAGAACAACCCCCCCAGTATGGTTCAGGAGGACCAGGGGGCTGTCTATAGGTTTTAAAAGCCTCACGTTGGCTGCGTGGGGGCGCTGCGTCTGTTATATGACACAGCAGCTGCCACGCAGCCACCGTGGGGCTTTCCCGTGAAGCTGCGCATTGGAAAAGTCAGGGACATAACCTGACTTTTCCCACCGCAGCGAGGTCGCTACACCTCTTCCGATGTCTGGCCTCGCTCCGGCGTCACGCCAGGGGTGTTCCCAGGTAGAAGGTGACCTCTAATAGGTCGGCGGAACCCAGGCGAGTGGGCCGGCCCAGCAAGCCAAATGGCCACCAGAAAGCCCACATGGCCTTCTCTAGTTAAGATTACTCGCCATCTCCCCACAGCAGCAATACCATGGGGTTTCGCGGCTGAGCGGTGCCGTGAAGGCAGGATCTAGGCTTTTCGGATTGATTAGCTGCGGATGTTGTTGATGCCAGTTTGCATTGTTACTTGTTTCTGCAAAAAAAATTGCATCGTTTTAGTCCTTGTAAGTGGCTTGGGCTGAAAGGTGAGGTAAAAATATTTCAATTAAAACAAACATACATGCGTACTTCAAAGCCAGCCCACGGCTGGGAGCGAGGAAAGGGGTATGTAGGTGTGCAGAGGGGCTCAGCAGCCTGGCTGGCGTCATCGCTGAAAAGCCTCCATCCCAGTTGCCTAGCAACACAGAGGCTGATCTTGAGGATAGAGATGTCCTAAGAAACTTCCAAACAAGATGGACGACGAGGGACCTTGTCTGGCTTGGACTGTGCCTAGGATAGACATTTGCGAGGCATCAGTTTTGTCCGCAGGCTGAGAAGATAGTTATGGATCTCTGCGTTCTAACCCCCTATGTCTCATAAGCACAAAATGGAGAAATCTAGGGTTGTATATTGAGCAGTAGGGCTGTGCTCTGCTCTGATTCGGATAGTGAATCCGGAGCGGACCAACCCGATCCGCCTCCGCCAAAGGCAGATCCGGATCGGGTCAGGGGAGCTGCGGATCGAGGCTGTAGTATCCCTCAGGGATACTACAGAGGCAAAGCGGTTCGCCTCCATCCGGAGCTCCGAACACAGGTAAGGGGGGAGGGGGGCTCACCTGCTGCCACCACTGCAGTCTGTGCAGCGACGGCGGAGCCAGGTAAAGGGGCAGGGCAGCTTACCTGCCTCCAGCGCAGTCCAGCGCAGGCTTCGACTGAGGGCCAGGCCTCAAGCCGGAAGAGCAGGCCGCAGCTTGAGCCCTGGCCCTCAGTTGAAACCTGCACCGGACTGTGCCAGAGGCAGGTAAGCGGAGTGGGGAGAGGGGCTTATTCAGCCCCCATTTTGCCCCCCCTTCCCCACTTACCTGCCTCTGCTGGCAAGTAAGTAGGAAAGAGGGGGCAAAATGTTGATCCGCTGCTCTGGATCTCGCTCCGCGGAGTGGAGCAGGGAAGGGTCGGATTGGCCCAAAACGGATCGACTCGATCCAAAAGTTGCAGATTGGGCCACGAAGTGGTTCAGGTATTTTCCCCCCCGTGCACAGCCCTATTGAGCAATAAATGTTCAGGTTTGGATTTGGTTCCCTTGGCGGAAGCTCTGTACCCTTTAGGGCGGCCTCTTATGTATCGCCAAAGAAAAAAATGCATTACAGTTATTTGCATACCATGTGTATATGCTAATTTATAGGTATGGATGCAAATTTATAAACACTGATTATAATTGAAATAGAAAAGCAGAAGTTCTTCCTATAGTGTGGAAGACTGTAACCAGGTAAGTGGCTCAGCCTTTTGTCTGGGCACTAACTGGTGATGGGGAACCATTCTTATGGTTCATTCACTTTACACTGAAATTGGACAAAAAGATACCTGTCACCTGGCCCCCATCTATACAACAACAGGATTGCTCCTCATTAAATATAAACCCAATTTTTCGTTGATTTGAATCTAGGTAAAGAGTGTCACACTGCAGCAGCAACAGCGATTTATGTCTTGAATTTTTTTTGTACTTTAGTTATAAATGTGCACATGCGCATATACGCACATTCTCACATACGAAGCTATGGAGGAGAGAGGAGTGAAGCTATAATTTTATATGCGGAGCTCTGCAGATTCATATAACACACACACCAAGAGCGGGGGGTGGGGAGGAACAAGGCAGCAGAGGGAAAGGAACGAGGCAGCAGAACACGTCTCCTTTGTCTGGCTGCCTGTTTCCCCCTCTTTGTTTTTGTGAACTGCCCAGAGAGCTTCGTATACTGGGTGGTACAGAAATGCAATAAATATATAAATACAGAAATAAATTGGTTTTAAAAAGCTTTCTTTGGGGAGCTCCGCAGAGAGACTTCAAATGAAAATTGGCACAAACGAATGAGGCAGACAATTCATGCAAAATCGCGAAATCGGCCAATCCCGTTGTCCTACCCTCAAAGCTCTGCCCACATGTCAAAATCCGATTTAAGTCCCCCAAAGACACATAGGCATAATGCGGTGCAAACTTGGACGTGATCTAAAAATTGCAACTGCGTAGATGCGCATTATCGGGTTAAAAACCCAGCACTGCAGTGAATGGGTGGCTGCGTCATGTAACCTAAAATGCGAATCTGCGCATTTAGGTTGGGGTAAACAAGCCGTATAGACAAGCGCCTGGCCTCCCACCCAAACCCCATCGCATGCACCTTTGTTTTGTAAAGTAGGGTGACCATATGACCAGATTTGCCTGGATTTGTCTGGGTTTTTATGGCAAATCCGGGAGGGGGAAATCCGGATTATTTTTTTTCCAAAGAGCAGCTCTAATGGGAATTAACAAAAATGCTTATAACTCCGTCATTTTTTAAGATAAAGATATGAAACTTGGCACAATGGTAGCTCTTAGGAAGGGCTTTAGGCATACCAAATTTGAAACAGATCCGTTCATCCATTGATTTTCTAGGAATTTTTTTAAAATTAAGGTTTTAAAATTATTATTTTTAAAATCGTCAATTTTAAAGTTAAAGAGATGAAACTTTGTACCATGATAGGATTTAGGTACAGCTTTAGCCACACCAAATTTGAAACAGATCTGTTCATCCACTGATTTT
This sequence comes from Elgaria multicarinata webbii, assembly GCF_023053635.1. Classification (NCBI taxonomy): domain Eukaryota; kingdom Metazoa; phylum Chordata; class Lepidosauria; order Squamata; family Anguidae; genus Elgaria; species Elgaria multicarinata. Next base: position 7,808,856 of record NC_086193.1, on the reverse strand, counting down.
TTTAGGAATTTTTTAAAAATTGAGGTTTTAAAATTATTATTTTTAAAATTGTCATTTTTAAATATAAAGAGATGAAACTTTGTACCATGATAGGATTTAGGTAGCGCTTTAGCCACACCAAATTTGAAACAGATCCGTTCATCCATTGATTTTTTAGGATTTTTTTTTAAAATGAGGTTTTAAAATTGTTATTTTTAAAACTGTCATTTTTAAAGATAAAGAGCTGAAAGTTGGCACCATGATAAGCTTTTAGGTAGAACTTTAGCCATACCAAATTTGAAACATATCTGGGGCCAGTAGCAAACCCTGTTAACAACAACAGCAACTTGCAATGAGTGAAGATACAGTCAGAAAAGATATTTGAGGGAAGGGGAGAATGTAACACACAGAGTATAGCAAAAGCTTCAAAGTACAGCAAAAGCTACAAAAGTAGGAGTGAAGTTAATTTCAGATACATTGAATCTCTCACTTGTTCTTTATTTCAGTGATTTTAACATCAAGATGTTATGTAGAACAGATTTGTCTTAAATGTGTGCTGTAAAATCAGACATGTAACCAAGGCTATGTTCGGGTGGGCACGCCCCCTTGGTACTGGACACGCCTCCTTGGGGGCCGACCATGTTGTCCTCCTTTTTGGTTTCCAAAATATGGTCACCCTATCTAAAGACGTTTCTGGATTTGGAACAGAGGCCTCAATTAGTGTTACCTGTACCCAGGTAAATATTGGGATTACTAACCAGGTATCATGGTAACTATACTGTTGATAAACCCCAGTATTTAGAAACATAAGAAGACCAAGCTCAGACCGAGGTGAGACCCTCTAGACTTGAATCAGACCAAGGTGGGCCCCTCTAGACTAACATCCTGTTTCTGACAGTGGGCAGTTAGATGCCTCCAGGAAGACCTCAAGAGGTAGGACACAAGATGCTCCCAGCTTCCATCTAGTTCCATTTCTTCCTTTGGAGGAGGAGGAGGACCTCAGTCTTCCAGGCTCATGAAGGACCAGCACCATCTAGTGACATAGTGAAGAGCACAGCAAGTAGCCCAAGGAATTGACTGGACAAGCTCATGTTTCTTCTGCTTCTCAAGGGGCCTACACAGTGCTAGAGCAAGACTCTGATAACTGGTGGTTTAAAAAAATATATTTTCAAAGTGGGGTGGGTGGGTCTCTTCCTAACTAGTTCACAGAGGGCTTCCTTCATTGCCATCTTAAGACTTAAATGGGGAAACAGGACACACCCCTTCCTCCCTTCAAAATGAGGGGATAGGCTTTTTTAAAAAAATCCAATAGTATAAGCATTTTGAAGAAGCGTTCTGTGAAACTTGAAAGCTTGCATCACACATTGCCTTTAGTTTTTTGTTGGTGCTGCTTGAATCTTTTAACACAGCGGAAGCAAGCCTTTGAGACACCTGGGGTTCTTTTTCAGGCAGGCAGGCTCAGAGAAAAATGGATGCAGTAACAAGGGAGTTGACCTGTAACTTTTTTGACATGGCCTGCTGCTGCAACCAGGTATCCTTCAGATGTCATGGACTACAATTCCCATCATCCACTGCCATCATGGCACTTGATGATGGGAGTTCTGGTCAAACATACCTGGACGGCACCAAGGCTATGGTGAACTAATGCACTGATGGATTTTTACAGAGAAATGTCGGTGGACCAAAACACCAAAGAATAGAAGTGACCCTAATTTAAAAATTCAATGGAAACTCTCAGGGGAAGGTTTTGCTAAAGGCATTGGTGCAGCTGGGTGATTTTGAACCCCAGACTTGATGGACTTACGGGGCACATGTATTATTTCAGTTGTGAAGCACACGGCAAACCTTTCTCTTTCCCCGCACCCCACCCCACAACCACCATTCCATACTTTACAACTGCTTCTACATTCCTTATATGGACAAAAGGCGGAATAATAATTAAAAAAATGTTTGTCAAACCTGAAAAATATATTCTCTGCGCATGCACAGTTTTGCATTTTAAGATCACTTAAATCATAGCACTATCATGACTACAGGAATAAAATGGAGTCCGGGTTCACACAACACACTACTTCACCCAGTGGGTTATCGTGTTGTCTGAATGAAGCATGTTCCCGGAGGGTTGCTCGTTAGCCATGCAGTGCGGCTTTTAAACCACCCTGGACAACCCAACAAGAAGCCATGGGTTCTCAAGGTGGCTTGTTGGAGAAAAATAAACCACAGTGCATGGCTAACAAGCCACCCTGCAGAAAATGTGCTGTGTTCAAACAACACGGTAACCCACACTGCAGAAAGCGCACAGCATTCAGGCAACACAATAATAGGGTGACCCTATGAAAAGGAGGACCGGGCCCCTGTATCTTTAATAGTTGCATAGAAAAGGGAATTTCAGCAGGTGTCATTAGTATGCATATCACACCTGGTGAAATTTCCTCTTCATCACAACAGTTAAAGCTGCAGGAGCTATACTGCAGCTGTACTGTGACCAGATTTAAAAGAGGGCAGGGCACCTGCAGCTTTAACTGTGGTGATGAAGAGGGGATTTCACCAGGTTCTCCATATATACAAATGACACCTGCTGAAATTCCCTTTTCTATGCAACTGTTAAAGATACAGGAGCCCTGTCCTCCTTTTCATAGGGTCACCCTACACAATAACCCACGGTGGGTCAGCATGCTGTGTGAAACCAGTCTGTGTCTGATCTCCTGATGCCCTCATCAGCTGCTGCGTTCTGGGTGGTCGTTTGGGGGCTGTAGGGCTTTGGACTTTGGCCCCATGGACCACCCTGAGCTGCATTGCTGACTACAGGTTCTTGCCAACACAGAGAAAGATTAATGGAGGGTCTTTCAATGGCTAGCTTCCAAATCGTGCTAGGTACTGGTCCCCCTCTATTTGGCACCGGATAGGGCTCATCTTGAGTACTGTGTCCAGTTCTGGGCTCCACACTTTAAGAAGGATGCAGACAAGCTGGAGCGTGTTCAGAGGAGGGCAACCAGGACGATCAGGGGTCTGGAAACAAAGCCCTGTGAAGAGAGACCAAAAGAACTGGGCATGTTTAGCCTGGAGAAGAGAAGATTGAGGGGAGACATGATAGCACTCTTCAAATACTTGAAAGGTTGTCACAGAGAGGAGGGCCGGGATCTCTTCTCGATCCTCCCAGAGTGCAGGACACGGAATAACGGGCTCAAGTGACAGGAACTGCTCTGAATTTTTTCAGTGGGGAGCAGTATATAAATATTCTAAATAAATAAATAAATAAATAAATAAATAAATAAATAAATAAAAATGGGCTCAAGTTACAGGAAGCTAGATTCCAGCTGGACATCAGGAAAAACTTCCTGACTCTTAGAGCAGTACGACAATGGAACCATTGACCTAGGGAGGTGGTGGGCTCTCCCACACTAGAGGCCTTCAAGAGGCAGCTGGACAACCATCTGTCAGGGATGCTTTAGGGTGGATTCCTGCATTGAGCAGTGAGTTGGACTGGATGGCCTTGTGGGTCCCTTCCAACTCTACTTGTGTATGATTCTCTGATTCTACTCATAAGCCATGAAATGGACCCTCTGCATGCAACAGTGTTCTAACTCAGAGAGCCAGATCAGCATCTTTATAAACGATTTCCTGCCGCTCAGCTCCATTCTTACATGTCTTTTCAACAGCGGGGAGTAAAATGCGTTGCAATCTCGACCTGGACATTTTATTTTTGTTTGAGGCCCAAAAACATCTGTGCCGAAGGTTGTAATCAGGAGTAAAACGTAAGCTTGGAGAACCAACCACTCTAGGGCCCCTTCATGAAACCGGGGACCTCAAAGGGTGCAATATTTGAATCTGAAAGGACAAACAGAGTTCGCACGGAAAACAAACCTCTTTCTCAAATGTCATGTTTCAAAGAGGAAGCAACACGCATCCCACAGGGGTGTCCGTTGCCAAAGCAAACAGCTGGGACAGGCTGTTTCCCTCGCACATTGTTCCTGCAGAAAAATCCCTGCCTCGAGGACACCTCTTTGACCTCAAAGCATTTTTGGGAAATTTCCTGTTTATACTCAAATGTGTGTATATATAAAGTAGGAGCTCAGCAGGTTCTGAGCTTCACAGCAGAGCAAGACACGGCACCAGGTTCGAGGAAGTGTCAGCCCCCCAAGCCTGAAATGAAGATGGGTCCTTCTTCAGTCTGGCCCTTAATTGCTTTCTTGGGCATCTCTTCATGTGGTGAGTCGGTTGGTGTTTTGCAAATTTTACTTCCCCCTGCTCCCCCCACCCATTTATCCACTTCCAGGGTGACCATATGAAAAGGAGGACCGGGCTCCTGTGTCTTTAACAGTTGCATAGAAAAGGGAATTTCAGCAGGTGTCGTTTGTATGAAAGCAGCACCTGGTGAAATTCCCTCTTCATCACAACAGTATCTGGTCACTCTAGTATAGCTCCTGCAGGTTTAAAGGTTGTGATGAAGAGGGAATTTCACCAGGTGCTGCTTGCACACGAATGACACCTGCTGAAATCCCCTTTTCTGTGCAACTGTTAAAGATACAAGAGCCCCGTCCTCCTTACAGTGACTAGTGTTTCCCAAACATCAGATAGCTGAAATATCCTCTCTTTAAAAAACAAAACAAAATAAAATCTGGAGCAGATTGCACCCTTTAGCCTCTAAAATGTTTTATTTTTAGAGTGTGCATGTGTAAGAATTTCCAAGGAGCTCATTCCTCTGTGTTTCTGCATGAGTCCCTATTCCACATATCCTGCCAGGTTTGGGGAGGCAGGGCGCCTATTCAGAAGACACCTTAAACCATGGCTTTAACCATGGTGGTTAAGCCAAAAAGCAGCTTTCTGGCTTAATAGCCGTGGTTAAAGCCATGGTTAAGGTGTCTTCTGAACAGGGCCAGGGACTCACCCAGAGATTCAAAAGACAGCCTCCTCCATAGGCAGGTAGCCTGGCTGACTCTATTCAACAGGAGGTTATTCCATGATCTAATTGTACATCGTGCAAAAAAGATAGGAGAGTTACTCTCAAAGGAATTGACTGAAATGAAGAAATGTCAGAAAGAACAAGGGATCAAAGAGAGTTGCAAGAGGAAAACATTATCCACTGCTGAACAGTTAGAGGACTCTGTTAAAGATACCTGAGACCTTCCCACAAAAACTACATTACCCACAGTTCCCTGGGGAGAGGGAATAGCTAACCAACCTGTTTAAAGCTGGAAACGAGACTGATTTTTAGAGGTGATTAGCTTAGCTCACTTTCTTGAGACAAATTGTCTGGATAGAAGGTAGATCTCGGAGAAATTTGCAGTAGATCAGCAAGGATTTCTGCCTTCCAGTTGTTTATTCACAGCCAACAAAATGAACCCCTGCCCCTAAATTATATTACTGAAATGATAATTTTTTTCCCAGATCCTGTACTAAACAGCGATACAGTTTGGTAATTTTTGATCTTGCACTTAAGGGGTGGGTGGGTGTGCTTTAGACCACAGTGGTTCCCAATTGGTGGTCCGCAGACCCCAGGGGGTCCACATAACCCACCCAGGGGGTCCATGGCATCATTCGTCTATTAGCTCAGCAAGGTCTGCATTTTAATAAAAGAAAATACGCCGTCTCCCACGCTCTGTTTGCTTCGACAGTGACATCATGTGCAAAAGCACCTATGTGATTTAGCGACTAGCTTCAGAGATTCCTTCCCTGCACCTAATCCTGAAAACTCCTGGAGAAGGAATCCTTCTGAATCTGGTGATATTCAACTAACAACTCTCTCTGCGGAACGGCGAGATGCACTTGTTGACTTGACTTGTGATGGTTCCTTGAAATCATTTTTCAAAGAATATAGACTGGACCAATTCTGGGTGAAGGTTTTTCCTGATTATAAGAAGTTAGGTGAAAAAGCTTTGAAACGTCTATTTTCCTTTTGTTCCACATATCTTTGTGAACAAACGTTTTCGACATTTTGTTATACGAAGAACAAGCATAGAAATCCGCTCGATGTTGATCCAGATTTGAGATTAGGAAATATTGAACCGGATGTGGAAGGGATTGTTCGGGACAAAAAGAGGCATGATTTCTCCCATCACATTTAGGCTTAGTAGCTGCTCGACAGGTTCAATTGTAAACGAGACGTTAGTAAAATTAAATTCGTCTTTAACCCTAACTAAATCATTGTCATTTTTCCGTGGTAATCTCACAAATTTTATGGTCTGTTTTTTAGTATCCCTAAAATCCTTTGCTTATTAGGGGCTACCCCTTATTTTCTCCAAAAAATTGCTTCGCACAGGTAACTACCATAGAGATAACAAATTTTCAAAAGTAGGGGGTCCATGGCTTGGCGTTTGAAAAACAAGGGGTCCGCAGTACTTAGCTAATTGCGAACCACTGCTTTAGACATTCATATGTGAAGCATACAATTAATATTTCTATCTTCCACCTCCACTCTGCCATTCTGTGCTTTATAACTTAGGGTGACCCTATGAAAAGGAGGACAGGGCTCCTGTATCGTTAACAGTTGCATAGAAAAGGGAATTTCAGCAGGTGTCATTTGTATGTATGTCGCACCTGGTGAAATTTCCTCTTCATCTTCATCTCAACAGTTAAAGCTGCAGGAGCTATACTGCAGCTATACTATGACCAGATTTAAAAGAGGGCAGGGCACCTGCAGCTTTAACTGTTGTGATGAAGAGGAAATTTCACCAGGTTCTCCATATATACAAATGACACCTGCTGAAATTTCCTTTAGAATAGAACTGTTAAAGATACAGGAGCCCTGTCCTCCTTTTCATAGGGTCACCCTATTATAACTACTTCTACATTCCTGGTATGTTGGGGTGACGGATAAAAACAAACACGTTTGCCGATGTCAATACGAAAAGAAATACTCTATGCACAGTTTTGCATTGTAAACTCACTTGATTCGTGGCACCATCGTGGCTACCGGAATAAAACAGAGTCTGCTTCTGCTAACCTCATGCTAAATGCATTTACTGGGGAATAAGCACAATTTTGTTGCAGAAAAAGTTAGTATATATTTAAAATATATTATCCCTTACTACAAAAATAATAATCGAATGAGCGTCGGTAACCATGCACGTCTCTGTCCTGGTGGCCCCAACTATAAAATGTTTTTAAGGACGAATGGTGTGGTTGCGGCCATGTCCAGCACCGGCCCTGATTCTGATGCTGCTGCCAGGCCATTTGCCAACCTGGATTAGAAGTCTGGATTAGACTTCTCCAACCTGGGGCCCTCCAGATGTTTTGGGCTTCAGTTCCCATTAGCCCCAGACAGCATCCTGGAAGTTGCAATCCAAAATGTCTGGAAGGCATGTTTGGAAGGAAGGCAGCTCTAGATTGACATTTAGGGGCCCTGGGGTGCACCGCTGGTAGTAGTGTTCATGCTAGCTGCACAGAACGAGAGGAATTCATAGCATTTGCCTTTTTTGCAGCCACATCACACTGTTGGCTCACAAGCTGAATATGAGCCAACAGTGTGATGTGGCTGCAAGAAAGGCAAATGCTATTTTGGGCTGCATTAATAGAAGTATAGCTTCCAAATCATGTGAGGTACTGCATCCTCTCTATTCGGCCCTGGTTAGGCCTCATCTTGAGTATTGCGTCCAGTTTTGGGCTCCACAATTCAAGAAGGACGCAGACAAGCTGGAGCGTGTTCAGAGGAGGGCAACCAGGATGATCAGGGGTCTGGAAACAAAGCCCTATGAAGAGAGGCTGAAACAACTGGGCATGTTTAGCCTGGAGAAGAGAAGATTGAGTGGAGACATGATAGCACTCTTCAAATACTTAAAAGGTTGTCACACAGAGGAGGGCCAGGATCTCTTCTTGATCCTCCCAGAGTGCAGGACACGAAATAAGGGGCTCAAGTGACAGGAAGCCCGATTCCGGCTGGACATCAGGAAAAACTTCCTGACTCTAAGAGCAGTACGAAATTGGAACCAATGGCCTAGGGAGGTTGTGGGCTCTCCCACACTAGAGGCCTTCAAGAGGCAGCTGGACAACCATCTGTCAGGGATGCTTTAGGGTGGATTCCTGCATTGAGCAGGGGGTTGGACTCGATGGCCTTATAGGCCCCTTCCAACCCTACTATTCTATGATTCGATGGAGGATTGGTAACTACATGGATTAATAGCTAAATGGAACCTCCAAGTTGGGAGGCAGTCTACCTCTACTTCTGAAGCTCCAGTGCTGGAGAGGCAGTTGTTAGGGCAAGCGCCCTACCATTAGACAGCTGCCTGCCTGTTCTTTTCTTTTTCTTTTTACTCCTAGGGAGAGGTGTTTGTGGGATTTCCTGTGACAGTAACTTGTCCAGCCTTCGGTACTATGCACGTTGATGTGTGTATATGTGTGGGGGGCACCAATTACTCATTTGTGTCCTCCCCACCATCACACACACAATTGCCAGCCCACTGAAACATGCCCTTTTTTGGACTTTCTGGAGGAAACAGGGTGGCCACAGGACACCAGAATGTGTGCCCCTGTATTGCCAAAACCTGTGTCTGCTCACGTGCTCACGGACGCCTCCATTGCTGCCCCCCGCCCACCTTGGTGTTTATCACGGAGTGGGGCTAGCCTGCTTCAAAGCGAAGTGCTTTCTAGCACCACATTTATTTCAAGAATGTCTCCACCCTAACCTTATTCTTCTATATGATAATGGCAGCGAGACTATTATATGCACAAAAGTGGAAAGGATCAACATTACCTACAATGGATGAATGGCTGGTGAAGATGTTGGAGTTGGCAAAAACGTCAGTAATTAGAGAAAAGTCAACACATAGGTTTATAATCGAATGGAAATCTCTTGTTGGCTTTTTGCGGGAATCAGAAAAAAAACTTTGTTTATCTGTGGCTTCAACGAATAAGAAGAAAACTTAAAGATAATAGAAAGAGGGGAAGGTTTTTTTTTGTAATTATATAGAGTAAGAGAAAATATTGTTACATATCTTTGCTGTGGAGAAAATCAAATGTTTTGTGTGTGTGTTTCGTTGTTGTTTTTGCGATGTTTGTTTATTTGTGTTTTTGAAACAATAAAACATTTAAAGAGGGGGGGGGAAAGAATGTCTCCAGCTGCAGGAAGTAAAAATATGGGGGGGGGGGCTGCAGCCCAGTGCTTTGTTTTGAAGCATGCCCAGCTGCCCAGAAAAAAGGAAAGGTACATGTGGCGTGGAACAGGACATCCTCGGGGGTTTCCAGGGAGCTAGTGTGCGTTCCCTGCACATCAGCACTTTGGCTTCTATGAAGAGAGTGTTGCAGCAGCAAATTTGGGTAATGAGACTGGGTTTCTGTTTTGGAACTCTCTCTCTCTCTCTCTCTCTCTCTCACACACACACACACACACACACACACACAAATACGCATCGATCTGTTGTATTTAATGCAAAGGCACATTACTTCTCTTTTACCCTTCATGCTTTGCCTTCTGGGAAATGGATGTTTTGTGACTGATGACGGAGAATGCCCATGACATGCTCACAGGCCCCAAAAGTTTGGGGATCTTTGGCCTGAACAGACCTTTGGATCTGATCCACAGTGCTCTTCTCGCTATTTTGGGCTGCGTTAATAAAAGTACAGCTTCCAAATCACGTGAAGTCCTGGTTCCTCTCTATTCGGCCCTGGTTAGGCCTCATTTTGAGCATCGTGTCCAGTTCTGGGCTCCACACTTCAAGAAGGATGCAGACAAGCTGGAGCGTGTTCAGAAGAGGGCAACCAGGATGATCAGGGGTCTGGAAACAAAACCCTATGAAGACAGACTGAAAGAACTGGGCATGTTTAGCCTGGAGAAGAGAAGATGGAGGGGAGACATGATAGAACTCTTCAAATACTTGAAAGGTTGTCACACAGAGGAGGGCCAGGATCTCTTCTCGATCATCCCAGAGTGCAGGACACGGAATAATGGGGCACTAGTTACAGGAAGCCAGATTCTGGCTGGACAACAGGAAAAACTTCCTGACAGAGCAGTACAGCAACGGAACCAGTTACCTAGGGAGGACGTGGGCTCTCCCGCACTAGAGGCCTTCAAGATGCAGCTGGACAACCATCTGTTAGACAGGGATGGTTTCAGTAGATTCCTGGCCCTACAGGCCCCTTCCAACTCTACTATTCTATGATCCTTACATACTGAAAAGGCAGATATTTGGGCTTTCTGCCCTGTCTCTGGGCAGAATTAAGGTTATTTCCTATAACACCACCCAAAAAGGCATTGGCTAACGTTCTGTTGTTGTCACCCTCTCAGCGGCTCGGCCCAGGGGCCGTATCCTGGGCGGCCGGGAGGCTCCCCCCCACCAGAGGCCTTACATGGTGTCGCTGCAGGTGGATGGAAAACATATCTGCGGGGGCTTACTGATCACGGACCAGTGGGTGCTGAGCGCCGCCCATTGCCTGGAGGATGCGTGAGTGTCTTTGTGTGTTGCCTGGAGGGGGATCCATCCTCTGCATGGCTCCGCACGTGTTTCCTTCCTATAGGATTTGGGGAAGAAGTACGTTTCGGGGTGGGATAGGGGAGGGATTATAATATTCTGCGTTTTAATGGTTGTTTGTCTTAATGTTGGTACAAGCGAAGGAGAGCTGGCAGCTGGCCAGGAAAGCAACGGTCTTTGCCCTTGTGCATTTAGCAACCGTTTGAACCTGCCGAAAGAAGCAGGTGAGGCTCTTTAAAGAGATGGAGATGAAGCACAAACCTTGGCCTAAAGTTGGAGTGGCAACGTTTAGTTCAACCTTCGCCATCCTGGCACCCTCCAGATGTTGTTCGACTGTTGTAGTCCAACACATCTGGAAAGTGCCAGGTTGGGGAAGACTTTGGTCCTTGATACATTGCAAACACACCTGCACACATCGTGAAGGTGCTTCTGATTAAGGTGTCAGCAGATTTTTAAAATTACATGAAATGTAAGTTCATATCAAAACTGCAGGAGGCAGGTGCCCTCTTAGAAGAGGCAGGTGAGCAAAGGGGAAAGGCCTCTTCTAAAAGGGCAGCTGCTTCGTGGTTGAAGCAGCAATGAAGCCAAGCTAACTGTTGTCTCTTGTGCAGGGACAATGGGACGTTCCAGGCCCTTGTGGGGGCGCATTCGCTCTCGGCCCCTGAACCAAACAAGCGCCTCATCGCTGTACGTCAACTCATTCGTCATCCTGGCAGCAGCCGAGACACTAACTTCGATGACCTCTTGCTTGTGCAGGTGGGTGAGAGCCATGGAACCGTTCTCTATGCAAGTCCCAGAAAGTAGGGTGACCCTATGCAAAGGAGGACAGGGCTCCTGTATCTTTAACAGTTGCATAGAAAAGGGAATTTCAATGGGTGTCATTTGTATATATGGAAACCTGGTGAAATTCCCTCTTCATTACAACAGTTAAAGCTGCAGGAGCTATTCTAGAGTGACCAGATTAAAAAGAGGTACCTTTAACTGTTGTGATGAAGAGGAAATTTCACCAGGTTCCCCATATATACAAATGACACCTGCTGAAATTCCCTTTTCAGTACAACTGTTAAAGATACTGGAGCCCAGTCCTCCTTTCCATAGGGTCACCCTACAGAAAGGGCATGCTGGGATGTTTCTATAAGCATTTTCTGCGTTGGGGTTTGAGGTATGTGTGGACCTCAGTGCTTCCAGTCCTGACAGGCGGCCCTCCCCTGCTGAATCCTGATGCAGAATTTGCAACAAAGGCCTCTTCTAAACAAGTGATTTATTGCACAATTGCAATTGACAACTTACTGAAGTTTTCGGGTCCATTACATGACGTCATCAATGACCAGGACATGTACCATGGTATCCCCTGGAAATCCTGCTATGAAAAGAAGCGCTTTTAATGTGGTAATATCCGGGGGGGGGGGAGTGGGATTTTCCACCACTAGATGGAGCTGTCTCGATAGAAGTGAAAGGAGGGGAAGTATTAATTCAAAGCAAATCATCGCCCCTCTACAGCCGTGTAATATAGCCTATAACAATTGAACAAAAGAACCAGGAAGTACAAAGAACTGGGTAAGCACCATGATTTCCCCTTAAGGCAGAGTCATGGAAAGACTAAGCTGTTGCATCGCTTTGTGACCAAAATGTATTGTAGGTTCAGTTTACCAAGCAAAGATTCATTTGTACCTGGTCCAATATTAATTACTTCCCCCCTTATTAATAATATCCTACAGGGCAACCTTCCACACCCGATGTTTTGGATTACAACTCCCATAACTCCTGACCATGGGCCATGCTGGCTGGGGCTGATGGGACTCAGAGTCCAATATTCTGAGGGACTGTTTTCTCTTAGTTCTGGCTTCTTTGTAGGGTAGTTTCTGAAACTGACCTCATCAGAAGGTTCTCCCTGGATTTGGAGGTTCCAAATCCCCTGGCCTGGTTTTGTAATAGGGGAGTTGTGTGTGATACATTGGGAATCCTCTGTGCAAAACCTGAAGAGTGTTGCCTCTCTGACGCCTATTATTAAACATCTCCTTCGCAGCCGCCACCCTATTCTTTATCAAGATTGAGGGAACCCTAAACCTTTGTGCGTGTATGTGTGTGTATTGTCCACCTGAAGGTGGCCACGAGGAGGTGGGGAGAAAGGGCGTGGCCAGGGGAGGGGTTCCCCCGAGGTCCAGATTGGGATTCCAGACTTGAGGTTTTTCCACCCATGTTAAAAATGGTCACCTTGGATGCCACTTGCTTTGTGGAGCCCAGAGTCCAGTTCTGGGCTCCATGGTTCAAGAAGGACGCAGACAAGCTGGAGCGTGTTCAGAGGAGGGCAACCAGGATGATCAGGGGTCTGGAAACAAAGCCCTATGAAGAGAGACTGAAAGAACTGGGCATGTTTAGCCTGGAGAAGAGAAGATTGAGGGGAGACATGATAGCACTCTTCAAATACTTTAAAGGTTGTCACACAGAGGAGAGCCAGGATCTCTTCTCGATCCTCCCAGAGTGCAGGACACGGAATAACGGGCTCCAGTTACAGGAAGCCAGATTCCGGCTGGACATCAGGAAAAACTTCCTGACTGTTAGAGCACCACAACAAGGGAACCAGTGACCTAGGGAGGTTGTGGGCTTTCCCACACTAGAGGCCTTCAAGAGGTCAGGGATGCTTTAGGGTGGATTCCTGCATTGAGCAGGGGGTTGGACTTGATGGCTTTATAGGCCTCTTCCAACTCTACTATCCTGTGATTCTATGATTCTATGACTCTACCAGCCCTTGCCCCAAAAAAACTTCCTGACTGTTAGAGCAGTACGACAATGGAACCAGTGACCTAGGGAGGTTGTGGGCTCTCCCACACTAGCGGCCTTCAAGAGGCAGCTGGACAACCATCTGTCAGGGATGCTTTAGGGCGGATTCCTGCATTGAGCAGGGGGTTGGACTTGATGGCCTTGTCGGCCCCTTCCAACTCTGCTATTCCATGATTCTATGAACCATCTCTTCCCATCACCCCTGCAGCTTGAAGAGCATGTGCCCCTGGGCCCAGATGTGCAGCTCCTGAATTACCAGAGAGAAGACCGAGAGGTGCCGGCTGGCACCCGGTGCGAAGTGGCCGGCTGGGGCATCACAAGCAACAGTGGGAGGCGTCCAGACAAGCTGCATGCTGTGGAGCTGGGCATCATCAGCCGGACAGAGTGCAATTTACGGAAACACCACGACGGCAGTGTGACGGAAAAAATGATGTGCGCTGAATCAAGGAAGAAGGATTCTTGCAAGGTAGCCCTGGCACGGCAGCGAGGGAAGGGAAGCACTTCTGCAGAGGTTGCAGGCGGTGGGTGGGTCGGTGGGTGGGGGTCTGTGTTCATGGAATAGCAGGAAGAGGGCTGCAAAATCAGGCAAAAGGGCCAGCTAGCTCCAGAAGAGGCTGGTGGCTCTGACGCCAGTGGGGCGGTGAATCCGCTCCAGGTTTCAGTCAGAACCAGTCAGTGGTCTAAAGGAGCTGTCCAGGGTCCTTTGCACCTCAGAGAGCACCTTCCGAGTTCTGACTGAAACCCAGAGCAGATTCACCGACCCACTGACCTTGGAGCCACCAGCCTCCATTGATCTCTTCTCGATCCTCCCAGAGTGCAGGACACGGAATAATGGGCTCCAGTGACAGGAAGCTAGATTCCGGCTGGACATCAGGAAAAACGTCCAGACTGTTAGAGCAGCACAAGGGAACCATTTACCTAGGGAGGTGGTGGGATCTCCCACACTAGAGGCCTTCAAGAGGCAGCTGGACAACCACCTGTCAGGGATGCTTTAGGGTGGATTCCTGCATTGAGCAGGGGGGTTGGACTAGATGGCCTTGTAGGCCCCTTCCAACTCTGCTATTCTATGATTCTGTGACTAGCCCAGCAACCTGCTTGCTGCAGTGGCCTACTCGATGCTTTTAGGAAGCCTCTAAGCCAGGCACAAAGGCAGCAAGCCCTCCTCCACCCTCCATTTTAGCTTTAAAAAACCGGAAGGTCTGTAAATAGTGATATCTGGTATTTCTGATTTGCTTCCCCCTTTCAGGGAGATTCTGGAGGACCTCTTGTTTGCAACGGCATTGCGGAAGGGATCGTGGCCACTGGCTCCCGTATTTGTGGCAACTGGAAGAAACCCGGAATTTATACCCGGATCCCTCCCTATGTTGACTGGATTACTGGGGTCTTGGCTTCGAGCAATTAACCACATGGTGAATGAATGAATGAATGAATGAATGAATACTTGCTTGGGAATCTTTCAGCATCAAGAATGTAAGATACATGACAAACTTTACGAGATTAAACACCATTGAGAAAAGAGCTTCCTTAAGAGAGGTCAACACAGCAACAGAAAGTAGGGGAGGGTTTCCCTTTTCCATTTGGGCACAGAAGAAATACGGAAGTCAGACGAAACTGGAGAACATCCAGAAGCACATGGTGAAAAGAAGAGACAAAATCCCAGGGTGTAAAAAAAAAAGAGAGAGAGAGAAGAAAAGCAAAAAAAGGTTTTATTCCTTGGAATACCTCTGAATGATATATTTCAGCTCTGAATGATATATTTCTAGGCCTTCTTCAGGAACTATACCAAAAGTGATCAATACAACACATTGGTTTACATTTATACTTTAAAAAAATATCTTATTAAATGTCGTAAAGCTGCAACTCTGCCTACGTACACTTACTTAAAATGTTCAATGTAGCCTGAGCAGATCTCTGAAAAAAATATATTCCAAGAACAAATCCTGTGACTGGTGACATGGCTAATATGTAGCCATTCATTCATACACGTTCTTTTTAACTCTTCTCAGTTGTACCCACAATTGGTCTGTTTAAATGCATTTATTTCTGGACATGCCAACTCTTAGGGACCCTCTAGAAAACTCTGGAAAGGGAAGAAAATCCAGCTCTTTGTTAAATTCCCCCTTTGAAATGACCACAGTGGGCATTGAAGAGTGGCATTGGAGACCCCAATTCTACACTGTGCTGAGTGCATCATTCATGCACATACTCTCCATGCAAAAAGTCCCAGGTTCGACCCTCAGGTAGGGTTGGCAAAGGCCTCTGCCTAAACTCCTGCCTGAACTCCAGGTAGGGCTGGCAAAAGCCTCTGCCTAGACCCCTGCCTGAACTCCAGGTAGGGTTGGCAAAGGCCTCTGCCTAAACCCCTGCCTGGACTCCAGGTACAGCTGGCAAAGGCCTCTGCCTGAACCCCTGCCTGAACTCCAGGTACAGCTGGCAAAGGCCTCTGCCTGAACCCCTGCCTGAACTCCAGGTATGGCTAGCAAAGGCCTCTGCCTGAACCCCTTGCCAGTCAAGGTAGATAATACTGAGTTAGATGCACCAAGGGGCATGACATTTGTTCCTCTGTGTTGTTCAGGAGGTGGCATTCTGCTTATGCTCAGAAACACAATTCCTCCCCCCCTCTTCTTCTTTTTTTTTTAAATCGCATCACTAGTTCCGGGAGTAAACAGAAACAGAGGCCCGGTTCAAATTGCGCCCCCTCACTCTCCCACAGTTTCTTGCTTTCATATTGAACTAAGAAACAAATCTGGCTTCACAGAGGTGGGAACAGCCCTTCGTGGGATGCAGTGAAGCCTTCAAGTGAAGCTATCCCGTGCTGCTGTCCTTGCCCCACCTGAGTGAAGCCCTGCCCAGTGGCAACCGAGGGCACATCCCCTGCTATGGGTCCCAGAGAAGGGTGGCTGCCCCACTCCCTTTCCCTGAGTGGGGGGAGCTGTCCCACGGGGAGGGAGCCGGACTAAAGAAGTTATCAACACGACTACAACGTCAACCTGCACGGAGTGGAATTCCTCCTCCTTAGTACTGGCACTGATTGCTCAGGGGTGGGCGGAAGACACTCTACACATGCTCAATTTCAGAAAACTAGCTGTGTCAGTTTGTTACTGCAAAGAAGAGAAAAAGCGAGCCCAGCGGTGCCTTCAAAGGGGCAATGTTGGTACCTGAACATGTGGAATAATGCTCTGAGCAGCACAACTTGCAAACCTACAGAATGCGAAACAGTTGTATTAAACAAAAGACCCCAATTTCTTCAACCACTGAGAGAAAGACCTCAGTGTCATTTCCTCTCCGCCATTCCTCACCTCAGGCCCTGACGGGAGGCCAGCTCTGGTCTCCTGATAGGTCGAGATGCCTAAATAAGCCCCATGATGGAACATCCTTCTTAAATTTCAAACCTCAGAGACCTGTTGAGCGGACCTGGTGTGGAACCTCCAAGTTCAGAGGCAGTCTATCTGTGATTACGGGCTGCTAGAGACAAAACACAATGACAATGGTGTGAGAAGGAGACTCACTAAGGGAAGGAGCCCATGGAGGGGGTATTGACCAAGAGCCCTCCAATGTCTGGGCCCATTGGTCTCACGCAGGAAGGCAATTCTTCTGTTCTTAAGTCTTGACTACTCAATCCTTACTGGGTAGGGCAACCAGTGGAGTTGGTCAGTGGTGAGGGCAAGACACTCTGAACATGTTCAGAGATACCTTTCTTGTTAGACGACTTCATATGTTTTTAATTCGGCTCCACAATTCAAGAAGGTCACAGACAAGCTGGAGCGTGTTCAGAGGAGATCAGGGGTCTGGAAACAAAGCCCTATGAAGAGAGACTGAAAGAACTGGGCATGTTTAGCCTGGAGGAGAGAAGATTGAGGGGAGACATTATAGCACCCTTCATAGAATCATAGAATAGCAGAGTTGGAAGGGGCCTACAAGGCCAAATTCTTAAAAGGTTGTCACACAGAGGAGGGGCAGGAACTCTTCTAGATCCTCCCAGAGTGCAGGACACGGAATAACGGGCTCCAATGACAGGAAGCCAGATTCCGACTGGACATCAGGAAAAACTTCCTGACTGTTAGAGCAGCACGACAAGGGAATCATTTACCTAGGATGGTGGTGGGCTCTCCCACACTAGAGGCCTTCAGGAGGCAGCTGGACAACCATCTGTGAGGGATGCTTTAGGGTGGATTCCTGCACTGAGTGGGGGGTTGGACTTGATGGCCTTATAGGCCCCTTCCAACTCTACTATTCTATGATTCTATGAAAAGGGGGGCATGGTTGCAGGTGTACAGCCAAAGGAAAAGGGGTGAGGCCACATAGCCCAGCCCCAGTAATACCTGCAAGCGTATACTTGCCTTTTAACCAGACTATCTACAAAAACCACACATTATCTGGACCGCAGATGAGAAATGTTATCTCCTTGGAGATCTCCCTGGCCTAGTTAAGTTTTCCAAAAAGCGGTTTCTCCAGAGATAACCAGCAGGGGATCTGCTTCGGAGACATTAAGGTTAATGATGACGCCAATTAAGTTTTCTATTTTCCCTGCAGTTTGATGCTGATCTAATGACCAAGCTAGAGCTGCGGTGCATAAAAACCTGGATTGACTTCTCTCTCCAGCTGGGATCTGAGAGCCGACCCTATTCTTTCTAACGTCTCGATGCCAATGTTTGACTTTGCTTCTGTTCTAATCACATCAACCTTTGCTTATATTTTCTAAATTGTGAAGTTGTGGGCTGTCTGGACTCACCAAGAACTGGCTTAATTCTGTCCCTTGTGCAAGAACCTACGAAGGGCTGTCTTTTGCAGAGCGGGAATGATTGGGAAACGGAATTACTGAGAGCCAGGAACACAGAGAAGGAGCAAAGCCCTTTCAGGGAATGTCCCCTTGCTGGGGGCACCGTGCTCTGCTTTGATTCAGATGAGCAAATCTATTTTTCTTTTCAAATAAAGCCGTAAGGGAACCTTCCGGGAAAAGCGGCTTTGAACAAGCCATTAAGGGCATTGGCTACAAAATACTAATTAAGCTCACGGAAGCTTTGCACGCCAACAATACAAAAGTGCACGTTCAAGGCAGGGATCCAAGGGAAAGCGTGAGCAGCAGATGCGAAGAGGCAGATGAAATTAATTGGGCAGGGCTTAGTGATTAAAACATGCACCAGGATGCAGGAGTGGCCGCGGAAAAGCAGATCAGCCCTAATTGAGAGGATTAGAGAGAGTATTTTCTGGCTTTGAGTGTATTGAAAGTGCAGGTAGAGAGGAGAGGAACACGGAAATTGTATTACGGATCAGACCAGGAGCGTATCCACCTAGCCCAGAATTCTGCTTCCCATAATGACCAAGCAGATGGTTCTGGGAAACTCCCATGTTGCATGAAGACAACCGCACCCCTTCCCTTGTTTTCCGGCCTTCCTGCCACGAACATGGAGGCTCAATTCATAACGGCGCTGATAAGATCATGACTTTGTCCAATTCCTTCGGTTTCAAAGCCATCTCTAATCTAGCATCTGTGGCAGTGAGTTCCAGGAGGGACTTATGGCTCCTTTCCAATGGTTCTGAACTGATCAAGTATCAGGAGGCGGAAATATTATCTCCACATTGTTCACACTTCCATAAACCTTAATCATGTACCTTCTTAGTTGTCACTTTCTCTGAACTAGGAAGCCCCAAACATATCGTCTGCTCAAAGGGAAAGGAACCCTCAAAATTGGGAAGGCTGCATTATTAGATCCTCTAAACACTTGGATTTCTAGGAAGAAGAGACGCACAGCAATTCCAGTCTTGACATCTTTCCCAAGGGCCCAATTGACACACATGGAATCTTTTGGGGCAGCCTGCTTCAGACGGTTGACCAGGGACCAACAAAGCAGGACATGGTGCAACAGCAGCCTCCCACCCATGTTCCCCAGCAACTGGTGCACCCAGGCTTACTGCCTCGGATACTGGAGGCAGCACACAACCATCAGGGCCAGTAGCCATTGATAGCCTTCTCCCCCAGGAATTTATCACCCCACACAATTGGTTATGCTGGCTAGGGCTGACAGAAGCTGTAGGCCAAATCTGGTTGCCCCCAACTGCTTTAAATACACACTCGCCTTGCATTTAGAAAAGTAGCATTCAGAGGAACCTTGGCTAGAGCTTTCTCCTTATCACCCTAATTTTCAGCATGCAGGGACGCTGTTCCCCCACAGAGGGAACATTTGAACGTGTGCCATCCCCATCCCACAATCTGAAGTGGTACAGTCACACCAAGGCTGGTTATCAGCCCTCCTCCTTCTAATTAACGTGCAATTTGGAGACAGCTGGCCTGCTTCTCTGTAGATGATCCAAAATGTTGTTTGATCTAAAACGTTGTTTAAAAGCTTCCAGTAGTTTTTCCCTAATTTGCCCAAACCTTCCCGCCACCCTATTTTCCACCAAACAAAATGGCAGGGCAGACACCCCGATGAATGGAGCTGACGGACACAATCCCAGGCATGTTTAGACAGGAAAAAAGTCCTAAGTCTCCCAACATTCCCCAGCCAGCCATGCTGTTTGCTAGGTGTTGTAGGACAGGGTTTTTGTGGGTTTTTTGTGGGTTTTTTGGTCTAAGCATGCCCTCTGAAAGTGCTCTGAGCGATGAGTACATGATTTTTAGCTCTTTTCTTTTGAAAGAGCCAACAGGAAGAGATTTTGGTAGGAAAAACTAGGAGGAAATAAATAAACTCATAAATACAGAACTTTGCAACATTTGCACAAATCCAGTCTCTTTATTTACAAAATCATTCTCCTTCTACCACCAATCTCAACATATTTTTAATGTTCATGTCTGTCTTCCCAGCTTGGTGACTGGAAAAATATGCAGACAGAGGCTGCTTGTACAGACTAAATAAAAGTTACACGAATCCAACCCGAAAGTGAAGTTTCCATGAGGTTTCATGTAGGGAGTGATACTTCTGGGATACCCTAGAGATCACAACCTCAAAATAGCTGCTGTGGTTGTTGGGTCCTTGTAGCATAGCACACTTTTCAAAGGAGACACCCCTGGAATAGGGGTAGAAGTCCTAATACAGATTTATTGACCCACTGACCTAAAAGCTGAGCTATACGTTATGCAGAATGACTGGACCATTTCAGACTGCAGGCAGAAACTCCCTCAATATGGAAAAGAGTTCATTAGGGGAAAAGGAACAGGCTGCAATCCTATACACCCCTACCTGGGACTAAGCCCCATTAAACTCAATGGAAATGTATAGGATTGCATTGTTAGTTAGGGTGACCCTATGGAAAGGAGGACAGGGCTCCTGCATCTTTACCAGTTGCATAGAAAAAGGAATTTCAGCAGGTGTCATTTGTATATATGGGGAACCTGGTGAAATTCCCTCTTCATCACAACTGTTAAAGCTGCCCTCTTTTAAATCTGGTTACTCTAGAATAGCTCTTGCAGCTTTAACTATTGTGATGAAGAGGGAATTTCACCAGGTTCCCCATATATACAAATGACACCTGCTGAAATTCCTTTTTCTATGCAACTGTTAAAGATGCAGGAGCCCGGTCCTCCTTTCCATAGGGTCATCCTGTTGTTAGCCTCCCTTTTCCTCTGAATGCATTAGTCTTCTGAATCCAGGTAGCTGGGGGTGGTTTTACAGGTGGCTGACGCATCCAGAAATGGAACTTGGAGATTACGTTTCGAATGCTCCCCATAAAATACAAACTCTCTGCATGTAGAAAACAAAAGCTCCAAGAAGAGAGGAATGCTAAACCTCTCTTATCTTCTAATTTTCTACACGCAGGGACTTTCTGCAGCCTGCAGTCTGAAGCAACGCAAGCCCCGGCATTTTAAGCGGCTTCATTCTACGTAACGTGGAGATCATCACAAACCCCAAAGTCCCAGTATTGAACTGAAAACTGCCATGGGAATGGCCGGTGGGTGGGGATGCAAAGAGGGGGAGGCAGTTCTGGCACTGGTCAGCAGCCAAGCAGGCCTGTTCCGTTGGCTTCCGGAAGCACCCACCATCCTGGAACATGACCCAGACTTCCTTGTCCCTTCAAATCATCCCCTCTCACTGGTTTTTTTCCCCCTAAAGAAGCCTGCCCCCTGCAGGTGGTGTCGAAAACTACCTCGAATTGCCCACACCACCATCCCTTTTTGGTGGCTTTTCACTTAAATCCATTCGTGTTCGCCTAGCCGTGTTTTGGGGAATAAGCCACACCGCGCACATCCAGGCGTCTGAGTGGGGAGGTCCCTTGCGAACGCTACAGAAGGCCCAGCCGGCCACGGGTTTAAAGGCTCCCGGGCACTTCAGTCACGAGTAGCTGAGCGGCATTCTCCGCCAGAGCCCGCCACAGAGGCAGTTCTTGATCCACCGTTGTTCCCACTGCTTCACCGCCGTGGTCTTGTTGGGGGACCGGAGCATCGTGATACAGCCACACCTGCAAAGCAAGGACGACAGGGTGGCACTCAAGAGACAGGCCAAGGGGCATCCCGGCCCCAAACCTCTCCCTGCTGTGGCCCGCTGCCCTCACCTGGTGCAGGACTTGCATTCCTCAGTGGGGTACGCCCCAAGGTGCAGCCGCCGCAGGTGGTCAATCTTCGGCTGCCCAGGGGCCCTGAACAGAGAGGCAAAGAATATTTGGTGTCCGACCAGTCTGAGAGACAAGTCCCTGCCCCAAGGGGCTTCCAATGAACATGGCGTCTTGTTTTTCTGTCTTGAATATACTGCCAATCAATTACATGGCAATCCTGGTATCAAGATTTCATGACATGGCAATCCTGGTATCATCGGAGGAAAACCCGAAGGAAAGGCGCGCTCTGACCTCTGCCACAGGCCACCAGGAGGCTGCAGGGAGAACAGCCTGGCAAGGATTGAGAGCCAGTGTGGTGTAGTGGCTAAGGTGTTGGACTGGGAGTCTGGAGATCCGGGTTCTAGTCCCCACTCGGCCATGGAAACCCCCTGGGTGGCTTTGGGCCAGTCGCAGACTCTCAGCCCAACCTACTCCACAGGGTTGTTGTGAGGATAAAACGGAGAGGAGGAAAATTATGTACGCCACCTTGGGTTCCTTGGAGGAAAAAAGGCAGGATATAAGTGTGATAAACAAATAAATAAGGGGGAAACCAATCTGGCCCTACCCACTGGCCAATGAAACTGCATTTGCAACCATGTATGTTGAGCCTGGAGAAGAGAAGACGGAGGGGAGACATGAGAGCACTCTTCAAAGACTTAAAAGGTTGTCCCACAGAGGAGGGCCAGGATCTCTTCTCGATCCTCCCAGAGTGCAGGACACGGAATAACGGGCTCAAGTTAAAGGAAGCCAGATTCCAGCTGGACATCAGGAAAAACTTCCTGACTGTTAGAGCAGTACGACAATGGAACCAGTGACCTAGGGAGGTTGTGGGCTCTCCCACACTGGAGGCCTTCAAGAGGCAGCTGGACAACCACCTGTTAGGGATGCTTTAGGGTGGATTCCTGCATTGAGCAGGGGGTTGGACTCGATGGCCTTGTAGGCCCCTTCCAACTCTGCTATTCTATGATTCTATGATTCTATGTTTGCTTGCTTTCCTCTTCCCTCCCCAACCCTTCCTCCTTTTGCATCATGTTTATTCGATTGCAAGGCTGCAGGTGGAGATGGGTTTATCTTTCAACATCTGTACAATGTTTAGAAAATGTTACATGTTTTATAAGATGATGATGACATTATTAGTAGTATTAATAAATCCACCTTTGCCCCACCAGGGATGAGCACTCCCCATGCCAATAGGTTGGCATTCCTTGGCATCTCATGAAAACAAACTGCATTCCATGTACCTGACCAAGGCATCGAACTGCAGAGAAGCGGAGTGTGCGACGAGCCCAGGGGCCTTGCCAAACTGCAGCCGGACAGGCTGCTTGTTCTGGAGCTTGCTGATGATGGCATCGTTGACAGGAAGCCAGTCGAGGCTCGGGATGAGCAGCTGGCTGGGCAGGAGGCAACACTCGTCAATCAAGGTGTCGTCCGGCTCACTCAGGTGCCCCTCGTCACGACCTACAAGGGAGGGAGGGGTCCAGAGGAAGCGTCTTTCGATTTTTTAAAGTGTAAGAGCATCACTGCCTGGTCTTCTCGATCCTCCCAGAGTACAGGACACGGAATAACGGGCTCAAGTTACAGGAAGCCAGATTCCGGCTGGACATCAGGAAAAACTTCCTGACTGTTAGAGCAGTACGACAACGAAACCAGTTCCCTAGGGAGGTTGTGGGCTCTCCCACACTAGAGGCCTTCAAGAGGCAGCTGGACAACAATGCTTTAAGGTGGATTCCTGCACCGAGCAGGGGGTTGGACTCGATGGCCTTAGAGGCCCCTTCTAACTCTACTATTCTATGATTCTATGTTGTACATTGACTTGCCAAAGGCTTTACCTGGACATCCTTTAGACAGACTTCCCCAACGTGGTGTCCTGTAAATGTGGAATGCAACCCCCATCATCCCCAGCCAACATGGCCAACATCAGGGAATGATGGGCGTTGCACTCCAACACAACTGGAAAGGATCAGGCGAGGGAAGGTTGTTCTAATCTAACTAAATAGAGGGCTGCATTTTTGTACCTTTCCGAATTATTTATGACTTAAGTCCATTTTTAAATAGACAATTTCCTCCCATCTTTTACCCATCAGGCAAAGCGGGATGGAAGAGGAGAAACGGAGGGCTTTCTCTGCTCCTGACCCTCGTGCTCCTGACCCTTGTGCCGCTACCGCACACCCTGAAGGACTCCCAAACACTCACAGCACAGCCAGAGTTTGGTGAGAAGGCGGAAGAGCAAGGACATGCTGTCCTGGGTATCGGAAGTAGCCGTGTAAATGGGCAGGCAGCTCGGCTTCAAGAGGCCCCATATGCGGATCACGACCATCAGCTCACGAAGCATGCCCAGCGAGGAGCCTTCGCGCAGGAAGCTGTGACCTGGGCGAACAGGGCCAGAACCCTACGGAGCGGGAAAGATTTATTTTGTATTATTATTGCATTTAAATCCCTCCTTTTTCCTCTAAGGAACCCAAGGTGGCGTACATAACCCTCCTCCTCCTCCTCCTCTCCATGTTATCCTCACAACAACAACCCTGTGAGGTAGGCTGGGCTGAGAGGCTGTGACTGGCCCAAAGTCACCCAGTGGGTTTCCATGGCCAAGTGGGGACTCAAACCCGGGTCTCCTGACTCCCAGTCTGACACTTTAGCCACTGTGCCACACTGGCTCACAAACGGGGTGACTGATAAAGAAGAGGCACATCACGACGCCAAATAACCACGATCAGTTGGCATACAACTCCACGAATGTTAAGTTGGTAAATTGCACGAGTTTCAAATCTATCAGTCTACCGCATGTGGGTAAAAACCATAGGGCCAAAGAGAGAAGCAGGACCGAACCAATGTTAGGGCCGCCACAATTTAAGAAATATTAGCAGATGAAACATTATGGTGTTAAATAGATTCAATAAGCAGTTTAAATCTGCATAAATCTGCATTGTCACTTGAGGCACAGGTGGCCTCGATGGCACGGAGTGCTTTCTACCAACTCCGGTTGGTGGCCCAGCTACGCCCCTATCTGGACAGGGATAACCTAGCTTCAGTTGTCCATACTCTGGTAACTTCCAAATTAGATTACTGCAATGCCCTCTACATGTGGCCCTCTTCTCCCAGGCATTTTAACAGCATTTAACAACGTTAAGTTTGTTTTTAATGGACCCCAGAATTGTTGTTTTTAAATGGATACTGTTGTTTTTATACTGTTTTAATGTGTTTTTTTTAAAAAAAATTGTATACTTTTAATGTTTACTATTTTTAATGTTGTAAACTGCCCAGAGAGCTTCGGCTGTGGGGCGGAATATAAATGTAATAAAATAAATAAATAAATAAATGTGAACAGGTATTATAAAAATATGTTGTTTGTGGGGGAAGGTAGGTGAAGACACATAAGCTGTGATTGCACACCATTTTAAGCCAGGAATCCTGGCTTAATAAACTAGGATGTAAAATAGCCAGTTGGCTCATCCCCTCACTTGAGGGGGTAAACAAGCAGGAAAGGATAGCTTCACATGATTATGGTTTAAGAGCACCGAAACGAGACAGGCTTTGCCAGCCAACAACAAACTCTGGTCTAAAGCTGGCTTCTGATCCTGGTTTGTTTGGGTGCAAGAAACCATAATCCTGAGTTTGGATCTCATGTGATGCATTCCCTTCCTGGCTTGTTTACCTGCTCACACGATAGCGCGCTGTTCACTTACATCAGGGTTTATTAAGCCAGGATTCCTGGCTTAAAGTGATGTGCAAACCCAGCCCTTTCTATGCTGTTTTCAGATGGCGCACAGCCGTGTCACAGCAGGCACTATCTTACAAGAGGCATACCTTCCTACGTAAGATAAGAGGAGGCGGTTCACAATTTTAGAAATACCCGCTGCTTATTTGTACTGATGAACTGAAGCATGTTGAGGAACTGCACAAGTGGGAGTGGGGGGCGTGTCCAAGCATTTCTCACCTGATTGGGGAGACTGGCAAGCAGGTAGAGCACGAAGTCACCAACCCACTGGATCAGCTGCTGGAGTGACTGCAAGGTGGTCATCTCCAGGACAAACTCTTCTGTCTTCAAGTTAATCATCACTTTGTCAATGTCTGGAAGGGTAAAGCCCAAGTTAACGCTTAGCATACGCACTGAGCATGTGGGCTGGCTTACTTACTCGAGTCACCTAGAAATCTTTGCTCTGCAGGTTCCCTCCTGCTCAGACTTGCTTGTGCTGTGATTGCAAAGTGCTGGTAAGTGAGTAGTCCTAGATTTAGCCGCGGGTGTTTTTCTGCAACTGACTTGGCTTCATTTGGTGGTGCAGCAACTTATAGCCCTGTATTTTGTACCGTATTTCTTCGATTGTAAGACACCATCGATTGTAAGACGCACACTAATTTCAGTACCAACAACAGAAAAAAGCTTTGATTCTAAGAATAATAATCACACCTGCGATTCTAAGACGCACCCCGTTTTTAGAGATGCTTATATGGGGGGGGAAAGTGCGTCTTAGAATCGAAGAAATACGGTAATTGTGCTTTTAACCTGTTGGTTGTTTTATTATGGTTTTAATTTTTGTGAGCCGCCCAGAGAGCTTCGGCTATTGGGCGGTATAAAAACGTAATAAATAAATAAATAAATAAATAGCCCGTACTGCACAAGTTTACATTTCAAGGAACCGTCTCTTTGTTTTCATCCACAGAACTTTGCTGGCTCAGCAAACCAGTTCTGTCCGGGGACGAGAGAATCTCTCCCAACCTTTTCCCTTTACCATTCTGAGGTTTTGTTCCATCCATCCAGAGGTCTGTTTTAACTTGGAAAATTTCTAAAAATTTCCAAGGACTGGAATTCCTAAAAATTTCCAAGGACTGCAGTTAAGGGCCCTGCAGGTAATTTGTCTTTCCCACCCAGTCCTCCACATTTCCGCTGCTCATGTGTGCATAGGTAAAACACTTGCACAAAAGCAAGCTGGGTGTGACTGTATCTGCAACCGCATTGAGATTCTTCTCCTGTACCGTTTTACTGACATGCATCTGTTCCTTCTGCACATCGGTAAAACAGCACTTCATCTTGATGCAATCATATATAAAATCATAAAATCGCCCTTTTCCGCATTGTCTTTATCCATGTTTTGGTAACGTTGAGGAGAGCTGTGGCGTTACCCACATTTCTGTTCCCTTAGGTATGTCTGGCTGAGTATGTCTAGAGAGTGAGGAATGTTGGGCTGAGTGGGTGTGGCTGGTGATGCTGTGGAAAGGGGGGAGGAGTCTATATATGGGAGAGGCACCTCTCCACCGTGCCTGGGTCCAGCTCCAGCTGAGAGCCCCCTCCCTCCTGCTACCTACTGTCTCTGGAGAGGCCACCAGTGAGGGAGGAAGCAGCAGCCAGGCACCTCTCCATCGTGCCTGGGTCCAGCTCCAGCTGAGAGCCCCCTCCCTCCTGCTACCTACTGTCTCTGCAGAGGCCACCAGTGAGGGAGGAAGCAGCAGCCAGGCACCTCTCCATCGTGCCTGGGTCCAGCTCCAGCTGAGAGCCCCCTCCCTCCTGCTGTCAACTGTCTCTGCAGAGGCCACCAGTGAGGGAGGAAGCAGCAGCCAGGCACCTCTCCACCATGCCTGGGTCCAGCTCCAGCTGAGAGCCCCCTCCCTCCTGCTGTCAACTGTAACTGCTGAACTTTACAACTAAGATTGTAGTGCCTGAATTTGCTTTCCTTTTCCCCCTCCTCCTCTTCCCTCCCAATCCCCTTTCCTTTTGTGTCATGTCTTTTAGATTGTAAGCCTGTGGGCAGGGACTGTCAAGAACTACTTTTGTAAGCCGCCGTGAGAGCCTTTTTTGGCTGAATGGCGGCATAAAAATCCTTAAATAAATAAATATATGGGGGAGCTGAGTGGTTTGAGGGGTTCGGTTGGTGATTGGGTTTAGAGCAGTGATCCCCAACCTTTTTGGCACCAGGGACCGGTTTTGTGGAAGACAATTTTTCCATGGACTGGGGGGGGGGGAGGTTGAGGGGATGGTTTGGGGAAGCCCTCCCGCCCCCCCACCCCAGCGTCCTGGCTTCACCCCGCGCCCAGTTACGCTGGGGTGGGGGTGGGTAAAAGCAGCTCACCTGCGCGGCCCGGTTCCTAACAGGCCACAGACCGTTACCGGTCCGTGGCCCCGGGGTTGGGGACCCCTGGTTTAGAGGGTAGATGTGTTTAGTTGTGTGATTTCTTGTCGGGAGTTGCGTGAGGAGTGAGTGAAAATAAGATCATGGAGACTAAGGATTGTTATTATTAGACTGGCTGCTACCCTGTTTCCCTGAAAGTAAGACATCCCCCAAAAATAAGACCTACTTCCAGTTTTGCCTCTAATGTAATATAAGGCATCCCCCCGAAAACAAGACCTTTTTTTTTGTGCAACAATAAATGTGTACCGTATTCTTCTTCATGGAAAAATAAAGACATCCCCTGAAAATAAGACCTAGCGCATCTTTGGGAGCAAAAATTAATATAAGACACTGTCTTATTTTCGGGGAAACAGGGTATCAGTATTCTTAAGAACAGGCAGGATTGGAATATAATTCAAAGGAACTAAGAACTGTAAACAACAATAAACGTTTTCTTTATTTTGCTACCATAAAACCACGTGTCAGTTTGGCTGTGTCTCCTTGCTCTATTAGTTCATAAATAAACACATTACATTAAACCTTCAGCCTGCTCTATTCACAGAAAAGCCTTTTCCAAATTTCCTTACCTTTCCCCTCTGCTTTCCTCTTCCCTCCCCAAGAGGAAAGGTTATACTTTTCTTGTTACCCCTTCTTCAGGTATTTAAGTGGTGGTGCTTAGCCTGTGGGAGGTGCTCGCGTCAAAGCCGTGTATGTGACGGGGTGGCGTCACAAGGGCCCTATACAAAATTTGGAAATTTAAAACATGGAACAGTGGAGGATTCTTAATGCATCCGTTCCACCTGGCCTATTATGAATTGTCCCCTGGTGTTCCGGTTTTAAATATCCAAATTTTGTACAAAGCGCTGCACGTTGCAAAAGTTTTACCACGGCTTTTTGATTCCTCCTGTTTCACTTTTCTCTCCCAACTCCTGTATGCTGATAAAAGCTCTAAAATCATCCAAACAAAAAAAAGTAAACAATTTCGACGAGACTGTATGCATGATCGTGAGATTCTTTTTGTGCTGCGTTTTACTGATGCTGTGGAAAACGCTGCACAAGTTTAAATTTAAAACGTCCGAAATTTAAAAACAGAAGATCATGGCACATTGTTTTAACTACTTTTAAACTATATATTGTTTTAACTTGGTTCATGGTTTAATTTGATTTTAACTGTGCCTATTTATTCTTTTATACTGCATGCTTTTATCTGTACGCCACTCTGAGATCTTAATGGTATAGGGCGGGATATACATGTTCTAAATAAATAAATAAATAAATAAATAACATCATGGGCTTCCTAATGATGTTATTTATTAGGAACGTGCCGTGCATTGGTTCCACTTCAGAAACGAAACCAAGCATTTTGGAACTCAAAATTCAAGGGGACATTTGGGTGAGAAGAATTTGGAAGTGTCCCGTCCAATGAACAGAGGAACCAGCCATCCCACTGTACTAGTCCTCAGTGTGGAGAAGCAGGCAGATTGACGGTGACCCTTAGAAGCTACTCTTCTCCTTCCTCTCATACCAGGCTGTCAGAGAACCAGCACTGGCTGAACATACCTATATCAGTGATCTTGGAGCAGATCTCGGTGAGCCGGTCTCCGGGACTCTTGTCTGGCGTGTTCAGGACAGGGGGGCGGAGGAGCGATTTCAGGGTGCAGCTGATGGCGATCAGGAACAGCTTGGCATGGTAATCGCACACCCGTGCCACCGTGCCAGAGGAGAGCTTGCAAAGTGAAGCTTTCATGGCGATGATGCGCGTGGAGAGAACCTGGCAAATGCGGATCACAACCGTTCATGAAACACTTTTCACCGACGAGCCCAGTGGGTTATAATACTTCTATTAATGCAGCTCTATCTCCCTGTGACAACTGAATCAGGTGAGGTTGTGCAAGTCCTGGACTCAGTAATGGGCTGGATGAGGGCCAATAAACTGAGACTGAATCCTGGCAAGATGGAAGCCCTGTGGGTGAGCGGTTCCCGAGTCCGGGAGACAGGCTCATTGCCTGTTCTGGATGGGGTTGCCCTGCCTCTGAAAGAACAGGTTTGTAGTTTGGGGGTACTCTTAGACCCATTTCTGTCGTTGGAGGCTCAAGTAGCCGCCACGGCTCGGAGTGCCTTTTACCATCTTCGGTTGGTTCGCCAACTACGGCCTCTCCTGGACAGGGATAGCTTGACCATGGTGGTACAGGCATTGGTAACCTCAAGATTGGATTACTGCAACGCGCTCTATGTGGGGCTGCCCTTGAAGCTGCTCCGGAAGCTGGAGCTAGTGCAGAATGCTGCAGCTCGGCTGCTGTCTGGAGCTGCCCCTTTCCAGCATGGAACTCCTCTGCTGAGGGAACTGCACTGGCTGCCTATTCGCTACCGGGCCAGGTTGAAGGTTCTTGTACTTGTGTACAAAGCCCTAAACAACTTGGGACCAGGATACGTGAGAGAGCTCTGTCTTCTCCCTTACCAACCTGCCCGGTCCCTGAGGTCATCCGAGGGCCTGCTCCTGGTGGTTCCACCTATATCCATCCTCCGTTTGGAATCCACCAGGGGAAGAGCCTTCAGCGTGGTGGCCCCCCTCCTGTGGAACTCCCTGCCTCTGGAGGTCAGGCAGGCACCAACCTTGTACTCCTTTCGGCGCCTCCTGAAAACATCTTTATTCCAAGAAGCCTTTCTTTAACATGCAGCCTTGGATTACTGTTATTACTTCTTTTTAAATTTTGTTTTAACTGTTTTTATTCAGTTTTTATTTTCATTTTACCTTGTACACCGCTCCGAATTTTTTCAATGGGGAGCGGTATATAAATATTCTAAATAAATAAATAAATGCTATTTTGGACTGTATAGCTTCCAAATCACGTGAGGTACTGGTTCCTCTCTATTCGGCCCTGGTTAGGCCTCATCTTGAGTACTGTGTCCAGTTTTGGGCTCCACAATTTAAGAAGGATGCAGACAAGCTGGAGCATGTTCAGAGGAGGGCAACCAGGATGATCAGGGGTCTGGAAACAAAGCCCTATGAAGAGAGACTGAAAGAACTGGGCATGTTTAGCCTGGGGAAGAGGGGAGACACGATAGCACTCTTCAAATACTTAAAAGGTTGTCACACAGAGGAGGGCCAGGATCTCTTCTCAATCCTCCCAGAGTGCAGGACACGGAATAACGGGCTCAAGTTAAAGGAAGCCAGATTCCGGCTGGACATCAGGAAAAACTTCCTGACTGTTAGAGCAGTATGACAATGGAGCCAGTTGCCTGGTGAGGTGGTGGGCTCTCCCACACTAGAGGCCTTCAAGAGGCAGCTGGACAACCACTTGTCAGGGATGCTTTAGGGTGGATTCCTGCATTGAGCAGGGGGTTGGACTGGATGGCCTTGTAGGCCCCTTCCAACTCTGCTATTCTATGATAAGCAGGTCCTGGCATCTGCTGCTGCTCCTCCTCCTCCTCCTCACCACTGCCACTGCCTGGGCCTGAGCAAGAGGCACAGTTTGCAATGTTGAAAAGGAGGACCTTGCCCCTGTGCCCTTACTGGCATATGGGCCCTCAGCAGGAGCCCAACCGTGCCGACCCTTGACGCTGGCCCTGGAGACACCCCAAAGTGCCAGGTGGCAACGGAGGAAGAGAGAAATCCCTTAAGGGTGAAGGGTCTGGCTAAGTCCGGAACGGACCTGAAGCCCCGCCCCCAGGGAGGAGGGGTGGGAGGGAAGGGGGCGGGGCTCGGCACCCTCACCTGCTGCAGGGCTGCGTTCTGGCGCATGTATTCCTCGTGCAGTTTCTCCACCAGGTTCTGCACCATGCCGGGCTGTACGTGAAGCAGGATGTCCCACCAGTCGTAACCCGTCACCATGCAGTACTCCAGGAGGAAGAGCAAGTGCCGGAGGGAGATGTTCACGTCCAAGATGTGGCCCATGGAAGGGGAGATCCGGAGCATGCTCAGCTGGGGGCGGAAATTACAAGTGAGATGCAGCCAAGAGGTCAACAGCTTATACCTGCGATTTGGAGGCTTGTGGGTTGATTTACTCAAAGCATTTTACATCGCCACACTTCAAGGGTCAGGGATCTGTCAGGGATGCTTTAGGGTGGATTCCTGCATTGAGCAGGGGGTTGGACTCGATGGCCTTGTAGGCCCCTTCCAACTCTGCTATTCTATGATTCTATGATTCTATGAAGGACGCAGACAAGCTGGAGCGTGTTCAGAGGAGGGCAACCAGGATGATCAGGGGTTTGGAAACAAAGCCCTATGAAGAGAGACTGAAAGAACTGGGCATGTTTAGCCTGGAGAAGAAAAGATTGAGGGGAGACATGAGAGCAGTCTTCAAATACTTAAAAGGTTGTCACACAGAGGAGGGCCAGGATCTCTTCTCGATCCTCCCAGAGTGCAGGACACGGAATAACGGGCTAAAGTGACAGGAAGCCAGATTCCGGCTGGACATCAGGAAAAACTTCCTGACTGTTAGAGCAGTACGACAATGGAACCAGTGACCTAGGGAGGTTGTGGGCTCTCCCACACTACAGGCAGCTGGACAACCATCTGTCAGGGATGCTTTAGGGTGGATTCCTGCATTGAGCAGGGGGGTGGACTTGATGGTCTTAAGAGGACCTTCCAACTCTACTCTTCTATGATTCTCCTTATGCTTTCGGTTCACGAATTCAAACTTTGTCTGCTTCTGCTCTCATCCCCTCAGGGCAAGATGGTTCCTCACAAGCCCTTCTGGTGGTTGTTGGGGAACGGAGGGGCCACCAATGGGATCTGTAAGGGGCCACTGACCAAATTGTGCCTGGTGCTTCTTCCACCCCCTCGGGTTCTTTGCCAAAGTGTGCCGTGTTAGAAAACTCTGCGGCTGGATTGACACTCGGCACTCAAACGGCTACATCCCCCGGTCAGATTAGCCCACAACACCCAGGAACAGGGGTGAGGGGGCTTTTGCCTGCCTGTCACTGCTCTGTGGCTTGGCTCACTTCCTCGAGCTGTCTGGGGTCACAGACTACTGTTCTCCGGTCCTTGAGCTCGCAGGGCTGCTACAGAGAAGAGAGATCATCTTCTCCTCTCTCCCTCATTAGACTAGAACTTGGGAGGGAGCGTCACCCAATGGAATTGACTGGAAGCAGAAAAGGAATGTTTTATTCCCAAATATAGACCTGATTCATGAAGCTCCCTGCTACAAGATGGCCACTGGCTTAGTTGGTTTTAAATGGGGATTAGTCAAAGCTTGGAGGAGGAGTCTAATAATATTTCTGGCCTTCCAACTGACTACTCACTGCTGGAAACAGAATACTGGGGGGAAATAGATGTTTGGATCTGATCCAGCATGGCTCTTACGTGCCTGCCTTGGGGTAAAGGGAATCTAACAATTCTCTTTCCATCAACCTACCTTTCCATGGCTGTCAACCCCAACTAAGGCCAGCGAGGTCCAGGACATCTGCATGGCTTTGAAGTGGACCAGGGGACCGGCTGCCCGCTGCCTCTTGATAGCCTGCTCATCCACTGGGCGCTGGGAGGTCAAGCCGTAGAAGACAGCCATGGTCTGCAGCGAGAGCCGGTGGATGATGTGGACACTACCGTCATGGAAGGCGAGAGCGAGGCCTGGAATGGACGGTGGCACAGGCAGGGGCCATTTTTGTTTATTTATTTATTTAATACATTTATATCCTGCCTTTTTCTCTCCAAGGAACTCAAGGTTGTGTATATAATCCTCCTCCTCTCCATTTTATCCTCACAACAACAACCCTGCGAGGTAGGGTTGGGCTGAGAGTCTGTCACTGGCCCACAGCCACCCAGTGAGCTTCCATGGCTGAATGGGGACTCGAACCCGGATCTTCCAATTCCCAGTCCAACACTCTGACCACTACACCACATTGGCTCTTTCAGTAGCTACTATTACAAAAAAAAGGCCAGAGAGGGGTCTTGAAGGAGGGAGTTGGGTCAATCAGCACCTGTTAGCCACGACAGAGAGGTGGAGCCTCCACACTGAGATGCAGTCTACCTCTAAATCCCAAATGCCAAGTACAAACAGCAGAGGGAGCTGTTGGCCTGTACTTTCGGCTGCTCCGTTGCAGCTGGCCAGAGAGTGGCATTGCAGCTGGCATTGTAGCATGGGGTCAGGAGACAGAATTCACCAATATAATTCCTAATAATAATAATAATAATAATTCTATTAATTTCTTACCCGCCTCTCCCTTTGGATTGAGGTGGGGAAGAACATTAGAACAGGAATTTTGACACAAAATTGGGTGGGATAGCTAATACCGTGGAAGACAGAAACAAACTTCAAAGTGATCTTGATAGGCTGGAGTGCTGGGCTGAAAACAACAGGATGAAATTTAATAGGGATGAATGCCAAGTTCTACATTTAGGGAATAGAAACCAAATGCACAGTTACAAGATGGGGGACACTTGGCTCAGCAATACTACAAACGAGAAAGATCTTGGAATTGTTGTAGATCACAAGCTGAATATGAGCCAACAGTGCGATATGGCTGCAAGAAAGGCAAATGCTATTTTGGGCTGCATTAACAGAAGTAGAGCTTCCAAATCACGTGAGGTACTGGTTCCCCTCTATTCGGCCCTGGTTAGGCCTCATCTAGAGTATTGTGTCCAGTTCTGGGCTCCACAAGAAGGACGCAGACAAGCTGGAGCGTGTTCAGAAGAGGGCAACCAGGATGATCAGAGGTCTAGAAACAAAGCCCTAGGCGGAGAGACTGAAAGAACTGGGCATGTTTAGCCTGGAGAAGAGAAGATTGAGGGGAGACATGATAGCACTCTTCAAATACTTAAAAGGTTGTCACACAGAGGAGGGCCGGGATCTCTTCTCGATCCTCCCAGAGTGCAGGACACGGAATAACGGGCTCAAGTTAAAGGAAGCCAGATTCCGGCTGGACATCCGGAAAAACTTCCTGACTGTTAGAGCAGTGCGACGGTGGAATCAGCTACCTAGGGAGGTTGTGGGCTCTCCCACACTAGAGGCCTTCAAGAGGCAGCTGGACAACCCTCTGTCAGGGATGCTTTAGGGTGGATTCCTGCATTGAGCAGGGGGTTGGACTCGATGGCCTTGTAGGCCCCTTCCAACTCTGCTATTCTATGATTCTATGATTCAATACATCTTAAAAATTCTTGATTTCACATTGATCTGGATAGGCCTGCCAGAAATATGCAGCCTTGAATCTCTGTTTTTGCTTCTTTTAAATTTTGTTTTAACTGTTTTATTCTGTTTTTATTTTCATCTTATCTTGTACACCGCTCCGAAATTTTTCAATGGGGAGCGATATATAAATATTCAACATCATCATCATCATCATCATATAATCCTTCTCCAGGTCCTATACAGTGGCTAAATATTTGCTGCTCAGCCTGTCCCCTCTTTCTCACTCGGAGCTCTGGTTGCCTTTGTATCGAGCAGGCTGGCACCGCCGTTCCCTGTACGGCCTCGGGAGGCTCACCCACGTTTCCCTGCAAGGAAAAACCTGCTTCTCAGTGCCGGGACAGTGATCCCCACTGGGAATCCACATCAAGGCGGTGGGGGAGGATGGCGAGGAACAGACTTTATCCTCCTCCTCCTCCTCCTCCAGTGATCCCATGTGTGTGTGTGCCCCCAATTTTGCCCACCCCAGCCTAGTGCAAAACTGAACAGCAGCCCTCTTAGTTAGAGATGGTGAGGATTGAACCTGCGACCTTCTGCAGGTACTCAACCACTGTGCTGTAGACTTTCCCCTTGTATATCAGGGCAGATCCATCCAGCCTGGTATAGACAGCGGAGGCCAGCAGCTCCATCGTCAGTGAATCTGCTCCAGGTTTCAACCAGAACCATTTATAGAATCATAGAATCTTAGCGTTGGAAGGGGCCTAAAAGGCCATCAAGTCCAACCCCCTGCTTTAGAACTCTGACTGGTTCTGAATGAACCCCTGAGTGGATTCACCACCCCGCTGACATTGGAACCGCCCACCTCCACTGGGTAGAGACCCCTCTGACCGGCAGTGGCTGTCCAGAGCCTCAGGTAGAGGCGTCTTTCTCATCACCTGCCCACCCCAATCCTGAATCAGAAATGCCGGGGGGATTGATCCTGGCACCTTCTGCATGCAACACGAGTGCTCTACCAGTTATAAGGCAGACTCTGCAAGCAGGGACAGATTCTTGTAAGACGACAAGGGTGAGTCATGCCTGGCACTCTGCACATGCATTAGACCCCAGGGATCTTCAGACTTCTCTTTACTGCCATCCACTATTGATGGAAAAGGTGCCAAAGTCAGAGCCACCCTGCCTAGGAACAAAACCTAAACAATATGAGTCTTTTGACTCCCCTGAGTCAAACCGTTGCACCTCCAGCTCATTATCACTGATTCAACTCTTGACTAACGCTTGTGCCTGAGGGTGGAGCTGCTGGGGTTTAGGAGGAACATTAAATCGCTCTTTTCCAGCCCCTAAAGCAGCCTTCCTCAACCTGGGGCGCTCCAGATGTGTTGGACTACAACTCCCAGAATGCCCCAGCTGGCTGGGGCATTCTGGGAGTTGTAGTCCAACACATCTGGAGCGCCCCAGGTTGAGGAAGGCTGCCCTAAAACAATGCATTCCTGTCTTCATTTCAGGTGTATCCCCCAAATCACACTTAAGGCAGCGAGATAAAACAGCCCAATGAAATGCCCAGCGCCCAGCTTCCTTACCTAGCCCCGGGTAGAACTTGGTGTCATTTGCCACTTTCAGGTCCGTGCTGGTCAAGGAGATGGGCAGCTTGGGCAGGGCCACGGCCGAAACCCGGTCCAGGTCGTTGGTGGCAGAAAGGATGCGCCACTTCAAGATCATCGGCGGCTTGTCCCCGACTAAAAAAGACGGGGAGATGGTTCAAAAAAGCGAAACGGAGCTGCACGAGCCGTTCAGCAGCGGAGCTCACCCTGTACTCCTTCACGTGGTCAGGCTAGCGAGCAGCGCACACTTGAAGCCTTTACTCTGAGGGAGGGAATCCCCGCTCTGCCCAGGTCTCCAGAGGCAGGAGCCGGGCTCCGTGGCTGGGGTGCGTGATGGGCGGCATGGGGGGAATGAAGAGGAGAGAGAGCAGACGGAAGCTATTTCGGTTACATTTTTAATCGTGCATTTTAGCAGCAACCTCTTCTATTTGGAAAGAGAACATTTGTTTAATAAATCAATAAAGACAAGACGTGAAAATGAATTTGCTTTCCCTTGTTCTTGAGGTTTGTTTTCTTCTCCTCTTATTTATTTATTGCATTTATATCCCGCCTTTTTTCCTCCAAGGAACGCAAGGCGGTGAACATAATCCTCCTCCTCTCCATGTTAACCTCACAACAACAACCCTGTGAGGTAGACTGGGCTGAGAGTCTGTGACTGGTCCAAAGTCACCCGGTGGGTTTCCATGGCCAACTGGGGACTCGAACCCGGATCTCCCGACGCCCAGTCCAACACTTTAGCCACTACGCCACACTGGCTCTTAGACCTTTGGTAGCATATTCTAAGGTTTTTAATCAGGTCGCGGGTTTTCTTACTGTTGTTAAAATTGTTTGTGTATATAAACGTGTGCGTGTGCATCTGCAATCTGTTAATATGTTGGTATGTAACTTTTTATATATATTATATATTATGTACAACGTTGTATTTTTAAGGTTTTTAATCTCTGTAAACTTCCCAGGAAGCTTTGGCTATTGGGTGGTATAGAAATGTAATGAGATGTTACTGCTTTTTCATATTTTGTCTGATGAGAGAATATGGTTTGGCAGGGGTGGAGGAACGCAGGCCTGGGTTCCCCAAAGGGCCACACCCCTTTCCCCCCTCCAATGTCCCCCACGAAACGGCCACCATCATTGAGTGGTTTTCCAGCTTTTGCGTGGTTTGTTTCACGTTCTTAAAAGCTGCAACGCCACTCCCAGGGCTGGGAGAGCTTTAAGCTAAAACATATTGGTATTTTTGCCTTGTCATAAGAACATGAGAAGTGCCCTGATGCTGGATCAGACCAAGGGTCCGTCTAGTCCAGCACTCTGTTCGCACAGTGGCCAACCAGCCATCAGCCAGGGATGAACAGCAGGACATAGTGCAACAGCACCCTCCCGCCCATGTTCCCCAGCAACTGGTGCATGCAGGCTTACTGCCTGGAAACAAAGCCCTATGAAGAGAGACAGAAAGAACTGGGCAAGTTTAGCCTGGAGAAGAGAAGATGGAGGGGAGACATGATAGCACTCTTCAAATACTTAAAAGGTTGTCACACAGAGGAGGGCCTGGATCTCTTCTTGATCCTCCCAGAGTGCAGGAGATGGAATAACGGGCTGAAGTTACAGGAAGCCAGATTCCAGCTGGACATCAGGAAAAATGTGCTGACTGTTAGAGCAGTACGACAATGGAACCAGTGACCTAGGGAGGTGGTGGGCTCTCCCACACTAGAGGCATTCAAGAGGCAGCTGGACAACCATCTGTCAAGTATGCTGTAGGGTGGATTCCTGCATTGAGCAGGGGGTTGGACTCGGCCTTACAGGCCCCTATTCTATGAATACTGGAGATAGCACACAACCATCAGGGCTAGTAGCCACTGATAGCCTTTGCCTCCAGGAATGTCTCCAACCCTCTTTTAAAGCCATCCAGATTGGTGGCCATCACTACATCTTGCGGTAGTGAGTTCCATAATTTAACTATGCAACGTGTGAAGAAATATTTCCTTTTATTTGTCCTGGATCTCCCACCAATCAGCTTCATCGGATGACCCCGGGTTTTAGTATTTTGAGAGAGGGAGAAAAATGTCTTCCTCTCCACATGTTTCCCTCCCCACAAATGGCCATGTGTAACCAATCCCAACTGCAGGATAAAAGCCCCATATGGAGAAGCTGTGTGCATACTTTGGGCTGCAGTCCCATCCACCTCCATTATTTGGCTCCTGGTCACTTTTTCCCTGAGGGCGGGGAGAAGGAAATTTTCCCCCACGTCTACAATAGTTCCGGCTATTGGCCGGTATAGAAATGTAATAAATAAATAAATAATAAATAAACAATAAACACACAGCAGCTAATTTGCAACCTCACATCTCTCCATCACGCTACCGTGTTTAACAGCTAATCATCTCTGGAGCACTGTGTACAGCTTTCAATATCTCTTTGATTTAACTGCAATCTTTCCATGGAGAAAATTAATACATGACATGAGAAAAGGGCTGGAGGCTTTGTTTACTGCCTCTAGAAAGGATGACTCCATTGGTCTATTTATACCTGCCAAGCGCAAAAACAACTTGCCCGAAATGAGGGTGCAAATGGCAAATACTCCCGGCAGAAGCCCACCGGACATGTTGCTTTTTCTTCATGCGCCCAAGTCCTCAGGTGCGCCCTCTGATACGCTTTGATGATGATGATGATGATGATGATGATGATGATGATTTGTATCCCGCCTTTTGCCCAATGCTGGGCCTCAAGGCGGCCTTGTTTGCAGGGGGCTTGAGCAGGGGTGAGCAGCAGAAGGCAGGTCTCCAGATGTTTGGGGCTTTAACTCTCAGGCGGTGTGGCGCGTAACCCAGAATGCACCTGGAAGCTGAGGTCCAAAACACCTGGAGAGCTGCTTTCTGCCCGCCCCTGGACTAGAGCAAGGTGACCTAATAAGAAGAGGGCTTTGCCATTCCATCCAGTGTCAGTACTGGCTTCAGGGGTTATTTTTTTGGGGGGGTCTTCTCACCTCCATTGTCACCAGGTACTATTCCCCCCCCTTCTCTTTCTCAGCATTGCTCCCAATTGCTTGATTGAGCAGCATAAAGCCAGGCAACAGGTAGGGCAGGGCATTGGCTCTTCCTTCTCATCACCACCGTTGGAACAGGGCGCTACGGGGAAGTCCAGGGGGCTCTTGACAGCAGGGACACAACCAGGCCTACCCTTGTGCCCACTGGAGATCCAAAGTTGGCTTTTCCCAAGTGAAACTGACATTCACGTTAGCTTTATGCCTCGTGCACCCACTAATATAAGAATGTAAGAAGAGCCCTGATGCTGGATCAGACCGAGGGTCCTTCTAGTCCAGCACTCTGTTCACACAGTGGCCAACCAGCCATCGGCCAGGGATGCACAAGCAGGACATGGTGCAACAACCCAATTCAAGGTGCTGGTTTTGACCTATAAAGCCTTACATGGCTTGGGACCACAATATCTCACGGAACGCCTCTCCCGACGTGAATATACCCAGTCACTACGTTCAACATCTAAGGTCCTCCTCCCGGTGCCTACTCTGAGAGAGGCTCAGAGTGTGGCAATGAGGGACAGGGCCTTTTCAGTGGTGGCCCCCCGGCTCTGGAACAATCTCCCTGACGAGGCTCGCCTGGCGCCAACGCTGCTATCTTTCCAGCGCCAGGGTAAGACTTTCCTCTTTGCCCAGGCATATGGCGGCACATCTTAATCACCCACATGTTTAGTTTTTTTAACGGTTTTTAATGCTTTATGTGTGTCTGTTCTGTGTTTTAGAATTTTAAATTTTGTATACTTGTTTTTATCTCAATTTTAGAATTTCTGTAAACCGCCCAGAGAGCTCTGGCTATGGGGGCGGGATATAAGTGTAATAAATAAATAAATAAATAAAT
This sequence comes from Elgaria multicarinata webbii, assembly GCF_023053635.1. NCBI lineage: Eukaryota > Metazoa > Chordata > Lepidosauria > Squamata > Anguidae > Elgaria > Elgaria multicarinata. The sequence continues at coordinate 7,768,541 of NC_086193.1, read as the reverse complement.
ATGGTGCAACAGCACCCTCCCACCCATGTTCCCCAGCAACTGGTGCACACAGGCTTACTGCCTCGGTTACTGGAGATAGCACACAACCATCAGGGCTAGTAGCCATGGATAGCCCTCTCTGCCAGGAATTTATCCAACCCCCTTTTAAAGCCATACAGGTTGGTGGCCATCGCTACATCTTGTGGTAGTGAGTTCCATAATTTAACTCTGCACTGTGTGAAGAAGTCCTTCCTTTTATTTGTCCTGGATCTCCCACCCATCAGTTTCATGGGATGACCCCCTTGGGTTCTAGTATTTTGAGGGGGGGAGAATCATAGAATCATAGAATAGCAGAGTTGGAAGGGGCCTACAAGGCCATCGAGTCCAACCCCCTGCTCAATGCAGGAATCCACCCTAAAGCATCCCTGACAGATGGCTGTCCAGCTGCCTCTTGAAGGCCTCTAGTGTGGGAGAACCCACAACCTCCCTAGGTAACTGATTCCACCGTCGCACTGCTCTAACAGTTAGGAAGTTTTTCCTGATGTCCAGCCGGAATCTGGCTTCCTTTAACTTGAGCCCGTTATTCCGTGTCCTGCACTCTGGACAGGTTTCCCTGTCTACATTCTCCAAACCATGCATAATTTTGTACACCTCTATCATGTCTCCCCTTAGCCTCCCTTTTTCCAAACTAAACCATCCCAAGTGATGTAACCTTCCCTTTTGGTCCGACCCACCACTGAGGTCCCCCAGAATGGAACTCGTCCCTTGGGGCAAAAGAGGTTCAGCGCCCCTGTTGTATGGTCTGAAAGACGTGCGCAGACAGCAATAGGGTGCATGTTGAAACGACTCCTTTTGAAAAGCCACCTGTCTTGTCACGGGGCAGAAACCATCTAAACCGTCGTCAAATATTCTATTACGGACAAAAGAGGCACAGCTGGAGATTGGGACTCCCGGAGTCTAAACACAACCGATGAAATTGCCTCTCACCTGGGCACAGTCAGCACATCTTGTTCCCAGCGAGACAGGAGTGGAGAGAAGCTGATGACATAAGTGGTTAACTGTGCAAAAGCAACATTTAAATTGCTCTCATTTGTTCGTTCGCCCCTGGCTCAGGAAAATTGCTGCAAATGACAATGTAAATAGGGAAAGGAAGGAGCAATTTTGTTGCTGCAACAAAAATGGGGCGGGTTTTCTTAATCCAAGTGAAATCTGGAGGTGAGGGAGAAGGGATTGTCACACAAATCTGCCCTTAACCACTAGGCAACCTTGCACCCACAGTGCTTGGGCCACTGGGGGGCGATTTTCCCATTTTCTTTCCCCTCTTTCGTTTCTTTTCATTTCTTACATTTCTATACCACCCAAAAGCCAAAGCTCCCAGGGCAATTTGAAGAGGTTAAAAACCTTAACAATATATTGTACACAATATAGAAACAGTTTACATACAAGCATATTGACAGATTGTGTGGGCGGCCAAAGACAGACATATATATCCAAACAGTTTTAACCATCAACAGTAGGAAATTCTATGACCTTATCATATACTGCCGGATGCCTGAGAGTAGAGAAAAGTCGGAATACTACAAAACTACAATACTACAAGCGAGAAGGATCTTGGAATTGTTGTAGATCACAAGCTGAATAGGAGCCAACAGTGCGATACGGCTGCAAGAAAGGCAAATGCTATTTTGGGCTGCATTAATAGAAGTATAGCTTCCAAATCACGTGAGGTACTGGTTCCTCTCTATTCGGCCCTGGTTACGCCTCATCTAGAGTATTGCATCCAGTTCTATGCTCCACAATTCAAGAAGGACGCAGACAAGCTGGAGCGTGTTCAGAGGATGATCAGGGGTCTGGAAACAAAGCCCTATGAAGAGAGACTGAAAGAACTGGGCATGTTTAGCCTGGAGAAGAGAAGATTGAGGGGAGACATGATAGCACCCTTCAAATACTTGAAAGGTTGTCACACCGAGGAGGGCCAGGATCTCTTCTTGATCCTCCCAGAGTGCAGGACATGGAATAACAGGCTCACGTTAAAGGAAGCCAGATTCCAGCTGGACATCAGGAAAAACTTCCTGGCTGTTAGAGCAGTACGACAATGGAATCAGCTACCTAGGGAGGTTGTGGGCTCTCCCACACTAGAGGCCTTCAAGAGGCAGCTGGACAACCACCTGTCAGGGATGCTTTAGGGTGGATTCCTGCATTGAGCAGGGGGTTGGACTCGATGGCCTTGTAGGCCCCTTCCAACTCTGCTATTCTATGATTCTATGAACCTGGTGTTGAAAAGGTGACATTGGCGTGAGCAGGGTCTCACTGGGGAATTCATTCCATAGCCAGGGGCCACCACTGAGAAGGCCCTCATCCTCGTTGCTAGGATCCATCGCAATGCACATCCCCGCCCTCGCGCCCTGCTTTACACCTGTCTCTTTGCTTCAGGCCCTTTTCTGATGCCAGCCAGCTAGGAGTGCCTACTCTCAGGCTGCAGAGAAGACGGGTGGCTACGGCATCGGCCACAACAATGGTCAGGCAGTATGAATTGTGTGGGTCTGATATGAATGCAACTGATGATGGCTGTATAAGAAGTATAACTCGATTCGAGAAGGGAGGGTGCGTAGGAAAGCAGAGGTGGCCCTGGGAAGTTAGGGTGTGCCTTGTCACACCCGGTGTGCACGCCTATGTAGGCAGATCCTTGATCCAGCCCCGTGACTTAACTCCGCTTCCTAGCCTGGACTTTACCTGCCTTGAACTGATCCCATCACCCTCTACTGGTTCCGGCTGTAAGCCTCAAGAAAGGACAGAACAGAACAACAGCTAAAGATTGGGGGGAAAGCGCAAGGACTGGTTTTACTCCACCGGGCTCCTCCAAGGAAGCTTCGTCTGCCGCAGACTCACCTGTAGGAGATATCTGCTGGAAGATGTTGTTGACCGGCAGCCCCTCTTTCCGCAGGGACCAGCACTCCACAATGCTGTTGTTCTGATTGGAGGCGCACAGCAGCATCTGTGCAAGGAGGGAGGCAAGAAAGGAAGGAAGGAAGGTGAAAATACATCTCAGGATGGGCGTGAGCAGCTTCTCTGGGCAGAGCGATGCATCCACAAGGCCTGCGGGCCAAAAATGGTCAAGGCCTTTGTATTCTGAAAGTATGAATTTAACTTCAAGAAGATCATAGAATCATAGAACAGTAGAGTTGGAAGGGGCCTATAAGGCCATCGAGTCCAACCCCCTGCTCAAGGCAGGAATTTATTTATTTATTTATTTATTGCATTTCTATACCGCCCAATAGCCAAAGCTCTCTGGGCGGTTTACAAAAATCCACCTTAAAGCATCCCTGACAGATGCATCCCTGACAGATGCATCCCTGTCCAGCTGCATCTTGAAAGCCTCTAGCAGGGAGAGCCCACAACCTCCCTAGGTCACTGGTTCTGTTGTTGTACTGCTCTAACAGTCAGGAAGTTTTTCCTGCTGTCCAGCCGGAATCTGGCTTCCTGTAACTTGACCCGTTATTCCGTGTCCTGCACTCTGGGAGGATCGAGAAGAGATCCTGGCCCTCCTCTGTGTGACAACCTTTCAAGTATTTGAAGAGTGCTATCATGTCTCCCCTCCATCTTCTCTTCTCCAGGCTAAACATGCTCAGTTCTTTCAGCCTCTCCTCATAGGGCTTTGTTTCCAGACCCGTGATCATCCTGGTTGCCCTCCTCTGAACACGCTCCAGCTTGTCTGCGTCCTTCTTGAATTGTGGAGCCCAGAACTGGACGCAATACTCTAGATGAGGCCTAACCAAGGCCGAACAGAGAGGAACCAGGAACTCACGCGATTTGGAAGCTATACTTCTATTAACACAGCCCAAAATAGCATTTGCTTTTTTTGCAGCCACATCGCACTGTTCTGCATGACAGCCCTTTAGCTCATGCCTCCCCCAGCTCTTTCCACCCTTCCTTGTGGGCCTCGCTTCCCAGACCCCACATCCCGAGGCAGGGAACGACCAGGCCTCACCTGCTCCGACATGTCCCGAGCGAGGAACTTCAAGTGGGTGATGGCCGGGTACTTGTCTTTCCGGGCCAGATCCGTGGTGCAGCGCATGAAGAGGGAGGGGAGGATCTCTGTGTCGATCTTGCACTTCTCGTTCACCACGCTGACGCAGACCTTGTAGAACTGGACGGGCGAGGCGCTGCTGCCGTCCGAGGTGGCCACCACGATGTTGCCCCCGCCCGTGAAGGCGATGTCCGCCAGGGCCACCCGGCATCGCAGGCGGCAGAGGCTCTCGGTGGAGGTCAGCACCTGCCCGTTGGGCTTCAGCAGAGAGACGGTCACCAGGCCGCTGATGGTGACGGCAATCCAGCCCTCCATGGGCTTCCCACCAAAGAGCGTCAGGGACGGGGAGAACTTGACCCGAGAGAACTTCTCGCCAAAGTTGGAGGCTCCGGACTGAGGACGGAAGGAAGCAGGAAGTGTCAAGCAAGGAGAAGCTCTTGGGGGCCGCCTTCTAGCGGCTGGCAGAGTTTTTGGCACAGAGAGGCGGGGCGAAAGGGACAGGGGGCTTGTCTAGACGGCTTGTTTACCCCGACTTAAATGCGCAGATTCGCATTTCAGGACACACGACGCAGCCGCCCATTCACCGCAGCGCCAGGTTTTTTAACCCGAGAACGCGCATCTCCGCATTCGCGATTTACCACAACTTTTGGATCACGTCCGAGTTTGCACCGCGTTATGGCTTTGTGTCTTTGGGGGGAGTTAAATCGGATTTTGACATGTGGGCGGAGCTTTGAGAGTAGGGCAACGGGATTGGCCGATTTCCCACCAATCAGCTGCCAGCAACAACAATGCCAGCCTATTTGAGCTTCAACCTTTTCTTTCTAGTAACGAAGCCTAACAAAGTAACAAAGGAACCTTTTAGGATAGGGAACAAACTGCACAAAAGCCTGGGAGGGGGGAGATCTGGTCCCCTGTGTTAAAGATATGGGGGCATTACTGGGTGGTGTAGTGGCTAGAGTGTCGGACTGCGAGTCAGGAGATCTGGGTTCTAGTCCCCACTCAGCCATGAAAACTCATTAGATGACTTTGGGCCAGTCACAGACTTCTCAGTCCAGCCCACCTCACAAGGTTGTTGTTGTGAGGAAAACATGGAGAGGAGAAGGATTATGTATGCTGCCTTGGGCTCCTTGGAGGAAAAAAAGGCGGGATATAAATGGAATGAATGAATGGTACAGAGCTGCTGCAAAACAAGTAAATTATCAAGATTACTATTGCAATGGAAATAACCAATGCAAAGGGGTCAAAGAGAAAAATAATAATTTAGATCATGACTTTGGTAGGAAAGGCGGCATGCTTCCCTATGAGCTGGCTGTTAGAGCAGTGCGACAATGGAACCAGTGACCTAGGGAGGTGGTGGGCTCTCCCACACTAGAGGCCTTCAAGAGGCAGCTGGACAACCATCTGTCAGGGATGCTTTAGAGTGGATTCCTGCGTTGAGCAGGGGGTTGGACTCGATGGCCTTGTAGGCCCCTTCCAACTCTAGTATTCTATGATTCTATGACAGGGTTTTAAGATCCTACATTATATGCTTTTAGACGCCAGGTGAAGACCTTTTTATTCTCCCAGCATTTTAACAGTCTATAAATAAATTTTAACTTGGTGTTTTACATTCGTAAGTTTGCATTGCTGCTGTTTTTATTTGGTTGAGCTTTTATATTGTCTTTTATATTATGGTTTTACACTGTTGTTTTATACTTTGAATGTTTTTAATTTTTGTGAACCGCCCAGAGAGCTCCATCTATTGGGTGGTATAGAAATGTAATCAATCAATAAATAAAATCCTCCTGAAGGGGGCTTTCTCATCAGAGGCACACTCAGTAGGGATGTGAGACGGGGCCTTCTCAGTGGCTGCTCCCGGGCTGTGGAATTCCCTGCCAGGGAGGGCAAGATAGCTCCATCTTTGTCTTCACCTGTACTCAGACAAGCTTTTGGCCTTTAAGCGGAGTTCAGCTTTGCTGAAATAGGTTTAAACTGGTTGGTGCTATTTATTTCTCAGTTTTCATGGATGTGTTTTTTAACACAAATTTATATCCTGCCACTAAAAAGTATCGCACAATATTTATTACACTATTGGTCTCCCTTGCTCTCAGTTTATCCTCACAACAACCATGCAAGGTAGATTAGGCTGAGAGCAAGCATCTGGCCCAACATCACTCAGTGAACATTAGGACTGAGCGGAGATTGGAACCCAGGCCTCCCTGGTCCTAATCCAACATCCTAACCACAACACCAGACCAGTATAAATCTATAATAATAAAAGAGGTTGTGCGTCTGTCTGTCTGTCAGCACCACAGCATTAAGACCTAGATATTTGAAACTTGGCATACATACTACAGAGGCTCGGGGTGGGGTGGGGGTGTGTGTGCGCGCACATCAGGGTTATTTTGTTTTTCAAACACAATTAATTAATTTTAATTTGTATTCTGCACTAATATCTTCAGCCACCGGAGGCAGGCTTCCCATGGTAGATAACTTTGCAGTCCATGCAGTTTGAAGCCAGGGGGGATTTGTAGCCCAAGGGACCCAGCCCGCCCTCTTGAGAGAATGGAGTGAGCAAAACCCTTCCCTGATGGTACAGGGGTGCACCATGGCAGAGGCTGCACCTAGGGGTGCTAGCAGGCGTGGCTTCACTCAGTCGGGGTGGGGACAATGTGGCAAACTCTAACAACTGTATTATTATTATTATTATTATTATTTCTTCTTGCCTGCCTCTCCATTTTGATCGAGGCAGGGAACAACAGTAAATATAAAATACATAAAACTGAATTAAGAACATTGCTAAAACATTCTAAAAACATCCTAAAATTCCCCTGGATAGGCCTGCCGGAAGAGATCAGTCTTTATAGCTTTCTTAAATGCTAAAAGACTGTCAAGTTGACGAATCTCCTCCAGCAGGCCAGCAGGAGCAACAGAAGAGAAGGTCCTCTGGGTAATACCTGTCAGCCTAGTTTCGGCTGGCCGAAGGAAATTCTTCCCAGAGGACCTGAGTGTGCGGGGCGGATTGTACGGGAGAAGGCGATCCCGCAGGCAGCCTGGACCCAAACCATGTAGGGCTTTGAAGGTGTGTTTGAAGGCTTCACTGTCTTAAAGGAGGGACTGTTCCAACCCACACGAAGCCAGAACTGTCCTTGAGCGTTTCTCAGACAAGCTCCTGGGCCTACAGCCCTGCTCCCGCCTCCCTCTGACCACACCCCAGAATTCTCGGCCACCTTTTCCACGTGCAGCGCCAGCTTCACCCCGTTGTGCAGCCAGGAGAGGGCCACGACGGGGTCCCCCTCCACCACGCTGCTCACTGCGCTCTCCCAGCTGTTAGCCAGGTGGTCCATCATGGTCCAGCACTTGATGTGCCCGTCCGCGTCAGCCGAGAGAAGCCGGGAACCTGCATTGGAGAGGAGCGAAAATGTCAGGAGAGCCCATCGCTGGAACTGGCGACGGCTTGCCATCTTGGGGGGCAGGGGAGGGGGCAGGGGCAAGGCTAGGGCAGGAATTATTTAGGCACTTGCTAAGCTGGTAGCCCACCTCTTCCTCAAATGGATCCAGTGTGGCACAGTGGCTAAAGTGTCGGACTGGGAGTCGGGAGATCCGGGTTCGAGTCCCCACTGGGCCATGGAAACCCGCCGGGTGACTTTGGGCCAGTCACAGCCTCTCAGCCCAGCCTACCTCACAGGGTTGTTGTTGTGAAGATAACATGGAGAGGAGGAGGATTATGTACGCCGCAGGGTGGATTTGATTTAAATCATGATTTAAATCACTACTCAGAAAGACTCGATTTAATCCTGTGACTTCCCACCCCCTTCAAAAAAGTGCACTCTATTCATTGGATTTTTTTAAACTTAGCACTTAAGTCGTAAGGGATTGATTCTGTGTACACAGATTTGCAAAGGCACAACAGGATTCTGATCCCTGCAGACCCACATTCACAGTTTTGAGAACTGTAAAACCAAGCAGCTGTGATAATATCTTCCAGATAGATAAATTGCCCAATAGTCTTACAGAAACCTCTGGAAGAGCATGACATGGTGAATGGATTCATGGAATTCATTCACCAAAAAGTTTGAATATAAAGCCTCATGCGACATAATTAAAAACTAATCCTTATTTCATGATGAATGACCTTTGGACTATAAAGTATCTTAAATAGAAAACTATCTTTCGATAGATTTTTCCTCAAAAAGCATTTTATTAAAAAAATCCGATTTAAATTAAAAAATCCATGTTTTTTTGATTTTTTTTAAAAAAATCATTGATTTTTATCCACCCTGGTACACCGCCTTGGGTTACTTAAGAGGAAAAAAGGCAGGATATAAATGCAAGAAACAATAATAATAAAAAGATTGCCATGCCAGGAAAATAACATAAAATCATAGCTACGGCTGGGAACACCATTTTGCGCATATTTCCCATAGGGGCAAAAAGTCAGTTTGTGGGGCATAAACTGTCCAACCGCCCCCAAATTTTGCACGTAATTTTTCATAGGTGTGATGCCTCACAAAGCTTTTTATGGGATGTTATGTGGGGGGAGTATTCACCCCTCACGTAGGGCCACATGGAAGGAGGTGAGCGTTGCCCTTTGAGATATAGGCCCATGGGGAGTTCTTCTAGCGCAAAGGCTCTGGTAGAATTTGTTTATTTTTGAGTGTGAAAATTCGAGGAAAAAGTGTGAGAAGGCCTGTCTCGTGAAAGCTGCCAAATTTGCCAGGTTGGGAGAGAGTGGGTGAACAAGCAGCAAGTTCGAAATCCAGCCAGTTCAGTCTAGAATTGGGGGAATATGAGCTTCCCCCACAAAAAAACCTCTTATTTGTTTGTATTGAGGGAAGTCAGTTGGAGGCTTCTGAATGTTGGCGCTGAGCTGAGGCGTGCAGCTGGGATGGGGTGGGGGGGAGGTTAAAGAAGCCCCTGGAGACAATGGCAGGAGCATCTTGGCCCAGGTCATTCAATAGAGAGAGAGGGACCGACAGGGGCTGAGCCCTGACCCTGTAGAAAGGTGGTTGATTTGCATCTTTTGTTTCGTGTCTGGGTGAAAACAGCTGACGGAAAGCCAGCAGTACAGGGAGTAACAGTGTGGCACCCACAGCCTCCACCCCACATCCCACTTCTTCCACCACCACCCCTACTGTGGATTCCTGCATTGAGCAGGGGGTTGGACTCGATGGCCTTGTAGGCCCCTTCCAACTCTACAATTCTATGGTACTATGATACTTGGCTCAGCAATACTACAAACGAGAAGGATCTTGGAATTGTTGTAGATCGCAAGCTGAATATGAGCCAACAGTGCGATATGGCTGCAAGAAAGGCAAATGCTATTTTGGGCTGCATTAATAGAAGTATAGCTTCCAAATCACGTGAGGTCCTGGTTCCTCTCTGTTCGGCCCTGGTTAGGCCTCATCTAGAGTATTGTGTCCGGTTCTGGGCTCCACAATTCAAGAAGGACGCAGACAAGCTGGAGCGTGTTCAGAGGAGGGCAACCAGGGTGATCAGGGGTCTGGAAACAAAGCCCTATGAAGAGAGACTGAAAGAACTGGGCATGTTTAGCCTGGAGAAGAGAAGATTGAGGGGAGACACGATAGCACTCTTCAAATACTTAAAAGGTTGTCAAACAGAGGAGGGCCAGGATCTCTTCTCGATCCTCCCAAAGTTTAAAAACCATTTCCATGAAACGTGCAGACGGACAGTAGGCACAGAGACCAGGATCTCTTCACGATCCTCCCAGAGTGCAGGACACGGAATAATGGGCTCAAGTTAAAGGAAGCCAGATTCCAGCTGGACATCAGGAAAAACTTCCTGACTGTTAGAGCAGTACGACAATGGAATCAGTTGCCTGGTGAGGTTGTGGCCTCTCCCACACTAGAGGCCTTCAAGAGGCAGCTGGACAGCCGTCTGTCAGGGATGCTTTAGGGTGGATTCCTGCATTGAGCAGGGGGTTGGACTAGATGGCCTTAGAGGCCCCTTCCAACTCTACTATTCTATGATTTTTTGGTGCCACCAACCTCCACTGGTCCCATAGCCATCCATCTTTACTGGATGGAATTCTATACAGAATAACGGGCTCAAGTTAAAGGAAGCCAAATTCCAGCTGGACATCAGGAAAAACCTCCTGACTGTTAGAGCAGTATGACAATGGAATCAGTTGCCTGGTGAGGTTGTGGCCTCTCCCACACTAGAAGCCTTCAAGAGGCAGCTGGACAACCATCTGTCAGGGATGCATTAAGGTGGATTCCTGCATTGAGCAGGGGGTTGGACTCGATGGCCTCATTGGGTCCTTGGTTGTGCCTTCCAGCAGTACGATCATCTGTCTTCACCTAGTGGGACAGTAGTTGATGGGAGATTCACTGGGGATATCTGGGGATTGCTGGCAGAGAGGTCCTTCTCAGCACTGTTGAGAAAACACCTTAAACCACGGTGGTTAAGGGGTAAGCTAAGGTGTCTTCTGAACAGGACCACTTTTAGCTGGACCTACCAGGGTTTGAATCCCAGATCTTCTGCACCCAAAGCAGGTGCTCCATCTTGCTGAGTCACAGCACCACTTCTTACCTGACTGATCCCACTCCAAGCAGGTGACTATTTCGACATGTCCAGAGTTGATGGAATACACGTCCCACGGATGTTCCGTGTCGAGGATGTGGATCATGTGGGTGAGGTCTGAGGAGGAACGTGAGAGAGGAAAAGGGTGGCCGAAGTGAAGAGGAAAGCAGGGCTAAAACTCAAAGTACCAGCTCTGATCAGCTGCAGCTTCCCAGGGCCTAACAGAGGGCAGCAAAGCTGGCCTTTAACAGAATAACCAGGTATCCTCAACCCTGTAGTCCATGTGCTGGACTACAACTCACATTATTCCCAGCCAACATGAATGGATCATATTCAGACTTAGGTTATTTTGGAGCAGATTGTATTGCTGTTCTTTCCAGCACGGATCAGCTAGACGATGCCCACAAAATAGTCTTTCCCCTGTTATGTCCCACACCAGGTGATATCTGAAAGATCGTATTCTCCCCTATGAGCCTACCCATGCTCTGAGATCTTCTGGGGAGGCCTTTCTCTCAGTCCCACCAACATCCCAGGCATGCCTGAGGGGTACGCGGGACAGGGCCTTCTCGGTGGCTGCTCCAAGGCTCTGGAACTCCCTTCCCAGGGAGGCTAGGCTGTCCAGGAGAGGCCGTAGCTGGCAGGCAATAGCATTCTCCCATTCATGTTCCTCATCAACTGATATTGAGAGGCATTCTGCCACCTATACTGGAGGTAATATATTATCTGAAAGACCGTATTCTCCCATATGAGCCTGCCCATGCTCTGAGATCTTCTGGGGAGGCCTTTCTCTCAGTCCCACCAACATCCCGGGCACGCCTGAGGGGTACGCGGGACAGGGCCTTCTCGGTGGCTGCTCCAAGGCTCTGGAACTCCCTTCCCAGGAAGGCTAGGCTGTCCAGGAGAGGCCGTAGCTGGCAGGCAATAGCATTCTCCCATTCATGTTCCCCATCAACTGATCTTGAGAGGCATTCTGCCACCTATACTGGAGGTAATATATTATCTGAAAGATCGTATTCTCCCATATGAGCCTGCCCGTGCTCTGAGATCTCCTGGGGAGGCCTTTCTTTCAGTCCCACCAACATCCCGGGCACGCCTGAGGGGTATGCGGGACAGGGCCTTCTCGGTGGCTGCTCCAGGGCTCTGGAACTTCCTTCCCAGGGAGGCCAGGCTGGCTCCCTCTAGGCTACAGTTTCGGAGGCAGGCAAAACTTTTTTGTTTTAACAGGCTTCTGGAACTATACTGGACCTGTGTTAATGCATTGGATCCCCCCCTTTTAACCTGTTACAGATTTTTAATTTTTTTAACCTGTTTTTAATTTTACTGTACATTCTATTTTAATTTTTGTGATTTATATGTTTTAAAGAGGAGAGACTGAAAGAACTGGGCATGTTTAGCTTGGAGAAGAGAAGATTGAGGGGAGACATGAGAGCACCCTTCAAATACTTAAAAGGTTGTCACACAGAGGAGGGCCAGGATCTCTTCTCGATCCTCCCAGAGTGCAGGACACAGAATAACGGGCTCAAGTTAAAGGAAGCCAGATTCTGGCTGGACATCAGGAAAAACTTCCTGACTGTTAGAGCAGCACGACAATGGAACCAATTATCTAGGGAGATTGTGGGTTCTCCCACGCTAGAGGCCTTCAAGATGCAGCTGGACAACCATCTGTCAGGGATGCTTTAGGGTGGATTCCTGCATTGAGCAGGTTGGACTCGATGGCCTTGTAGGCCCCTTCCAACTCTACTATTCTATGATTCTATGTAACATGAAAACAGATGAATTAAAAACACAACAATAAAAGAAATAAATGAATTAAACTCCCCCTGAGCAACAAACCAGCTTAGATGCTGAAGGCCTGACTGTATAATATTTGCCTGCTGGCAGAAGGACAACAGAGACTGGGCCAAGCTAGCCTCCCTTGGCAGGGAGTTCCAGAGTCTGGGAGCAGCCACCGAGAAGGCCCTCTCTTGTGTCCTCACCAAACATGCTTTTGATGATAGTAGGACCAAGAGAAGGGCTTTCCCTAAATATCTTAAAACTCGGGCAAGCAGCTTATATGGGAGAAGGCGGTCTTTCAGAAAGCCTAGTCCCAAGTCATATACGGAACTTTATAGGGCAGAACCAGCACTTTAAATTGTGCCTGGAAATAGACCTGTAGCCTGTGAAGCTGCCGTAATAAGAGAGACCCATGCTCCCTTTAACCAGGCCTGAATCCATAAGTTAAGTATGCATTGCGTGAAGTGCTTTTTTAAAACATCTGCTTTGCCCCAATTGCCAATCAATTGCATTGGGTGGGACCAAATGCTTGTATGAAGGAAGAGGGAGAATTTTTCTTTCTATCCACTTCTTTCACTAGGGTGACCCTATGAAAAGGAGGACAGGGCTCCTGTCTCTTTAACAGTTGCATAGAATAGGGAATTTCAGCAGGTGTCATTTGTATATATGGGGAACCTGGTGAAATTCCCTCTTCATCACAACAGTTAAAGCTGCCCTCTTTTAAATCTGATCACTCTAGTATAGCTCCTGCAGCTTTAACTGTTGTGATGAAGAGGGAATTTCACCAGGTTCTCCATATATACAAATGACACCTGCTGAAATTCCCTTGTCTATGCAACTGTTAAAGAGACAGGAGCCCTGTCCTCCTTTTCATAGGGTCACCCTACCTTCACCCAACCCTTTATTTACTAGAAAAAAATGTTTCCTGCCTTTGCAATGTTCAAGGCAGCATAGAAGACAAAAGATTATTAAGCAGGCAAACCAACCTCACACTGGCAATTACCTTTTTCCTCCTCATTTTTGAGGTCCGTAGTGAAAGCGATCAGGTTGCGACAGGACCAGGCGCAGACCAGTGGGATGGATGGGCAGTGGTTGCTCTTGGGGCGCTTCTCCCATTCGCAGACGTACGCCAGATCCATCGCCCCTCAATAAGGTCAGCGGCCAGGAGCCACTACGCGGATGAAAATTGTATTTGGAATCTGCTGCGTCTGTTTCAAAGACATGTTACCCTCTGATAAAGCTGATAATCTTCCTCACCCTCCAGACACGTTGGACTACAAGTCCCATAATCCTCCAATCAATGGATTCGTAGAAATCAATGTCATAGTGGATTAGTGTGACATAGCTAGGAACTAGTATGCTGAGTTGTTTTTTTAACTGACCTCAGAATAGTTGTTTTAAATGGATATTGTTGTTTGTATGCTTTTGATGGTTCTAAATTTTGTATATTTGTTTTTAATGTTCACTGTTTTTCACTTTTGTAAACCGCCCAGAGAGCTTCGGCTATGGGGCGGTATATAAATGTAATAAATAAATAAATTTAAAGCACAATCCTATACATGTTTAGACAGAAAAATGTCCTGCAACTGAGAAATGCTGAGAGCTGAAGGACTTTTTTCTGTCTAAACATGCATAGGATTGAGACCGTACTTTTTCTGTTGCTTTGTTGATTGCTTTATTACCTTCTCTGGCCATTTACAACAGCTGACCCCAGCCTGGTGCCTTCCACATATGTGGAGAAATGTCAGTTAAGAATATTTTCAACACATTATTATTATTTATTACATTTGTATAGCCGAAGCTCTCTGGGCGGTTTACATAGGATAAAAACACTTAAAAACAATATACAAAAATTTAAAACCACAAAAACATACAAAATCAAACCCAGGCTAATTACATATTACTACACCTTGTCTTCAAGCTAATAATATTATTTTCTGTCTGAAGGCAATCTCAATTTCAGCCATTGTGCCTGACTGATTTGTTTCAGTTAAAACTTGGAGTCTGTGGTCTTTGACCTTGGTCTTGCTCTACCCCTGACCCACTGGGTTGCAAAGGTGCAAATCTGAACTCAGGTTAATGCTCCTGTTTCACACAAATACTTATGAATACTGCAGGCAGTGGAACATGAGGGGCAAGGCAGCAACACAAGAGCATGTGTGTCTAGGGTGACCCTATGAAAAGGAGGACCGGGCTCCTGTATATTTAACAGTTGTATTGAAAAGGGAATTTCAGCAGGTGTCATTTGTATATATGGAGAACCTGGTGAAATCCCCTCTTCATCACAACTGTTAAAGCTGCCCTCTTTTAAATCCGGTCACTCTAGTATAGCTTCTGCAGCTTTAACGGTTGTGATGAAGAGGGAATTTCACCAGGTTCTCCATATATACAAATGACAACTGCTGAAATTCCCTTTTCTATGCCACTGTTAAAGATACAGGAGCCCTGTCCTCCTTTTCATATGGTCACCCTATGCATGTCACAATGCCGCAATATGCGCATTTGAAAATGATTTTTGCAGATTCTTTTCCTTGACCTGACAACTGGCCTGGTTCAGACAACCCGCTAAACCATGCTGCTTAACCACAATGGCCTGGTTCAGACAACCCGCTAAACCATGCTGCTTAACCACAATGGCCTGGTTCAGACAACCCGCTAAACCATGCTGCTTAACCACAATGGCCTGGTTCAGACAACCCGCTAAACCATGCTGCTTAACCACAATGGCCTGGTTCAGACAACCCGCTAAACCATGCTGCTTAACCACAATGGCCTGGTTCAGACAACACGCTAAACCATGCTGCTTAACCACAAAATGGTTAATGGCATGCATTAAGGTTAATTTTGTGGTTAAGCAGCATGGTTTAGCGTGTTGTCTGAACGGGGCTACTATTACTTGACCATTGTTTCTCCCACCCCAGAAAGCTTTTTTTCTTTTTCCAAATCAGACTGAAACAAATAGAAATGTAAAGAGCACTAATTTTGCACATTTAATCTCAAGCTTAATCAGAACTCTGAAAATTACTTCCCCCCCCCCCCCACAAAGATCAATTGGCTCAGGAGTCCATACAAGAAAAGAAAAGTGACCCTGGAAGTAAAACCTGCCCATGAAGTTGCTTATTAAGGGTAATTATACCATCCTTAAAACAATGTGGCTGCTACATCCATTTTCTTTCTTTTTTTGTCCCCCCCCCCGGGAAAAATGAACTCTTCCATTCCTGCCCCACTTACCTAGCTCTATCCTGGTTGTCCTGCGCCTGCGCCAATTCCTGCTAGCAGGGGTCTCCTTACCCACCTCTAGTGCTGTCTAAAAAAGTGCCTGATAGAAATACCTCAATCAAATAATTAAAAAAAAAAAACTAGACCGCCTCAGATAGACGTGTGTTTCCTCCTAATTCTGTACAATTCTCTTAGTGGGAGAATTCAAATTTCTTTTCAGGCAGTTTAAAAGATAAACTAATTGAACCTGAGGACCTCTATCCTCCCTCCCCAACTTTAGAAGGGAAGGCGTACATTTGCATACGTGATTTCCCATCGTGCACAGCCAGGCACAGAAGGTGTGAAGAACCCGATAAATTTACTTTAAAATTAGTAGGAAAAAAATAAGAAAAGAGTTTTAGAGATATTGAATGGTGGGGAGAGAATGGGGAAGAGAATGGTACAATAATATCTACTCATCATAATATGAAAATATTACCAAGAAAGAGGTTTAAAAGGCAATGCTGCCAGAGGTGAGATTGTGCTCGCTTCGGCAGCACATATACTAAAATTGGAACGATACAGAGAAGATTAGCATGGCCCCTGCGCAAGGATGACACGCAAATTCGTGAAGCGTTCCATATTTTGCAGATCTTTACTCTTTGCAAATTCCACATGAGTTGATCCTGACCTTTGCAAATTGCACTAATTCACAACCTCTTGTGTATCCATTTACCCTTCAAATCTGTTTTCAGTACTGGCAGGACTCATTCACACAACACCACTTACTACCATTAGTGTTATTATTTACACCAACACTAGTATTAGGGAAAATAAACAATATTCTCTGTTGTTTTTATTATTTATTATAGGCATTTTTCTGCCCTTCAAGCAAGTTCTCAGGTTAGTTTTATACAGCTGTTGCAGATCCACGGCTGTTGCACAAGATAGTTTCATAAGCAATAAAATAAAATAGTTTATGGCCCTGTGCCAAATTTTAGATTGTAAATTCCAAGGGGCAGAGATTTGTCTTCTAGTACTGATAATAATAATAATAATAATAATAATAATAATAATAATAAGCACAATGATAGTGTAATAGTAATGACGATACATTTAAGACTATTCTACTGGCCCTGTTCAGACAACACGCTAAACCATGCTGCTCAAACACAAAATGGAACCATTTTGTGGTTAAGCAGCATGGTTTATTATTATTATTTTTATTATTATTTTTATTATTATTATTTTTTTTTATTATTATTATTATTATTATTATTATTTCTATCCCGCCTTTTGCCCAATACTGGGCCTCAAGGCAGCCTTACAAAGTTTAAAACATACATAAAAAAAATAAAAACCACAACAAAATTATAAGCCATTAACATAGATGGGGCGGGAGGGGGGCAGATTATTCTCCAAAGGCCTGCCGGAACAAACAAGTTTTAGCCTGCTTCCGAAAGCCCATCAAGGAGGGAGCCGGTCTAGCTTCCCTGGGAAGAGAGTTCCAAAGCACCGGAGCAGCCACCGAGAAGGCCCTCTCCCGTGTTCCCACCAAGGGCGCCTGTGAAGATGGTGGGACTGAAAGAAGGGCTTCCCCAGAAGATCTCAAAGCACGGGCAGGCTCATAAGGGAGAATACGGTCTTTCTGATAACCTGGACCCGAGCCATATAGAGCTTTATAGGTGATAACCAGCACTTTGAATTGTGCCCGGAAACCGACTGGAAGCCAGTGTTGCTGTTTTAACGGGAGTTTTATGCTCTCCGTAACCAGCCCCGGTCAACAATCTGGCTGCAGCTCTTTGAACCAGCTGGAGTTTCCGAACGCTCTTTAAAGGCAGCCCCACGTAGAGCGCGTTACAGAAATCCAAACGGGATGTAACTAAGGCATGTGTCACCGTGGCCAGGTCCGACATCTCTAGGAACGGGCGCAGCTGGCGCACTCGCTTTAACTGTGCAAATGCACTCCGCCAAAACCTGGGCATCCAGGCTCAGGGCTGAATCCAGAAGTACACCCAAGCTGCGGACCTGCATCTTCAGGGGGAGTGTAACCCCATCCAACACAAGCTGAATCCCTATTCCCTGATCTGCCTTTCGACTGACCAGGAGCACCTCTGTCTTATCTGGATTAAGCTTCAATTTGTTCGCCCTCATCCAATCCATTACTGCCAACAGACACCGGTTTAGCATAGAAACCACTTCCTTGGAATTGGGTGGAAAGGAGTAGTAGAGTTGGGTGTCACCAGCGTTCTGGTGGAACCGCGCCCCATGACTCCGGATAACCTCTCCCAATGGTTTCATGTATATGTTAAATAGCATGGGGGACAAAACAGAGCCCTGAGGGACTCCACAGGCCAATGGCCAAGGAGTAGAACAGGAGTCCCCCAGTACCACCTTCTGGGTCCGTCCATTCAGGAAGGAACGGAGCCACTGTAAAACAGTGCCTGCAAGTCCCATCCCAGCAAGGTGGCCCAGAAGGATAACATGGTCAATGGTATCGAACGCTGCTGAGAGGTCCAGCAGGGACACACTCCCCCTGTCCAGTTCCCGGCGAAGATCATCCACCAAGGCGACCAAAGCTGTTTCTGTCCCATAACCGGGGCTGAAGCCAGATTGAAATGGATCTAGATAATCCGTCTCATCCAGGAATCCCTGGAGCTGGGAGGCCACCACACGCTCCAATACCTTGCCCAAAAATGGGATGTTGGAGACTGGCCGGTAGTTATCCAATACCGTGGGGGCCAAGGAGGGCTTTTTCAGTGTGGGTCTTACCACTGGTTTAGCGTGTTGTCTGAACTGGGCCACTGTCTTTTAATCAGAAGAAAAGAATTCATAGTTGTTGACAACAATATCACTTAGGCCACAGCTAGACCTAAGGTTCATCCTGGGATCATCCAGGGTTCGCCCCTGCCTGAGCACTGGATCCCCTGTGTGTCACCTAGATGAACAGGTTTGACCCCTGGACGATCCAGGGATACACCTTGGGTCTAGCTATGGGCTTAATTTCAATTAAAACCAAAAATAATTAAACACTATACAACTATAACGAAGGGAGGAATTTAAAATGCCATTGTTGTTATTCACTATAACTATAATTAATACACACATTGATGGTGCAAGAATCAGCAATAATATAGCAGCATTGATGTGAACACAAGATATATATATATTTTTGGCATTCCAGATGTTTGACAAGGTGCAAAGAAGAACTTAATTGTCAATGGGACCTGATGTGTTTGACTTCACCACCCCAGGCAATTGCAGGGCACCACGTTGAGAGATGTGTACTTTGCAACAAACCACTTCTCTCAAAAAATATAATCTGCGTTTTGGAGACTGCTGAAAGGGTTGCAAAATATGGAACGCTTCACGAATTTGCGTGTCATCCTTGCGCAGGGGCCATGCTAATCTTCTCTGTATCGTTCCAATTTTAGTATATGTGCTGCCGAAGCGAGCACAAATTCCCTACTTCTCAGGAGATTATTTAAAGGCTACTGTAGAAGATATTTCCATGTCAGGGTGAACAATAAAGTGGTTTGTTTTTTCCTTCTGAATCTTACAGATATAACCTTTCCCCCTATTTCCACTGCCTTCCTGCATTTAAATGTTGAATTGCAAAGTTTAAAAAATGTGTTTTTTAAAAAAGTCTGAAATAGTTGGGTGGCATTTGCCCCATTGCATTATGGGTGGATTCTATGCAAATGAAGCAATGACACATCCCAAGCCTTTCTCCCACCAGCTCATCCCCTTCTGCACCCAAACACCAGACTTAATACAATTTGTTTAAAATTAGTTACACGCCACATTTCAAAAGAGTTTTCCCAAGCGGGTTACATTTTTAAAAGGGGGGAAAAAAGTTAAACAACAATCAAACACAATATTTGACCGTTTATTTGTTGTTTTCAACCGTCATGGTCAGATCAACTTTACAGATGCAGTACAGGTAAAGCACACAAAAACTCTACAATGCAAAGAAGTTAAACACAAAAGATGCTAAAAAGGTTTTCATTCAAACACAATATAAAAACTCCAAATGTTGGATGATGTTTTTAATGTTTTTAATGTCCTTGGATTTAGGGTTGCAAAGTTTGGTTGTTTTAAATTGTTGCATACTGCCTTGATGACTTTTTAGCGGATCAGGAGATATATAAATGTTAATAAGAGCAAGTAAATAAATTAATAAGAGTGCAATCCTAGATTTTTTTAAAAAAACTTCTACAACTTGCTATGCTGACTGGCGAAAGCTGGGAGTTGCAGCTTAAGCTGCAAAATAAATTCAAACCACTCAGCCCTATTAAAGAACAGCAATAAGCAGGAGCAATGCAATCCTATGCGTCTTCACTGAGGAGTGAATCCCGCTGTGTTGAATGGAGGCAAATGCAACACAATTCTACACACACACACACACACACACACACACCAATGATATGCTACATCCCCTGGGCACACCAACGATTCACCATCTTGCCATGGTGGGACTACACGGTCTTCTGCCCAGACAGTGGGTGCGCAACCTGTTCTGGATGGGTTGCCTTCCCCCTGAAGGAGCAGATCTGTAGCTTGGGGGTCCTCCTAGAACCAGCCCTGTCCTTTGAGGCTCAGGTGGCCTCGGTGGCACGGAGTGGCTTCAACCAGCTGCGGTTGGTGGCTCAGCTAGGCCCCTATCAGGACAGGGATAACCTGGCTTCAGTTGTCCATGCTCTGGTAACCTCCAAATTAGATTACTGCAATGCACACTACATGGGGCAGCCTTTGAAGACAGTTCAGAAGCTGCAGCTTGTGCAAAATGCGCCAGCCGGATTAATAACTGGAACCAGAAGGTTTGAACATATAAGACCCACTCTGGCCCGCTTGCATTGGCTGCCTGTATGTTTCCGAGCTGGTTTTGACCTATAAAGCCCTACACGGCTTGAGACCACAATACCTGACGGAACGCCTCTCCCGACACGAACCTACCCATACACTGTGCTCAACATCTAAGGAAATGCGCTTAACATTGAGGGAAACCAGCTCGGTTCAGCATCTACAGAAATCGTGAGGTCTCTGTTTGTGTCTTTATTAAGAAAGCTGTCTGACTTGTATGCTTTTATATAAATATACACACACATATATATACACACATATAACTTTTTTAACCACTTTGTTTAAATAGAGTTTAATAAAGAAATTACATTTAAAAAATAATAATCTAAGATCCTGCTCCGGGTGCCTACCCCGACGGAAGCTCGGAGGATGGCAACAAGGGACAGGGCCTTTTCAGTGGTGGCCCCCCAATTCTGGAATGATCTCTCCAAGGAGGCTCGCTTGGCGGCAACATTATCTTTTCGGGGCCAGGTCCAGACTTTTCTCTTCTCCAAGGCATTTAACAGCATATGGGCCAGGTCAGGTCGCACCTCTCCACTGTGCATGGGTCCAGCTCCAGCTGAGAGCCCCCTCCCTCCTGCTGTCAACTGTAACTGCTGAACTTTACAACTAAGATTGTAGTGCCAGAATTTGCTTTCCGTACCCCCTCCTCCTCCTCCCTCCCTCCCAATCCCCTTTCCTTTTGTGTCATGTTTTTTAGATTGTAAGCCTGTGGGCAGGGACTGTCAAGAAATACTTTTGTAAGCCCCCGTGAGAGCCTTTTTTGGCTGAATGGCGGCATAAAAATCCTTAAATAAAAATAATAAATAAATAAATAAATATGCTGTTTTTAACAGCCTACAGTTGTTTTTAAATGGACATTGTTTTGGTTTGTATTTACGCTTTTGATGGTTTTAAATTTTGTAGATTTCTTTTCAAAGTGCACTGTTTTTTGAAACTTTTGTAAACCGCCCAGAGAGCTTTGGCTATGGGGCGGTATATAAATGTAATAATAATAATAATAATAATAATAATAATAATAATAATAATAATAATAATAATAATAATACAGCCTCCATCATCCCCAGCTGGGGATGATGGAGGCTGTAGTCCCACCCAGCCGGAGGGCGGCGCCAGGTTGGGGGCAGAGAGGCTGCTGTGGACCCTGGCGTGCAGCGCAACCCAGCGCCCCGCAGCTCTTCGCCTCGCTCCGCGCGTAAAGGCGCGCTCCCCTTGCGCGGGCGGCCGCACCGGCCCGCAATCGCCACCCGTTCCTCCTCCCATCCCGGCAGGAAGGGTTAAATCCGGCGCAGGCCCCCAGCGGCAGCAGCAGCACCGCCTCTTCCAGCCCGGCCTCGCCTCTCGCCTCGCCTCCCTCCGCTTGGGCTGACGCTGCTTCCTGGGGCGTTCGCAGCCGGGCGGGCAGCGCCTGGGCCAGGTCAGGTCGCTCCGCCGACCTTCAGCAGCGGTGGGGGTACAATCCGGACCAGCCATGGTGGTCCTGAAGGGCGGAGAGAATGGAGGTGTAAGGCCCCCCCAAGAGGAGCAGCCACGAGCCCCCCTGGATCAGCCCTTTGGGTGAGTAGGGGAACGGGGGTGGGCAGCACCCTTGCCATTGTTTCAATAGGTTGGGAGCTGGTGATTTTATTGACCATCATCATCATCATTATTATTATTGTTATTATTTATATAGCACCATCAATATACCTGGTGCCGCACATAGTAAAAGAATAAAACAGCAACACCCTGCCGCATAGGCTTGCATTCTAATAAAGAGACTGCCCCAAATAGAATCAGGAATCTGATATATTTTGACATCGGGAATCTGAGCCAACATGGTGCCCCTGGGCAGCACCAGGAAGCAGCAGCAGCAGCAGCTGGCCTCTGTGGTGTGTCGCCCAGCAGCTGGTATCCAGCGGTACCATGCCTCTAAAGGTGGAGGTTCCGTTCTGCCGCCCTGGCTCCTCCGCCCCACCAAATCCGTCGTCGAAAGCCAATGTTGTGGCAGTGTCCTTAAATAACACCAAGCTCCAGTGAAAGGCTTTTGAACCAAACCCAGCTTGCTTGGCACCAGTGAGGGCAATTAGGCGGGTGTCCACCTGGGAGAGGGCCTTGTCTGTGGTGGCCCCAAACCTCTGGAACAAACCCTCATCGGAGGTCCGCCATGCACCATCCTTGCAGGCTTTCAAGAAGGCCTTAAAAACATTTCATTTTACCATGGCCTTCCCACGATGAGTATTGCTATTGATATTATTGTTGCTCTTGTTCCTGCTGGCTTTTTTGTTGGGTTTTTTGTTTTTTTTAATTGATCGTGTTTTATTTCTTTATGTATTTTATTGTTGTAAGCTGCCTTGTGAGGACTTCTACCCTGAAAGGCGGCCAAGAGATGTTTTAAATAAATAAATAGCCAGGGGGGCTTTCTCTAGGCCACCAATCCTTTGCTGGTCTCCCAGATTTTGCTCAGTCCCCACCCCTTCTAAAATGTTGAAATGCCTCTCCTAAAACTTAGTTACTGGCAGGAGGAACCTAAAGGTACAATATGTTGGTATTTGGGGTGCCCATCCCTCTTTTCCTTCAGCCCCACCCACCACTGGAATGCAGCCCCCAAAAGCTTCTCCAGAACTGCATTTGGCCTTCAGTCTGAAAAAGGTTCAACTCATTTGCTTTAGTATACTGTGAGAAAGAAAAACATACTTATAATCCTATACACTTTATATATCTATAATCCTATGCACTTCTATTATTATTATTATTATTATTATTATTATTATTATTATTATTATTATTATTTACATTTATATACTGCCCCATAGCCGAAGCTCTCTGGGCGGTTTACAAAAGTTAAAAACAGTGAACATTAAAAACAATTATACAAAATTTAAAACCATCAAAAGCATAAAATACAAACAAAAACAACAATATCTATTTAAAACAACTATTCTGGGGTTAGTTAAAAAACTCAACATATGCTGTTAAATGTTGTTAAATGCCTGGGAGAAGAGAAAAGTCTTGACCTGGCGCTGAAAAGATAACAATGTTGTCGCCAGGTGAGCCTCGTCGGGGAGATCATTCCATAATTGAGGGGCCACCACTGAAAAGGCCCTCTCCCTTGTTGCCATTCTTTGAGCTTCCCTCGGAGTAGGCACCCAGAGGAAGACCTTAGATGTTGAACGTAGTGTACGGGTAGGTTCATGTTGGGAGAAGCGTTCCGTCAGGTATGGTGGTCCTAGGTTCAAACCAGCACCTTGAATTGGGCTCGGAAACGTACAGGCAGCCAATGCAAGCGGGCCAGAGTGGGTCTCACATGCTCGAACTTTCTAGTTCCGGTTATCAGGTTATCAAACTGGACGCTGCATTTTTCTATCATACCTCCCTTTTAGCTCCACCCACCCACCCCGCAAGCTAGAGGTGCCCGTTCCAGATTTTGGGAGTAGAGCTCCCATCATCCCTGGCTAGAGTTGATGGTAGCTGGAGAGGAAGGCTTCAAATGCTTTAGCGCTGGCCATAGGGAAAGCACGCTGTTTATTCCCCCCTCCCCAAGTGTTTTAAGAGGAATAAACAGCAATAATTGCAGGTTGCAAAGACTTTTAAGAATTGGGCTGTCCAGGCCCAGACCCAACAGTCACAGAAAGCAGCCAGCTAGTACAAATCTATGCACTTTTACTCTGACATAAGCCCTGCTGTGTCCAATGGTGCTTACTCCCTAGTAAGTGTGGGTGGGATTTCACTGGGGAACATGGGTGGGAGGGTGCTGTTGCACCATGTCCTGCTCGTTCATCCCCGGCCAATGGCTGGTTGGCCCCTGTGCGAACAGAGTGCTGGACTAGATGGACCCTTGGTCTGATCCAGCATCAGGGCGCTTCTGATGTTCTCATGTGGGCTGACAGTTGTTTCTTAGGGCTTTGCTATTGTGGACGGGAAGTCAGGTGCATTGCTTCCTTTTATGGAGAGGACCGGTCCTTTTTGGATCTCTCTAGAAGCCCCAGTGGAGAGGCTGCTGTCCCCTGACCGCTGTGCACTTTCTAACACCCCTTTCAGAAAATAGGAAATGCCAGAACCCATCATTTGAAAGGGAAACAGAGCCATCCAGAATGAAGCAATACATCTCCTTGCTCATCTCTGGAAGGGAAACGCGTGAAGGAGAACTTTTGTTTGGGGGGGAAATAATAACCACACCACGTTCCTGGATTAGGGGCTACTGCGGGGCTTCCCCCCCCCCCCGAGTGACAGAGTGTTTTTGGAAGATTAAGTCAGCATTCTCCAACCTGGCACTCTCCAAATGTGTTGGATTGGAACTCCAAGCCATTTGGAAGACACTGAGGCCATAGCTAGACCTAAGGTTTATCCCTGGATCGTCCAGGGGTCAAACCTGTTCATCTAGGTGACACACAGGGGATCCAGTAACCTTAGGTCTAGCTGTGGCCTGAGTGGGGGAACGGAGGATCAAGTTGTCTTATTCCTACTATGTGAACCTTTGTTGGCTACTGCAGTCGGTAGCCTGTAGACCATCACGGAGGTGGCTGCTTCCTCCAAAAGAAGTGTGTCTGGATGACTCTTAGGCCCTGTTCAGAAGACACGTTAAACCATGGCTTTAACCATGGTGATTAAGCCAGAAAGCCGGGCTGTGTTCAGAAGACACCTTAAACCACAGCTTTAACCATGATGAATAAAGCAAAAAGCCTTATTCACCATGGTTAAAACCATGGTTTAAGGTGTCTTCTGAACGTGGCCTGGCTTCCTGGCTTAAGCACCCTGGTTAAAGCCATGGTTTAACGTGTCTTCTGAACACGGCCTAGCTTTCTGGCTTAACCACTGTGGTTAAAGCCATGGTTTAAGGTGTCTTCTGAACACGGCCCGGCTTTCTGGCTTAACCACCATGGTTAAAACCATGGTTTAAGGTGTCTTCTGAACGTGGCCTGGCTTTCTGGCTTAACCACCCTGGTTAAAGCCATGGTTTAAGGTGTCTTCTGAACACGGCCTAGCTTTCTGGCTTAACCACCGTGGTTAAAGCCATGGTTTAAGGTGTCTTCTGAACACGGCCTGGCTTTCTGGCTTAACCACCATGGTTAAAACCATGGTTTAAGGTGTCTTCTGAACGTGGCCTGGCTTTCTGGCTTAACCACCCTGGTTAAAGCCATGGTTTAAGGTGTCTTCTGAACACGGTCTGGCTTTCTGGCTTAACCACCCTGGTTAAAACCATGGTTTAAGGTGTCTTCTGAATGTGGCCTGGCTTTCTGGCTTAACCACCCTGGTTAAAGCCATGGTTTAAGGTGTCTCCTGAACAGGCCCTTAGATTTGCTTCTTGCTGAGGGGATGCAGATTGAGGCACATCTGATTGACTGTTCTGAGAGAGAGAGAGAGAGAGAGAGAGAGTGAGAGAGAGAGAGAGAGAAGAATCCCTGCATGTAAACAACTAGAATGTCAGGAAGATGGCTGGACCCAAATCCTTGTCTTTGATATGGTGGTACATTTCTATCTGTGGGTATGATGTTCTTGCTCTTTTAGGAGGGAGCATTCAGTCATGTTACTTTGCTCCCCTCATTTTGTCCCCTTTGCCAGAGTGGAGCGCTGTGGAGAAAGGGTGGATGAAGGGAGATGTAGGAGTAGGTCTAGTTTTTCCTCCCTCAGCTCACAACAACCCTGCAAGGTAGGCTGAACTAACTCCGTACGTTGAGATGCCATCTTGGTCTCGTGGCTGATGAGGGCCGGTAGTAGAGAGGGCCTTTACGGGTCAGAGTGGAGACTGCTCTTACGCCAAGGGCCGTGAACTCACTGACCATCAAAAGGCCACATCTGGTTTCCCTCCCTTGCAGAAGGATCGAAGACTGCCTGCCACCTCTGGCAAACTCTTCCACCAAACGGTTCTCCCCAGCCAAAAGGAAACACTACTACATCAACCAAGCCATCCGCAACTCGGACCTCATCCCCAAGGCCAAAGGGCGGAAGAGCCTGCAGCGCCTGGAAAACAGTAAGGATTTGAAAAGTTTAGCCTGTATTGCGCCTTTTCTAGGCAGCTCCGTCGCAGAGGTTCTCGGAATAAGGCTCCGAAGAGACACAGCTTTAAATGTGTGTCTAGAAGCTATGAGGCCTTTTTGTTTTTACCCTAGAGTAGGCGCAGGGCTCCTGATCTGGCTCGGGACCCCAGTGTGGGGAGGAGGTGGAGCTTTGAAATCTGAACTGGGCCCACCTGCACCTACTCTAGAATGTAAATTTTAAAAAGGCACCATTGAAAGCAATGTCTGTTTTGGCCCAAAGAGTTCAATGGAAAAAAACCCAAAAGCATTGTGTCTTGGAGCAAGACTGTCTCCAATCTGGTACCCTCTGGATATGTCGGACTGCAATTTCCATCATTCGCAGCCAGCATGGGAGTGATGGGAGCTGCAGTCCAACACCTCCATTGGGCACCAGATGGTGGAAACGTTCAAATCCATTTCTGAAATTTATTTCCCTCACTCCTTTGACGTGGCCCTGCTCTTAGCTTCGTGGACTTCCAGCCACCAAATTGCTCTCGTGTGTTCACGGCATTCCCTGTTGCGTAGCCTTTTGTGGGGCTTCTCCCTGGCTGTGCTTCCTGGAGGGGAAAATATGTTATTTTGGTAACCTAAAAACGATGTGAGGTTCTTCAAAACTGTCCCATAAATGCTAATTAGTGGGCAAAAAACAACAGAGAATCCCAGTGGCACCTTATTATTATTATTATTATTATTATTATTATTATTATTATTTATATAGCACCATCAATGTACATGGTGCTGTACAGAGTAAAACAGTAAATAGCAAGACCCTGCCGCATAGGTTTACAATCTAATAAAATCATAGTAAAACAATAAGGAGGGGAAGAGAATGCAAACAGGCACAGGGTAGGGTAAAACTAACAGTAGAAAGTAACAGTAGAAGTCTGCACAACATCAAGTTTTAAAAGCTTTAGGAAAAAGAAAACGTGTTTATTGTGGTAGAAACTTGCATGGACTAGTTTGCTTCACTGGACACTTGAAGTGTTATACTTGGTGATATATATCATAGAATCATAGAGTTGGAAGGGGCCTATAAGGCCATCGAGTCCAACCCCCTGCCCAATGCAGGAATCCACCTTAAAGCATACCTGTCCAGCTGCCTCTTGAAGGCCTCTAGTGTGGGAGAGCCCATGACCTCCCTAGGTAACTGGTTCCATTGTCATACTGCTCTAACAGTCAGGAAGTTTTTCCTGATGTCCAGCCAGAATCTGGCTTCCTTTAACTTGAGGCCGTTATTCCATGTCCTGCACTCTGGGAGGATCGAGAAGAGATCCTGGCCCTCCTCTGTGTAACAACCTTTTAAGTATCTGAAGAGTGCCGTCATGTCTCCCCTCCATCTTCTCTTCTCCAGGCTTAACATGCCCAGTTGTTCCAGTCTCTCTTCATACGGCTTTGTTTCCAGACCCCTGATCATCCTGGTTGCCCTCCATAGGAGGGCCCATAGGAAAAACAAGGGTTAGCAGGCCCTGAAATGTAGCGTTTCTATGTAAATCTCAGATGTATCATCAGTGATCACAAATTCCAGAGGACTAGCACCCTTAAGCCTCATCTACACCAAGCAGGATATTGCACTATGAAAGTGGTTTGAAAGCAGTATATGAAAGGCTGGAGCTACACCAAGCAGGGTATAGCAGTATGAAAGCAGTATATAGTATGTATTAACGAGCCCCAACAGTTGTCAGTGCACTTCAATGCTGCTATAAAGCAGTCGTGTGACTCCTGCCTTTTATATACTGCTTTCATACCACTTCCATAGTGCTATATCCTGCTTGGTGTAGATGAGGCCTTAGTTTATTGCAGTAAAACCAAGATGGAGCTTTGTGGCACCTAAATACTACGAAAAGGGTATAATTATTTATAGTTCTCACTTTATACTGTTAGTTTTACCCTACCCAGTGCCTGTTTACCCTACCCTGTGCCTGTTTTCATTCTCTTCCCCTCCTTATTGTTTTATTATGATTTTATTAGAATGTAAGCCTATGTGGCAGGGTCTTGCTATTTACTGTTTTACTCTGTACAGCACCATGTACATTGATGGTGCTATATAAATAAATAAATAAATAAATAATAATAATAATAAGTTGTTGTTTTAAAAAAACCTTTGCATTTTATAATTTTCATAGTTTTTAAAAAAGTGTGTTTCTTGCTTTCTGTCTCTTGTCCGTCAACGGAATAGAACACTTCATGCATCTTTCGAAGTGGCTTTGAACCCACACAAGCTTCTGCAATAATAAATCCATTAATCTTTTAGACTTCACAAGACTCTATTAGCTTTTCTTTGCGATGGATTAACCCAGCTACCCGTCCATTCCGCTGGAACAATTCGATAGTGACTTTTCTCCGATATCAAACCTGCAATCATAACAGGATAGGTGCCGTGGTGCCTGCCCGGTCACTAAGGAGCCAATAACTATCCCTGGTGGGCACAATGTCAGATCTGGGGTGTTGCCATTCAGTGTCCCAGTTAGCTTGCTGAAGAGGTTGAGCCTGTACATTTCATCATAAATTCTGTGTCTTTTACAGCACGTTACCTAATGACCTTACTTGAGCGGGACGAATGCACCACGGAAGAAGGAGAGCTTGCCCACCCCGCCACGCCTAGCATCTTCACCCAGGCCTGCAGCAATGAGACTTACGTGAAAGTACGTGTCGTGTCTTTTCAGAGAGCTCCAGAGCCACCAGCTCGTTTTATTCGATGCTTGCAAATTGGATGCAGATTCCCCTCCCGTTTTGAAATTATCTCTCTCTCTGCACTCCCCAGCTTTGCCTCTGTTCATGATAGCTTCACCTTTGTGCAGACTTCCTGAGTGAATGGGTGATCCAGTGCGAAGTTAAAGCAAGCCACTTTGCAAGACCTCATTTCCTCGCAAGGCAATCCAAAATAAACTGCAAAACCTGAGTTGCCAGATCAAAGCAAACCTTGTTAAACCTGAACTTGGAAGTAGCTCACGCCCAGTGCTTTTAGCATCTTCAAGGATATGAATTTTTGGTTTCAATTTTTGTGAACCACCCAGAGAGTGGAAAAGTAATAAATAAATATGTTCCAAATGAATAAGAGCATTAAACCTTAAAGGCGCATTCTATGCATGTATAGATGAGGAAAATGTCCTCCCCAATACAGTGCTGGGAGTTGAAGGGTTCTTTTCAGTCTAAACATGCATAGGATTGGGCCCGTTCAGAAGAAACCTTAAACCACCATGGCTTTAACCATGGTGAATAAGGCTTTTTGCTTTATTCACCATGGTTAAAGCCATGGCTTAAGTTGTCTTCTGAACACAGCCTGGCTTTCTGGCTTAACCACCCTGGTTAAAGCCATGGTTTAAGGTGTCTTCTGAACACGGCCTGGCTTTCTGGCTTAACCACCCTGGTTAAAGCCATGGTTTAAGGTGTCTTCTGAACACGGCCTGGCTTTCTGGCTTAACCACCCTGGTTAAAGCCATGGTTTAAGGTGTCTTCTGAACACAGCTTGGCTTTCTGGCTTAACCACCCTGGTTAAAGCCATGGTTTAAGGTGTCTTCTGAACACAGCTTGGCTTTCTGGCTTAACCACCCTGGTTAAAGCCATGGTTTAAGGTGTCTTCTGAACACGGCCTGGCTTTCTGGCTTAACCACCCTGGTTAAAGCCATGGTTTAAGGTGTCTTCTGAACACGGCCTGGCTTTCTGGCATAACCACCCTGGTTAAAGCCATGGTTTAAGGTGTCTTCTGAACACGGCCTGGCTTTCTGGCTTAACCACCCTGGTTAAAGCCATGGTTTAAGGTGTCTTCTGAATGCAGCTTGGCTTTCTGGCTTAACCACCCTGGTTAAAGCCATGGTTTAAGGTGTCTTCTGAACACAGCTTGGCTTTCTGGCATAACCACCCTGGTTAAAGCCATGGTTTAAGGTGTCTTCTGAACACAGCCTGGCTTTCTGGCATAACCACCCTGGTTAAAGCCATGGTTTAAGGTGTCTTCTGAACACAGCTTGGCTTTCTGGCTTAACCACCCTGGTTGGTTGGCATTTGCCCCATTGCATTATGGGTGGATTCTATGCAAATGAAGCAATGACACATCCCAAGCCTTTCTCCCACCAGCTCATCCACTTCTGCACTCAACTATTTCAGACAGGGTTTTTTCTTTTTTAAAAATACATTTTTAAAATTTTGCAATTCAGGATTTGGAGGCAGGAAAGTAATGGAAATAGGAAAAAGGGTTGTGTCTGTAAAATTCAGAAGGAAAAACAAACCAAAACACCTTGTTGTTCATGCTAGCTTGGAAATACCTCCTCCTGTAGCCTTTAAATACCATCCAGACTGAGAATCTTGTAATTTGTGCTTCGTTTGGCAGCACTTATACTAAAACTGGAACGATACACAGAAGGTTAGCATGGCAAGGATGAAATGCAATTGGTCCATATTTTGCAGGGTTTTATCAGTCTCTAAGTGCTTTTGGGGCTCTGCCATAGCAGTGATTGACTAGAGAAGGGGGGGAAACTATTTTGGCCCTGGATTCAGAGGGGAAAATCAGGGTGAAAATAAAACAAATAATTAAATAAAAACAATTTTTAAAAAAGGCAGAAGAAAGAGTGGAAGAAATCCTGTGCCTTTGCTTCCAGCCTGGTTAGAATCATAGAATAGTAGAGTTGGAAGGCGCCCATAAGGCCATCGAGTCCAACCCCCCGCTCAGTGCAGGAATCCACACTAGCTCCGCAGGGTTTGGGGATTTCGCGGTTCTTCTGCTATGGATTCTCCCTTCATGTCCCCGTAGGAAAGCTCCGTTAATCCATTTGAATTCCAGTCCCTTCAAGGAAGTGACAGCCCAAATAAAAAATCAGGAGGGCTTGTAACCATTTGCCCTTTTCTCATAAAACTTAATTGTGCTGGATGCCAGTTCTGCAAGGGTGGCACGCAGCCCTGCCATAAAACCACAGAGCGGCCGACGTCATGATTGTAATCCACAAGGAATGTAATCCATGACTGAAGAGTGAAGGAAAGTGTTGACTAAGGGAGATGACGAGTAAAGGTCAGGGGAAGACGTAGGGCTTAGTCACACCTGCTTGTTCCTGGCCATCTTGCTTCTTTGCACAATGCTTCATGTGTGCTTTGAAAGTCCTATAGAAACCACTGTTGTTGCATAAATAAATCAGGATGTTGGCACAACCTCAACAGAGGTGACGTTTGGTGGACGTTGGAAGGAGATAACCACTCCCTGTTAGGATAGGTGTCTCTGAGGATAAAAACAGGATTCTCCATGTCTTTTCCCCTTAAAAAACAAATCTCGGAGCAGAGGCAGTGAATGTTGAGGGCCATACTTCCCTGCCCAATCATTTTCCTTTGTAAATCATAGAATCATAGAATAGCAGAGTTGGAAGGGGCCTACGAGGCCATCGAGTCCAACCCCCTGCTCAATGCAGGAATCCACCCTAAAGCATCCCTGACAGATGGTTGTCCAGCTGCCTCTTGAAGGCCTCTAGTGTGGGAGAGCCCACCACCTCCCTAGGTAACTGATTCCACCGTCGCACTGCTCTAACAGTCAGGAAGTTTTTCCTGATCATAGAATCACAGAATAGCAGAGTTGGAAGGGGCCTATAAGGCCATCAAGTCCAACGCCCTGCTCAATGCAGGAATCCACCCTAAAGCATCCCTGACAGGTGGTTGTCCAGCTGCCTCTTGAAGGCCTCTAGTGTGGGAGAGCCCACAACCTCCCTAGGTCACTGGTTCCATTGTCGTACTGCTCTAACAGTCAGGAAGTTTTTCCTGATCATAGAATCACAGAATAGCAGAGTTGGAAGGGGCCTATAAGGCCATCAAGTCCAACCCCCTGCTCATTGCAGGAATCCACCCTAAAGCATCCCTGACAGGTGGCTGTCCAGCTGCCTCTTGAGGGCCTCTTGAATCTTCCCCTTTCAAGTCTTGCCCCGAACCTGGCAGAGGCCTGGGGTTTGGGGGTGGGTGGTTTTTGGAACCTATGGATGTGGGAAGCCTAAACAGCGGTCCCTCTTCCACCTTCTAAGTGCCAGTTAAGTTAGCCTTCTCTAACCTGATGCGCTCCAGATGTGTTGGACTACAACTCCCATGCTTGCTTGGGATGATGGGAGTTGTAGTCCAACACGTCTGGAGGGCACCGTGATGGGGAAGGCTGATTTAGTAAACGTGTTCCTAAAACTACCGTCACCAAGATACCTCTTGGTGACTAGTTTTGGGAACATGTTTACTCAGGAAAGGGTTACTTCTTGAAGCAAGGGCTGCCTTTTGAAAAAATTGTCATTTATTCCTTATGTGGCAGAAATGCAACGGAGCCAAATACCACTTTAAAACAATCCTATAGGATGCACCCTGGAGACTTGTATGCCTCCGAAGTCGGAGGCTTACGAGTATCCAATGCAGAGCAGGAGGCATTCCCTGCATTTGAGCTAGATGGGCGATTTTGCCTGTCTAGCAGGAGCTTTGGGGAGGGGGAGAGAGGGAGGCTGGGGACGGCTGGGGATACCTCATAGCCCCACATCCCCAGTCTCCTGCCCTCCCCGCCCCCAGGAAGTCCCCCCTTTCAGCTCCTACAAGCTTGCAGGGTTTCCTGGCTCCGAGCTTGAAGCCCTGTCTCTGAGCTTGGAGCCAGAAAACTGAAAATATCCAATGTCCCCCAGACACAGTCTAAGGGGCCTAGGATTGCTCACCCCATCAGTTTATTGATCTGCCAACTAACTGGATTGAAACATGCAGCCTTAAAATCTCTAGTCTTGTTTTAATTGGATTTTACTGTTCTAAAATTTCATACTGGTTTTAACATATTAATGGTTTAATGTGTTTTAGAATTGTATATTTATTGTTCTATTTTGGATGTATGATTTCATCTGTACGCCCCCCTGAGATCCTTGTGATATAGGGCGGGATATAAATGTTTAATTAATAGTGTTCTTTATGGCTCACTGCAACCAGTGTTCGTAACAGGGTAGGCATGAGGTTGTGTTACACATTTGTGTGTCTCTTGGCTAGATTTGGAATGACTTCATGAACCGGTCCGGTGAGGAACAGGAGCGAGTCCTTTTGTATTTGGAGGAAGAGGCTAGAAAGAAGCAGAAAAGCAAGCTGAGCGACAAAGCTGAGGTCAAGTGGAAAGGTATGGCAGCTGATTCCTCCCAAACAGACCAGACGTGGCAAAAGGGGCGGGTCTCTAGTGATGCTGGAACCACAGGAAGTGGCCACCAGCTTCAGGGGCATCGAGGGTAGGCAAGGTCGCACATCTGCTGAAGGCCCACCTCCAGTAGCAAGGGAACCCTGGCGTCGGTCTGGAAACAAAGCCCATTGAAGAGAGACTGAAAGAACTGGGCATGTTTCACAGAACCATGGAATCGTAGAATAGTAGAGTTGGAAGGGGCCTACAAGGCCATCAAGTCCAACCCCTGCTCAGTGCAGGAATCCACCATAAAGCATCCCTGACAGAGGGTTGTCCAGCTGCCTCTTGAAGGCCTCTAGTGTGGGAGAGCCCACAACCTCCCTAGGTAACTGATTCCACCGTCGCACTGCTCTTACAGTCAGGAAGTTTTTCCTGATGTCCAGCCGGAATCTGGTTTCCTGTAACTTGAGCCCGTTATTCCATGTCCTGTACTCTGGGAGGATCGAGAAGAGATCCTGGCCCTCCTCTGTGTGACAACCTTTTAAGTATTTGAAGAGTGCTCTCATGTCTCCCCTCAATCTTCTCTTCTCCAGGCTAAACATGCCCAGTTCGTTCAGTCTCTCTTCACAGGGGTTTGTTTCCAGAACCTTGATCATCCTGGTTGCCCTCCTCTGAACACGCTCCAGCTTCTCTGCTTCCTTCTTGAAGAGTTGGTGCCTGGAGAAGAGAAGATTGAAAGGTTGTCACACAGAGGAGGGCCAGGATCTCTTCTCAATCCTCCCAGAGTGCAGGACATGGAATAATGGGCTCAAGTTGCAGGAAGCCAGATTCTGACTGGACATCAGGAAAAACTTCCTGACTGTTAGAGCAGTACAACAATGGAACCAGTTACCTAGGGAAGTTGTGGGCTCTCCCACACTAGAGGCTTTCAAGAGGCAGCTGGGCAACCATCTGTCAGGGATGCTTTAAGGAGGATTCCTGCATTGAGCAGGGGGTTGGACTCCATGGCCTTGTAGGCCCCTTCCAACTCTACAATTCTATGATTCTATGATCCGCTTCACCACTGTGGTGAAGAGAAGGCAAATCTATTTATTTATTACATTTATATCCACCTTCTTTCCTCCAAGGAACCCAAGGCAGTGTACATAATCCTCCTCCTCTCCATTTTATCCTCATCACAACAACCCCGTGAGGTAGGCTGGGCTGAGAGTCTGTGACTAGCCCAAAGTCACCCGGTGGGTTTCCATGGCCGAGGGGGGACTCGAACCCGGATCTCCTGACTCCCAGTCACCTTAGCCACTATGCCACACAGGTGTTGCTTTGTGGGTTTCCTTCTGCATCACGCTTTCCTTCTCTTCCTCTCTGCCACTGCAGAGCACCCCGCGTACTCGCCCAAAGAGTGTTTCCAGCGCATCAGCAGGCGCTTGCGAACGACGCTCAAGCGAAGCCGGATCCCCATGGTATGTTCTTCCCTCTTTTGTATCTGGTCTAGATGGCAGGGCTCCTGCAGCTTTAACTGTTGTAATGAAGAGGGGATTTCACCAGGTGCTGCATGCATACAAATGACACCTGCTGAAATTCCCTTTTCTATCCAACTGTAAAAGATACAGGAGCTCTGTCCTCCTTTTCATATGGTCACCCTAGGAATATGCCTTTCTCTCCATGCCAGGAAAAGTTTCACCTGCTAAATTTTTGAGTGTCGGGCTGCTGTTAAAGGTGTCGGAGCAGGATTAGAAAATCCCAGATGCGTGCCTTACCTGGAAGGCAGAGAAGTTGCATTGCCAACTCTCCTAAGCTCCGTGCAGATTTCATAAAAGATTCGGCAGGAAGCAACGCTTCTTTCCTTGCTTCACCAACGGATCTCTGTGCCTGCTTAAAGGCTTAGGAGCAGACTAGGTTGGCCTTTCCTGGTCAGATGGTAACCCTATAGAACAACCATTTCACAACAGGTTGCATTATATTTTATGTTGCTGGTTGTGTGTTTTTTATGCTGCTTCTCAGCCAGAGATGCTCAGCAACGTAATTATAAATACTATTGATTAAGGAGCCAGCAAAAATAAACAGCTAGAATACAGGAGCGGAAAACTCAATTATTATTTAAGAAGTCGACCTGAAAAAGGAAGTTTGTTTCTAAAAAGTATGTTGGCTTGTGGGTAGATGCCCCGTGGCACTATCGTGGATTGGGATCACTTTTGGGCAGAGATTGATCTATGACGTGATTAACGGGTCTCTGAAAAATTGGGAGGAGAATTCCCCTGTATCTGGGATTGATCGATTGCTGTGTTAGAATAGGCTGCCTCTGTGGAAGCTAATGTCCAGCTTTAAACGATGATTCCTTTCCTTCATTTTAGCCTTTTTATTGTTTATAGAATATACTAAGGTGTGAATAAAAAGTTTCCTCTCTCTCTCTCTCTCTCTCTCTCTCTAGTATCAAAAATGATGATATTGAATTGGAAAATAGCCCTCTAATATCCTTCATTCTCTATGTTGTCTAGCTTTTATTTTATATTATTGTTATTGTTGTTGTTATTATTATTATTTTATTGCAAATCCCATATTGCCATGGGAGTTAGTAGTCTGAAAATGATTGGATAAAAATATATTTGGCTTTTTCCCTTGTTCTTTTTTAAAAGACCATTTACTATTTCTTGGATGTTGAGGTCAACAACACATGATGTAAGATTTCTCTCTCTCTTCTCCTTCTGGTGTCCTTTCTGCTTTTTCTCCTCAGCTTCTCTTCCTCCTCCTCTGTCACCAACTGATTTTTCTTCTTCAAAGGAGTTCTGTGCCTGTCCTTTCATTGGCTCAGCCCTCTTAAGAACTCGCAGGAGTAAGCATTATTACACTTGCACACGTACACTGTGTCGCATATTACATCACACCCACAGTATGCATTAAACTCCCCTTTGCCCAGTCTTTCTCCTTTTCCATGCTGCCCAAAGCTTGAGCTGTTCAGATTTTCAAAACTTTTTTCTCAAGCTTTCTTCTCAAAATCAATCTGGTAGAGCTCAAGAAAGACGTCGTACGCTACCGTATTCTTGTAGTAGTAGTAGTAGAAGAAGAAGAAGAAGAAGAAGAAGAAGAAGAAGAAGATTCATCACCATTTTTCTTCTTGCAAGAAACCCAAAGCTGCTTACATGATGTTCCTTCTCTCCATTGTAGCCTCTCAACAATCCTATGGTATTGGTTAGGCTGCGTCTGTGACTGGCCCAAAGTCACCCAGGGCCTTGCTAGACCTACCGGATAATCCGTCTGGGAGTCGGGGCGACCGCACGCTACAGCTAGCGCGCGCCGTCGCCCTTTTCCAGACGTAACACGCGACGGGGCAAGGGAAAGCCCCATTGCGTCCGCCATTTTTTTTAACCTTAAAGGGCCATGTGCATAGGAGCGCACCGCCGGAGAAGGTAGGTTTTTTTAAAAAAATAAATATAGGGTCCCCACTCCCCCTGCCCCTGATTCCCCCCCACACACACAATGCCTGATGCCCCCCCTTGCCCGCTCGCTTGTCCGTCCTCCCCCCGTCCGCCATGCCTTGTCACCCGTCCTTCTTTCCCCCCGTCCCCGATGCCCTGTCCCCCGTTCTTCTTTCCCCCCCGTCCGCCATGACTGTCCCCGTGCCCGTCCTTCCCCGGCCGCCATGCCCATGCCCGTTCATCTTCCCCCACCCCCTATCTGCCATGCCCATGCCCTATCTTCTTCCCCCGCCCCCCGTACGCCATGCCCATTCTTCTTCCCCTGCCCCCGTCCCCGATGCCCATGCCTGTTCGTCTTCCCCCACCCCCGATGCCCGTGCCCATGCCCGTTCTTCTTCCCCCCCCTCTCCTGCCGGGTCCAGCCTTTTCCCTGACCCCTATCTCCCCCCCCCCCGTGATTCCCCCCCCCCCGGCCCAATGGGCACAGCGCTCCTATGAGCGTTGTGCCCAGTCCGTGGCTTCTCCCGGCTACTCGCGAGTAAGCGAGCAGCTGGGAAAAGCCACGGAAGTCGCTAGACTTTCCGCAGCCCCGGCCTCAGCGAATCCGCTTATCCCGGGTTAAGGGAGGTCTTAGCCGGCGTCATCTGGATCCCCTGTGCATCATCTGGATGCACAGGAGGGAGACCGGGCCTCACAAGACCTCGTCTAGCAATGGCCCCAGTGAGCTTCATGGCTGAGTCCCAGTCTAACACTCCTGAGTCCCAGTCTAACACCCTAGCCACTACACTACACTGGTTCTCACCATACTTATTGCAAGGGTTCTTGTTGGGATAATTTAATTTTAAAAGTTATTTTGTCTTACATTTCTTAAAATAATTAAAATACAACTAAGCTTGGAAAAAATACACATAGGAATACAGACACATTTTCAGAAGTCTTTGAAATTAGGGAGAGCCAGTGTCAGAACAATGAGGCTGAAAATGATTGAGCAGAGACTACTGTATATAACAATTGAAGCAAAAATGGGAAGAACAATTAATAGAAGGCAAATAGCTATGGACACCGAAACATGTTTATTTCTATGCATTCTACTGTTTGCATGTAGAACAAAAGAAAAATTCTACTAGTTCTAGGATCAAATATTATACAAGTCAATTGACAATGAACTATGCAAATCTAGAGCCAGGGCTGAATTTTAGATCAAAGTATAATGATTAAATCTTATTTTAACTAGGTTTATAGGTACTTGTAAAAAAAAAAACCTGTCAAAATGTTATATCAATATTATGGCAATTTTATAACTGCCTACCCCTCTGTGCAACTGAGTTTGACCAGTACATTCTTACTATTCCAAATGCTTTCCCTAAAGAAGAAAACGTTTCAGTTTATAATTATGTGACACGCACACAAAGAACTTTCTCTTTGAACATCATCTAGTTCTAATCCTTCACATTCTCCATTGTGTTGGTTCGAATTTCTCTCTAGATTCATCAGAGATGGTCTAAAACTGGCGTAGGCATGTCTTCTTCCGTATCTTCTGCCTTTAATCGTCTGATATTCTCCTGCTGGTTTTGGCCATGTGGGCTTTCCAGCTTCCTGACCCATTGTGCAATTCAGCAGGGTCTGGTTAGAAAAGATGCGAATCTGATCGATATTCTCCCAGTAGCCTTCTTCCTGCCATCTCCTCAGTCCATCTGACCTATCATTTTATTTGTCCATGAAACCCGCTTCCCCTAAGCCAAAGGCCAACCCAGGGGTTCTCAAACTTTCCACTTTCATTTGAAAGAGCCGAAAATGACTGACACACACATACACCAGTCACAAAATAGCAGTGTTGGGAGAGCCAGTCCCCAAATCACGTGAGGTCCTGGTTCCTCTCTATTCGGCCCTGGTTAGGCCTCATCTAGAGTATTGTGTCCAGTTCTGGGCTCCACAATTCAAGAAGGATGCAGACAAGCTGGAGCATGTTCAGAGGAGGGCAACCAGGATGATCAGGGGTCTGGAAACAAAGCCCTATGAGGAGAGACTGAAAGAACTGGGCATGTTTAGCCTGGAGAAGAGAAGACTGAGGGGAGACATGATAGCACTCTTCAAATACTTGAAAGGTTGTCACACAGAGGAGGGCCAGGATCTCTTCTCGATCCTCCCAGAGTGCAGGACACGGAATAACAGGCTCAAGTTAAGGGAAGCCAGATTCCAGCTAGACATAAGGAAAAACTTCCTGACTGTTAGAGTAGTACGACAATGGAATCAGTGACCTAGGGAGGTTGTGGGCTCTCCTACACTAGAGGCCTTCAAGAGGCAGCTGGACAACCATCTGTCAGGGATGCTTTAGGGTGGATTCCAGGGGGTTGGGCTGGATGGCCTTGTAGGCTCCTTGCAACTGCTATTCTATGATTCTATGATGGCATACTGAGGTGGAATTTGGCCATCTCAGGCCCTTTCTACACCTAAGCGTTATCCCAGGCAAATGGAGGGATCATCCATCACCCTGCTCCTGGGATCCCCTGTGTGGCATTTAGATGTGCAGGAACGATCCCGGAATATAGGGCTGGTGTAGACATGCCCTCAGCTGCCAGCTACTGATATAACTTTTGTAAACTGCCCAGAGAGCTTTGGCTATGGGGCGGTATATAAATGCAATAAATAAATAAATAAA
Source organism: Elgaria multicarinata webbii (assembly GCF_023053635.1). Taxonomy (NCBI): domain Eukaryota; kingdom Metazoa; phylum Chordata; class Lepidosauria; order Squamata; family Anguidae; genus Elgaria; species Elgaria multicarinata. The sequence continues at coordinate 7,729,024 of NC_086193.1, read as the reverse complement.
TAAATAAATAAATAATGTTTGTATTGATACCTAATTTATTTCTTTATTTAAAACATTTATATCCCGCCCTATATCATTGAGATCTCAGAGCGGCGTACAGATAAAAGCATACAGTATGAAACAATAAATATGCACCTTTAAAAACAAATTAAAACCCTCTCTGGAAATTGCTAAATCCTGTGCCACCACTGATTTCGTTGTGGCAGGCAGTTCCATAATCCAACTTTCCTTAAGTTAAATATAGATATTGGTTCTGGAGGTATCATGCGTCAGCACCCCACCCCAGTTTCAGGCTGAGATTGCTGTTCCAGAGGCTCTAAGTGGAGGATTTCCTATTTTCTACTGTTTTCCCCACATGCGTCTCAAAGCGTTCTTAAACACATCCCTGTTGTTTCTTGCCCCCCATTTCTTTCACATTTCACTTGTAATGAACTGGCTTCACTGCCAGTTTCCTTCATCCTTCTCTCCTGCTGGTGGTACTGGGTGGGCTGCAGCATTGAGACCCATCTGAAAGTGGCTGGACTGAGTCCCACCAGTGGCCCCCAGCCCAGAGTTTGAGAAATGCTGACTTAGACCACAACTAGACCTAAGGTTTATCCCAGGATTGTCCTGGGGTCAAACCTGTTCATCTAAGGGCCTTGCTAGACCTACCTGTTAATCTGGTGGGGAGTAGGGGCGAGGCCACGCTGCAGCTAGCGCGGGCCGTCGCCCCAGTCTACACATGACACGTGACGGGGTAAGGGAAAGGGAAAGCCCCGTCACGTCGGCCAGTTTTAAAGAAACTTAAAGGGGCCCTGTGTGCAGGACCACACCAATGATAAGGTAAGTCTCTTTTTTTTAAAGGGTGCCCCCAATTTCCCCCCAATGTCTGATGCCCCCCGCCCGCTCACTCGCCCATCCGCCCCCCCACTTGCTCGCCTGCCCCCCCGCTCGCCTATCCGCTCACTCACCCCCCCACTTGCTCACTCCTCCTCCCGCCTCCCCGCTCGCCCGTCCTCCCCCTTGCTCACCCGTCCGCCTCCACGCTCGCCTGTCGGCCCCCTCGCCTGTCCCCCCACTTGCCATGTTCGCTCGCTTGCCTGCTCACCCGCCCACCATGTCCAATGTCCCCTCCACCCACCCACCCGGCCGTGATCTCCCCACCCTGGCTCTGCTCTTCCCCCCCATCTCTCCTTCCTGGTCCGCTCTTCCTCCCCCTGGTCCCCATCTCTCCCCCCCACCGCAGTTCCCCTCCCCCAGCCCGATGGGCACAGCACATAAGTGCGGTACCCGGGAAAAGCAGCGGAATGGTCCACACGCCCGTGGTCCCAGCCTCAGCCCGACCTGAGGCCGGGACCGCGGGAAAAACCGGGCTAAATGGGGTTTCACTTACCCCGCGCCCAGGGAAGTTTCACCCCTGCCTGACTCCAGGATCCCCTGTGCGTCATCTGGACGCACAGGGGCGAGCACCGGGCTAAATCTCCGTCTAGCAAGGTCCTAAGTGCCACACAGGGCATCCAGCGCTCAGGCAGGGACAAACCCGGGATTAGGGTTGCCATTTTCTGAATCCACAAAACCGGGACAATTTTGGAGGGGGGCGGCTAGGATTTTTTTTTTTTAACTGAGCAATATGTAAAGTCTAGGGAAAGAAAGAAAGCTATCTAAGCTTAAATTATCTAACACTGCAATCCTATGTGTATCTACTCAGAAACAAATCCCATTAAGTTAAATAATATGCATAGGATTGCAGCCTAAAGTACTTAAGCAAATAAATAATAGGCAAAGAACAGTCTAAGCAAACAAACAGGAGGAAAAAAAGACACTAAATTATATTTCTCCGCTAGTTCTCAAAAGCTAGAGGAGACTTCAATATGGAGGCTTACACTCCACTGAGCAGGCTCAAGGCACCATTTCGGAGGTTGGAATGGCCAGATGGAACAGGAATCCGGGATTCTTGACTGACTGGCCGGGACATTTTGGAAATGCTTGGAAACCATGACATTCCTGGTTTTCCGGGACATATGGCAACCCTACCCGGGATGATCCTGGGATAAACCTTAGGTCTAGCTACGGCCTTAGAGACTTTCCCCTTCAAAAGCAGGCTAACAAGATCATCCCCTCAAAACAGGCCCTTTGCCTTTTAACAGGTCCTTCTGCCTTTAAACATTTCTCTTCTCCCCCTGAATAGAAATAGATTCTCTCTTTAGTCTCCAAGCAACAGCCTTACCTCACCCCCTGAAGATGTTATGATTAAATCATTGGCTCCATTCTCAGGGAATTACCAGCAATTATCTCTGGCCTCAAGAAGAAAAAGCAAAAAATAAATAAATTATATTCTTTAGTCCTTGCTCCATAAAGGCAATTATTTCCATCATCCTTCAATCTTCTCTGTGCAAGGAATAAACCAAATCTAAGACTGAAGGCTCATCTACCCTAAGCAGATATTCCACTATGGAAGTGGTATGAAAGCAGTATAAAAATGCAGGAGCCACACTGCTGCTTTATAGTGGTATTGAAGTGCACTGACAGCTGTTGGGGCCCATGCCATATACCGTATACTGCTTTCATACCACTTTCATAGTGTTATATCCTGCTTGGTGTATTTATTTATTTATTACATTTTTATACCGCCCAATAGCCGAAGCTCTCTGGGCGGTTCACAAAAATTAAAACCATAATAAAACAACCAACATAATAAAACAACCAACAGGTTAAAGTCACAAATACAAAATAGAGTATAAAAAGCACAATCAGGATAAAACCACGCAGCAAAATTGATGTAGATGTGTCACGGGCCCCAGCAGTTGTCAGTGCCCTTCAGTACCACTATAAGGCAGTAGTGTAGATCCTGCAGTGCACTTCATAGAATCATAGAATAGCAGAGTTGGAAGGGGCCTACGAGGCCATCGAGTCCAACCCCCTGCTCAATGCAGGAATCCACCCTAAAGCATCCCTGACAGATGGTTGTCCAGCTGCCTCTCGAAGGCCTCTAGTGTGGGAGAGACCACAACCTCCCTAGGTAGCTGATTCCACCGTCGCACTGCTCTAACAGTCAGGAAGTTTTTCCTGATGTCCAGCTGGAATCTGGCTTCCTTTAACTTGAGCCTGTTATTCCGTGTCCTGCACTCTGGGAGGATCGAGAAGAGATCCTGGCCCTCCTCTGTGTGACAATCTTTTAAGTATTTGAAGAGTGCTATCATGTCTCCCCTCAATCTTCTCTTCTCCAGGCTAAACATGCCCAGTTCTTTCAGTCTCTCTTCATAGGGCTTTGTTTCCAGACTTCAATATCACTATAAAGCAGTAGTGTGGCTCCTGCCTTTTATATACAGCTTTCATAGTGGAATATCCTGCTTGGTGTAGATGAGCCCTGAGATTAATTTTCCATCTTCCAAGTGGCTGCCGTGGTGGGCCTGGCCAGCCACAAAATACCCACTTCCCTCCCAGAAGGTGTACTTGTGAGACTGACAGTAAAGTCACTTGCCCAAGAATCTAAATACAAGGCAGAGGTGGTTTCTGAGCTGCAAAACACCATGCCACTCTTTGGAACTGAAAGAAAGAAGGCACCACTTTGCTTTGCAGCCTGCCAGTTATAAAATAATTTTAAAAATCTTAAATTAAAATCAAGAGGGGCAGGGAACCCGGCACGAGGCAAGAGAAGTGTCCATGTCCACCATTTTGAAAAGATCAGGCTATTTTAGTAAGGCTAAGTAGAAGTCAGAGAGTCTTTCATGCCAGGACATTTGTCCAATGCCTACCTAACACATCTCTGCTTTCTAAAAAGTTGAGCCAGCCTTACCCAAGCTGGGGCCTTCCAAATATTTTCCCTAGCATTCCTGACCATTGGCCATGTTGGCTGGCACTGATTGGAGTTGGTCCAAAAACTTCTAGGGGGGACCAGGTGAGTGAAGGCTGGCTGAAAAAAAAATGAATATAATAATTAAAGGCTTGAACAGTGACATTATATTGAAAATACTTCCCCAAATTCTGTCGATTAACCCCTATATGAAATAAGGCTTTGGCAACTTCTGATATCTGTGCCGTAGCTTGGGGCTTCGGACACAAAATACATCCATTCTGGACATCCCCCATTATTTCGTGAAGATTCAGTTTAGTTAAGCGTAAACTGATGGTCCATTTTATCAAGGAACTATCTATCTGAATCACGACACAATCTGCAACTCGTCGTTGGGCTATAATTCCAGTTAAACAAATTTGCAAATCCAGGCTAGGTAATTTCCCTCCAAACAGCTGAAAAAGGGATCCTAAAGCAGACGGAGGCAGCTTGCGGCCCTCCAGATGTTTTGGCCTACAGTACACATCATCCCACAAGTTTGGCGTTGCTCGCTAGCGCTGATGGGAGTTGTAGAGGGCCACAATTTCCCCACCTCTGGCCTTAAGCAAGCCCTGTCACCTTTTCTCACGGTAGGGCCAGCTATGTGAAGATTAGGATTCAAATCAGCCGCGGTCCCTTTAAGATGTCCAAATGTGCCATTGGAGAGTCTCCAAAATGCTGGGTCCTTAATGGCGCTCCCCTTGAGGTCTGTCTTGGGTAGACATTTCCTTACTCGCTTCCTCAGTGTACCACCATGCATCCCTGCTTAAAAGACCTTGCTTCTTATTTTTGTAGGGGACCCTGGAAGGTTTGGAGGAGGAGTTACTGGCCTTTTTCTCCGCTAACCCTCACGCCGTCTACACGGCAATGATGGACAATAGGTAACAACGGTTTCCATGTTTCTGGCTGGTTTGCCATTGCTTTGGCCTTGGTTACACTCGGCATGCCAAAGTTTCTCAGTGTTTTAGACCACAGTCTATGTACCCTCGCCATGTTTGTTTGTTTGAGATGCGGGGGTCCCCAAACTTTCTGGGTCATTTGGAATTTTGAGAGAATGTTGTGGGCACTCTCATAAAATGGTTGCCATGGGGTGGGGGCGTGCCCATTTATAAAATGGCTGTCATGGTGCGCATGGCCGGTTACAAAATATTCTTCTCCTTTTTTGGGAAGGCATATTGGTGAGACTAAAAGAAAAGTAATGTGCCCAAGAACCTAAGTACAACGCAGAGGTGAGGGCTGAGCTACAAAATACAAAAAAACCCTACATTTCTGAACCCAAATAAAGATGCCGCTGCAGGTCAGCCTTTCGCTTTGCAGTAGGCGAAGCGAAAAATAATTAAAATCAGGAGGAGGAAGGAGTCTGGTGGGCAGAGGTGTCCACGGGCACCATGTTGGAGACCCCATGGCTAGGTCATCCTTACAAATGACGCTATGCTGCTCTAGCCACCACACTCCATGGTTGGGCCTCCAAGCTTGCGCTTGCCCGCAAGCCTTCTTGCAGCATCAGCAGCTGGTGCAGGATCCAGCCGCTGCTGCAAGAAAAGAGAGAGAAAGACCAGGGTGGACTGCAAGCTCAGAGCTCCGGCCATGGAGTGCAGTGGATAGACTGCCTTTGCCAAGGATGCTTGTCCTACTTTAGCCATCATGCTCTGCGGCTGGGCAGCTGAGCTCATTCATGCATCTTGCCTGCCTGTTGGTTTCTCTCTTGTTCACCTCACAGCAGCAGCTGGTATGGGGAAGTAACAGGAGATGCATAAAATAACGCTGAGGGTTGGATGCAGCCTGCAGATGTTCACACGTCTGGCATCACAGAATGGAGGTGGGGGGGACCTTCCTCCAGCAACTAAAAGCTAAGTCCCCATCAGCCTTCAGAAAGGCACAACCACCTTCTTAAGTTTAACTCCACAGTCAATGAGGATTAGTATGTTTTTTAAAAAAAGAAACTTTTTTTAATGGTGTGCAGGGCGGTGGGTTTAAGCCTAATGTCCATTTGGGTTCCTGCTTAGTTGGTCTGAGGTCTCCAGAGAAAGATGGAATGCAGGGCGTTGTTATTGGCCAGTTTGTTTGCGGCCGATATACTTGGAGATATATATATAATATCTGCTCCCACTCCAGGATGTCATTGGTGAACCTGTTGGAAAGGTTAATAAAATGTCTTTGCTTTCTTCCTTGCAGCTTTGAACGGCTGCTCCTTCATGCCCTCTGCCAGTACATGGACCTCGCCTCTGCCAGTGAGAACTAAATTCAATTATATATATGTGTGTGTGTGTGGTGTGTAGGTTTTTTCAGCTTGCTTGCTGCTCCCGTACCATTATCTCTTTCTTCCAGTGAGACCTTGGCCTCCTCCCAGCTTACAATCTGGCCTTCCAGGTGGATGGATAACCAAGCCACTCGCAAATACCCATTTAAATTGATGACCTGGCAGTGTAGAGGGCATTCTCAGGTCCTTAAAAGTTGTGAGAAGGACCCTTGGAAGGGATCCAATTCTAGTGCTAGGTTAGAATCATAGAATAGAATAGCAGAGTTGGAAGGGGCCTAGAAGGCCATTTAGTCCAACCCCCTGCTCAATGCAGGAATCCACCCTAAAGCATCCCTGACAGAGGGTTGTCCAGCTGCCTCTTGAATGCCAGAAGGTTCTGGCTGGCAGGTCATGGCTTAGCCCCCAAACCTAATACAGGAACTGTGACATTTTTGTGAACTACCCAGGGAGCTTCGGCTACGGGACAGTATAACAATCTAAGAAATGTAATGAAATATCAATAAATGATTGGGTGCTTCTGGGCATGTATAGTTTCCTTCTCCATTTAGTAAGTGCAGCCAGTCTCTCCGTAAACTGTAGGGCAAAGTTTCAAGGTCAGAAACAGGGTGGAGTGACTTCTTGGAGGGGCTTCAGCTCTGACCCCTCTCACGGCCTTTTTCAGAAGAGGCATCTAAAATTTTGTTCGCTTGTTTAATAAAATGATGCCCTGCCTTCCAGTTTTACAGTAGCTTGGGTGGCTTACAAGCAATAGTTAAAACAATTTGCATATATAATCAGCAAGAGGCAGAGGCATGTATTTGCCCTCCTTTCGGCTGCAGGTGTTTAAATAAGATTTGTATTGTGTATGTGTGTAACTGGTGCATGGAAAAGGACTATTTAAAATGTACGCCGGTTGTGTAATAAGCCTTGATAACCCATTGGCAGTTCCTTGGACTAGACCTGCCCCGAGGGATGCTGGGAGTTGGTCTGCCAGTGCAATTAATGTTGCCAATACTATTAGGGTAACCCTATGAAAAGGAGGACTGGGCTCCTGTATCTTTAACAGAAACTGTTTTTAACTGTTGTAAACCTCCCAGACAGCTTCAGCTGTGGGGCGGTATATAAATGTAATAAATAAATAAAATAAAATAAATAAATAAATGGGAATTTCAGCAGGTGTCATTTGTATGCATGCAGCACCTGGTGAAATCCCCTCTTCATTACAACAGTTAAAACTACAGGAGCGTGGCCCTTTTTTGAATCTGGTCAAAAGGGCAGGGCTCCTGCAGCTTTAACTGTTGAAGAGGGAATTTCCCCAGGTGCTGCATGCATCTAAATGACACCTGCTGAAATTCTCTTTTCTACACAACTGTTAAAGATACAGGAACTCTGTCCTCCTTTTCATAGGGTCACCCTAATACTATTAATGCTGCCAATGTGATTAATGTTTTATGCCATTTCTGGTCATATAGGAAAGTCAAAATTGGGCAGGATGCTATGAATTGGAGGGGGCGTTTTTAGTGGCAATTAAAATTATTATTTTTAAATCTTTTTATCCCAAGGTTCCGACTACGAAGGCAAACGCCAAATGAAGGTCAGCAACAAACACACCAACTTTTTGCCGCCTGACCCTCTGCTTTCAACTTACCTGGAGCAAATGAGCTGATGTATTGGAAGCCCTGGCCGCCTGGATCCTCTTTCGACATCCATGTTTCCATTGGCGTTTTAGCGTTTAAAAACAAATGAATAAATCGTGTATTGTGGGGAGTAGGGTTAGCATGCTTTTGGGGCGGGGGGGGGGGTTTCTTCCCAGCCCCCCCCAAAAAACACTGATTTAGCAATCTGTTGCAAGCCAGAGACTGCTATTGACTTGAAGAGGACCGGAGCAATTTGTGGATCTCCTAAAAAATGTTGCACATGGTTGCCTAGCAACTGTCTCCCATCTTTCTTCTGCTGGAAGCTGCGGAGGAGAGGACCAGGACCTAAAGGCAGTTGCTAAGCAACCATCTGCTTCTTGTAGTTTCCCCTCCATTGCAGTAGGCCTCAACTGGAAGAGCTGCGCTTGCAATGTTTTATTTGATTTAATTGGTTAGTTTAATTGATTTTAAAAGACTTTCAGTTTAAAGACATGCCCCTGGTTTAGTCAGGAAGCAGTTCTTTAAAAATGAATTGTTTTTAATAGCTTTTTTAAAAAAATAAATCCATGGCTGATATAGTCGCCATCTTAGAAGAGGTTTTCCTGCTCCTTCAGAGGGAATGCTTCTTTTAAAATGGAGCTTGCTCCCTTGGGTATGGGTGTGCTCTTAAAGACAAAGAGGGATGCTTTGATTCCCCTCCAGAATTAGTTATCCATATTCAAATTTATGCAGATTTATGGATTCCTATTCATGTTTACACAAAAGCGAGTCCCGTCTGGGTTTCACCCCCGAATTGTATGCACTCTCTTTATAAATTAAATTTTAAAGAAAATTCTCAGGTGATCAATTGAATGCTGTGTTTTAATCAGGCACCAACACTATAAAAAAATTTTTGGAGGGAGGGGATGTTTTCTGGGTCCCAGGATCAATTGAGTTCCTTTAACCTGAAATATGTAAGCTTGGACCTCATTTAACTGTAAGGGTCTTCAGCGTTTATATCGCCGCCTTTTCATTCAAGAGGGTGCAATGGTGAGAGAGCATTGCTTTCTCAGATCAATTTGACATAGTAGCTGCCCTGTTTATTTCACGTTTGATGAGAAAGCCTAAAAACATGTTCTTTTCATAAGATTTTTTGTGTGCAAACGTTGAGGAACGAAAGCACCCACCCACACACATGCACACACCATGAGCCCTGTCCTATCTGTCCCTTGCACAAGCAGCCAACACCCCCTTGATTTTCAAGAGCATCTATTTATATGTCAGCTGGTTTTAAAAATAAGCTGGTGTCATTCCTTGGCTTTAAAGGAGAAGGGCAAAAAGAGGACCTTAATGGCTGGTTTTAGCTTTCGGTTGGGTTAATTGAGCATCCACCCACAAAATGTGGATGCCTTAAATTCTAAACAGATTCCTGGACAGTGGAGGCATGTGTGTGTGTATGCTTTGCTGCAACTGGGCAGGTCTAGTGAATCATGCAAGGAGAGCGTAATGAAAATCGTTCTCTGTCTTTAGAGGAAGACTGCCATGGAACATGAAAGCTCTCTTTTTTAGTTGCAATAGCTCATGGCACCAAGAGACTTTGTCTGTCTCACCCTTCATTTTTATCAACACACTCAGAGGTGCGCTGTTTTGGTGCCATGTCCCACTTTGGTGCCTCTGTGTCGGAAAAGCCTTCCACACTTTTAATCCACATTACTTCACTGTGAGACGCTTGGTTTTTGGAATTATGTCTTGCACGACTGTTGTGAGTCCACAATCTGGAATGTTCCTGGCAAAGACTATAGCACTGATCCATCTGCCACCAAACTGCCTCATTTTCGTAAACGTCAAATGACAATTTCAGAGTTCCTTTTATTCCCCCTTGGCAGAAGCCAACACATTTTGTAAAATGTAAGATAGGGTATCTTATATAATATATATGTGTCTGTACGTATGTATATGCCAATAAGCTTCAAGGAGAATTGATATGGGTATATCTTCACCGCCCCAAAGTGCTGTGTGCTGATAAGATGGCTCTGACAAAAGCTTGTCCTCTGTACGTTGGCCTGTTTTTGACAGGATGGATATCTCTTGTATCTTGTTTTTAAATTTGCTCTCATATATATCAATCATTTTGCAAAGTTTTGCTCCTCCTCACATCTGGGTTCTCTTGCATGCTAAAAAAAAGTGGTGAACCAAAGTTGTGTGTTTTTGTTTTTCACTCAGGCTGCCAAGCTAGCAGTGTCTACTTGAGAATATTCTGCTTATTGTGAGTTGTGGGTTTAATGAAGTATTGTGATTCAGAGACTGTTTTGAAAAGATGTTTTACATTTTTTTTTGTAGATATGGATCTTCTGTACCCTTTCCTTTATTTGGTGGAAACCCTTGAGTGAGAGATGGTGGGAGCAGTGGGATTTTACCAGGCAGCCGCTTTCTTTAAATAAACTGGCTCTACTTGTAAGTAAGCAAGTGGTGAAACTTTTCCTGAATATAGGAAAAGCTGCAGGGATAGGGTTGCATATTTGAAAGCTCCTCTATGGGAGAAACCTCTGCATGTAGAAATCTAGCCTGTAAAGGAGATAGTTTCTACGTAGCTTATTGTTTGGTGTGCTAGTTTTCTGTGTGCAAGAAGAATGGCAAGGCGGGGAGCGTTCAAACATCCCCTCATACATGCAGTGCAGTGGTACAGTCCAGCCAAAGCTGTACTACTTGCTTCCAGAGAATGTATAAACTGCCCCCAAGGTTGGATTTTGTGACATCAGCAAACCATGGTTGCTTTCATATGAGCTGTTTCTATGTAAATAAATATTGGTGCTTTTAAGAGCTGTGTTATTTAATTTCTAAATGCAGCACCTTGCAACCGTTTCAGACTGTTAACTTTGAGCGCATTTCACCAGCGGTGGCTCCCGCGCTGCCGAGCAAACAGAACTCCAGCAGAAGAAGAAGCCTTTTACAGTAAGGGCAAAAACTTAACTTGATGAATTTCTGTATCGTACACTGTTGTTCAATGCACAGAGCACAGGGGTGCACAGCTCATCTCATTAGGGTGTGCAGCTTTAAGGCCCCGATTCTAGCAGTGGGGAGTGGGAAAGTGCACTTTCTGGGGCATTTACGCTCATTCCGGAGGCTCTGGAAAGCACTTTCCTGTCCTCCTTATAAGCCCCAATTCGAGCAGAGGAGGGCGCAAGAAAGCAGAGGAGGCCCCGGGAAATTAGGTGTGCCTGGACACACCTGGCATATCCCATGAACATGCCTATGGCACAGAGCTATGAGGAAAAGATAACTCCAAGTAACTTTGAGACTCTTTCTGGAACAGTGGGATGATGGATGTAGCAGCATCAACTAACTTGGGAGGTCATTGTAGTGTCTTTCACTTACTTTATCCATCTGCTGAGGATAAAGTTGATTGGACACCCAGGAAAAGAAGCAGGGTTGTTGTATTACGTGAATCAGGTCTTTCAATTGATATATAAACATTGGAATTTTGTGGAACAGAATATTTTCTATAAGCAGGCAAAGTTGCAAAACATGAAAATTTCAAAAAGTGTCCACAATTTTGGCCATCACTGTATATGTTCATTGTTCCCACTATGGGGGGCGGGGGGCGGCTTAAGAAATAATAATAAATGTTTTAAAACAGGCTCTGGAAATGCTCTGGGGATTTGGAAGGAAGTTGGTGGGGTCACAAGCTCTAGCCAATAAGCACTTACTACAGCTGGCCTCGCTCTTTCAGAGCTCGCTCCAAGACAGAAAAAAATACGTTATTTTAGTAATGGCAACACGAGGGAAACATCTCTTTGAAATGTTGCCATGAGCTTCAGATTGGCATTATACTATTCTGTGTGTTCTTGACCGGGGAAGTGATCCATGAAGGTGATGCATTATGCTCCTGGTGCATAGTGTGTCAACTGTGATTCCGCTCAGTTCGGTGAAAACTGCATAGCTGCTTCCTTCCTTTATAAATATTGCCCATTTCCACCTAATATGCATGCAGGGTGAGCTATGTTACCAGCAAATTTTAATCTATACAAGGTTTCCAACAATGCAGAGTAACACAAGCGTAAAACCAGCAGCTGGGGGAATTTTGTAGAAAGGAGTTGGGGATGTACAAAATTATGCCTGGTGTGGAGAATGTGGACAGGGAGACATTTTTCTCCCTCTCTCAAAATACTAGAACCCAAGGGGGTCATTCCATGAAACTGATGGGTGGGAGATCCAGGACAAATAAAAGGAAGTCCAGGATGTTAGTTGGGTAGGGTAAAACTATACTGTTAGTTTTAAACTATACTGGGTAGGGTAAAACTATACTGTTAGTTTTACCCTACCCAGTGCCTGTTTGCATTCTCTTCCCCTCCTTATTGTTTTATTATGATTTTATTAGATTGTAAGCCTATGTGGCAGGGCCTTGCTATTTACTGTTTTACTCTGTACAGCACCATGTACATTGATGGTGCTATATAAATAAAATAATAATAATAATTATTATATGAACAGCTAAAAGATGCTGATAAACTGGAAAGGATGCAGCGGAGAACAGATGCAGAATCCAGGAGCACCATTCAATTTCAGAGAAACTCTTGCAGTCTTCATTTCAGTAGTGGGCAGGGCTGAAAGCAAAATGGAGTGGGAACAAAAAAACCCAAAATACCAGCATAAGAACATAAGAGACATTTTGTATCAGACCAAGGGTCCATCTAGTCCAGTATGCTGTTCACACAGTAGCCAACCAGCTGTCAACCATGAACCGACAAGCAGGACAAGAGTGCAACAGTACCTTTCCACCCATGTTCCCCAGCAACTGGTGTACATAGGCCCAGAGCCACCAATACTGGAGGTAGAATTGTAGAGCTGGAAGGAGCCTATAAGTCCATCAAATCCAACCCCCTGCTCAATGCAGGAATCTACCCTAAAGCATCCCTGACAGATGGTTGTCCAGCTGCCTCTTGAAGGCCTCTAGTGTGGGAGAGCCCACAACCTCCCTAGGTGACTGGTTCCCTTGTTGTACTGCTCTAACAGTCAGGAAGTTTTTCCTGATGTCCAGCTGGAATCTGGCTTCCTTTAACTTGAGCCTGTTATTCCGTGTCCTGCACTCTGGGAGGATCGAGAAGAGATCCTGGCCCTTCTGTGTGTGACAACCTTTTAAGTATTTGAAGAGTGCTCTCATGTCTCCCCTCAATCTTCTCTTCTCCAGGCTAAACATGCCCAGTTCTTTCAGTCTCTCTTCATAGGGCTTTGTTTCCAGACCCCCCTGATCACCCTGGTTGCCCTCCTCTGAACATGCTCCAGCTTGTCTGCATCCTTCTTGAGTAGTGGAGCCCAGAACTGGACGCAATACTCAAGATGAGGCCTAACCAGGGCTGAATAGCGAGGAACCAGTACGTCACGTGAGGACAGGGGACATGTCAGCTAATAGCCAGTGTTGCTTTCTCCAGGGGGGCTGTCTTTATGGTGGCAGGTTGCTGCCACAATGATACAAACCCCTGTGCTTTCACTGCTGTGGCATGGTGGCAGCTAATCTTGGCACCACAGGGAAAGTGCAGGGTTTCCAGTGCCGCTTGTGTCACCTGTCCTCTGCCTGGGCAGACAGCAACCAATCGGGTCACCATCTGCCTATCCATGCCTCTGCTGCAACTCCAGAATGAGGCTTAGGGGCTGTTGACTTGAATATCCTCGCCTCACTCCAGAGGAAAAAAGTCGGGTTAAGTCTCTGACTTTTGTTCTCTGCAGCTTCAGTGGAAAGCCCCAGGGTGGTGCACGATTGCTTCTGCGTTGTATAATCGACGCTGCGCCACCGTGCACCCACCCCCGGAGTTTTCCGAGCATTTAGGCAGCCCCCAGGTATTTCCATAACCACTTTTTAAACTCATCCAAGTTGGTGGCCATCACTACGTCTTGTAGCAAATTCCATAGTTTAATTATGCACTGTGTAAAAAAGTCCTTCCTTTTACTGTCCCGAATCTCCCACCAGTCAGCCATAGGATGACCTCTTTGGGTTCTAGTATTATGACCAGAATCCTTTCAGGGGAGAGAGGCCTCTTTAAAAACAGATTGAATACCAGTTAACTGGATAGATGAATCACCCACTACCAGTACCTCTTTCTCCTGTCTGAGTAGAAACACATGACAATGAAAAGATTTATATTATATTGTCTGAGTTTGAAAATATTCTGGTTCTGAGCTCCGCATTGCCATCGCTTCCTCACCCAACATTTTGAATGAATGCCACAGGTAGCTGGAAGCCATCCATAAAAGGAACTCCTAGCTATTGGGATCTGGTAGAAATTTCCCATCCTCCTGTCGAAATTAAGATGCATGAGTGCAAAAGAAAATATTTGAGAGGACATTTGAGAAGCAAAAAAAGAATGGCCACAAATTTAGATATATTTCTTTTTTCACCATTTTTTAAATATTCATATATGATTTCTACACAGCCATATAGCAATGAATACATATTATATATATACACACACAGCAGTCTCACTGACCTTTTAAAGGCCTTTGGGAATGTCAACAAACACTATTTACTTGGAGGGGCATCTAAACACACAGGAAGCCCCAGGGTGGATGCGTGGTGGTGCCCATTATATGACACCACTGCAATCGTGCACCCATCCCGGGGCTTTCTGCTGAAACAGCAAAGAGAAAAAGTTGGGGACTTAACCCGGCTTTTTTCTCCGGAGCGAGGCGAGGACGCACAAGACGATGTAAAAACAGCCCCAAAGCCTCGCTCCAGGCCCGAGATGGCCATCTAGAACCCTTCGCTCAATCCTCACCATTGGGATTACCCAATGCCACCCTGGGGAAGGGAAGCCATGGGGTTTCGAAGGGACACGGCATCAACCCAGCACCGTGAAGACACCCTCTTGGACTTCCAAAAGGCTTTTGACAAAGTCCATCACCAGAGACTCCTGAGCAAATTTAGCAGTCATGGATTAAGAGAGATTAAATAAATGGCAAGTTCTTCCAATGGAGGACATAAACAGTGGTTCTGTATTGGGACCAAAGTTTTCCAACATTTTCCTAAATGATCTGGGATTAAGAATGGGCAGCGAAGTGGCCAAGTTTGCCGATGACACCAAATAATTTAGAGTGGTTGGAACAAAAGTGGTTGGGGACTGTGGGGCTCAGTCCTGGGCCCAGTGCTTGTCAACATTTTTATTAATGATTTGGACGAGGAGGTGCAGGGACCACTTCTCAAATTTGCAGATGACACAAAATTGGGTGGGATAGCTAATATCCTGGAAGACAGAAACAAACTTCAAAGTGATCTTGATAGGCTGGAGTGCTGGGCTGAAAACAACAGATTGAAATTTAATAGGGATAAATGCCAAGTTCTACATTTAGGAAATAGAAGCCAATGCCCTGCCCTACCTGTTGCCTGGCTTTATGCTTCTCAATCAAGCAATTGGGAGCAATGCTGAGAAAGAGAAGGGGGGAATAGTACCTGGTGACAATGGAGGTGAGAAGCCCCCCCCCCCAAAAAAACCCTGAAGCCAGTACTGACACTGGATGGAATGGCAAAGCCCTCTTCTTATTAGGTCACCTTGCTCTAGTCCAGGGGCGGGCAGAAAGCAGCTCTCCAGGTGTTTTGGACCTCAGCTTCCAGCATTCTGGGTTACGCGCCACACCGCCTGAGAGTTAAAGCCCCAAACATCTGGAGACCTGCCTTCTAATGCTCACCCCTGCTCAAGCCCCCTGCAAACAAGGCCGCCTGGAGGCCCAGCATTGGGCAAAAGGCGGGATACAAATAAATATAATCATCATCATCATCATCATCATCATCATCATCAAAGCGTATCAGAGGGCGCACCTGAGGACTTGGGCGCATGAAGAAAAAGCAACATGTCCGGTGGGCTTCTGCCGGGAGTATTTGCCATTTGCACCCTCATTTCGGGCAAGTTGTTTTTGCGCTTGGCAGGTATAAATAGACCAATGGAGTCATCCTTTCTAGAGGCAGTAAACAAAGCCTCCAGCCCTTTTCTCATGTCATGTATTAATTTTCTCCATGGAAAGATTGCAGTTAAATCAAAGAGATATTGAAAGCTGTACACAGTGCTCCAGAGATGATTAGTTGTTAAACACGGTAGCGTGATGGAGAGATGTGAGGTTGCAAATTAGCTGCTGTGTGTTTATTGTTTATTTATTATTTATTTATTTATTACATTTCTATACCAGCCAATAGCCGGAGCTATTGTAGACGTGGGGGGAAATTTCCTTCTCCCCACCCTCAGAGAAAAAGTGACCAGGAGCCAAATAATGGAGGTGGATGGGACTGCAGCCCAAAGTATGCACACAGCTTCTCCATATGGGGCTTTTATCCTGCAGTTGGGATTGGTTACACATGGCCATTTGTGGGTCCTTTATGTTGTCAAGCTCCCATGATTTCTGATCTTTATTCTGGGTTTTTTATAAAAAGATTGCGGACAATGAGCTATGAATATCACAAGTTGACTTTCTCCGTGAAAAAGGAAGTGCAGCTATATCACAGTGCCATCTAGTGGCTGTACAATGTAACATATACAGCTTGCAGATAAAGGAACTCCCTGGGGAAAAGAAAAAAAGCAGAAGTGCATGAAAAAGGGTGAACTTAATCCCATAAAAAATACAGAAGCAGAAGCCCTACTAAAGTTGTGAGATAAAAAACCTGGTGTGGAGAAGCCCTTACACATCCCATTTGCACACATATACATAGCTTTTATCTTGCCCTCTTTTCTGTTTTGAGGCCAGCAAGTGCCCTGGTCAAGTCTCAGATAGTCCCAGGTATAAACAAAGAGAGAAGCCAGTCATACACGAGAATCCGGATAGCGTAGTAGAAGAAGGCAGGGGTGAGGTCAAAAGCAGTCCAGAGGTCAATCCGCAGAAGTCAGTTGTGCCAAGTGTCAAAACCAGTCAGGGTGTCCAAGAGGGTGGTCCAGGTGGGTCGTCAACGGTCCAGGAGTCAGCAAGGTCTGGAGAAACAACAACCCTGTGAGGTAGGTTGCGCTGAGAATATGTGACTGGCCCAAAGTCACCCAGTGGGTTTCCATGGCCGAGTGGGGACTAGAACCTTGATCTCCGACCCCCAGTCTAACACCTTAGCCACTACACCACACTGGCTGTATATAAACCTGAAACACTGCATAACCCTAAGCCATGGTGGTTAAGAATTTTGAGCTAAGCATCATGGCTTAGCGTGTTGTCTGAACAGGCCCTGCGTGGGCTTCCCTCCACAAAAGCTTATGCCAGAATAAATCTGTGTGCCTTTAAGTCTCTTCGTTGTTTATCCTAATTGAAAATATACCAAATTTCCCTGGGAGTAAGGCTCATTGGATATAGCGGGTCTGACTTCTGGTTAGACATGCAGAGATTTGTACAGTTAAAGCAGCAATCTCTGAAAAGATAGACTATTGTTGCCCTTTCAAAAAAGCATAAATGTGATCTGCCCAAAGCATATATTTTGCTTCCAACATAGAATATACACACACAGTGGCTATGAATAGAACTGTCCTGAACCGCCACATAAGAGGGGAAGTTTTTGTGTGTGCCATGAAAGAATAATCACGGCTCCTGGGCCCTCTGACCTTTCTAGAGACATTCAAGGACAATGCTCTTTCTAAACACTTTCCATTTTTTTTGCTGGCGGACTCTAATGCATTATTGACAGCTCTGTTGTAGAAGCACGATTGATTTTGTTTGGCCCACCTGGAAAGCTTTAAAGGGCAAAAAACGCACAAAACCAAAACACGACGGTGTACATGTGCATTAATCGTGCATTAATCGCGTGAGGTCCTGGTTCCTCTCTATTCAGCCCTGGTTAGGCCTCATCTAGAGTATTGCGTCCAGTTCTGGGCTCCACAATTCAAGAAGGACGCAGACAAGCTGGAGTGTGTTCAGACGAGGGCAACCAGGATGATCAGGGGTCTGGAAACAAAACCCTATGACGAGAGACTGAAAGAACTGGGCATGTTTAGCCTGGAGAAGAGAAGATGGAGGGGAGACATGAGAGCACTCTTCAAATACTTAAAAGATTGTCACACAGAGGAGGGCCAGGATCTCTTCTTGATCCTCCCAGAGTGCAGGACACGGAATAACGGGCTCAAGTGACAGGAAGACAGATTCCAGCTGGACATCAGGAAAAACTTCCTGACTGTTAGAGCAGTACGACAATGGAATCAGTGACCTAGGGAGGTTGTGGGCTCTCCCACACTAGAGGCCTTCAAGAGGCAGCTGGACAACCCTCTGTCAGGGATGCTTTAGGGTGGATTCCTGCATTGAGCAGGGGGTTGGACTTGATGGCCTTGTAGGACCCTTCCAACTCTGCTATTCTATGATTGTGTGATTCTATGCCTTGCCTGCTCTCAGCCTTCCACGTCAAGGCGGTAGTTTTCTCTACTGGGAAGCCAAAAAATTAAAATGTTTATTTCAGGACCAACGTCAAGGGTAGGCCTGGCCGGGCACCTACCTAGGACCCACATTCCCGAAGGGATCCCCTGTCAAAAGTCTCCTGGAGTTGTGCCTCCTCTTCCCATCACAACCTTCTTGTTCCCCTGCCTCTCGCGTGGGCCCAGAGAACGTGGTAAGAAGGAGGAGCAGCACATGGCCTGGCCTGACTCTTCGCCTGTCAGGCAAGGAAGTGGCAGCAATGATAAGGAGGAAGAGGAGGAGCGAGACCAGCTGGTGGCAATGGTGGTGAGCCACTATAGACTCTCCGAGGGAGGGGCCCCATGGGTGGTGTCTTGCCCAGGGCACTGATGGTGACGTAGGGGCAGGCTCACCTGGAAGCAGGCAGCCTTTCAGATATCCTGGCCTCAAAGCTCTTTAGGGCTTAAGGGTAAAAACAACACCTAGGATGTTTTTAGGATGTTTTAACAATGTATATTATATTCTTCATTCAGTTTTATGTATATTTGCTGTTGTTCCCCACCTCGATCAAAATGGAGAGGCAGGTAAGAAATTATTATGATTATGATTATGATTAAATTGGGCCTGGAAACAAATTGACAGCCAGTGCAAGGCTGGGTGTAAAACGATCTGTTTAATGTATACCAGACAACAGCCTGGCTGAAGCATCTCCTGC
Source organism: Elgaria multicarinata webbii (assembly GCF_023053635.1). NCBI lineage: Eukaryota > Metazoa > Chordata > Lepidosauria > Squamata > Anguidae > Elgaria > Elgaria multicarinata. Next base: position 7,710,305 of record NC_086193.1, on the reverse strand, counting down.
AGACTGATAGCTGGAACAGGGAGGTTTGAGCATATAACACCGATTCTGACCCACTTGCATTGGCTGCCTATACGTTTCCGAGCCCAATTCAAAGTGCTGGTTTTTTAACCTATAAAGCCCTACATGGCTTGGGGCCGCAATACCAGATAGAACGCCTCTCCCAACATGAACCTACCCAAACACTGTGCTCAACATCTAAGGTCCTCCTCTGAGTGCCTGCTCCAAGGGAAGATCAGAGGATGGCAGAAAGGGAGAGGGCCTCTTCGGTGGTGGCCCCCCGACTGTGGAATGATCTCCCCCATGAGGCTCGCCTGGTGCCAACATTGTTATCTTTTCAGCGCCAGGTCAAGACTTTTCTCTTCTCCCAGGCATTTTTAACAGCATTTAACAACACTAAGTTTGTTTGTTTTTAACGGCCCTCAGAACTGTTGTTTTTAAATGGATACTGTTGTCTTTATACTGTTGCTTTTACGTTTTTTGATGGTTTTAAATTTTGTATACTTTTTAATGTTCGCTGTTTTTAACTTTTGTAAACCACCCAGAGAGCTTCGGCTATGGGGCGGTATATAAATGTAATCTATCTATCTATCTACTATCTTCTTCTTCTTCTTCTATATAAATAAAAATGTAAATGTTCGTTTGTTCCTAATCTAAAATCTCCGAAAGTTCTTCACCGATTGCTTTGAAATTTTGACACAACGTTGCATTCGAATACGCGTGTGTTTTTATGTAACTATATTATATATGGGGACAAAAGTGTGTCTTAGAATCGAAGAAATAGGGTATATAAAAGCCCAGAGGCCTCCTCCAAGCCACTTATGCAAATAGGAGAGAAGTCATTGTGACATCACCAACCAGTAGGCCAATCCACTGCCTCTGCCTTCTCTCCTATTTCCATGTTCTCTCCTATTTGTCACCATCTAGCGATGTTTCTCGGAACTGCAGCCTTCTATGGAAGTTCCAAGTTCTGAAGAAAGGTAACTGCCAGGAGATTCCAGCCTAGCAGAGGGGCCAAAACCCACTAACCTCCTCACCACACCTGTGACAGGTAAAAACATTCTTTTTTTGAAAAACAGCGCCATCTGTTGGACGTAAAAGCAACACATGCTATACTACATATTGTATGATTCATTGAAACTCCCATGTGCAACATTTCCAAAGCATCCAGCATGGGAAAAGTATTGCAAAAATGCAAACTTATTGTTTGGGATGAATGCACAATGGCACACAAAAAATCACTCGAGGCTCTTGATAGATCATTGCAAGATTTGCGAGGAAACATCAGACCATTTGGGAACACAATAATCTTGCTTGCAGGAGATTTCAGGCAAACATTACCTGTAATTCCTAGATCAACACCAGCGGATGAAATAAATGCTTGCCTGAAATACTCTACTTTGTGGCGACACGTCAAGACGTTAAAATTAACTACAAATATGCGTGTCCAGATGCAAAACGATCGATCAGCTGAGATATTCTCACGTCAATTGCTGGAAATTGGGAACGGAAAGGTGCCAGTTGATCTGACCTCAGGACGAATTTCATTGCCTCATAACTTCTGCAATTTAGTGACGTCAAAAGAAGAATTGCTTGAAAAAGTATTTCCCAATATTCAAACCAATTATAAGAATCACGATTGGCTGAGTGAACGAGCTCTTCTTGCGGCCAAGAACAAAGACGTCTACGAACTTAACAATATTATTCAGTCTAACATTCAAAGCGAGGCAGTCACATACAAGTCCGTCGACACTGTTGTGGAAGCAGATGAAGCGGTTAATTATCCAACAGAATTTTTGAATTCACTCGATCTGCCAGGGATGCCACCGCACGTACTGCAATTGAAAATCGGCGTGCCAATTATCATGTTGCGAAATATCCACCAGCCAAAGCTTTGCAACGCCACGCGGCTTGCAGTAAAAACATTACTGAGCAACGTCGTAGAAGCAACAATCTTGACAGGACCTTTCAAAGGTGAAGATGTCCTCATTCCTCGCATTCCTATGATTCCAACGGATATGCCATTTCAATTGAAGAGATTGCTATTCCCCATTCGATTGGCGTTTGCAATCACCATCAACAAAGCTCAGGGCCAATCTTTAGAATTGTGCGGTTTCGATCTAGACACGGATTGGTTCTCACATGGACAATCATATTAGAAACGTGCGCTTTCTCTTTTCTTTCTTTTCCATTTAACCAGACTAAGCCACAGCAACGCGTGGCCGGGTACAGCTAGTAAATAAATAAATAAATAAATAAAATAAACAGAAGTTTCCAAACACTCTTCAAAGGCAGTTTCATGTGGTAGCCTAATGGTTGGTTGTGTTTGTCGCATTCAATGGGTTCTGTTATCTGGGCCAGAGTGAGAGTGAACTAGCAGGTTGCAGTGCTGAACAACTCCAGTGGGCTCTGATAATTTATTTATTTATTGCATTTATATCCCACCTTTTTTCCTCCAAGGAACCCAAGGTGGCACATATAATCCTCCTCCGCTCCATTTTATCCTCACAACAACAACCCTGTGAGGTGGGTTGGGCTGAGAGTCTGTGACTGGCCCAAAGTCACCCAGTGGGTTTCCATTGGCCGAGTGGGGACTAGAACCCAGATCTTCCAACTCCCAGTCCGACACTCTAACCACTACACCAACCATGCCTACCAGTAATGTTGGCCCCGAACGGCGCCTTCCTCAATCTGCTGCCCTCCAGATTTGTGGCTTAGGTCTGCTGGGAGTTGTAGTCCAACACACCTAGAGGGCAACAGGTTGGAAAAGACAGCGTTAACATGTGGACAAGTTCTTTTCTCCCCGGACCTTGGAGAGGTGGGGGCGTGATGTCTGTCTGGAAGCTGAGAGGTGAATTGCCAGAAAGTGGCAATTTGGTGAGCTAAAAGCGGATGGGCGAAAGCCTCAGGAGAGTATTCCATTGGGGCGTTTCAGGCCTCTGACTCCCCCTTCTTAATGTGATGACTGTGCTAGTGGCTGGATTTTTTTAACTGAATAACCATTTGGCAGGAACAAGTGTTAATTAAATCTGCCTATAAGGAGCTAATAAGAGCCTCTCCAGAATGGTTAATGTTCAACATTATTTTGCGCTCCTCTCTTTCTTTTTGGCTGTAATGTTTTTCTGAGCTTCATCCTCTCTATGTTCTTTGCAAGGATGTGGTATATTAAAGCTCCATCACACCGGGGGTTAACATGCTCCCTACCTTTGTGTTTCCGTTCCTCAGTTACCCAACGAGCAGGAGGCCCACTGAGTCCACTGTTGGAATGGCGCTGCTTCTCCTGCACATAGCAGGAGAGACCAGCGATTCCGAGTTTAAAAAAACATCAGATTAAAGAGGGGGTGTTTTGTCGTGCAAGGAAGGCCAGGAGGGTTGAGGGAGGCAGACGCTGCCATGGGAGGGACCTCAGCAAACTCTGTGAGTGCCCAGGAATGAGAGTGCAATAAAATGCTCGTTGGATGGAGCTTTTTATGAAAAGACGGTGTAGAATCATAGAATCATAGAATAGTAGAGTTGGAAGGGGCCTACAAGGCCATCGAGTCCAACCCCCTGCTCAATGCAGGATCCACCCTAAAGCATCCCTGACAGATGGTTGTCCAGCTGCCTCTTGAAGGCCTCTAGGGTGGGAGAGCCCACCACCTCCCTAGGTAACTGATTCCACCGTCGCACTGCTCTAACAGTCAGGAAGTTTTTCCTGATGTCCAGCTGGAATCTGGCTTCCTGTAACTTGAACCCATTATTCTGTGTCCTGCACACTGGGATGATCAAGAAGAGATCCTGGCCCTCCTCTATGCGACAACCTTTTAAGTATTTGAAGAGTGCTATCGTGTCTCCCCTCCATCTTCTCTTCTCCAGGCTAAACATGCCCATTCTTTCAGTCTCTCTTCATAGGGCTTTGTTTCCAGACCCCTGATCCTCTTGGTTGCCCTCCTCTGAACACACTCCAGCTTGTCTGCGTCCTTCTTGAAGTGTGGTGCCCAAAACAGGACACAATACTCTAGATGAGGCCTAACCTAACTTGTGTTTGGAGAAGGAATCTCGTATCGTCGCAGCTGTTCATTTGGTTTTTTTGTAGGCATTCAGATAATCCAGATGTTAAAAGATCCCAATAATCTATCCTTCCCAAAGCTAGTAGCTTTCAGATGTGTTGGACAGCAGCTAGCAGGATTCCTGGCTGTTGGCCATGCTGGCTGGGGTTGAAAGCAGTTGTAGTCCAACACATCTAGAGTGCACCAGGTTGGGGAGGGTCAATTTAGAAGACTACAAAATCTGGCAAACTGTTCATGTTATTCACTATAGCTAGGGGGACCCTATGAAAAGGAGGACAAGGCTCCTGTATCTTTAACAGTTGCATAGAGAAGGGAATTTCAGCAGGTGCTATTTGTAGGCATGCAGCACCTGATGAAATTCCCTCTTCATCACTACAGTTAAAGCTGCAGGAGCTATTCTAGAGTGACCAGATACAAAAGAGGGCAGGGCTCCTGCAGCTTTAACTGTTGTGATGAAGAGGGAATTTCACCAGGTGCTGCATGCATACAAATGACACCTGCAGAAATTCCCTTTTCAATACAACTGTTAAAGATACAGGAGCCCTGTCCTCCTCTTCATATGGTCACCCCTACTATAGCCCCTGAAATAATTTCCTTATACAAAATGCAAACACCCATACTTACAGGAAACATATAATCATGTCACCTAAGCAGATATAGTACTAAATTACTATAGCATATGTAGTTTTATAGGCTGCTTATAGATGTATAAGGGCCTTTTCGGTGGTGGCCCCCAGACTGGAACGATCTCCCTGATGAGGCTCGCCTGGCGCCAACGCTATCTTTCCGGCGCCAGGTTAAGACTTTCCTCTTTGCCCAGGCATATGGCAGCACATCTTAATCACCCATATGCTTAGGTTTTTTTTCTAACGGTTTTTAATGCTTTATGTGTGTATGTTCTGTGTTTTAAAATTTTAAACTTTGTATACTTGTTTTTATCTCAATTTTAGAATTGCTGTAAACCGCCCAGAGAGCTCTGGCTATGGGGGCGCTATATAAGTGCAATAAATAAATAAATAAATAAATATAAATAAGATACTTATATTTGACTATTCCCTTGCTTCCGTTCAAATTGTGCCAGATACCGATTTAGCAGAAGCATAACAAAACCTTCCCTGCAGACAGCAACTGAGAATTTTCCTTAAAGAGACACTCTGATATCGACATTACAATACCGAAGCACTTGGGGAAGTGACAGCAAGTCCCACCAGGTGCCAAATTGTTTTTTGACACAAAGTCCTCCATGTAAGGCATTGATTCCTGCCATTTCTCCTTCTGTTTTGGGTCACTGTGCACTCAAAGCAATGACTGTATATTCTTAAGCACCAAAAGGGAGTCAGTGCATGCTATGTTTTCTTTAACAACTGCCTCGCTGTTTAAATTGACATTTACTACTTAAACTCAGACAGGGGTAGGAGGAAGACGCACAGCTTCAAAGATACATTGGAGACTTGCCAGATAATTACCATGTACCACCCCCCCCCCCCCCAAGTGTTCAGAGATGCACGTTCATTTTTCAACTTCTAGATAAGCTAGCAAGCACAGTGAATGCAACGGTTGAATTGACCCACAGACAATAAGCACTCTGGACAAAACGCCCTCCTGCTGTTCTGTATACTGTTGGCTATATCATAGAATCATAGAATCATAGAATAGCAGAGTTGGAAGGGGCCTACAAGGCCATCGAGTCCAACCCCCTGCTCAATGCAGGAATCCACCCTAAAGCATCCCTGACAGATGGTTGTCCAGCTGCCTCTTGAATGCCTCTAGTGTGGGAGAGCCCACAACCTCCCTAGGTAGCTGATTCCACTGTCGCACTGCTCTAACAGTCAGGAAGTTTTTCCTGATGTCCAGCCGGAATCTGGCTTCCTTTAACTTGAGCCCGTTATTCCGTGTATAGCTAGCTTCAGGAGGTGGGCTTCATCTGTGGTGTAGTTAAGTCATTTTTGACCAGGGATAGGCAATGTGGCACCCATGGGCACCAATGTGCCCTTGGACACTTTTCCCGGTGCCTGCTGAGGGGCTGTACCCCATGGCATGCCCCTGCTGTGGGACTCCTCCTCCTCCTCCTCCTCCAGAGATCTCCAAAGATGATGCCATTGACCCATTCCGATCAGGAGACCTGGGAGAGCCTGGGCCCTCAGGGGTGAGAACCATGGGTTCAACCCACAGGAGAGGTGTAATAAGCAAGAAATGGTGAGGAGTCAGGTCTGGTGTTGAACTTACACCGCTGTCCCATATGCTGTTTATTAAATGTATAAAGGCCTGTTTAAAAGGGAGTTTCCTTGTTTCTTCAAGTAGGTCCTAGATATATTGGGCAGCTCTGTGGCTTGATGGATATCAAGTAGGGTGACCATATGGAAAAGAGGACAGGGTAGGGTGACCATGTGAAAAGGAGGACAGGGCTCCTGTATCTTTAACAGTTGTATTGAAAAGGAAATTTCAGCAGGTGTCATTTGTAGATATGGGGAACCTGGGGAAATTTCCTCTTCATCACACCAGTTAAAGCTGCAGGTGCCCTGCCCTCTTTTAAATCTGGTCACTCTAGTAGCTCTTGCACCTTTAACTGTTGTGATGAAGAGGGAATTTCCCCAGGTTCTCCATATATACAAATGACACCTGCTGAAATTCCCTTGTCTATACAACTGTTAAAGAGACAGGAGCCCTGTCCTCCTTTTCATATGGTCACCCTAGGACAGGGCTCCTGTATCTTTAACAGTTGCATAGAAAAGGAAATTTCAGCAGGTGTCATTTGTATGCATGCAGCACCTGGTGAAATTCCCTCTTCATCACAACAGTTAAAGATGCAGGAGCCCTGCCCTCTTTTGTATCTGGTCACTCTAGAATAGCTCCTGCAGCTTTAACTGTAGTGATGAAGAGGGAATTTCACCAGGTTCTCCATATATATACGAAGGACACCTGCTGAAATTCCCTTTTCTATGCAACTGTTAAAGATACAGGAGCCCTGTCCTCTTTTCCATATGGTCACCCTAGAAATGAGGAGTATCCCCTCCCCCCACCCCATGTTGGAATGTTGGGTTCTGTTAGTCATAGGGCAGGTAACTCATTACCTGCCTGCAATGTTCTGGGGCACATACTAGAATATCAGAAAGAGTATAAATGATGAAGTTGAGGCCTATCCAATTTGACCTCAGTCTAGGTGGAATGTGCACGTCAACTTCGAGAACTTGAGGTTCAAAGGAATGATCTCTGTTTACTGTCAGTTTGGGAGTTGCCAGTTCTGTGGGCTGAAGAGATATGTGAGCTTTCTTTGCATTGTCACTCAGCATCAATTTTCAATCAATAAATTGTCATTTCTTTCACAAGTGGTCTAAGTTTCATCTTGGCAATTCAAACACTCTACTTTGACTGGGTCCTGAATAGATCAGGCCTCCAGAATAATACAAGAGCTTGATAGAAAGAGGCTGAGCAATCACAGAGAGTGTTGTTACCCTAAGAAACAAATTAGCAGGGCTCTTTTAAGAAGGAGTAACCAACACTAAAGAAGGACTCCACAAGAGGAGGGAACAGGGTTTGTAATGTACTGCAGCTGAGCCTTGGGTGGGGCTGAGGACGCTTTGGCAATATAAGCCTATATTATCAGTATAGGCTTTGCTGAAAACAGTGCCATTTCTTCGGCTCCTTGTGTCAAGTATCTTGTTTCCCTGATCTTTACTTGTTGCTCTGTCTTCTTGACCTTTGGATTTCTGTGTGATGCTGCTTCTGGACTTTGATTTTTCTTGACTGATATCCTGTGCCTTTGACCTTGGCTATTTCTCTGACATCTTTCTGGAAAATATATGTTTGCCAGGTAAAACAGTCCTTGACTTTTGCTTTTGCATAGAAGAGAAATGAAACTAGCTGGAGCAAGACAGCCCTTCTACTTATTACTATTGGGCCTGTTCAGACAACATGCTAAGCAATGCTCAGGAATTGTGTGTTTACACCTGGTTATGTAGCCACCATGGTTAGGAATGGGTTACACGATGTGTTAAGTCATGATTCACACAAGATGCTAAGCCATAATGTTGAGCTCAAAATGCTTAACAACTGTGGCTTAGCGTGTCATCTGAACAGGGTCATTATTACTATTAACATAGGGTGACCATATGCAAAGGAGGACAGGGCTCCTGTACCTTTAACAGTTGTATAGAAAGGGGAATTTCTGCAGGTGTCATTTGTATATATGGGGCACCTGGTGAAATTCCCTCTTCATCACAACAGTTAAAGATGCTGGTGCCCTGCCCTCTTTTAAATCTGGTCACTCTAGTATAACTCCTGCAGCTTTAACTGTCGTGATGAAGAGGGAATTTCACCAGGTTCTCCATATATAAATATGACACCTGCTGAGACTCCCTTTTTAATACAACTGTTAAAGATACAGGAGCCCTGTCCTCCTCTGCATATGGTCAACCTAATTAACAAAATTTCTTACTGATAGCTGGGATCTCTTCAAGGCAAAGTGACAGCTTCTAGCTGCTGCCATCTTTGTTTCCCAGAAATGTCTCTGGGCCACACATGGGGCTCAAAGAAAAGAAGATGGCAAGGGGTTGATGCTTTCATCTGTACTGTGCCCATTTTGAGGTGGTGCCCAGGGCAATTTCTCAAACTGCCAGATGTGCCCGTGGCTCCAGAAGGTTCCCTACCCGTTTTAGGCCCTGGGCTTATGGGTGTCACTTTAGAGGTCCAGGTGTATTACTTTAGTTGTGAAGCGCACAATTAACTTTCCTTTCCCACCAGCCCCCCCCCCCAACTGCCATTCCATGCTTTAAAACTGCTTTTAGGATTTGCGGGGGTGGGGGGGTCACCTACCCAAAATCCGGGAAGGTGGGAAAGAGTGTGGAACCATCTGGGGAGCTCTGGAGGTCGAAACGGAAACCAAGGAGGGCTGCATTGGGGCCCTGGGCCTGAAATTCCCCACTCCTCTGTTAAAACGCCGACAAAACCTGTTTGCCAACCTGGGCAGGATCTACACTACTGCTTTAAATGCGTTGACGCGCTTTATAACAGTTTTGACAACTGTTTGGGGCCCAGGACACACTCCATACACAGTTGGCAAAACTGGTATAAAGCGCTTTAAAGCAGTAGTGTAGATCCGGCCCTGGTTTTTTAAAAATAATATGGACTGATTGATTTTAGAATATTTATATACTGCTTTGCATTTTAAAGCCTCTGTGACGTCTATTATTAAACCTCTCCTTCGCTGCTGCCACCCTATTCTTTATCTTATTTATTTATTTCATTTCTATACCGCCCAATAGCCGAAGCTCTCTGGGCGGTTCACTTTTGTCTTCTAAAAGAATGAGGGAACCCTAAATCTTTGTGTGTGTGTATGTGTGTGTATTGGCCACCTGAAGTAACGCATATGACTGAGCAGATGTGGTTGTTAAACTAAATAAGAATAAGGTTCATTCATATAGAAAGCCCTAAACAACTTGGGACCAGGATACGTGAGAGAGCGCCTTCTCGCCCGATCACTGAGGTCATCCGAGGCCCTGCTCCTGGTGGTTCCACATAGACCCATCCTCCGATTGGAGTCCACCAGGGGAAGAGCCTTCAGCGTGGTGGCTCCCCTCCTGTGGAACTCCCTGCCTCTGGAGGTCAGGCAGGCTCCAACCTTGTACTCCTTTTGGCACCGCCTGAAAACGTCATTATTCCAGGAAGCCTTTCCTTAATGTCCTGCTATGAGTCACTGTGTTTGTTCTTTTAAGGTCTGTTTTATTCTGTTTTTATTTTCATTTTATCTTGTACACCGCTCTGAAATTTTCAATGGGGAGCGGTATATAAATATTGTAAGTATGACCTTGGGGGAGCTAGGGGCGGCGACAGCCGACAGAAAGCTCTAGCGTGGGCTGGTCCATGAAGTCACGAAGAGTCGGAAGCGACTGAACGAATAAACAACAAAAATAAATATAGAAAAAAGGTTTTAAAGGACACTTTAAGATTATTCTACTTTATCCACATACATCTACCTCCCTCCCCCAGGAAATACTAACCACCTCCAAGTCCTATAACCTCACTTTCTTAATACTATCCTGAAATAAGCCTCTACTAAACCCTACTCGCTCCTATCCTCACTAACGCCTTAACCCTGGGGGATCCGCACGTCGCTCCCAGAGTGTTTCTATGCGACCCCAGTGTACCCCGAAAACGATAGTCTGACTTCCCTGTAAAAGAAACGAGGAAGAGCCGTCCATGCCGCCGACGACGACGAAGAGAGCTCTCCGCCGACGAGGAGAGCTCGGCAAAAGAAGGCGGGGTGAAGAAGCTCTCTACCCCGCCTTCTTTTGCCGAGCTCTCCTCGCCGGCGGAGAGCTCTCTTCGTCGGCGGCAGCGGCGGCATGGACGGCTCTTCCTCATTTCTTTTAAAGGGAAGTCAGACTATCGTTTTCGGGGTGCACTGGGGTCGCATAGAAGCGCTCTGGGAGTGACGTGCGGATACTGCCTAAGAACTCCTTAACCCTTACTGACTCTTCGCTCCCGATTCAAAGCAACCAACCATTCAAATGACACCATTGACTCTACTCCCTATTCTAGCTCCCCCTCTCACTTAATTACCATTTCCTGAAAATAAAAGAATTGGTCACAGCAAGTTCCAACCTGAACCAAACACTTAACTATGCACATAGTTAATCCATTATCATTTTGACACAGGCACAACTTATTCTAAGCCACTTCTAGTCCATTTGAGAAAAGCAGAGTGCAAAAAACCTTCCAAATAGACATGTGAAATAAAGAAGCGCCTGTCCTTGAGCTTCTACAGCAGCAGACTGGAGAACAATGCCCACCGTACAGTCCTCCTTCTCTTTCACCCCCCATCTCTTCCTTTAGCGTCACGCCTCCTGTGTCTGCCAGCTGCTTTATATCCTGCCAAAGAACGTTGCTTAGAAGCAAGGTCTCTCTCACTCTCTCTCCAGGAGGCAGACAAAGACAGTGGCAGGGCTGCTCTGTTGGTCTCGGACTTGAAAGAAATTCAGATGAACACAAGGCCATCTGACAGGGTCCTTGACTCGTAGGACACCTGGGTTCTTCCAGAGCCGTGCCCCCAACGATCCTGTGATGTCTGTTGGTTTTGCCCACATAAGAGAAAGATTTGGAGACGTTTGCATGGGAAGCTCTGATCGCCGATTCCATCTGGAGTAACAAGACGTCCTTGCAAGTGACCACAAATATTTATTTTCATGGCTCGCTTTGGATCTCAATGCCAACTTCCATCCTCAAAGGATATTTAGGAACCACTCAAGAGTTTGCTTCTTCGTTGGAGGATGCAACCTGCTTGTCTGCAAATCTGAGAAATTGGGTTGCTGCGTCTCCCTGAGGCATGGATTCTGCACTTTGCAGGTTGTTTTAGAGTTGGCCGATGCAGCAAATGAGAAAGTTTCTGGGGAAAGACAGCTGTGGGAATTGGTCTCTTTATGAGACGGACACCAGAGAATAGAACTAAGGGAAATTGAGAGTCATCATTGTTATCATGTCAGGAATTACTCTTCTTCCTTAAATTCCTCTTGGAGTAGGAGAAGGAGTCCTTTTCGGACTCCAAATCAAGGAAGGGCAGCTCAGACAAGGAATATGTTTTGTTTTACTAATTACTAAGACTGTTTGCTCTCCAAAAAGCTGGAGAAGACAATTCGTTCGATGGGACTATAGTGCCCACTTCAATCCCCTACAATTTTCTTTGAGTGATTGTGGTGGTTATTGGACCCTGATCAGGGATACAAGAGGCTAGCTGAGCATTGAATGCTGTTGGAGCAACGTCTGCCTTCATTGGGAGCTGTCCAAGGTCCTGAAGACATCTGCTCTTGGACTGTTCTCTCCAGCCTTGGGTTAGTACTCTGAACTCTCAAGGCTTGGCTAGGCTAAAACACCAATTGCTGGCAGACACTACCAGCCTTTAAGCACAAAGTTGAGGTGCACATGGTTCAGTTAAGAAAATAAACAGGACCATGTTAGGGAGGTCCTCCATCTCTGATTTCAATGAGTCTCTCTTCTTCCTGAACAGTTCAGCCTGCGCTGTGGGGCTGTTGTGTGCCAATGGCTCAGAACCCCAAACCCCCCCACACTTGGTGGATGCCTGGCTGGTGCCACTCTTCTTCGCCATGTTGATGGTCGTGGGGCTGGTGGGAAACTCCTTGGTGATCTATGTCATCACAAAACACAAGCAAATGAGGACCGTGACCAACTTCTACATCGGTGAGATGGGCAAAGTCCGGGGGCGTCCCTTGGATTGGGGGAGGGCAAAGGAGGAGTGAAAGAATTGAGGCCAATGAGCACAGGGGCATCACCCTGTATCATCAGCTAAACCTTATGCTTGTAGTTGTACCGATTCACTCACCCAGTGGTTGTCTATTGTCCCATCAAGATCTGGTGGAATTATTTATTTATTTATTTATTTATTACATTTTTATACCGCCCAATAGCCGAAGCTCTCTGGGCGGTTCACAAAATTTGGCCTGAAATAATATCTGACAGCAGGATGGATAAAAATTAGGTGGGTTTTTTTATATATAAATAAATTGGATATATTTTATTTTATTAAAATTCAGCTATATTAAGAATCCCTTTAAAAACAACCTGGGCTTGAAAGAAAAAAATGTTTTTAATGCAAATGCGTTGAAGTCTTGCACACTTCAGAATTGCTGGACTTCTATCAAGTATGTTGGGCTAATGCCTGGTTTTCTGTGTAAAATTCCTGCATTGAGCAGGGGGTTGGACTTGATGGCCTTATAGGACCCTTCCAACTCTACTATTCTATGATTCTATGAAGTATGAACAGGAGAGGGCAGCACAGGGAAAAGAATTCAGTTTCTGAGATCGAGCATTATAAATAAATGTGAAATGACTGTGTAATGTGCAATTAATTAATGTTTGGACCAACCTTTCCCATGCTAGCTGGGGATGGTGGGGTTTGTAATCCAGGCCATCTGGTGGGAGCCAGGTTGGGGAACGCAGCTTTAGACTATCAACTGGATATTTACTTTGCATGTTGTAGAAAAACCACAAGAAGGGTACAGTGAACCAGAGTGCCCCCCCCCCAAAAAATAATGAGGCTTTGGGGGAGGTTACTGGTGAGCATATTGGGGCTTTGCAACCTCCTTTTGCATTTAAACCCTGTTCACTTGCAAAAATTTGGCCCAGCCCCCAAATGTCCACATTTTGGATTGCGTCCCTATCTTGTTTTACAACTGGCTCCAGGCTTGTAGGGCGCATGGATTAGACACCCACCATGGACCCCTCCTTCAGTGAGTCCTTCTTCTCACCACCATTGTTACTGGATGCTCTTGATCCTCCTCCTCTTCCTCATCATGGCTCCCACGTTCTTGCTTGGCAGGCAGAGAACCAGGGAGCAAGCAGGCTGTGGTGTCTCCTGCTCATCAGAAGTGCCCTGATGCTGGATCAGACCAAGGGTCCATCTAGTCCAGCACTCTGTTCACACAGTGGCCAACCAGCCATCGACCAGGGATGAACGAGCAGGACATAGTGCAACAGCACCCTCCCACCCATGTTCCCCAGCAACTGGGGCACACAGGCTTACTGCCTCGAGTACTGGAGATAGCACACAACCCTCAGGGCTAGTAGCCATGGATAGCCTTTGCCTCCAGGAATTGATCCAACCCCCTTTTAAAGCCATCCAGATTGGTGGCCATCACTACATCTTGTGGTCGTGAGTTCCATCATTTAACTCTGCGCTGTGTGAAGAGGTCCTTCCTTTTATTTGTCCTGGATCTCCCACCCATCAGCTTCACGGGATGACCCCCTTGGGTTCTAGTATTTTGAGAGAGGGAGAAAAATGCTCCTCCTTCTCACCACCATGGTTGTCACTGAGCAGGTTGGTGGAAGAAGAGGAGCAACTCCTGGGTCTCGTGGCCGTGGCATCTGCTGCGGCGTGGGCCATCAGTGGCTGCCCAGCCACGCTGACCCTTGATGCCAGGCCTGTCCTTTTAAACACATGATCCCTGCATTATTTCAAACACACAGTCATCTAAACTAATTTGATAGGGTGAGAGGGAAGTACCAAGTGAATGAAAGCAAATCCAGGACTGGACTCTTCTCTTTGTCTGACAGCCAACTTGGCCTCGACGGACATCATCTTCCTGGTGTGTTGCGTCCCTTTCACCGCCATGCTTTACCCGCTTCCGGGCTGGATATTTGGGGAATTCATGTGCAAATTCGTCAACTACATCCAGCAGGTGAGTTTGGCCCCGTCTTGACAGCAGCGCATGGGAGGCCTCGGATTCCCGCCCTCACGCTCCTTCCTGGCATCTGCACCAGGTGAGCGCGGAGTGGCCACCAAGCGCCGGGGAGGGGGGAGGATCGGGGCAGCGAGAGGGGGAGGAAGACAGGGGTGTCGTGTTTCTCAGAAACCTCAGCAAACATCTCTTCTGCTTGAAGAGAGTCTAATCTCTTGGAAACTTCCCCCTAGGCAAAACTATGCAAACTAAGCAAGACAATTGTCCGACCACGGAGAACAAGAAGCCCCTTCCAAATGCCCGTAACTTCAGAGAGCCTGGTGTGGAAGCAGGTTCTGGTGTAATCAAACTGACTTTCTCACACCTTCCTTCCGCTCCGTGCGTTTGAGCTTCCGGCAGACCCTAGCATCAGCTAGCTTGTAGGGACGCTCATCCGGAAGAAAGCTCACTTCCCACTGAGTGTGTAGGATTTGGCCTTGAGGAGATCAGCTCTGGAGAGGGCTGACTCCCAGCTGGGGAATCGCCCGTGAGAGCTTCCTCCCCCACTGGTACAGGCTGGCTGGTGTCTGGCGCCGCCGCCTCTATTTCCGAATCGGAGTCTGATTGATTACCTGAAACGCCTTCTCCCAAAACAGTAGGGTTAGCCATGACAAGGAGGACATGAACTGGCTATCTTCCCTAGGACCTCCCTCTCACTGCCCTGTTCCTACCCAGCCACACACATACATCTATAGATAAGAAATAAAATTTAAAAAACGGGAGTGGGAGGGGAACGGGGCAGCAAGAGGGAGGGTCTTCCTTCGCCCCTTATTTATTGCTTTACTTATTGTCTGTAGATGCGAAGGATTGCATTTATAGATAAAAACTATTTTAAAAGGGGAAAGGAAGGAACGGGGCAGCCAGAGGGGGAGGAAGAGGGAAAATGCAGCACCTGAACCAGCCCTGCTCCAGCCAATGGCGACCAACTATGACACGCCTCCGCTGCCAAAAAAAAGTCAGGGTAAGTGCCCGACTTTTTTGGAGCGGAGTTTCTGGGGTTTGCCCCAGATGGGTTTGCAAGGGCGGCTGTGTCATATAGATGGAATTTAATAGGGATAAATGCCAAGTTCTACACCTAGGAAATAGAAACCAAATGCAGAGTTATAAGATGGGGGATACTTGGCTCAGCAATACTACAAATGAGAAGGATCTTGGAATAGTTGTAGATCACAAGCTGAATATGAGCCAACAGTGCGATATGGCTGCAAGAAAGGCAAATGCTATTTTGGGCTGCATTAATAGAAGTATAGCTTCCAAATCACGTGAGGTACTGGTTCCTCTCTATTCGGCCCTGGTTACGCCTCATCTAGAGTATTGCGTCCAGTTCTGGGCTCCACAATTCAAGAAGGACGCAGACAAGCTGGAGCGTATTCAGAGGAGGGCAACCAGGATGATCAGGGGTCTGGAAACAAAGCCCTATGAGGAGAGACTGAAAGAACTGGGCATGTTTAGCCTGGAAAAGAGAAGATTGAGGGGAGACATGACGACACTCTTCAGATACTTGAAAGGTTGTCACACAGAGGAGGGCTGGGATCTCTTCTCGATCATCCCAGAATGCAGGATACGGAATAACGGGCTCAAGTGACAGGAAGCCAGATTCCGGCTGGACATCAGGAAAAACTTCCTGAATGTTAGAGCAGTATGACAATGGAACCAGTTACCAAGGGAGGTTGTGGGCTCTACCACACTAGAGGCAGCTGTACAGCCATCAGTCGGGGATGCTTTAAGGGGATGCTTTAAACAATTCTACTATTCTATGACCTGCTGCCATCCCGGGGCAAACCCCTCATCAAGACAGGCCCTTTGCATCTGATTCTGGGAGTGTGCTTGCATGCCACTTTCCAGTGGAAATGGAGAAACCTTTCGGTAAAAATCTATCTGGTTCATTGCTGTCCCCCACACCCTCAAAATGTGAAACCACAGTTCACCATACTGATGGGGAACCTCAGGCCTGGGGGCCAAATCCACCCCACTGGAGTGCCCCAGAAAGCCCTGCCCCCTTTCATAGAATCATAGAATAGCAGAGTTGGAAGGGGCCTACAAGGCCATCGAGTCCAACCCCCTGCTCAATGCAGGAATCCACCCTAAAGCATCCCTGACAGATGCTTGTCCAGCTGCCTCTTGAAGGCCTCTAGTGTGGGAGAGCCCACAACCTCCCTAGGTCACTGGTTCCATTGTCGTACTGCTCTAACAGTCAGGAAGTTTTTCCTGATGTCCAGCTGGAATCTGGCTTCCTTTAACTTGAGCCCCTTATTCTGTGTCCTGCACTCTGGGAGGATCGAGAAGAGATCCTGGCCCTCCTCTGTGTGACAACCTTTTAAGTATTTGAAGAGTGCTATCATGTCTCCCCTCCATCTTCTCTTCTCCAGGCTAAACATGCCCAGTTCTTTCAGTCTCTCTTCATAGGGCTTTGTTTCCAGACCCCTGATCATCCTGGTTGCCCTCCTCTGAATACGCTCCAGCTTGTCTGCATCCTTCTTGAATTGTGGAGCCCAGAACTGGATGCAATACTCTAGATGAGGCCTAACCAGGGCCGAATAGAGGGGAACCAGTACCTCACGCAATTTGGAAGCTATCCTTCTTAATGCAGCCCAAAATAGCATTTGCATTTTTTCCCCTGGCCCCACCTCCTTTCTCCCAGCCACAGATAATTCAGTGGCTTCTCCACATTTCTGCAGTTCCCCCTCTCTTTCTAAAAGGTTGAACTGCCTGCCTCTCTTGGGGCTTAGTAATTGGCAGTAAGAGTGCCAAGCTGTAATATGATAGTATATATAATATATATACATTTTTGGCATGGAGTGTGGGGCCAGGTTGTGTTTTTTAAGAGGGTTGGAATGATTTGAAGGCAACCTACCTATTTTGGAGGAATAGGTTTGGGGGAATTAGTTTTAGAAGAACTTATTTAGGAGTGATTTGGGGGAAATTGGCTTGTCTTAGTGGGAAATGAGTCTTTTGTTGGAGCAGAAAATGACGGGTTTAAAGGAATGTGTTTTTCTTCAAGCCTCACCAGCCACCATTATAAGAAATGGGTCTTTTGTGATTGCCCATGGCCGCCATTTTGTGACTCCCATCCCATAGCAGCCATTTTGTGAAGGTACTTGCAACACTTTCTCGAGCACCCAAAGGTGCCCGTGGGCCCAAAAACATTAGCAATGCCTAGCCTAGACAGACCATTGACCTCTGAGGTGGTCTAAGGCCTGCTTCTTATGTAATATGTGAAGAAACAAGGCTAGAACAGCTACTCATGCAGAGTGGAGACCGTCCTTTTTAGGGTGACCAACTGTCAGGATTTCCCCGGATTTGTCCTGGTTTTTGTTCTTTCCATGGTGTCAGGGGGGATTTTCTATCATTTTCAATAATGTCGTGGAATGACACACCTTCCCCTTTAAGGCTGCCATTAGCATGGCAGGAGGGAATGACATGCTTTCTTGAGGCACATCATTCCCCCACCCCGAGCTCCAATTGAGGTCTTAAAGGGGAAAGTGGGCCATTCGTGGACATTATAGAAAAGGCCCCAATTGGAGTGGATGGTGGTGGTGCAGAATGAAATCCTTTCCCCTCCTCCACTCCAATCGGGTTCTTTAAGGTGGCGGGGGAATAACGTACTTTCTGCAGGACTCAGAAAGCTGCTTCCCCCCCACACACACTAGGTGTCCTCTTTTTTGGTTTCCCAAATATGCTCACCCTAGTCCTTTTGAGCAGTGAACTCAAGGTCACCCAGGTCCACTTGGGCGTCAGCCTCGTGTTCCTAACAAATCCCATTGTCTGGCATCACAGGTCTCTGTGCAAGCCACGTGCATCACCCTGACAGCCATGAGCGTGGACCGGTGGTACGTGACGGTGTTCCCGCTCCGATCCCTGCGGCAGCGCACCCCCCGCGTTGCTGCCGTCGTCAGCATCAGCATCTGGGTCGGTGAGTCGAGGCCTTGTGGCCTCCAATTCCTGATTTCCTTCAGTAGTGCATAAAGGCAGGACCTCGGGGCTGAAGTCTAGGGCCCGGCAGCCCCCAATGACCACCTAGAAGCAGCAAGAGATGCAACAAACAGGTCTGGCCTGGGGTGGACCACTGGGGCGGATCCTGCTCACTGCACCAGCCTTCCTTCTTGTTTTTCAAAACATTTTATTGTCAGTGGCAGAAGCCAGTCTAATGCTCATTTTAGTACGAAGATGCGCATCATCACGTTAAAAACCCGGCGCTACGGCGAATAGACAGCTGCATCATGTGTCCTGAAATGCGAATCTGCGCATTTAGGTCAGGGTAAACAAGCCGTATAGACAAGCCCCCATTCTTTCCCTGCTGTGATGCTGATGGGGCACTGGACTAGGAATGAAAGCTCACGCACACCCCGTCGCAATTCTACTCCTTCCTCGTACCAAATTCTCACGCCTCCTTAATGCCGGTTTAAACAGGGGCATTTGAAAAATTAATTCCAAACTTGGAGCACGAGCAGTTTGCCACAGTTTTCAGCTTCTTATGTTCACTTGCACCCTTTCCTTTCCTTTCCTTTCCTTTCCTTTCCATTTATTTATTTATTTATTTATCTAAGGCATTTTCTTCCTGGTTTTCAGCCTCATGTGGCGCAGAGTGGTAAGCGGCAGTTACTGCAGCCGAAACTCTCCCCACGGCCTGAGTTCGATCCCAGCGGAAGCTGGTTCTCAGGCAGCCGGCTCAGGTCGACTCAGCCTTCCATCCTCCCGAGATTGGTAAAATGAGTACCCAGCTAGCTGGGGGAAAGGTAATAACGGCCAGGGAAGGCAACGGCAAACCACCCCACTATAAGGCCTGCCAAGAAAACGTCAGCGAAAGCAGGCGTCCCTCTAGGAGTCAGCAATGACTCAAGTGCTTTGCACGAGAGGTTCCTTTCCCTTTTTCTCAGCCAAAAATGTGGAATTGGCCCAGCTATGCCTCTCATTGCCCTTACTACAGCCGTCATGGGGGAGGAATGGTCCCCACAGTCTTAAGAGCCTTTCTCCACGAGGCGTTCATTGTGCACTTTTTACTGCTCACTTACAGTAGTTTGTGGGTCTTTCAGTCAACACTGCGATCCTGCACAGCCTCTCCTGCTCCTTTGCAAGTTCTGCTATTATTTAGGAAGTGCCTTAGAAAGCCCCATGTAATTGCGTAATTCCGCTATACCACAACGCCATCTAGTGCTTGATAAATGTAACCCCGCCCCTATAAGACGTTGAGCTTTTCCATATACCGTATTTCTTTGATTGTAAGACGCCATTGATTGTAAGACACACACTAATTTCAGTACCACCAACAGGAAAAAAAAACCCTAAGACACACCCGCGATTCTAAGACGGACCCCATTTTTAGAGATGTTTATATGGGGAAAAAAGTGCGTCTTAGAATCGAAGAAATAGGGTAAAGCTTTTATTGTGCACTCCACTCATGGTAGTTTGGATACAAAGCCCTATGAGGATACTGTAAGAACTGGGCATGTTTAGCCTGGAGAAGAGAAGATGGAGGGGAGACATGATAGCACTCCTCAAATACTTAAAAGGTTGTCACACAGAGGAGGGCCAGGATCTCTTCTCAATCCTCCCAGAGTGCAGGATACAGAATAACGGGCTCAAGTGACAGGAAGCCAGATTCCGGCTGGACATCAGGAAAAACTTCCTGACTGTTAGTGCAGTACAACAATGGAACCAGTGACCTAGGGAGGTTGTGGGCTCTCCCACACTAGAGACCTTCAAGAGGCAGCTGGACAACCATCTATCGGGTATGCTTTAGGGTGAATTCCTGCATTGAGCAGGGGGTTGGACTCGATGGCCTTGTAGGCCCCTTCCAACTACTCTATGAGTTCAAGATGCACCACCTCTACTCTTGCTCCTCTCACCATGCAGGTTCCTTCGTTGTCTCCACTCCAGTCTTGGTTTACAACCAGCTGACGGAAGGCTACTGGTTTGGCCCACAGACGTACTGCAGCGAGTCCTTTCCCTCCATCTACCACGAGAGGGCCTTCATCCTGTGCAACTTCTTCGTGGTCTACCTCCTGCCACTGCTGACCATCCTGCTGTGCTACACAGCCATGCTGTACCAGATGGGGCGCCCCACAGTGGAGCCGGCCGACAACCACTATGAGGTACAGCATGGGCAGGGGGAGACCTCTTTCCGCCAAGGGCTGCATTCCACTTTGGAGCAGCTCTCAGGAGGGCATGTTTCAGAGATGGTTCAAGCCAAAGGCAAAAGAGGCAGGGGCAGACATTATAGCTTCAAGTGACGGAGCCTTAGGGGAGGTGTCTCAGCCTCTTGAAATGGGGAACAAACCACTAAAAAACAAGGAAACCACCAAACGATTAGTGGTCGGTGGACTGTATTTGGCCACGGGCCTGAGGTTAAACAACAGAATGAAATTTAATAGGGATAAATACCAAGTTCTACACCTAGGAAATAGAAACCAAATGCACAGTTACAAGATGGGGGATACTTGGCATAGCAATACTACAAACGAGAAGGATCTTGGAATTGTTGTAGATCACAAGCTGAATATGAGCCAGCAGTGCGATATGGCTGCAAAAAAGGCAAATGCTATTTCGGGCTGCATTAATAGAAGTATAGCTTCCAAATCACGTGAGGTCCTGGTTCCTCTCTATTCAGCCCTGGTTAGGCCTCATCTAGAGTATTGCGTCCAGTTCTGGGCTCCACAATTCAAGAAGGACGCAGACAAGCTGGAGCGTGTGCAGAGGAGGGCAACCAGGATGATCAGGGGTCTGGAAACAAAGCCCTATGAAGAGAGACTGAATCAACTGGGCATGTTTAGCCTGGAAAAGAGAAGATTGAGGGGAGACATGATAGCACTCTTCAAATACTTAAAAGGTTGTCACACAGAGGAGGGCCAGGATCTCTTCTCGATCCTCCCAGAGTGCAGGACATGGAATAACGGGCTGAAGTTACAGGAAGCCAGATTCCGTCTGGACATCAGGAAAAACGTCCTGACTGTTAGAGCAGTATGACAATGGAACCAGTTACTTAGGGAGGTCATGGGCTCTTCCACACTGGAGGCCTTCAAGAGGCAGCTGGACAACCATCTGTCAGGGATGCTTGAGGGTGGATTCCTGCATTGAGCAGGAGGCTGGACTCAATGGCCTTAAGAGACCCCTTCCAACTCTACTATTCTATGATTCTAACCCTGATGTGTGTCATGCCTCTGACACTCTCGCACAAAATAGATGCAATGTGGAACGTCTGTGATCAAGGGTTTTGTTTTGTTTTACTTCAAAGCAGCCATTGAGTTGAGGAGGGGTTTGATTTGGGAGGGGGAGTGTTTAATTCTTTACTCCTGTGGCATTTGTCTGAACAAAATCCCACCCCAATTCCAAGCTGCTATTAGCACCACTATAGGGTAAAATGCTGGTCTATTCCCTGCTTCCTGCATCAATTCCCTGATCACAGTAATCTCCCATGAAGGCTCCATTTATTTACGTATAATTTAAAGCATTTGTCTGCGTTTTTTCCATTTAAAAACAAAAACATATCCAAAGAGGCTTATGAGGAAATAAACCAGCACTATTAGCAGCTGTTGCCAGACAATTATTAAATTACTAAACACAGAAGGCTGATGAATGCTGGATGAATACAGTAGCAGCAGAATTAAAAACAAAAAGCTGCAGATTAGCTCCATGAGGAGGGTACATGTCCTTCGACTCTGTGCTTATTTATTTATATATTTATTTATTTCAAAGAGGAAAGTTTTAACCTGGTGCCGGAAAGATAGCAGCCAGGTGAGCCTCATCAGGGAGATCGTTCCACAGTCTGGGGGCCACCACCGAAAAGGCCCTGTCCCTCATTACCACAGCCGTCGGGAGAGGCGTTCTGTCAGGTATTGTGGTCCCAAGCCGTGTAAGGCTTTCTGGGTCAAAACCAGCACCTTGAATTGGGCTCGGAAACATACAGGCATATCCTAGAGACTGGGCCCCCGAGGCCAGAATATGGGATATAGTATAGCAATGGCACAATTGGAAAATATGTGGACAAGAGGGCTAAAATTTACGTTAAGTACTAACCTTAAAGAATTTTTTTTACAAAATGATGTATAGGTGGCAAATGCCACCAGCGAAATTGGCTAAAATGTATAAAAGGGCATCAGGATTGTGCTGGAAATGTGAAGAGCAGGAGGGAACATTCTACCATGCATGGTGGACCTGCAAAAAAGCAAACACTTTCTGGATACAAATTCACTCTGTAATCCAAAAAATCCTAAAAATTAATATCCAACTGAAACCGGAATACTTTCTTTTGGGATTTGTGGATGAGCAGATGAAAAAAAACCATGGGACTATATTCCTGTATATGACGACAGCGGCAAGATTACTTTATGCACAGAGTTGGAAGGGCAAAATAGTGTCCATAACAGAGGAATGGCTACTGAAGCTCGAGGAGATGGCGAAACTCACGGCAATTATGAGAGAAAAATCGACAGTAAGATTTATAACTGAATGTGTCCACTGAATGGGAACATTTTATGAAGGAGCGAGAAAAAGATGATTTGTACGTCTGTGGATTCAACCAATAATGTAGGAAATGTTAAGTGAGAAATTAGAGATTTGGATTTGACAGTGATAAAGTAAGAAAAAAATAATAACATTGTTACATATTTTTGCTGGGGAGAATATTGGAAGAACATTTTATTTTTGTTGTTTCTGTTTGTTTTTGCTTTGTTTTTTGCTTTGTAGTGTCTTTTATTCATCGGTGTTTGGAAATAATATTTATTTATTTATTTATTACATTTCTATACCGCACAATAGCCGGAGCTCTCTGGGCGGTTCACAAAAATTAAAACCATTCAAAGTATAAAAACAGTATAAAACCATAATATAGAATACAATATAAAAGCTCAACCAGATAAAACAGCAGCAGTGCAAAATTACAAATTTAAAACACCAAGTTAAAATTTATTTATAGACTGTTAAAATGCTGGGAGAATAAAATAATTATAATAAATAATAAAAAGATTAAACCAGAGACTGGGCACCCGTCTGTACGACAACAGGATTGCTCCTCGTTAAATATAAACCGGAATTTTCGTTGATTCGAATCTAGGTAAAGAGCGTCACACTGCCGCACCAATAGTGATTTACTTCCTTTTGTGTGTGTGTGTGCAGTTATTAATGCGCATATGCGCACATACGCACATTCGCACATACTAGACTATGGATTATAGACGAGGCAAGCTATAAAATTTATCTGTGTTGCTCCACAGATAAAAGAACTGGGCATGTTTAGCCTGGAGAAGAGAAGATTGGGGGGAGACATGATAGCACTCTTCAAATACTTCAAAGGTTGTCACACAAAGGAGGGCCAGGATCTCTTCTCGATCCTCCCAGAGTGCAGGACACGGAATAACGGACTGAAGTGACAGGAAGCCAGATTCTGGCTGGACATCAGGAAAAACTTCCTGTCTGTTAGAGCAGTACGACAATGGAACCAGTTACCTGGGGAGGTTGTGGCCTCTCCCACACTAGAGGCCTTCAAGAGGCAGCTGGACAGCCATCTGTCAGGGATGCTTTAGGGTGGATTCCTGCATTGAGCAGGGGGTTGGGCTCGATGGCCTTGTAGGCCCCTTCCAACTCTGCTATTCTATGATTCTATGATTCATAGAAGACGAAAAGCGAGTGGGGAAAGGAACGAGGCAGCAGAGGAGGATGCAAACTGGGGACTGAACACGTCTCCTTTTTCTCGCTGCCCATTCCCCCCTCTTTGTTTTCATTTGAAAAGCTCCATCTTAATTCAACATGAAAACAGCAGGAAGGAAAGAGGCAGCCAGAGGACGTGATAGGTGGGAAGGCGGGAATTCGGCCAATCACTTTGTCCTGCCCTCAAAGCTCCTCCCACATGTCAAAATGCAATTTAACTCCCCCAAGGACACATAACTCTAATGCAGTGCAAACTCAGATGTTGACGCAAAAGTTGTGCTAAATCGCGAGTGCGAATATGCGCGTTATCGCGTTAAAAACCCGGCGCTGCGGTGAATGGGTGGCTGTGTCAAGTGTCCTAAAATGGGAATCTGTGCATTTTACATCAAGGTAAAGAAGCCATATAGACAAGCCCAGGGGGCCTCAGTGTTCATGCATGGGAATTGGCTAGCATGCACACTTAAAGGAATCAAGATACATTCACCATTTCCATTTAGAAAATTATGTTCTGGAGACTCTGTGTGAAGAGAGAGAGAGAGAAACCCCTGTAGCTGCACACTGCATCATGCCTTAGTGTTCATGCGCATGCATTTATGAGCATGCACACTAGGATCAAGTGTGCATCCACTGTCACTCAGAAATGCAACGTCTGGGGAGGGAGCAAGACCCCGATGAGAAAGGGCAGTTGAAGGAACCCGAGAATGTTTTAAGGAGGCCCTGCCCAAAAGACCCTGGGAGTGTCGCTACCTGGTCCTTTGGGGCAGTTGGTGGCATAAAAGTAACCCCCCCCCCCCGCTCTCCCTCTCCTTCCCTGTGCAGGTGCAGCTGCTGGCGGAGCGCTCAGAAGCCCTGCGGGCCAAAATCTCCCGGATGGTGGCCATCATTGTGGCCCTCTTCGCCATCTGCTGGGGCCCCATGCAGCTGCTCATCCTCCTCCAGGCCTTCAGCTCCGGCTTCCAGCGTAACTACTACACCTACAAGGTGAAGATCTGGGCCCACTGCATGTCCTATGCCAACTCCTCGGTCAACCCCATCGTCTACGCCTTCATGGGGGCCAATTTCCAGAAGGCTTTCCGGACCGTCTTCCCGTTTGCCTTCAAGCACAGGGTGGGCAGCTCTGACGTCACCGCCCGGGCCCACGTCAACACGGAGATGCAGTTTGTCTCATCGGGGATGTAAAACGGGGACCGGTGGTCAGCCGCCCCTTTCCAAAACAGTTAGTTCAGAGGTCACGAAGGGGATCCTTTGGCTGGCATTCAGCAAGCCAGGAGATTGGAAATAGAATCATAGAATAGTAGAGTTGGAAAGGGCCTATAAGGCCATCTAATCAATGCAGGAATCCACCCTAAATCATCCCTGACAGATGGTTGTCCAGCTGCCTCTTGAAGGCCTCTAGTGTGGGAGAAATCTGATGATGCCCTAGGACCTCGCATCCCCCCGCCCCATATTGTCTCTAGATGTGTTCAGGGAAGCTCTTCATTGTCGCCAAGTGGAGGAAGAACAAGACAATATCCTGTCTGGTTTCAGCACGGCTTCCCGCTCCTTCCCCAAGCCATGCCGATCTCCACTGTTTCTTGCTAGGTCTGGGTGGCTCTGCCTATCTACTTTCTCCCCCACCCCAGTCTGCTAGTTCCCCCCCACCCCTTTGGACAGGCTTTTCAATTTAGCCTTCCCCAACCTGATACCCTCCAGATGTCCTGGACTGCAATTCCCATCATTCTTATTCGGGATGGCCATTGACCATGCTGGCTGAAAATGATAGGACCTGCACTCCCAACAGCAAGTTGGAGATGCCCCCAACTTGGACAATTGATTCTGCCTTTGATCAACCCGTCTGCAGATTTGGCTCAGGCATGCCCCCCTGGGACCCGTTCCTGGCTCACACTGTCCTTGGGGACTCGCACCTTAATCCCTATGTTCTTGACTTCCTGTGGGCTCATGCCAAGGCTCAGAAAGCTAGCTTGGGCCCTGAGGACTCCAGCACCCGAGTGCCACCAAAGCTCATGGCCAGCCTTGCCTTTGGGAAGTGGGGGGACGGAATCTGCGTCTGTGATCCCCTGAGATGGAAACTGATGCAGAACACACGTCAACCCAACCCGTAGCCTCGTTGGAAGCCAGCAACATGTTAACAAACAGAAGCAAATACGTCAAAGGCCAGAAGCCAAGAAGGCCATTCAGTACTATTGAAACAAGCTTCAAAGCAGACTTTTACGGTGCCTTGTAAGACTTGAACTCAAGACCAGCTGAACCAAACCAGGGAGGCAGCTGGCTCCACGCTGGCACAGGTGGTTCCACGAAGTATGATGGGGTTCATTGTGACAGAGCGCTGAAAACTTATTAATGGGACTCAGAGGCAGTGTGGCATAATGGATAAATTACAATGGGAGAGACCTGGGTTCAAATCCCTACTCTGTATGAGGCTCACTGGGTGATCTCTCTCTCTCTCTCTCTCTCTCTCTCTCTCTCTCTCTCTCTCTCGGATAAAATGGGATGGCCAGCCTGAACCCCATGGGAGAGAGTTGTTGAACCTCAGGCCTAATCCAGACCTCTGGGGTTCCCCAAAATGCCAGGCCCCTTCCCTCCTCCAACCATGTTTGTCTGAAAGATGTTCGACACACTGCCTTTGAGGGACAAAGATGTGGTGTGAACACGTCGATGTGCCAACTTTTTTCTACAGTCATGTTTTAAATGTCCAGCTGTGTCCTGTGTGCAATTCCTGCTTGTCCTCGCTGACGGAGCTGCTGAAAGACACAGACAGGGAGCTTTAGGCTAGTCTTCCCATCCTGGCGCCCTCTGGGTGTGGTGGACTACACCTCCCATCACCCCAAGCCAGCACTGTCCGGGATGATGGGAGTTGTAGTCCAACACATCTGGAGGGTGCCAGGTTCAGAAAGGCTGCTTTAAGCAGTTCACCCATCAGTTCTAGATCATATCAGCCTACTCCACTAGATGTCAGTATTTCCAAATCAATTTTTTTTTTAAATAAAACCATCCACTGCTCCTCTTAAAGGAAATAATACTACATCAGCTGGAAAAGTTTTGTGTTTTCACCTGATATCAGGTGACTGGGGCAACCCCTCCAGCAAGTGTACAGAAAGTAAAGGGGAGGAGAATAGCCGGGGGTCCACCCAATGTTTTTTTTATGATAAGAATTAGAACTTTCATCTGATCAAAGATAAGTTGATTGGTTAATCAATTGATCTTATGCCTCTGCCTGAAATGATGGTTTTGAAGAACAGCGCATACCTTCCTTGTGTTGATAACGTTATTTTAATTATTTTGCATTGTATAATGAGCTTATAGTCAACAAAGACAATAACAGTCAACTATCCAAACAAAAATTATAAAAAGAAACTGTTCCCATTCTTATTTTAATTTCATAAACAGTAGAATGTCCTTACAGCACTGCTCATTCAGTTAGATCCTTCCACAATGATATTTGGGAGGTCGGAGGCTTATTTTATTTATTTATTACACTTATATCCTGCCCCCATAGCCAGAGCTCTCTGGGCGGTTTACAGAAATTCTAAAATTGAGATAAAAACAAGTATACAAAATTTAAAATTTTGAAACACAGAACATACACATGTAAAGCATTAAAAACCATTAAAAATAAATAAACATGTGGGTGATTAAGATGTGCTGCCATATGCCTGGGCAAAGAGGAAAGTCTTAACCTGGCGCCGGAAAGATAGCAGCGTTGGTGCCAGGCGAGCCTCGTCAGGGAGATCATTCCATAGTCTGGGGCCACCACCGAAAAGGCCCTGTCCCTCGTTGCCACACTCCGAGCCTCTCTCAGAGTAGACACCTGGAGGAGGACCTTAGATGTTGAATGTAGTGACTGGGTATATTCACGTCGGGAGAGGCGTTCCATCAGGTATGGTGGTCCCAAGCCGTGTAAGGCTTTATAGGTCAAAACCAGCACCTTGAATTGGGCTCGGAAACATACAGGCAGCCAGTGCAAGCGGACTAGAGCAGGTGTTATATGGTCAAACCTTCTGGTTCCCGAAATCAATCTGGCTGCTGCATTTTGCATGAGCTGCAGCTTCCGAACTGTCTTCAAAGGCAGCCCTACGTAGAGTGCATTGCAGTAATCTAACTTGAAGGTTACCAGAGCCTGGACAACTGAAGCCAGGTTATCCCTCTCCAGATAGGGGCGTAGCTGGGCCACCAACTGGAGTTTGTAGAAGGCACTCTCTGCCACCGAGGCCACCTGAGCCTCAAGTGACAATGATGGATCTAAAAGAACCCCCAAGCTACGAATGCAAGGAAGGGAAACCAGATTTCCATGAAGGGGCTGGGTTTGGCCGCCCCTCTCAGAACTCTGCTAGGGTGGGTTAGTCTCTCGGAAAGCTCAGTTTTCCACATATTGGTGAACCACCCCTGTATTGTGCAACCGGCACCTGTTTTCCAAGGTTGTACTATTTCTAGGCGCTCTGCTAGCAACAAAAACAGGATTACCTTCCAGTGTGACAGATTGCCTCTTACCTTATCCATTAAAGACCACAGTGCTAAGAGCGGTTCCGGCACAGTGATGCAACTAAGAATCTCTGAAATCACCCCAAATACTCCAGACCAGGAGTGTTGGATCTGGGGACAGTCCCACCACCTATGGATCAGCGTCCCAACGTTCCCACATCCCCTCCAGCAGAGTGACAGCAGGGAAGGGGTCATCGGATGAGGTCTGGCCGGAGCCACGTGCCGCCTGTAAGTTGTCTTAGTCGTCGACTCTTTCAAATTAGCGGAGATGGCCTTAAAAGGTCCTTTGGTCCAGCTGCTGTTGTCTTTTTGGCACTGCAGGTCAGTCTCCCAGACTGTCTTTAAACTTTGCCTCTCGCCTGTCGCTGCTTTCCTCACTTACCCTGGTTCAGCAGGGGGCTTGACTTGATGAGGGGTTTGCCCTGGGGTAGATCCAGAGTGGCGGCAGGTCATCGATTTGACACCGGGGCACTCCCCCCAAACTCTGCTTTCAAGAAGTCGGGCACTTACCCGGACTTTTTTTGCTGCGGAGGCATGCCACAGCCAATGGCGACCCCTGATTGGTCGCCATCAGCTGGACAGGGAAGAGGGCAGACCACCTCCCCCCATTTTTGTTTTGTTTTTAATCTGTAAATCCAAAGCTTGGCATTTACAGATAAACGGCACCTGCGCCATGCGGGGTGCCGGTACTCGGGTGCCCATGTGGTGGTGGCAACTCTGTGTGTCTCCCTGCCCCGGATCCTGGCACATGGAGAGCTGATATATAGTGTACGGCTTCCTCACCTTGCCTCCTCCCTCACTGTGAGTGTGTTAGGACTTGGAGGAGGGAAGGGAGGTCAGAGGTAGGAGAGTTGGGTTCAGGCACCGCACATCCCTCTCTGGCTGCCTCGTTTCTCCCCCCACCCACCCCGGTGCTTGGCATGGAGGCAACTCCGCACTCAGGCTCCTTCCCGTGCAGATGCCAGGAAGGAGTGCAAATGTAGGAGCCCGAGGTCGCGTGGCGCCACTGCACTGCCGTCAAGGTGGGGCCAGGGTCACTTGACTCTGTGTAGCAGTTTCAGGGTCTGCTATGGGAAGAAGGGCATGGGGAAATGCCACTTCTGCCAGCGCAGTTGATCCAGTTTCGATCTGGGTCCAATCTATTGATTTTGCGTTGAGACCCTCCTACAGGGTGGGAGGGGATTGCTACAATGCTTGTCTTGCTACTTCCTGTCTCCTCCCTCCTTCTTCCTTCTTCATTCTTGCTGTTTTACCCACCTGCATGGTGTGCTGACCACGATGGGGGAACCAAGCCATCCCATCGTAGAATATGTCAAATATTGCTAAGTAAAGTTTTCTTTCAAACCACCTGGAGTGTTTCTATTGTCTGTACGCGTGGCTACTCACAGGGAGCTGCTTCGGTCGACAACAGTTCCTGCACACTGCAGAAGGGTTGGACTAGATGTTCCATGTGGCCCCTTCCAACTCCACAACTCTGTGATTCTATGGATGTTTACCTACAGTTTCCAGGAGTTTTCCATGATTTCATTAAATGATTGCTACTGCCAGGTCTCTCATGGCCCACAGTTTGGGACAGGCTGTAACCAAGGGACTCCTTTGGAGTTACTACTTGTTTTTCTCCGGTGCACATTTCTATTTTGGTGCAATCTATCAATCACATTACTATTACAAGGAAAACGAAAAACAGGGATAAAGTACAGGGCAGCTAAAATCCCTAGATAGATGGATAAGATAAAATCAGCTGCTATGTTTCCATTTTCACTTCTATTTATTTATTTATTACATTTCTATACCGCCCAATAGCCGGAGCTCTCTGGGCGGTTCACAAAAATTAAAACCATTCAAAGTATAAAACCACAATATAAAAGCTCAACCAGATAAAAACAGCAGCAATGCAAAATTACAAATTTAAAACACCAAATTAAAATTTATTTATAGACTGTTAAAATGCTTCTTGGCCGTTTCTACACCTTTCTCCGCCCCCCCCCATCATCCCAGGATCATCCCTGTGCATCCAAATGACACCCAGGGGATCCCGGGAGTAGGCAGGGACGATCCCTTTATTTATTTATTTATTTATTTATTACGTTTTTATACCGCCCAATAGCCGAAGCTCTCTGGGCGGTTCACAAAAATTAAAACCATTAAGAACATAATAAAACATCCAACAATCTAAAAACCCAAATACAATATAAAAAGCACAACCAGGATAAAACCACACAGCAGAAATTGATATAGAATTAAAATACAGAATTAAATCCCATTTTCCTGGGATAATCTTTAGGTGTAGAAAGGACCCTTGTTGCAATTTGCTTGGGGGTTGTTTTCCTTTTCATCTATCTCCAGAAATTTTGGACTACGACTCCCACAACCCCAATCCTGCTGGTTGAGAGTGATGGGAATTGTAGTCCAACCCATCTGTTTTATTATGCAAGGTTTAAATTTTTGTGGACCGGCCAGAGAGCTTCGGCTATTGGGCGGTATAAAAATGTAATAAATAAATAAATAAATCTGGAGCGCACCAGGGTGAGGAAAGTGGGAAAGAAGGACGCAGCTCCTTTAAATAAAGAGAAAGCAAAGTACACCCAAAGAGCAGAGAAGGCAAGCGGAACTGACTTTAGCAAGACTTCAGCTAGGGAGTGTCTCCAAAGAGCCAAGAACGTCACAGTTAGTCGGCCCCTGCAGATCCATCACGGCTTCTGTCATAAAAAATTAGGAAAAATCGACCGTTATGTCATACAATGTGCATCCCAACCATCAACACTATATGAGCCATACTTTGGGAACACCGATTTGTAGAACTTCTTTTAGATATGAAAATTAACAAATTATTTAAAATAAATAAAGCCCCCTTTATTAAAACTATGACTACAAATTTGAAGAAATGGAGTAAATTGAATTTGTCAATTTGAGGGCAAATTGCAGCAATACAAATGTCCTTGATTCCCAGGTTTTTGTTCTTATTTCAAGTCCTTCCTATCCTCCTCCAGCCAAAAATATAGAAGTCCTGGCAAAGTCAAATCCATACATTTGTCTTCCAAGCCAAAACACCTCGCCTGGCACTAAAACTATACTACAAAAAACCAAACTCCCACACCTTGCATATTATGAAACTTTTCAGTAATGGCAGCACCATTTTATCATTATGAAAATAAAAACTGGATACGTTCAGAAGAAGAAATGTTGGACACGGGCCCTTTTCAGCCTCTAAAAACAAAGGAGCCAAACAATATCCAAAATCCATACACGAAGGCTATTTTTACAATTTGGAAGAAGTGGCAATCCAAGCTGTCTCCAGTGTGGCCTCCCCTCACCCCATTACAAATATATCCAGGTAATTTAGATACAACTATGATTATTAAAATCTCTGAATGGGGGGAAAAGGGATATTGCTGGCTTGGAATAGGGTGACCATAGGAAAAGGAGGACAGGGCTCCTGTATCTTTAGCAGTTGTATTGAAAGGGGAATTTTAGCAGGTGCCAAGCAGCTCCTGGTGAAATTCCCTCTTCATCACAACAATCAAAACTGCAGGAGCCTTGTCCACTTTTGTATCTGGTCACTCTAGTATAGCTCCTGCAGCTTTAACTGTTGTGATGAAGAAGGAATTTCACCAGGTGCTGCGTGCATGCAAAAGACACCTTCTGAAATTCCCCTTTCCATACAACTGTTAAAGATACAGGAGCCCTGCCCTTCTTTTCATAGGGTCACCGCTAGAAGAGATAATGCATGTGATGGATGTGATATGTAAAGCACTGTATGAGCCTTCTCTAACCAGGTGCCCTCTAGATGTGTTGGACTACAACTCCCATCATTCCTAGAGTGACCATATGAAAAGGAGGACCGGGCTCCTGTATCTTTAACAGTTGTACTGAAAAGGGAATTTCAGCAGGGGTCATTTGTATATATGGAGAACCTGGTGAAATTCCCTCTTCATCACAACAGTTAAAGCTGCCCTCTTTTAAATCTGGTCACTTCAGTATAGCTCCTGCAACTTTAACTGTTGTGATGAAGAAGGAATTTCACCAGGTGCTGTGTGCATGCAAAAGACACCTGAAATTCCCCTTTCCATACAATTGTTAAAGATACAGGAGCCCTGCCCTCTGGTCACTCTAGTATAGCTCCTACAGCTTTAACTGTCCTGACGAAGATGGAATTTCACCAGGTTCTCCATATATACAAATGACACCTGCTGAAATTCCCTTTTCTATGCAGCTGTTAAAGATACAGGGGCCCTGCCCTCCTTTTCAGATCATGCATGTGATGTGAAGGATGTGATGTATGAGCCTTCTCTAACAGTTGCCCTCTAGATGTGTTGGACTACAACTCCCATCATGATGATTATCTCTGGAGAGGCCACCAGTGAGAGAGGAAGCAGCAGCCAGGCACCTCTCCACCGGGCCTGGGTCCAGCTCCAGCTGAGAGCCCCCTCCCTCCTGCTGTCAACTGTAACTGCTGAACTTTGCAACTAAGATTGTAGTGCCTGAATTTGCTTTCCTTTTCCCCCTCCTCCTCCTCCTCCTCCTCCCTCCCAATCCCCTTTCCTTTTGTGTCATGTCTTTTAGATTGTAAGCCTGTGGGCAGGGACTGTCAAGAAATACTTTTGTAAGCCGCCGTGAGAGCCTTTTTTGGCTGAATGGCGGCATAAAAATCCTTAAATAAATAAATAAATAAATAAATAATGATTGGCATCTCTCTCTCTCTCTGGGTCTCTGGCTGACTTCCTGCACGTTTTTTCCAGCGGGGCAGAATTGAGCGACGCTCCCTTGGGCTGGACCCAACCCTCTCCTATGGCCGGGCCCTGATTCAGAGGATAGGAATTTGCATCTGATTGCTATTTTGTCATCCTATGATTTGTCTCTCCAGCTCTGTGCACGCCTTAGGCACCGAGGGAGGAGGAGGAGGAGGAGGAGGAGACCAGACCAGGCAATTGCTTGTAAAGGGAAACTTACCAATCCAAGCCGGATAAAGGAGGCTGCATTAAAGCCAACGCAATTAAAAAAAAAGAAGAGGAGAGAAGAAAAAAAGGAAGAGAGGAAGAAAGAGGAAGGAAAGGAAAGGAAGGGAAGGAAGGAAAAGAAAATCAATCCATCTGGGAGATCCAGGGGGGAAAGAACAGAGCTCTTGGAAAGCTACTTTTGTAGCCTGCTGGATCAGCTGCTGGGGGCGGGGGAGAGACAGCCAGGAGAGCGAAAATGCCAGCCCCCCCACCCCACCGCCCTCGCTGCAAGGTAAAAACCCAAAGCAACCCGACCCCTGTTTCCCTAACTTGCTTTTCCTTTCTTTTTCCTGGTTTTTTTTTTTTTAAATAATCAATAACTCGCAGCAATGGGTCGCCTTTTCAGAGTGGGGCGTTCTCCCCAACCCCAAGGAGGGGGACTTTTTTGGGGGGGGGTTAGAGGTGGGGGGAGCATGCATAGAGTTCCAAGAGAAGTCGATCGTGGCTGGGTGTGCGTCTACTTCCGAGGAGACCTTGCAAGGCACATTACTGTGGGTCCTCCCTTGGCTCCAGCCCCCCCACCCCCTTCTTTTCCTTAGACTGGCTTTGTACAGAACTTTTTTTTAAAGTTCTGCATTTACGTTTTAAAATGCCTGGAGATGGAGGTGTGTGTGTGTGTGTGTGTGTGTGTGTGTGTGTGTGTGTGTGTGTGTGTGTGTGTGTGTGTGTAGGGGGGTGGGCAGACTCTTTGCTAAGCTTCTTTCATGCCTTCATTTTTCTTCTTCTGGGTGTAATTATTTTAGACCTCTCTCTCTCCCCCCCCCCCCGCAAAACCTGGCTTGAAGCGCCTTCCCCCTGAAGTCCCTCAATTAACTTTGCCAATGTCTGCGTAGGCTTAATTGCAGGTTTTATTTTTAAAAGAAGTGTCTAGTTGAGTGGTTGAAAAAAAAATTGTTTGCAAAACCTTCTGTATCTCCCCCTCCCCCCCCAAAAAAATTTGCATGGGTTACCTTTTCCTCTCTGTGTTAGTAGAGCTATTTTAATTCCGGGGGGGGGGGGACACACACCCTGGATTGTTCTAGGCAGTTGTTGATTCACACACCCAAAAGAGCACTCTTTATTTATTTATTTATTTATTTACAATTTTGCTTTGATGCATCTTGTTCCAAAGGAGTGCACACAGACATAACTAAATATTCTTTTCCAGTTTCTTGAGAAATATTTATCTAGTGACCAGCGTCTTTAAATTCCAGCCCTGGCCACCCTAACCAGAAATATCTCCTTTTGCAAGATTGTACACAGACGGCTCACGGTGTTCCCTTAGCTTTATTTCCTAGTTAGTGTATTTTACAATGGCCTGGTTCAGACAACGTGCGAAACCATGCTGCTGAACCCCAAAATGGTTAAGGGAATGCAAGGCAGGCCACTGGCAGTCTAAAACAACACTTCTGGTAATGTATTTCTTTCGTAGGGTTGGAGGTGTATTAAATTGGAGGGGGCCCTTACTTTTCCACGGCCACCCTGGCTTAGTTTTTAGAGGGCGTGCTTCTCCGTGTGTCTCTGTTCTTGGGTGCGCTCAGTCATTAATTAGGGAATTGGACTAGTTGTCCTCCAAGGCCTCTTTTGCATCTCTAAAATTCCATGATGCTTCATTGGAAGGACGCAAAGTCAAGAGTGGTGACATGCCGAGATGTATCAGGGCACAGTCTTGCAGTGTCTCCACGGCAGGAGCGGTTTGGTTGCACTCAGTGCAGTGGCACAGTTTGAAGCAGTAAATCGTGCAGGGGTGCAGCGGATACCCTCTGCTTGCGTGTCAGGATTCTAGTGTAATTATTTAACCTGGTGTGGTTTTTTTTGTGGGAATCACTGCCTTGAAAGAAAGGAACCTGTCCACCCCCATCAAATGGCACCTTTTAGTTTTGGTAGAAACTATTGCTGTGTGTGTGTTCGTTCGTGTCCGTTCCCCACCCACCTCCTACTCTACTGCCCCACTGTTTAGGTTTGCGGGGTTTACGGATTCTTAATATTTAAAAGAATAATTTGCTGTTAGGCAAAGCGAAGAGGCAAGGGCTTGGGGCTTTCTTTTGTGTTCTTCACTTCTCTCTTTGGTGGGGGGCAATTTTGGGTGTTTAAGTCTTCCCTCATCAACTATCCAAAAGGCTTGAATCGTGACCGTCTTGAGCGTGTGTTCCATATTGCAAAATCTATATTGCAAAGGCCCCAGGATTGTAGTGCAGGGACACGTTGCACCACCACTGGTGGTTCCTGAGGCCTAGCGTTGGGGGTGATGTGTGGCTTTTTCTGCACCAACTGCAGCCGCCTTATCCCCCAGCACAGCACTTCTGCTTTTCCCCATCAAAGTGAGCTTCAGCTGTTCCCTTAGAGGGGGAAATTAAAAGGTGACCCCAGCCGTTGAGAATCACATGTGCGCTGAGCTGCATTGCCCTCCCGTTTCGTTCTATTTTTGTGGGTCACACTCAAGTGTGGCAGAATGTCGAAACTGCCTTGTGGTATATGTGTGTTTGAGTGTGCAGATGTCTTTTTTTTTCTACTGGAGCATCTTGGCTGGTCAAGCATTATAAGTTTATCAGAAATCTTTCTAGGTTTAGACAAATAAAAAGGGCTCAAGGCCACCACAAGCACAGAATTATTATTATTATTATTATTATTATTATTGCATCCCACCTTTTGCCCAAAACTGGGCCTTACAAAATTTAAAACATATACATTTAAAAACCCAGACAAAAGTTTAAAATATATTCCAATATTAAAACATTTACAATATGTGACCATTTTAAAAGCCGTTAGCACAGATGGAGGACCAGATTAAACACTGTGCGTACCCGTCTCTCACCCCTAACTAATCCAGGCCCCGGTGACCAAAGGCAGGTGGTGGGAAAACGCCTCATCGAGGTGTTTGTGGAAAAGAGATTTTTAAACGACTCAAGCCAGTGAGACAAGTTGGTTTTATGACTGATCTGAGGGGGAAGCAAACTTCTGCCTGACCGTATTTATCAGCCTCCCCCAAAGGCGTCTGAACTTCCAAACAACCCAGGAAGTAAATTTCCATTCTTTGAACACCATGTGTCTGTTGCTGCTGCTACTTCTTACCAAATATTAAAATTACATTCGCCACTCAAATCAGTAGTAAAATGGGCCAAGAAGACTCGCCATTCTACTGTATGCATCTAGCGTCTGTATGCTCTGTGGGTGAACACGGAAAGCTCCCTTACATTGGCCTGGTTCAGACAACACGCTAAACCATGCTGCTTAACCACAAAATGGTTAAGGGAATGCATTAAGGTCAATGCATTCCGTTAACTGTTTTGTGGTTGAGCAGCATGGTTTAGCGTGTTGTCTGAACCAGGCCATTGAGTCAGACGCTTGGTTCGTATAACCTAGTATTGGCCCCATTCAGAAGACACCTTAAACCACGGCTTTAACCATGGTTAATAAGGCTTTTGGCTTAACCACCATGGTTAAAGCCATGGTTTAAGGTGTCTTCTGAACACAGCCCGGCTTTCTGGCTTAACCACCATCGTTAAAACCGTGGTTTAAGGTGTCTTTTGGATGGTGCCTTTGTCTCCATGGAGAAACTGGGGATTGAACTCTCTGCGTGCTAAGCAGGGGGTTGTATCACTGAGCAAAAGCCCCTAGATTTCTGCATATGGCTCAGGCTGTGCTATGCTAAAGCAGATGGGAGCCTCCTCTATTGGAAGGAGGTAGAAGAAAGGTCCCTGTCCTCTAGGAGCCTACAATCTTAAATTTCAACTGTGTGTGGGACGACGGGAAAATGCAAGAAGCCTGTGTGCATTGAGATGTAGTGCGTGCCGTGTCGAGCCGTGTGCCACGCCTGGATCGTGGCCCACACAGCATTGATAGGATAGGAACCGCCATGCCTAGTAAGGAGATCAGTTCTAATTTGCAACAGTGTGGGTTCTTCTTAAAAGATAGAGCCAGGAAAGCCCGCCGGCTTCTTCTCGTAAGCTAACAAGGGACTTCTGTAAATTGCCCTTTGTCTCTCTTTCTGCCGCCTACAAGATCATTAAAGAATTACTGTCTGTAACACAGAGAGGGACTTAGGAGATGTTACCTCCTAAGGTGCCAGCTCAGCTCTTTCTCAGCGTCCCCGCCCCGCTTTCTTAGCCCCTTAAGTTGACAACTGTAATACCCTTGTCTATGACTGGGGATTGTCTGGAGGTGGAAATGTGGTCGGGAAAGAAGAGTCTTTAGGATACCCTGAAAATGTTCTTCTCTGGATAATTCTACTCTGCTCTTTAGATACGAGAACATGTGTTAAAGGCAGAGCTGCTGCAGTAGCCTTTCCCAACTTGGGGCCCTCCAGATGCGTTGGCCTACAAGCTGAGAGTGTATTTTTAATTTATTTATTACATGTATATCCCACCTTTTTTCCTCCAAGGAACCCAAGGCGGCATACATAATCCTCCTCCTCTCCATGTTTTCCTCACAACAACAACCCTGTGAGGTGGGTTGGGCTGAGAGTCTATGACCGGCCCAAAGTCACCCACTGGGTTTCCATGGCCGAGTGGGGACTAGAACCCGGATCTCCCAACAATCTGGAGGGCCCCAAGTTGGGGGAAGGCTGTATCTCAGGCTTTCATTTCCCAAAACTGGAAGTGAGTTGCCTGTTTATACTTGGCAGTGGGGGAAATAAAGCACTTTGCACATGCTTCAATGTACTCCAGATCATTATCCATTCATGTGTGTGAGGGCAGGCCTGAAGGTTGTTGGTCCTACGTTATTTTTTACTAGAATTCAAAGATCCACCAACCTGAGCTTAGGGGGCAAAAAGCCCATGCTTAGAACGAAAAGAGAGGGTGCCCCTGAGCCCGTTGTGAGCCTAGGAATTTGTTTTGATTCCCAGAACTGAACAGAGATCCGAATCCTTCCACACAGAAGCCCACTTCTGGTTTTCATCCCAAGCTTTCTTCTTTTCGGCAAGGGAAAGGAGTCGTTTTGTTGCAGCTGTCCGGATCGGAAATTCTTGCTGACTGATTGCCGGTCACCCAGAAAGCTACCAGTAGATCCTAACCTACCTTCGGCCCACCCTTGTTTTAGGGCCGGGGTGGGCAGCTTCAAGAGGGTCTGGGGGACGCTTTGCTCCTGCACACACACTTTGTGGCTGGGTCATTGCACCGCTGACACTTTCCCCCTTGAGGGCCATGTGGCAGGAAGACCCACAATAACAACTTCAGATGTGTGTTTTTCCTCCTCCCTCTTTGCACGCCACGGCCAATGAGATGGCAGCGTGAGCGACTGCTCATGGAAAACGGCCTCCTGATTGGTTCTGGTTTCCTCTGATGTCAGAGAAGTTCCATTAAGGTGCCCACTGGTGGCTCCAGGTGGGAGAGGATTCCATGGTGGTTGGAAAACAAGTGCGAGCCACATGCCTTTGTAGGGCAGGCCTGGAGCGTGGCTGGCAGATCAAACAGGCTGGGTTGGGTCAGGTGAATCCAGTACTTTACTTTGAGGGGGTAGCCCTTAGCTTTGTGGCTTGTTGTGGGTGGGAGGGCAGTAGTGCCACTCAACTAGCTACAGTGATCCATGCTCTGATAACCTTTTGTTTGGATTACTGCAATGCGTTATACGTGGGGCTGCCTTTGAAAACAGTCCGGAAGCTTCAGCTGGTACAAAACAGGGCAGCCCGTTTACTAACAGGGACTGGCTGGCGAGATCACATCACGCCAGTCCTTTTACAACTTCATTGGCTGCCAGTCCAGGTCCGGGCCCGATTCAAAGTGCTGGTATTGACATTTAAAGCCCTAAACGGTTTGGGGACAGGTTATTTGAAGGAACGCCTCCTCCCATATGTACCTGCCCGGACCTTAAGATCATCTACAGGAGCCCTTCTCCGTGAGCCCCTGCCAAAGGAAGTGAGGCAGGTGGCTACTAGAAGGAGGGCTTTCTCCGCTGTGGCACCCCGGTTGTGGAATGAGCTCCCCAGAGAGGTCCGCCTGGCGCCTACACTGTACTCCTTTCGTCGCTAGCTGAAGACCTTTTTATTCACTCAGTATTTTAACACTTAATTTTAACTCAAATTTAAATTATACTGTTTTAACTCTGTATTTTAACCTTATATCAATTGTGCTGCGTGGTTTTATCCTGGTTGTGCTTTTTATATTGTATTTTGTATTTGTATTTTTAACTTGTTGGTTGTTTTATGATGGTTTTAATTTTTGTGAACCGCCCAGAGAGCTTCGGCTATTGGGCGTTATAAAAATGTAATAAATAAATAAATAAAACTAGCTGGTGGATGGTTCCTAAGAGCTGGCCAACCCAAACATCAGTTCCACGTTAGATTTTTCAGTGATGGACTCCTGGGTCATCTCTCAACAACAGTGGGCATTCATAGGCTCCCTCCTTCATTACAAACCTGCCTCCAAAAGACATCTAAACCAGTGTCCACCCTTGGAGGCTGCCTTATACTGAATCTTGGTCCTTCTAGCCTAGTATTGTCACCACTGACTGGCAGCAACGCTCCTGGGTTTCAGGCTTGGGTTTTGCTGGCTGCAAAGAAAATGCTTTGCCTTTCCCTATTCTGTAGGTGTGGTGAGTTCCTTAAATGAAATATATGTGTCGTGACGGAGTTTCTCCGCCACCCCCATCCTGGGTGTGCTGCCCATTAACTTCAGTGGGTCAACCTGAACTCTTAATGCCATCTATAATAATAAAAGAGGGCATCTGGCTTTCTCCAGTATCCGAGGCAGTAAGCCTGTGTGCACCAGTAGCTGGGGAACATGGGTGGGAGGGTGCTGTTGCACCATGTCCTGCTTGTGGGTCCCTGGTTGACAGCTGGTTGGCCGCTGTGTGAACAGAATGCTGGACTAGATGAACCCTCGGTTTGATCTAGCATCGCGCTTTTTATGTTCTTATTTATTTATTTATTGCATTTTTATACCGCCCAGTAGCTGGTTCTTACGTCCGTCTGTCAGTGTCCTAGCGCACATCCGTGAAACCTAGACGCCTGAAACTTGCCATGCATACTACAGGGACCCTGGGGGTGTGGCACTCATGTTTATTTTGTTTCAAAAACTCGTTAATCCGTTAATTTTGAATGTATCCATGTGTTTGAAGCCTGCGGTAACATCTTCAGCCACCAGGGACAGGCTTTCCTAACAAGTGCATCGCTTTGCAGTCTGTCCAGCTTGAAACTGCGAGAAATTAGTAGGCCGAGGGACAGCGGAATGGCATAGATACGCCTCTGACATTTTCAGTCCCAAACCAGAGGGGATTCATAGACTAAGGGACGGAGATATAAAACTGCCCCCTCCCCGCTGCTGTGCGGAAGCCCCTCCTCAAAGGAATTGGAGTGGACAGGCCCTCTCCTTCAGGGGCTGTAGGGCTGCACCCTGGCAGGAGCTGTGCCTCAGGGTGCTATTGAGCATAGCTTCACTCAGGTGTGATGGGCCCTCTGGCCTGGTTCAGACAACACACTAAACCATGCTGCTTAACCACAAAATGCATTCCCTTAACCATTTTGCAGTTAAGCAGCATGGTTTAGCGTGTTGTCTGAACCAGGCCAATGTGTCATAGAATCATAGAATCATAGAATCATAGAATAGCAGAGTTGGAAGGGGCCTACAAGGCCATCTAGTCCAACCCCCTGCTCAATGCAGGAATCCATCCTAAAGCATCCCTGACAGATGGTTGTCCAGCTGCCTCTTGAAGGCCTCTAGTGTGGGAGAGCCCACAACCTCCCTAGGTAACTGATTCCACCGTCGCACTGCTCTAACAGTCAGGAAGTTTTTCCTGATGTCCAGCTGGAATCTGGCTTCCTTTAACTTGAGCCCGTTATTCTGTGTCCTGCACTCTGGGAGGATCGAGAAGAGATCCTGGCCCTCCGAATCTGACAGCTTTGCGCTTGAAGGCTTTGTTGTATCAAACAGGGGGCTATTCCCACCTGTGCAAAGCCAGGTCCATCCGCCAGTATAAAATGAGAGAAGAGAGTCTCTTTTCACACCGAGGCCTAACTGTTTGGCACGGTTGTTTGCTCGGCGGGAAGGCCTCGCAGTCCTCTTACTACGGATCTAATTCTGACAGTTAAAATAGTCTGCATGATGTGGCTGTATTCATAGAAACAAGTTTGGACGAAGCTGGGTGCTCTTCGGGCGCTTGTGCAGTCTTGCCCATAGCTTTTGTCCGTGGAGATCTCCCTCCCCTTCTGTGGGGCGCATTGTGTTGTAGGGAGGCTATCCCTTTTCCGGGGAAGACAGAGGACAGCCGAGAACCGTCTCTCCTGCTGCTCCCAGCCTGTGGAACGGCTTGCCGGAGGAGACTCATCAGCTTGACAGTCTTTTAGCGTTCAAGAAAGCTATCAAGACTGATCTCTTCTGGCAGGCCTACTCAGTGGAATTTTAGGATACTTTTAATATGCTTTTAGGATGTTTTTAACAGTGTATGCTGTGTTTTTAATCAGCATTTTGTGTATTTTATGCGTGTTGTTCCCCGCCTCGATCCAATCGGAGA
Organism: Elgaria multicarinata webbii; assembly: GCF_023053635.1. NCBI lineage: Eukaryota > Metazoa > Chordata > Lepidosauria > Squamata > Anguidae > Elgaria > Elgaria multicarinata. The sequence continues at coordinate 7,668,488 of NC_086193.1, read as the reverse complement.
GGCGGGTAAGAAATATTGTTGTTGTTGTTATTATTATTATTATTATTATTATTATTATTATTATTATTATTAGAAATGCTCTTAGAGACACCCTGAGAAGATTTGGGTCATTATTGTTGTTGTTGTTGTTGTTATTATTATTATTATTATTATTATTATTATTATTATTAAAATGCAGCTTGTATTGGTTGCTTGTAGTGAGAAACAATCCTATCCAGGTGACCAGAAAGTAATTTAGAAGAAAGTTGGTTCTTTCCCCCCCCCCCCCACTTTTCCCCATGCCCCTTCCCTTGAATTGGCTTGCAATATTCTTCAAATACTATTGTAAATGCTATGTTGCCATGAACACCATTACTCCTCCTCCATTCCTGGTTTTTTTTTTTTGCCCCCCCCAATACCCTCATGATAGGGGGTCATGAATAATCCTGGGGTCGTTCATTATTATTATTATTATTATTATTTATTTATTTATTTATTTATATAGCACCATTATAGTGAATTGCCCCCTCTGAAATTTGCATGTGGCATGGCCCCTCCCTCTCGCACACCAATCGGCTGCCTCTTCCCATTTCCCCCTCCCCTCTGGCAGTGACAGCTGAACCCGTAGGGCTGCAGCGGGGGGGGGGGGGCGCTTCGCACCGCACTGGCTGAGCAGGGCTGTCCATCATCAGAGGGGCTGCCCTGCCTGTTTAGCATGGAGGTCATTAATTGCATTACAGCTCCAGCTTTGAACTTTATCAAACTTTCAAATTAAGCTCTGCTTAAGCTTTAGTCTAAACCAAAAATGAGCAAAACTGGTGGATCTCTAGTAAGAAGTCTTACAGTGCTGTGTTCTTATATAAAATTAAAATCTTTGGGGGCTCAAGTTAAAGGAAGCCAGATTCCGGCTGGACATCAGGAAAAACTTCCTGACTGTTAGAGCAGTACAACAATGGAACCAGTGACCTAGGGAGGTTGTGGGCTCTCCCACCCTAGAGGCCTTCAAGAGGCAGCTGGACAAGCATCTGTCAGGGATGCTTTAGGGTGGATTCCTGCATTGAGAAGGGGTTGGACTAGATGGCCTTACAGGACCCTTCCAACTCTGCTATTCTATGATTCTATGGTTCTAATATAGCCATGTGTAAGCAGAGAGGCTCATAAGAATTCTTGAGGCCTGGTAACTTGATTTGAAAAGCTGTCTCACCAGCTGGACCAGTAAAATAGCGCCTTAACTTTTTTTTTTGCATGAATGTAGCCCAACTACAAGCCATACTGTACCCTTCTGACTGAAATTTCCTGTTCCCCTGACCTCCTCTTTCCAGAGTACAAAATAAGAAATGTCTTCCCTTTTCAGAAAATTACTTCTTCTTCTTTTTGCTTTGATGGTGCTGAATATTTTTGTGATGTCTGGCCCGTTTAGGATTAATCCAGCTTGCTCTGGGTGCAATTCTTCTCTGCCCCCCCCCCTCCCCGGTCATCAAGATGATGCAGCTTCAAGCTCCTAGTCCTGATGGTTTCTCTCTGCTCTGAGTAATTCCTCCACCATCTGCTCTGTGCTCACCTTTTCCCCTCTGCCCCGATTAGTCGCTGTCTTTCTCTTCTAAACAAGGTCTGTGGGGTAAGGACTGTGCTTAGTACAGTTCCTGACAAATGTGGAAAGGAACACTTTAAAATTCAAGTTCTTAGTCTTTACTGTGCTAATATGTGTTTTGTTTTGTTTTGGGACAGGGTTTTCACTAACCCCTAGATGAAGAAGACGAGGAGGAGCACAACCCTCAACACTCAGGTTGGATGGAAAGACCCTTGGCAGACGCACAGGATTGGGCCGTGGCTTCAATTCAGGGTGGCGCAAAGTGGCACGGCTGCCGTGTAGAACGTGGGACCTTGCCCTGCAGGATCACGGCTAACCTTTAAAGCAATACCGTGTGTAGGCGTGCACACGCGTGTGCGGAACTCGTTCCCCCCCCCCCCGGTCCCTTTTTCTTTTTTGCAAATCTTTCCCTTTGGGCCAAAAAGGATTGAACGCTTCTCCCCTGCCGCTGTGAAGACGGTCACCTGGCTTATGCTGTTGCCTTTGCCGTGATTGTGGAGCGCTGGACTGCCGTGTGGGGGCGTGGGGTTCCTCCAGGTCACCGTAACCCCCTCCCAAGGTAGTTGCCCTCTCTGGGACCACTGGGGCAGAGGGCCCCCTGTAGCCGTCCCTCACGGCGTTGACCCCAGCTGACCGTTGCCCAGCGCCCCTCCCGCCTCCCGTGCAACACGCAGGCCCCTCCCCGTTGGAGCATTGCCTTGCCCCCGGCGCCCCACCGCCCCCTGCCCGGGCGTTGCCTCCTGCAGGCAGGGCCATGAAGCTGCAGGCGGTGATGGAGAATTTGCAGCGGCAGCAGCGTGCCCGGCTGCAGCAGGAGAGGGAGGCACGGCAGCAGCAGCAGCAGCAGCTGGAGCAGCCCCAGGGGAGCCTACAGCCCCCTCCAGCGCCTACTCAGACCGCTGCCCTGCCGACCTCCGGGGCTGCCGCCCTGTCCTGCGGCCGCAGCCAAAATCCTCTCCCTTCTGAGGAGGTGGGGGAGCCTGAGAGCCCTGGGATCCAGAGGGCACAGATGGCGGCATTGGCAGCCATGCGGGCAGCAGCTGCCGGCCTCAGTCAGTCACCCAGCCCGGTAGTGTCAGAGGACAGCCATTCCTCGGAAGAAGAGGAAGAGGAGGAGCCAGGAGGTGGCGAGGAGGAGGAGGAAGAGGACGGCGATTACCTACAGGAAGGAGGCTCAGAGGAAGAGGAGGATATGTAAGTATTAGCCGGAGCTAGCAAAACGCACGTCACTTGTACGTTGCCAAGACCCTGGGAGATGGGCTGCAATGCGTCTCCACCTTTGGAGGCACCTTGCCTCCTGCCAAAGCCGTGCGGTGGCTAAGGTGCTTTGGATGCCAATGCTCAATTATCCCGAAAGCTGACATAAACCTTAGGCTTTCTCTTGGGTTAACCTACCTTGCAGGGTCGTCACGAGACAGGCTTGTTTGATTGGGGAGGGAGAACCATCCCTGCAACTCCCAAGCTCCTTGGATGAAGGGTGTGGTTAAAAAAAATCAATTAATAAACACCCATTGGGCCACCCATTGTTCGGGAGAAAGCCAACGTCGCTAGCCTGGTTCAGACAACACGCTAAACCATGCTGCTTTAAGCAGCATGGTTTAGCGTGTTGTCTGAAGCAGGCCATTCGTTCTCCCGTTTCGGGAATGAGTTTGGGCAAAGAAAGAAACCACTTTTTGAAAGCCGGATGGATGGGATGACTTAGTAAAATAATTTTTTGACAAGAATTCTTGTTGCTTTGCTTGCAAATAATATGAAGGGGTGTATTGTTAGCGGCAGCCAGGAGCAGGGGGAATACTTGGACTGGCCCCAGCTTCATTGCCCCTCCCTGACATTGCAGGGGTCAGAAGACAATAAAACCAACAGAGCTGTTAAGGCAAAACCAGTCTGGCTAGTTTTTAATGCCTCAAGCTTTTGATTAAGTTCCTGATCCTCCTTTGAAAATTTCCAAGTGATTTAATTGGGTGTGTTGGTGTGTGCGGTGGGGGTTGAAAAACCTAATTTTGTAGTTCCAAGCAACGAAACTTTGGCTGGTGGGGGCGGGGGTGCCTGAATGTTTGTTTAGTTGGGTATTCAGGGAGACTCACTGACACAAAATTGGGTGGGATATCTAATACCCTGGAAGACAGAAACAAACTTCAAAGTGATCTTGATAGGCTGGAGTGCTGGCCTGAAAACAACAGGATGAAATTTAATAGGGATAAATGCCAAGTTCTACATCTAGGAAATAGAAACCAAATGCACAGTTACAAGATGGGGGACACTTGGCTCAGCAATACTACAAACGAGAAGGATCTTGGAATTGTTGTAGATCGCAAGCTGAATAGGAGCCAACAGCGCGATATTGCTGCAAGAAAGGCAAATGCTATTTTGGGCTGCATTAATAGAAGTATAGCTTCCAAATCACGTGAGGTACTGGTTCCTCTCTATTCGACCCTGGTTAGGCCTCATCTAGAGTATTGCGTCCATTTCTGGACTTCATAATTCTAGAAGGACGCAGACAAGCTGGAGCGTGTTCAGAGGAGGGCAACGAGGATGATCAGAGGTCTAGAAACAAAGCCCTATGAAGAGAGACTGAAAGAACTGGGCATGTTTAGCCTGGAGAAGAGAAGATTGAGAGGAGACATGATAGCACTCTTCAAATACTTAAAAGGTTGTCCCACAGAGGAGGGCCAGGATCTCTTCTCGATCCTCCCAGAGTGCAGGACACGGAATAACGGGCTCAAGTTAAAGGAAGCCAGATTCCGGCTGGACATCAGGAAAAACTTCCTGACTGTTAGAGCAGTGCGACGGTGGAATCAGTTACCTAGGGAGGTTGTGGGCTCTCCCACACTAGAGGCCTTCAAGAGGCAGCTGGACAACCCTCTGTCAGGGATGCTTTAGGGTGGATTCCTGCATTGAGCAGGGGGTTGGACTCGATGGCCTTGTAGGCCCCTTCCAACTCTGCTATTCTATGATTCTATGATTCTACAATATTCCCCCCTTCCCTCCAACAGTCAGTGTGGCGTAGTGGCTAACGTGTCAGACTGGGAGTCAGGAGATCCGGGTTCTAGTCCCCACTCGGCCGTGGAAACCCACTGGGTGACTTAGGGCCAGTCACAGACTCTCAGCCCAACCTACCTCACAGGGTTGTTGTTGTGAGGATAAAATGGAGAGGAGGAGGATTATGTACACCGCCTTGGGTTCCTTGGAGGAAAAAAAGGCAAGATATAAATGTAATAAAATAAAATAAAATAAAATAAAATAAATAAATAAATAAATAAATAAACACTCATACCAACTGAGGATATTGCTACGGGCATTTGCAGGAACCCTGTACATGATGGGAATAAGTCCCATGAAACTCAGGGCTTACTTCTGAACAGACATTTATTTCATTTCATTTCATTTCATTTCCATACTGCCCAATAGCTCTCAGGGCAGTTTAGAAAAATTTAAACCACAAGGTACATGCATAAGAAGACATACATAAGATTGCACTGTAGGCATGTTTTATACTGTATTTTGTATTTGTGTTTTTGGATTGCTGGTTTTTTTTATGCCCTTCATGGTTTTAATTTTTGTGAACCGCCCAGAGAGCTTCGGCTCTTGGGCGGTATAAAAATGTAATAAATAAATAAATAAATATGTTAGACTTTAAAGTACCAGGGGACTCGATATTATTGCTAGATCATACCACGTATATCTTCCTACCTCCTATTTAGTTGAAAGTTAACTCATGTTGATGATTAGATTTAACTAAGGCAGCCTTTCCCAGTGCCATGCTGACTGGGAATGATGGGAATTGCAGTCCAACACATCTGGAAGGTACCAAATTGGGAAAGGCTATGTTAAGGAGTACTATTATCATTCCAGAATTTAAACTATGCAAGAGAAACTTTTGACTGAAGGCTGGTCAGCTTCAAGCTCCTAGTCCTGATGGTTTCTCTCTGCTCTGAGTAATTCCTCCACCATCTGCTCTTTGCTCACCTTTTCCCCTCTGGTTAATTTGAAGTAGAGGCAGGATTTGAATTTAGGGCTGCCCGTCTCCTAATGCCAGCTGCCATTTCAAACCCAAAGTAGGGAGGAGTTTGTGTTTGCAGTTCTGTTGCTTGTGCCAGATGCAACATAGTGCCTATAAAATTCTTGCATGTGGTGGGGCTACATTGATCAGTGGAAGATGTCACAGGGATTCAGTATCCCTGGAGAAATGGCAGTACACAAAACTCGGAAGTAGATAGCCGCCCTTGTGAAATGTCTTTTCTTGTTGACAACGAAGTAGATAGTCTGCAAAAAAAAAAAAACCCTCCCCCCACAAAAAAGCCCTTTATCAAAGGAGGTCTTTAAATTGGGACCATGGCCATGTTGGCTGGGGGCTTCTGGGAGTTTCTTGAAAGCTTGTCTTCCTTTTCAGGGAGAAGGCTGATAATGGCCTCCTCCCCATTGCCGGAAGACACCTTGCCTACTGTTACTGACGGACAGCCATGGGAGAGAGTTGGATATAGAATCATAGAATAGCAGAGTTGGAAGGGGCCTACAAGGCCATCGAGTCCAACCCCCTGCTCAATGCAGGAATCCACCCTGAAGCATCCCTGACAGAAGGTTGTCCAGCTGCCTCTCGAAGGCCTCTAGTGTGGGAGAGCCTACAACCTCCCTAGGTCACTGGTTCCATTGTCATACCGTTCTAACAGACAGGAAGTTTTTCCTGATCATAGAATCAGAATAGCAGAGTTGGAAGGGGCTACAAGGCCATCGAGTCCAACCCCCTGCTCAATGCAGGAATCCACCCTAAAGCATCCCTGACAGATGGGTGTCCAGCTGCCTCTTGAAGGCCTCTAGTGTGGGAGAGGCCACAACCTCCCTGATTCCATTGTCATACTGCTCTAAAAGTCAGGAAGTTTTGTTCTAGAAAGGTCATGCTTGGTTCTAGCAGAGAAGCAGGGGAGTTCTTTATGGATTCAGCATGTGCCAGAGTCTTTTGCAGTATGTGGGGTGGTGGTGGTTAGAAAGCAAGATGCCATGAACATCAGAAGAGCTCTGCTGGATCAAACCAAGGGCTGATCTTGACCAGCCAATGGTCAACCAGCTGCCCCAACGGGAGAAGTCCGCAAGCAAGACACAACTTGCGTGTTCTTGAAAAACGGGAAGCTTGAAAAATACCGTTCTGGATTTTTGAGTTGTGGGTTGCCTGTAACGTTGGGATGGGATACGATGCTTGAATTACAGGGGAGGGGGTAACTTTAGCACCCGTTCTTTCAGTTACTGTTTCTAGAAGGCTACTGGGGGAAGGAAAGGAAAGGAACCTCTCGTGCCAGCACTTGAGTCATTGCTGACTCCTAGAGGGACGCCTGCTTTTGCTGACGTTTTCTTGGCAGACTTTGTAGTGGGGTGGTTTGCCATTGCCTTCCCCAGTCGCGGTTACCTTTCCCCCAGCTAGCTGGGTACTGGGGGAAGATTTGGTTACATTTAGGGAGAGTCAGGGCGGAGTTTGTGGATTTCGTTAACATCCTCCCACCTTTTCCCTGTGATTCGAGCATTATGTGTGGTGGGTAGAATCGCCTTTTTTGTCTTCTGGATGGGTTGGACTTAAAGCATTCATGCTTTCCTCCTAATAACCCTCTCCCCATCTCTCTTCCCTCCCCAGGAAGGGCAAATGGGGTGAGGATTTCGAAGAAGATGTGGAGGAGGAAGATTATGAAGAGGATGAAGAAATGGCGGAGGAAGGACTTGGCTCCGGAGAGCCGGCCAGGTCGGGTCCGGGGGCCCCACTCCTTCGGAAACAGCAGCCCCCTCAGCAGTACAGAGGGGAGCCTTCCAGGCTACTTGGAGTCCAAGAGCGGCTCTCTTCTGGGATAGCCCACCAAGGCTTGTCACAGCTGCAGGCCCAGGGCCTGGACCACGGGGACTGGACGTACGAGGAGCAGTTCAAGCAGGTAATCGCTGTGAAACGTCTTTTCTTGTTGACATCCAAGGGTGTTTTCTGGAGTGCTGGGGCCCCAGGGGATCCCATCTGGAGAATTGCACCTGCTGGTTGAAGCTGGAGCCAGGAGTGGGGAAATGGTGCCTTTAACGTTGTGTCAGCTTGGCTAAACGAGAGGCCGTGCTATAGCTAGGGCTGACACAGATTTCCTTCACTTCCCGCCCTCCAGATCTGTTGGGATTGCAGTTTTCGTCGTTCCTAACCGGCACAGCCAATTCTGTGCTAGGTCAATCAAAAATCTGCGAGGTCTGCAACGTGCGTTCGAATGTGCACAGTTCCTGTTCTGTAATTCTGCAAAGCTTACTTGCATTTTTAAAGCTGTTCTTATTAATCATTGTTAGGGGAGGCTTTACAGAGCTCTGATCCCCCCCTTCCCCACAATCAGGGGAAACTGCATTCAGCAATTCTGCTAGTCAGGATTTCACTAATTTCTATGTTCACCGTTCCTAAATCTATTTTAGATATGTAGCAGTGTATAAATATTGTCAATAAATACAATAATTTCATTTGAGGTTATCTTTCCAGCCAACGAGGCCTAGAACCTCGTTTCCATTTTTTTGTTTTTATTTAAATGAAATCTGAAGTGTTTGGGACTAGAATGCCCATGTTTCAAGATTAGCTATTTTGAAAGCCCAGCCATGGAATCCTGGGAAGTCCAGGTTCCAAAGAACAGAAGCGCCTTCACAAGATGGCGCTGGTTAAGAATCTTCAATGTACATTATATCAGTGAGATTTCGGGTTTTAAAACTATTTTGTGCTTGCTGTGTAGACGTCATCCTATGGGTGTAGAGTGGGGAAGTCCTTGAGAGTGATGTTTTTTTGCCCCGCTTGGCAAAAGTTTGGAAGCTAAGCTAGGAATAGAGCAAACCCCATTCTTCCAACTGGTGGGGGTCTGGTTTTTCATTGTATTTAAAGTGTAACGTGTGTTCAGAAGCTTGGTTTGTGACATGAGATATTAACAGGCATGACAGAGCTGGAAAAAGTGCAGAAAAGGGCAACTCAATTTTTTTATTCTCCCAGCATTTTAACAGTCTATAAATAAATTTTAACTTGGCGTTTTAAATTTGTAATTTTGCATTGCTGCTGTTTTTATCTGGTTGAGCTTTTATATTGTATTTTATATTATGGTTTTATACTGTTGTTTTATACTTTGAATGTTTTTAATTTTTGTGCCCAGAGAGCTCCAGCTATTGGGCGGTATAGAAATCAAATAAATAAATAAATAAATGATGAAGGGGCTGGAGCATCTCCCCTATGAGGGAAGGTTACATCAGCTGGGATTGTTTAGCTTGGAGAAGGGGAGGCTGAGGGGAGACATGATAGAGGTGTACAAAATGATGCCTGGTGTGGAGAATGTGGACAGAGAGACATTTTTCTCCCTCTCTCAAAATACTAGAACCCAATGGGGTCATTCCATGAAGCTGATGGGTGGGAGATCTAGGACAAATAAAAGGAAGGACTTCTTCACACAGCTCAGAGTTAAATTATGGAACTCACTACCACAAGATGTAGCGATGGCCACCAATCTGGATGGCTTTAAAAGGGGGTTGGATCAATTCCTGGAGGCGAAGGCTATCCATGGCTACTAGCCCTGATGGTTGTGTGCTATCTCCAGTATTCGAGGCAACAAGCCTGTGTGCCCCAGTTGCTGGGGAACATGGGCAGGAGGGTGCTGTTGCACCATGTCCTGCTCGTTCATCCCTGGCCGATGGCTGGTTGGCCCCTGTGTGAACAGAATGCTGGACTAGATGGACCCTTGGTCTGATCCAGCATCAGGGTGCTTCTGGTGTTCTTAAGACATCTGATATTTCCGCTGTCTTCCCGGGAGAAACACTGCTGTACAAATACGAACAATTTCAGGTGTTTCGGTTTAAAGATGTAAGATTAGTTTAAGGATAAAAGGCAACTATGGGGGTGGAGAGATGTGATCAAGGGTTAAAGGATGTTGTTGGATAATTTTGTCCCTTAGCTACCCACCCCCCATCATAATAGAAATTGGGGTCACTCTGCTAAATGGATGGGCAGCAGATTCAGGCGGACAAAAGGAAGTCCGTCTTCCTCACACAAACACAGAATTAACTTGCGGAAAGCAACTGATCTTCTGATGGCCTCTGGCTGAGACTGCTTTAAAAGCTGATCAGATGAGTTCATGGAGGAGGATGGATTGCTGTTAGCTATGGTGGCTCAAAAGAACATCAGAAGTGCCCTGATGTTGGATCAGACTGAGGGTCCATCTACTCCAGCACTATGTTCACACGGTGGCCAACCAGCTGTCGACAAAGCAGGACATGGTGCAACAGCACCCTCTCACCCATGTTCCCCAGCAACTGGTGCACACAGGCTTATTGCTTCCAAATACTGGAGGTAGCACACAACCATCAGAGCTAGTAGCCATGGATAGCCTTCTCCTCCAGGAATTGATCCGACCCCCTTTTCAAGCCATCCAAATGGGTGGCCATCACTACATCTTGTGGGAGTGAGTTCCGTAATTTAACTCTGCGCTGTGTGAAGAAGGACGTCCTTTTATCTGCCCTGAATCTCCCAAGGATCAGCTTCATGGGATGACCCCGGGTTCTAGTATTATGAGAGAGCCCACAGCTTTTGTCCGTGGAGATCTCCCTCCCCTTCTGTGGGGCGCATTGTGTTGTAGAGAGGCTATCCCTTTTCCGGGGAGAACAGAGGACAGCAGAGAACCGTCTCTCCTGCTGCTCCCAGACTGTGGAACGGCCTGCCGGAGGAGACTCATCAGCTTGACAGCCTTTTCGCGTTCAAGAAAGCTATCAAGACTGATCTCTTCTGGCAGGCCTACCCAGTGGAATTTTAGGATACTTTTAATATGCTTTTAGGATGTTTTTAACAGTGTATGCTGTGTTTTTAATCAGCATTCTCCACACCATGCATCATTTTGTATACTTCCCATGCTGAGAGGCAGTGTGCCTCTGGATCCCAGATGCTGGAGGTAGGCAAATGATGAGGGAGGCCTGTGGTCTCTGTGACCCCTGAAGGCATCCACCTGGCTCCCTTGGGAAGCAATATGTTGGACTGTCCATCATTCCAGGCTGGCATGGGCAAAGCTGGGCTGGAGGGGCCTCTTGGTCTGATCCTCTTGTCTGTTACAGTCCAGATTTGGGAGATGTTTTATTACTGTGGACTTCTTCTGTTTTAGTCTTTAAGGTCTGTCTGTTTTTGAAGCTTAATTTCCTGTGCGTGTTTGACGGGAGTAGGAAGTACCGGCTCTGGGTTTTGGAGGATCCTTGCTGTTTAGATTAGGGCTGTGCTCCGCTTTGGTTCGGTTCATAGAAGCGATAGCGGAGCAGCCTGATTTGCCTCCGACAACGGCGGAGATGGATCAGGTCAGGGGGGCTTCGGATCGAGGCGAAGTGGTTTGCCTCGATCCGGAGCTCCGGATGCAGGTAAGTGGGGGGGAGGGGGACTCACCTGGCGCCGGTGCTGGCGTTGCAGTCCATGCGGGACTGGTGATGGAGCCAGGTAAGGGGGGAGGGGGGGCTTACCTGTTTCCGTCGCGGGCTTCAATTGAGGCCCCAGCTTCAAGCCGGAAGAGGCCGCGGCCTCCTCTTCTGGCTTGAAGCTGGGGCCTCAATTGAAGCCAGTTGCGGACTGTGATGGACACAGGTAAGGGGGCGGAGGGGAGTTTGGCTTACCTGCCTCCGTTGCGGTCCGTCGTGGGCTTCAACTGAGGGCTAGGCCTCAGTTGAAGCCTGTGACGGACCGCGACGGACACAGGTAAGGGGGCGGGGGGGGGAGTTTGGCTTATCGGCCCCCATTTTGTCCCCCCTTCCCCACTTACCATCCACCATGGAGGCAAGTAAGTAGGGAAGGGGGGGCAAAATCTCTATCCGCCCCTCAGGATCTCACTCAGTGGAGTGGGGGACGGGTGGATCGACCCAAAGCAGTTCGGGCCCAATCCAGAAGTTTCGGATCGGGCCACAAAGCGGTTTGGGGGATCCATGCACAGCCCTAGTTTAGATGTCGTCCAGGGGCCTGCTCCATCAACCTTCTCACTTTCATTGCCCCTCAACCTCTCTCCCATCATTGCTCCCACTTGCTTGCTTGACAGGCAGGGAGCAAGACGGCCGTGGCGTCTCGTACTCCTTCTCACAACACCTCCCGTTACCTGGGCCAGAGCGAGAGGCAGGTGATAGTGCAAAGGAGGAAGAGCTCCCGGGGGCTTTTCTCACAGGACTGGGGGTTTTGTGTCGAAGGACTGTGAGCTCAATCAGTTCTGGTCCTGAAACATAAATTTCTGGGTTCAGAATTCTTTAATTCTCAGCATAAGCTTTTTGCTTCCAGCTCAGTTGGTGGATCTTGAAGTTCTAATGGAAAAACAAAAGTTGATCCTGCAAGCCTGAAGTCTGCCCACCCCTGCAAAGAGAAGAATGTTCTTTAAAAAAAAAAAAAAAAGAGTCCAAATTTTTCCATTTGAAATTCAATGGTGTCAAAGTCCACAAAGAAGCTTGTTAGTCTGGAAATATTTCTCCCCGGGCAAAACTGACCAGCGTCAGCCGGCCCTTCCAGGATGCTGCAATAAAACCCGGGTATTTTAGAACAAGCTTGCTCTGGCGTCGGTTCCATCCTGTCTCTCGTTTGGCGTTGAAGTTTAAATAGATCTGAACGGGTTTTTTTGTTTGTTTTTTGTTTAATTTCGTGTGTGGGAAGGATTGGATTGGAGACGCTTGTTCAGATTCGCCAGGTGTATATTGTAAATCGGTCTCCTGCTGGTTCTCAAAAACCATAATACTTCTACGCCCAAAAAGTGAACCAGATGTCAGATATGGGTTTGGATCAGTGTGGATGTGGAGAGGGCCCCTCTCCGTTTGAGTGTGAGAGAAGAGGGCACGTGGGGAACCCAGAGAGAGCTGTGCGTATTTTCTGGCTGAAAAATTATTAATTTTTAGTCCGCTTTCAGTGTTTTTAAAACTGAAGGTCCAAATTAAATCTTAGAAGTTTGTGTGTGTGTGAGAGAGAGAGTTCAAATTCTTTTCGGAGGGCTTAAGCTTTGTGTAACATGCATCATGCAAGACACTTCCTCGGGTTAATTGTCTCAGCATTTGTTGAAGGTGACTTCTATTGTTTTGTTACTGTTTTTCAAGTTTCGTGGTATTATTTATTTATTTATTTATATAGCATCATCAGGATGATGTACAGATTATTATTATTATTATTTACATTTATATACTGCCCTATAGCCGAAGCTCTCTGGGCCGTTTACAGAAGTTAAAAACAGTGAACGTTAAAAAGAAATATACAAAATTTAAAACCATAAAAAGCATAAAATACAAACGAAACAGACAATATCCATTTAAAAAAAACTATTCTGGGGTCAGTTAAAAAAAACTCAGCATATGCTGTAAAATGCCTGGGAGAAGCGAAAAGTCTTGACCTGGCACCGAAAAGATAACAATGTTGGTGCCAGGCGAGCCTCGTCAGGGAGATCATTCCACAATTGAGGGGCCACCACTGAAAAGGCCCTTTCCCTTGTTGCCATCCTCTGAGCTTCCCTCGGAGTAGGCACTCGGAGGAGGACCTTAGATGTTGAGCGCAGTGTATGGGTAGGTTCATGTCGGGAGAGGCGTTCCGTCAGGTGTTGTGGTCCCAAGCCATGTAAGGCTTTATAGGTTAAAAGCAGCACCTTATTTCATCCAGCAAACATTGCTTCCTCTGTAGGGAGATGTGTTTGCTTTTTTGCTTTGAATATTGGCATCTGAAAAAGAGTTCTGTGTGATCCACAACTTGGCTTCCGTTTGCTCCAAAAGTAGTGGTCTGGGGAACCCTTAGCGTTACCAAGACTGAATACTGTGTCTAAGATGAAACCCTGCATTCTTCTGCATCGTCGTTCTGAGGATGTAACTTTCCCCCTCTGCTCAGGGATCATATTTTGGCGTAAGGGATGCCAACCGCATGCCTCATGCGCTGTAAGAGATGACAGCAAATGTTTTCCTTCATGCCACTCTGTGGGGGAAATCTGCCTGTGGTTGTCGACAGAGATCGAGAGACAATATGCGCGTCTCAGTGCCAATCCATAGAATCATAGAATAGCAGAGTTGGAAGGGGCCTACAAGGCCATCGAGTCCAACCCCTGGCTCCATGCAGGAATCCACCCTAAAGCATCCCTGACAGAGGGTTGTCCAGCTGCCTCTTGAACGCCTCTAGTGTGGGAGAGCCCACCACCTTCCTAGGTCACTGGTTCCATTGTCGTACTGCTCTAACAGTCAGGAAGTTTTTCCTGATATCCAGCCGGAATCTGGCTTCCTGTAACTTGAGCCCATGATTCCGTGTCCTGCACTCTGGGAGGACGGAGAAGAGATCCTGGCCCTCCTCTGTGTGACAACGTTTTAAGTGTTTGAAGAGTGCCATGTAAAACACACTCTTTTCATTCAGTCATCATTCTTTTTCAACCATATTTGTGTTTCTTCTGACAATCAGTGCAAGGCACCGATGGGGAAACCAACTCAAAAGAGAGAGAGAGCTCAGTAATTTAACGGTGCCTACCTCCCCCACCCCAAAACTGTTTTTTAAAGACCTTCCCACCCTACTTTCTGGCAAAACTCCCCACCCCCACCCCTGCTTCTTTCCGGCAGTCTCTCTTCCCTCTCCCCTGTTTGATCAGCCCAGACTGGGTATTGAATCAGAAAAGTCTTAAAACTAATAGAAGGAAATGGCTCTTTGCAAGCCTGGTCCCCAGAGGCAGAGCCGCCTTTGATGTACTAGTTGTAAATACATTGGGAATTTGGTGGGGAGGGGGTTTGATGGGGAGAGTTCCTCCCCCTACTGCATCCTTTTTTTGTTCAAACAGCAGCAGATGGAATCCAGATGGAAAGAAGGAGGCGTGTTTTTTGGCTATGATAAGGTAGCAAAAGATACTTGAGAGCATTTTTCAGGAGTTCCCAGGAGCAGATTGTGAGGTTCTATACCTATCTGTCAATCTCCCCTTCGGAATCTGCATTTTGGAATCTTGTAGTTTGGAATCTCTCGTCCCGGTTTAGAAATGGTGCAAAGAATGTTGCAATAATTCCCAAGCGGATCACACTGGTGTGGATCTTTATACTGTTAGTTTTACCCTACCCAGTGCCTGTTTACCCTACCCTGTGCCTGTTTACCCTACCCAGTGCCTGTTTACCCTACCCTGTGCCTGTTTGCATTCTCTTCCCCTCCTTATTGTTTTATTATGATTTTATTAGAATGTAAGCCTATGCGGCAGGGTCTTGCTATTTACTGTTTTACTCTGTACAGCACCATGTACATTGATGGTGCTATATAAATAAATAAATAATAATAAGAAGAAGAAGAAGAAGAAGAAGAAGAAGAAGAAGGGCTCCTGGGAGCCAGTGGTGTCTGGGCTCAGAAGAGGCTGCCCGTTATGCCTTCAGATGAGTCATAGAAACAAAGAGCTGAGGCTTGCCTATACAGCTCATTTACTCAGACTTAAATGCGCATATTTGCATTTCAGGACACATGCGCAGCTGTCCATTCACCGTAGCGCCGGGTTTTTAACGCGATAATGTGCATATTCGCATTTGCGATTTACTGCGGCTTTTGGATCACATCCGAGTTTGCACGGTATTATGTTTATGTGTCTTTAGGGGAGATAAATCACATTTTGACATGTGGGCGGAGCTTTGAGGGTGGGACAACGTGATTGGCCAATTTCCTTATTTCCCACCTATCAGCTGCCTTGTTCCTCCGCGCTGTTTTTAGTTTGACTTCTCTGATTCTGCTGCCTCGTTCCTTTCCATCCCTGCTCCCGGTTTGTCTATTATATGAATCTTCGGAGCTCCGCATATAACATTTATAGCTTCCATCGTCTCTACTCTGTAGCATCATATATGAGCATGTGCGCATTTATAACTGCACATAAAAATATATCAGGAAATAAATCACTGTTGCTGCTGCAGTGTGATGGTCTTTACCTAGATTCGAATCAACGAAAATTCGGGTTTATATTTAATGAGGAGCGATCACGTCGTATAGATGGGGGGCCTGGAAGGGACCATGGACTCAGGTCATTTTGTTCCTCTGCCCCACACAACATTTAACATTTACTCTGCCGTGCTGCTGCAACATCCTTAGTGAACGAATTGCTTGTCTAGAAGGCTGATTTTTTTTCTGGGAGGGAATTTTGCCCCATTTCTGCCTCGGCTGTGATCTGGTTCACTGATTTGCGCCCGGTGCTGAGAGCCCTTCCGTTGGGTCTCTCTGAAGGTCATTGGCAGTTGGCAAGGGGAGAGCGGTCAGCCTCAACAGGCAGCCGCCGGTCATCCTGTCCTCTCTCTACATTGGCATCACTCCAGATGCAGCAGAATTCCTCACCCTTGGAGGAAGGTGCTCGTTGCGTCTCTGAATGAATGGTTATTCCAGGCTTGGCAAGAGGCACAGAAAAGCACTCCTGAATGCTCTTTAAAAAGCGAACCTTCTTCTGGCATAACAGTGGCAGTGCGTGTCTTTCTTTCTTTTTAAATTGCGGGGTGGGGGAGTAAAAGTTCAGGGCTGGCACTCGTGGTACAGGCACCACTGATAAGTCTCTGCCTCCAGGAGCTTGCAATCTAGATGTTGGTGTGGTGGGGGAGAACAGATAACCGAGGGAGTGGTAGGGAGTGACCACGTTACTGAGGGATGCATGTGCTTCTACAGTGTGTGTGTGGTGTGTGGCATACACAAGAGGGAACGGCCTTTTTGAATAAAAGGCAGGAACCCGCAGTCCGTGGAGTCCAAATTTAAATACTGTTTCCATTGCAAAATGCAAAGGCCTTCTCCATGCAAACCCATATGGTGCAGCCATGGTGAACCGACTGGAGGGGAAAACATTACGGGAACAACACAGCCAGAACCAAGGATTTAATCCTTTTGAGTTCTTACGAAGATGGATGGAGCCTGTCCCCAAGCCCTGCGGAGGGCTGTTTCTTTGCCCCCCTTTGCCCGTCTCCTAGGGCTCTTGCTCCTCCTATTTCCAGGGCTGTCTTCTTCCGTCCTTTTGCCTCTCCTTCTGACTAGGAGAACACAAGCTTCCATGTTCCTAAGCTACATGCAACCTCACCCAACCCCGCTTAAAAAGGCTCTTTCATTTCTGCTCGGGTACAGCCTGCCTATATTCCGTCCTTGACAGCGGTTGGCAAACGTTTGATGTCATCACGAAACCTCAGCTGAGGTCTCGAAAGGTGCAAAGCCGTGGGTCTTGCATGGCTGTTGTTTTAAACGCGGGGCCTCTGGTCACCGAGAAAACGCATCCCGACGTGGCAGCCCGTGGCCCACCTCCCGAGGCGACGCCTCCACGCCCAGAAAACATTGCGTTGCGCTTTGAAAGCCAGGGTGAAGAAGTCACTTGGTGTTTCTGCCAAGGTTCTCCGCCCGGGACAGCCCCTGTGCTTGCTGGGCAAGTCCCGTCTCGTGTCTGCTGTTAGGCCCGTCGTGTTTACATTCCTGCGCTCCTTTTTTCCCAGGCATCTGCCTGCCAAAGCCGCAGCCAATCAGCTGGTCTTGGAGAGCGTTCAGAAAAAGGAAAGAAAAAAAGTCCTGGAGAGGGGCCAACTGGAGCTCCTTGCCAGATGCTTAACCGAGCAAACCCCTGGCGGGGATCCAAAGGTGAGCACTGCCTTGCTCCCTCCCTCCTTCCGACATGTGTCGGGAAAGGCTTTCCTCGCACCAAACAAGCGTGCCGCAGGCTGTTCCCTTTCTAGGACTGCGGTGCGGCACCACTGAGCTGCGCTGCCCCTCCTCAATTTGCTTGTGTTTTCCAGGCCCAGTTTTTGGCTGGGGGGTTCTAGTGTCTGCGTCTAGGGCACCGACTCCTCTCGTTCAGGTTGCTGGCCACATCCGTGCGTGCTGCCTCCCCATGCGCCTCTGTGTCGCAATAACCCACGTTGCTGGTAATTCATCGCAGACAGCTTTGGGTGCACGTTCGACACACTTTGAGCATGGAGGCCTTGCCATACTCGGGACTTTCCCCC
Organism: Elgaria multicarinata webbii; assembly: GCF_023053635.1. Lineage (NCBI taxonomy): Eukaryota > Metazoa > Chordata > Lepidosauria > Squamata > Anguidae > Elgaria > Elgaria multicarinata. The sequence goes on along the minus strand of NC_086193.1, from coordinate 7,651,000 downwards.
TCTCTTTTGGGTCCAACGGCTGTGTGTCTGTTTTTGTAGGAAATACCTTGAGTTAATGGAAAAATTCAACGGTTGGTTTCGAAGCAAGGCTTCCTCTTTCCTTCTTTCCCCCACTCCTCAAACCGTGGGGTCCCACGGAAGCCGTTTCTTCCTCCTCCTTCACGCGTCAACTTCCTTGTGTGATGTGGTGTCATTTTGCAACGTGCAGGAGAGGGACAAATGAATCCGTATATTTCTGGTCCGGGTCACTTTCGTATGTGTTCACCCGTAAGGCCGTTCTGTCCTGCTTCTGCACGAATTTGAGAATTTTTAAAATAAAAATCTGGCTGAAAGTGCGTGTGTGTTTGAGTGATTGAGGTGTGGCAACCCTCTGGCATTCAAATGTTATTGGACTACAACTTTTGTAAACTTCCCAGAGAGCTTCGGCTATGGGGTGGTATATAAATGTAATAAATAAATAAATAAACTCCCATAAGCTCTAGCCTGCACAGCCAATGGTGAGGAATGATGGGTGTTGCAGTGGGGTCTGGAGGGCCACAAGTTGTCCACACTAGGTTTAGAACAGAACAGAAGGAATGGGCAGGAAGTAGTTCTCCAGGCATTTTGGATTTCAAGTCCCAGCATGTCATGTTGGCTGGGGCTTCTGCGAATGAGTCCCAAGCGTCTGAAGATTACCTTTTGATTTAGAAGGTGTATCTCTTAAGCTTATAACAGATTGATAGCACTCTTCAAAGACTTGAAAGGTTGTCACACAGAGGAGGGCCAGGATCTCTTCTCGATCCGCACAGAGTGCAGGACACGGAATAACGGGCTCAAGTTAGAGGAAGCCAAATTCCGGCTGGACATCAGGAAAAACTTCCTGACTGTTAGAGCAGTACATCAATGGAATCAGTGACCTAGGGAGGTGGTGGGCTCTCCCACAGTAGAGGCCTTCAAGAGGCAGCTGGACAACCATCTGTCAGGGATGCTTTAGGGTGGATTCCTGCATTGAGCAGGGGTTTGGATTTGATGGCCTTGTAGGCCCCTTCCAACTGTGCCATTCTATGGTTCTATGATCTGTGGGTGGAAGGAGGAGAGGCTATCCCTGCCATAGAAGCCCCCCCCCCTCCCAGGTTGCCCCAGGTCCGATGTAGGTGAGGGGTGTGCTGAGGGTTTGAACTTCAATGCTTTAAGGGTGAGCGTTGAAGCAGAGGGCTGGACTCAATGCCCTTACAGGCCCCTTTGAACTTCTCTAAAGAGCTCAGCCCTGAACTTTGCTCACAGCACAACTTGTCAGTCGGAGCCCAGGTCTTGGCATAGAGCGGGGCAAGCAAGGCCCCTGTGGTGGCTTTAGCTTGCCCCCACCCACCCCGCATCAGTCAGAGGAGCAGTGGAAGCTGGTGGCTCCACAGTCAGTGGGGTGGTGAACCCGCTCCGGGTTTCAGTCAGAACTCTAAAGGAGCGACAGCTCCTTTAGAGTTCTGACTGAAACCCGGAGCGGATTCACCACCCCACTGACAGTGGAGCCACCAGCCTCCACCACAGAGGCGACCTCCCCCTTGCTTCAGCGCAGCGCGTTCTTGCTTTCTTTTAAGACTGCAGTGCCAGGGTGGCTCGTACACCCCCCCCCCCCCGCGCTGCCCTTTCTCTCCAAATACCCGTGTCGAAATGCGTTTTGAGAAGGTTGATTGAACGCAGGACTGCGCTGAGACAATACAGGCAGCGTGAAACCCAGTCCAGAGTGGACTCCCAACCTGCGCACTAGAGTGGGCGGTTGGTGTCGGCATTTACCGAGACCAGATTCCTCCAGCCTCTTCTGTGGTACAGGGCTCTCTCGCCCAGCCTCCTCCACCTCCTCCTCCCCAACTTTGGGTTATGCAAGATTTAGCAAGAAGCTGCAAATCCCCAGTTGCTTCGGGAATGTCGGTAAATCTGACGAAGCAATTTGAGATGTGGCCCACACACCCCTTCCGGTGCAATTTCCTTCCTTCTCCACCTCCTCCGCCAAACAAGCAATTCTGTCGCCTCAAAGCTGCTGCAATATTTCCAGACAGTGAAATCTTTCCTTGGGTTTGTACTATTACATGTACTGAGAAGGAGAACTTGAAGGAGTTGCTTAGCTTGGCCCCAAACGGAAAAGACCTGGTGGGCTTGTTTGGTTTGTTGCATTTAGATCCCACCTTTCATCCAAGGAGCCCTCCTCCTCCCTATTTTATCCTCACAACAGCCCTGTGAGGTAGGTTAGTCTGACAGTCAGAGGGGATGTCTATATGTGTTCTTTACCCCAAACCTAAACATGCAAATTCACGTTTCAGGACACACGACACAGCTGCCCATTCGCTGCAGCGACGAGTTTTTAAACGGAAAATGCGCAGATTCGTAGTTGCAATTTTGGATCAACCATTGAGTTTGCACTGCATTATGGTTATGTGTCGTTGAAGTTAAATCGAATTTTGAAATGCGGGCGGAGCTTTGAGGCCAGGACAAAGTGATTGGCCGATTTCCCGCCTTCCCACCTATTGCATCCTCCTCTGGCTGCCTCATTCCTTCACGCCATTTTCATTTTTAATTACCGTATTTCTTCAATTCTAAGACACACTTCCCCCCCCTATAAACATCTCTAAAAACGGGGTGCGTCTTAGAATCGTGGGCGCATCTTTTTTCTTAGAATCAAAGCTTTTTTTCTGTTGGTGATACTGAAATTAGTGTGCGTCTTACAATCGATGGCGTCTTACAGGCGAAGAAATACGGTATATGAATCTGCGGAGCTTCACAGATAGAGCTTATAAAATTAAAACAAAGAGGGGAGAACGGGCAGCCAGAGAGAGAAGACGTGTTCAGTTTCCCTCTTGCATCCTCCTCTGCTGCCTCATTCCTTCTCCCCCCACCCCGGTTTTTCTCTTATATGAATCTGTGGAGCTCTGCCGATAAAGCTTTAGGTCTCCGTAGCCTCGTATGTGCGCATTAATAACTGCACTACCAAAAAAAAAGTTCATGCCCACCAGAGTAACTTTGCTCCGCAAGGGCTCTCCTATGACTGCATATTCTGAGCAGTAAATTCAGGAGATATATCTCTGTTGCTGCTGCAGTGTGACACTCTTTACCTACATTCGAATCAACGAAAATTCGGGTTTATATTCAATGAGGAGCAATCCCGTTGTCGTATAGACGGGGGCAGGGACAGTCCTAATGTCACCCAGTGAGCTTCATGGCCGTGGAGACTAGTGCATGGGTCTCCCAAGCCCCAGTCCAACACTTTACTTACTACACCACACCGGATCTGTCTTGGGGGGGGGGGGGGCGGTAGCACTGAGACCAAGGGCCATAACTAAGGCTAGAATATTTTGAGGCTTTTAAGTTTAGGGTTGGGGAAGCAAAAGGTGGGAGGAGCCATGATACGAGTTTATAAAGTTATGAAGAGTGTGTGTGAGAGAGAGTGTGTGTGTGTGAGAGAGAGAGCGCTTCCTCTCTCTCTCTCTTGCAATACTTAGAGCTTTGTGTTGCCTAATTAAATTGATGGTAGTCGTTTCAGACAGACAACAGAGTCTTTGTTCACACAGTGACGATGGTTAAAATGGATGCATTGCTTCCGCCGCAAAAAGCAGTCTTGAAGCGACGTACACACGTACAGAAATCCATAATTAATAATATAACAGTGGAGAAAGAACCTCAAATCAGTATAAACCATAATCATAGAATCATAGAACCATAGAATAGCAGAGTTGGAAGGGGCCTACAAGGCCAACCCCTCGCTCATTGCAGGAATCCACCTTAAAGCATACTGGACAGATGGTTGTCCAGCTGCCACTTGAAGGCCTCTAGTGTGGGAAAGCCCACAATCTCCAGCTCCATTGTCATACTGCTCTAACAGTCAGGAAGTTTTTCCTGATGTCCAACCGGAATCGGGCTTCCTTTAACTTGAGCCCGTTATTCCGTGTCCTGCACTCTGGGAGGATCGAGAAGAGATCCTGGCCCTCCTCTGTGTGACAACCTTTTAAGTATTTGAAGAGTGCTCTCATGTCTCCTCTCAATCTTCTCTTCTCCAGGCAATACTTATCAGTACAATAATATCAATATAAAAAACACCATGAAAACAATCTAAAAACAATACAATACAAAAAGTGTTCCTCTCCAGTGCACAAAATCTCCCCCTCCCTGCCCCTCACCCCAGAAAAGCAGCCCACAACAGTTGGGCCATAGCTTATGTCTAAATTCCTGAGAAAATGAGTGCATCTTGGCTAGCACTGAAAAGGGGGCAGTGTTGGGTGTCGATGCAAAATTGGCTTATGGAACTCACTGCCACAAGGTGTGAGGACAGTTACGGGTTTTGAAAGGCAATAGGACATGTTGGTGGGTGATGATATCAACCGCTTTTAGCCATCACAGCTGGATGGAACTTCCATGTTCAGAGATCATGACATCCTTAGGACAGGGCTGTTGCATTTGTGCCCGACTGGCACCAACGCTGATTTTATTCAGCCCCAAGTGAAAACATGGCTTTTTAACAAAGCTTTTAATGGTTGAATTCACTAAGTTGGCACATTGTTTTAACTGTTTTAATAGTTTTACTGCTTTTAAATTATATATTGTTTTAACTTGGTTTATGGTTTAATTTGTTTTTAGCTGTGTATATTTACTCTTTTATACTGTATGCTTTTATCTGTACGCCGCCCTGAGATCTTATTGATATAGGGCGGGATATAAATGTTTTAAATAAATAAATAAATAAATAAGCTCCTAAAAGGATGTGATAGGATGCCAGGCCCTGACCTGGTAGGGCTGTTAGGTTCTTGTGTCGTTTGCATGTGTTGTGCTAACGAAAGGAAGAGCCGTCAGTCACACTTTGAATGCAGGCGGTCCCGGGCTCAGCGTCTGGCATCTCCAAGCAGCAGAGCATTCTATCCTCAGGCTCTGGAAAGTCGTGGGAGGCAATCCTGGCCTAGATGGACCGAGGGTTTCATTGGGTAGGGAAGGCAAGTTGGACTATGCAAACCAATCTAGCGTGGAAAGACAGCTAGTTAAGGGTGCTCCTATAGCGGGGTGGGGTGGGCTGGGCTGGGGGTTGGACCTCTCTCAGGCTGAGGGCCGTCAGAGCAGCGCTTGGGGCTCTATTCCAGTGGTGGGCAAAGGGGCCACTTCGTTTAAAGCTCTTGCTGCCACTACCGAAACCTTAGGAGGAGCATTTATTTATTTATTTACTACATTTATATCCCGCCTTTTTTTCCTGCAAGGAACCCAAGGCGGCGTACATAATCCTCCTCCTCTTTGTGTTATCCTCACCACAACAACCCTGTGAGGTAGGCTGGGCTGAGAGTCTGTGGCTGGCCCAAAGCCACCCAGTGGGTTTCCATGGCCAACTGGGGACTCGAACCCGGATCTCCCGACTCCCAGTCCGACACTTTAGCAACTACACCACACTGGCTCAACTTTTTAGAATAGGGGGAATTCCACATAAGCCAGGATACGCCCACTGATTGGTGGCTGGGGGTTGGCCACCTGGGATTTGGGCCCTGCCCAGAGGTTCATAGAATCATAGAATAGCAGAGTTGGAAGGGGTCTACAAGGCCATCGAGTCCAACCCCCTGCTCAATGCAGGAATCCACCCTAAAGCATCCCTGACAGATGGTTGTCCAGCTGCCTCTTGAAGGCCTCTAGTGTGGGAGAGCCCACAACGTCCCTAGGTAACTGATTCCACCGTCGCACTGCTCTAACAGTCAGGAAGTTTTTCCTGATGTCCAGCTGGAATCTGGCTTCCTTTAACTTGAGCCCGTTATTCCGTGTCCTGCACTCTTAGGTTTTATGCTCCTATCCTGTAGGCAAACCCAACGCTTTATAACAGTTTTGACAACTGTATATGGAGTGTGTCCTGGCCCTCAACAGTTGTCAAAACTATTATAAAGCACTTTAAAGCAGCAGTGTAGATCCTGCCCAGATTTTTTCAGTGTGCCGGTCTCTGAGAACGCCAGGCGTCTTGGAGAGGAGACGCTGTAATGCAGCCTCCCCCGGCCTGGCTCCCTCCTGAAGTACTACAACTCCCATCATGCCCACAACAGCGTAACGTTTCCCAGAAGGGCTTCTGTGAAAGTTGACGGGCATCTATTCTTGGCCGTCCTGAGTGAGAGATCTGGGCTGCCTTTAAAAGCAGGAATGGCGCGGGGGACAGGGGCGGGGATGAGTGAGGCTCTGGAGATTCACGTTCGCAAGCCAAGGGCGTGAACAAGAATTATTGAGGTTAGGAAGCCAAGCCTCGGAGGCCGCTCCCCCTCTCCCGGGGGGCTGCTACTGAAAGAGCAGAGGTCAGGTTAGGAGGCGACCCCCCTCCGATACTAACCATGCTTTGCCCGCGGAACAAAGGCCCTGTGAACAAAGCGCGGGCGAGGGAGGCCATTCTTCTGACTTGTCGGGTGTCGCCGGACTTGAACAGAAAACATCACCTCGAAGAAAAGGGCTCGTGTTCCAGGAGAAGAATTAGCAACCCATGTACGTTCTCAGAGTCTTAAGCGGAAGGGACCTGGGGACCGTTCTGTAAGCACAGCAGGGAGCGTTCTGGGCAAGGAAAGTTCCCCAGGACGTGGCGTTGACCCAGCAGGTGAAAACAACAGTCACAAAATCGGATTTGGAGATTGTAGGTCTGAGTTCGAATCCGCATTTAGAACGTAAGAAGTGCCCTGCTGGATCAGACCAAGGGTCCATCTAGTCCAGCACTGTGTTCACACAGTGGCCAACCAGCCATCGGCCAGGGATGAACAAGTAGGACATGGTGCAACAGCACCCTCCTGCCCATGTTCCCCAGCAACTGGTGCACACAGGCTTACTGCTTCAAATACTGGAGTTCATAGAATCATAGAATAGCAGAGTTGGAAGGGGCCTTCAAGGCCATCAAGTCCAACCCCCTGCTCAGATAGCACACAACCATCAGAGCTAGTAGCCATGGATAGCCTTCTCCAGGAATTGATCCAACCCCCTTTTGAAGCCATCCAGATTGGTGGCCATCAGTACATCTTGTGGTAGTGAGTTCTATAGTTTAACTATGTGCTGTGTGAAGAAGTCCTTCCTTTTCTTTGTCCTGCATCTCCCACCTGGATTTCTCTACCTAAAAGGTGATCAGGACTGCAGACCTGACCCAGTATTCCTTTGCCCCATTTGTCCCTCAGCACACGATAGATTGCCTCTGTGCATGGAGGTTCTACTTAGCTAGCTCTCCTGCTGCCTCCCACTTGCTTCCTTCTCTCTCTCTCTCATTCTTGGGAGGTTCCCGATCTGAAAGAAATGAACCTAAGAATTTCCTTGTGGTTTATCTAGTTTAGCACCTGTCTCCATCGATGGCTGTGCAGCTGCTTCTGGGAACTCCGCAACAAGAAGGCGTGAAGGCCATTCCACCCACCCCGCCTGTTTCATCTCACCATCCTGTATTCAGGGATATACTGCTCCTGAAACAGGAAGCCCCATTCTAGGCTAACGTGGTGAATAATGTCTAATAGACCATGTATCTTGACTTTATCTCTGCTATAACAGCCTTCCTCAACCGGGAGCCCTCCAGATCCTTCGGACCACAAATCCCAGCAGTCCTGACCATTGCCCATGTTAGCTGGGGCTGATGAGCATTGTAATCCCATCCAGCTGGAGAGCACTAGGCTGAGGAAAACTGGATCAAACCCATTTCTACAAAGTTCTTCAGGGGGATTTTTTAGAAAGCTGCCAACACACAGCAAACGTTTGTAAGCCCAAAAAAACCCTGTTCCAGGTGGTACGCCAGTTCCTGCCTCTTAATTGTCTATACCCTTTTATTTTAAAGCCTCCAAAGTTTCCGCCTTCTTGTGACAAGTTTTCTTTCTTCTCCACCACCCTCCTTTGTCTTTCTAGTTTTTTTATTTATTTATGGCGGTGTCTAGACTCTGTTTATCACTGCCTGCTATTGCCTTTCTGGAATTACAAGAGGTGTCTTGTCTGGGGTGATGGTGACCTTATTATTATCATTATCTCTTTCTTGCTCATGGCGGTTTTTCTAGGCGGACATGACGGGCTTTGCCAAGTCATGCTGTCTTTTACAGATTCAGGAATTTCATGTCCATTGAGCATGTTTTAGGTATGACTGCTTTCTGGATGTTGGTGTATTTTGGGAGGCCCAGTTTCTGAAGGTTTTCTGTATAGTTTTCTTATTTGATGCCAGTGACTGGTGTGACTAACAGAATAATTGTGACCTTTTTTTTTTTTTGCCATAGTTCATTATTTATTTTTATTTATTTATTTATTACGTTTTTATACTGCCCAATAGCTGAAGCCCTCTGGGCGGTTCACAAAAAAATCAAAGCCATGAAAAGCATCATAAAACAAACAGCAGTCTAAAAACACAAACACAAAATACAGTATAAAAAGCACAACCAGGATAAAACCACGCAGCAGAAATTGATATAGATTAAAATATACGGAATTAAAACAGCAAAGTTTAAATTTGAGTTAAATTGGATGTTAAAATACTGAGAAAATAAAAAAGGTCTTCAGCTGGCGACGGAAGGAATACAGTGTAGGTGCCAGGCGGACCTTTCTGGGGAGCTCGTTCCACAGCTGGGGTGCCACAGCAGAGAAGGCCCTGCTCCTGGTAGCCACCTGCCTCCCTTGCTTTGGCAGGGGCTCATGAAGAAGGACCCCTGAGGATGACCTTAGGGTCTGGGCAGGTACATATGGGAGGAGGCGTTCCTTCAAATAACCTGGCCCCAAACCGTTTAGGGCTTTAAATGTCAATACCAGCACTTTGAATCGGGCCCGGACCTGCACTGGCAGCCAATGAAGCTGGAAAAGGACTGGCGTGATGTGGTCTCACCGGCCAGTCCCTGTTAGTAACTGTGCTGCCCTGTTTTGTCCCAGCTGAAGTTTCTGGACTGTTTTCAAAGGCAGCCCCACGTATAACGCGTCGCAGCAATCCAAACGAGAGGTTATCAGAGCATGGATGACTTATTGCAAAATAAGATTTCCTTAAATCAAATTCAATCATTTATTTAAATGTTATTTCTTTAAAATTATTTTCCGACTGCCGTCAAGGGCGGGACCCTCCAATAAACAGTTCTGCTGGACTTGAAAACTTGGAGCTCGTGTGTGGGTCTGTAGGTCTGTTGTTTTGTTCTGCAAGAGTGTTGCTGACGGCTGTTATAAAAGGAGAGCCGGTTTCTTCCCCTCCTTTTGCTTTTCGTTCCGGAGGGGCTGTTGCTTAGGTCACCTTGCCCTCGGATTCAGGCTGCAGTAAATAGATCTCCTGTGTTTTCATGAGTCTGGTAATTAAAAAGGAGAGAGGAAGGGCCAAGGGAAGGGGGGGGGGAGCTGAAATCATCAGAACAGCAAAGAAAATAGCCGTCTCCCATCACACCCACCAAACCGGGGACAAAGTACAGTGTTCTTTCCTCTCCATAGCTCCCACTGACCATTTCTCCCCCCTGCAATTACCCACTAGGACAGAGCTTTCCAAACGTTTCATGTTGGTGACACACTTTTTAGACATGCATCATTTCGCGACACAGTAATTCAGTTTTACTAGCAAACCGAAGGTTAAACTAACCCCTTATAAGAGATATGGACACATACATAAATTGTAATAACGAAATGTATGGGGACACAACATATGAAACATCATGAAAACTTTTCATTTATATTTTTTAAAATATATGATTTGCAAGATAATAACATACATTTCCAAGACTTTTCACATTGAACCAATTTTGTCGAGCGGCGGTTGAGACGGTGTTCTATCAAAAAACTGGGCACATGGAATTTCTCGAAAGTGTGACTTCAGGTGCAGCCGCATCCCCGGAAGTGATGCAGAATCAGCTGTTTCGACCCGATTATGCACAGTACATTGTATGATCCCTCAACCGTGGTGTGCATACACGGATACGACGGAAGGGGAATATACTAGTGCATCATACTAATCGGCACCTTTGCTGCCTAAAAATGCATGCAAGTTGGTATTGCTTATTTCACAGAGACTCAGAGGTTTCTCGTTACGTTCGCGCGACACACCTAAACACTGCAGCTGACACACTAATGTGTTGCGACACACAGTTTGGAAAGCTCTGCGCTAGGATAATTAAAAAGGACATAAGCTTAGCAAAACGTGGAGGATGGGGTTGCCATTGATTTTTAAAAAAGACAAGTTCTGATGTAGCTCAATCCCAATTCTCGGAGTAGCAACTGCAACCATTTGCTGGTTCAAATCTTGCTTCTGGCATCATAGACCTTGCCAACTAGTCTGAGGTGAACCTGCTGAGCTCTCCCTCTCTCACTGCAGACCTACCTCCGCCTAGTGCCTTCCAGCTCCTATCAGCCCCAGACGGCATACTCAGGAACGAGAAGGATCTTGGAATTGTTGTAGATCGCAAGCTGAATATGAGCCAACAGTGCGATAGGGCTGCAAGAAAGGCAAATGCTATTTTGGGCTGCATTCATAGAAGTACAGCTTCCAAATCATGTGAAGTACTGGTTCCTCTCTATTCGGCCCTGGTTAGGCCTCATCTAGAGTATTGCGTCCAGTTCTGGGCTCCACAATTCAAGAAGGACGCAGACAAGCTGGAGTGTGTTCAGAGGAGGGCAACCAGGATGCTCAGGGGTCTGGAAACAAAGCCCTATGAAGAGAGACTGAAATAACTCTGCATGTTTAGCCTGGAGAAGAGAAGATTGAGGGGAGACATGAGAGCACTCTTCAAAGACTTAAAAAGTTGTCCCACAGAGGAGGGCCAGGATCTCTTCTCGATCCTCCCAGAGTGCAGGACACGGAATAACGGGCTCAAGTTACAGGAAGCCAGATTCCAGCTGGACATCAGGAAAAACCTCCTGACTGTTAGAGCAGTACGACAGTGGAGCCCGTTACCTACGGAGGTTGTGGGCTCTCCCACACTAGAGGCCTTCAATAGGCAGCTGGACAACCCTCTGTCAGGGATGCTTTAGGGTGGATTCCTGCATTGAGCAGGGGGATTGGACTCGATGGCCTTGTAGGCCCCTTCCGGCTCTGCTATTCTATGATTCTAAGTGGGATTCCTGTAAGGCAGGGAATAGACAAAGTGTACATGAACCAATAAACATTTACAAAGGGGTGTTTGTGTATATGTGTGTGTGTGTGTGTGTGTGTGTGTGTGTGTGTGTGTGTGTATATATATATATATATATATATATATATATATATATTACAAAAAAGCCAACAACTGTGGGTGTCTTGTAAAGGCGAGCCCCGTGGTCCGTTGTTAATCTATTTTCCTGTCTGATGAGTGAAGCACTTGCTCATTTGAGGTTTTTAATTCAGTATAAATACAAGCAAGAGTCTAGTTGCAATGAGAACAAGTTCTCATAGTGATCTCAAGTGATCTGTCGGATCGCAGGGCTGAAATTCTGAAGAAATCGATTTGTCATTTGTGTGCTGCCTTTTAACGTGAACAGTTGTTAAGGGCTAAGGCAAACATAACGTCTGCTAGCTTTGGAGGTACCCTCTCCAAATTCAGCCCCAAGTGTGTGGGTCCACGTGTAGGTGATCCTTTTCTGTCACTTTTGGGAGTGTTTCGTTTTGAGTAATGAAAAGCCAGTAATGGGAAGTGCCTATTGGCTTGCACTTGTGACATCACACACACATGTTTCTCTCCTCCAGAATCCTTGAGCTGTTTTGCAACTTTCTTAAATCTTTTTTTAAAACATAGACAAAGGGGACATAAACCAATAAACATTTTCCTTTATTTATTTTTTTACAAAAGAACCGAGAACAGTGGGTGTCTTGCAAAGGCGAGCCCCGAATTCAGCTGGATTTTGCCCCTCGTTTGAAGAATCCACTGAGGGTGATGCAATGTTCTTAGACAACGGTCAAGGACTTGTCCCTCTTTGATCCTAGGGCTGATGTCTCCTTCTGCAAAAGAGAAGCGTGGTGCGTCCGGAGGGGGTGGGGAAGGGACGTGTCTGAGCACAGAGGATGCAAGCTGTCCGTTTAGTCCTTGGGAGAGACCGATTGCCTGCATCTCTTAATGACTGCAGGAGGGTCAATTTACTTTCTTTTAAAATATTGATCAGGGCTTTCTCTGCATTAGCTGGCCGAGCAGATAATCTCTCTCTGGCAGACTGCAGCTGCTTGGAAAAGGCTGGAACGTGTTATATCTGCCTCCCTTCCAGCTTTGCTGGCAAGTCCACCTCTTCCAGAAGAGTTTTGCAGCGATTAGTTCCAGGCAAAACTGTTAATTGTGTACAACTCGCTTCTCCAACCCGCTTAGATGGATCCGAACAAATGGTCATAGAGCAGCCTTCCCCAACCTGGGGCCTGCCATATGTGTTGGACTACAAATCCCATCATCCCAATGGCTGCGATGACGGGGACGATGGGAGTTGAAGCCAGACTCATCTGAAGGGGCCCACATTGTGGAACGTTGTTCATGTAGGCTGGGTCTTTGATAGCTGTAGGCCCCCTGTCTCTAAATAGAACCTCCAGGTAGAGAGGCAGTCTACCTCTGAATACCAGATGCTGGGAGGTCACCATGGTGCTGGAGCTGGGGGCAGGCTAGCTATAAGATGAGGTGCTAGAGTAGTAGCTTAACATGCAACTTCAGCCAGTGGGTTGGGATGAGGCCTGACCTAAAGTAGTTTGCTGCAGTGGAACAAATATATCCTTTCAGAATTAAGAGGCAGGGTCCCCACGGCATGTTTGGGCCGAAGGTGAGCCCTGTGCCTGAGAAGTTTGAAGACCAGACAGATCAAGTATGCAGGGCCCTGCCTTCTCCTGCGTAACATCCAGATTAAGAAAGCATTCTGTACAATCTGAAAGCCGGATTCTTATAGCGTGGATCTCAAGCTGATCCAAAATACCTTGTTCAGGGAGAACTGTGTTAATGTAGCAATGAAAAAGGGGAGAAGGTGAGGCGCTTTGGGCTCCTGGTACGAAAGGTGGGATATAAATGAAACAAACAAATAAATAAGGAGAATGCAAATTGGTTAAACAAGAGAAAAGTCCTGGTGTAGTTATAAAGCTGCTATTACGGGCCAGTTGCAACCCCTACCCACTACACTGTGGCCTTCCAAAACGTAGTGGTTGTCTGCCTCTCTCTTTCTCTCTCCCTGTGTCTGTCCCCCACCCGCCACCCCCAAGAAACTTTGCTAGGCGGCTACATGTGAGGGATTACGCCCTGGAGATATTCCTCGCTTATGGCACTTAGAAGATTATAGAGCTTGCTTTCCTGCAAGAGAAATGTACATTAATTAAACGGCTGAAAAGACTCTGAGTGAATCCCAGATGTATCCGGGGGTGGGGTGGGGCAGGGGGACAGGAACAGCACCATAGGAAAACGTTGATTTAGGCAAAAGATAGTTTAAAGAGACTTGTATAACTGAATGTCCAGAGTGGAGAACCCGGATCAAAATATGTATTTTCCTTTTTGCCCTTTTCTCAGTCCTAGATGTCAGGGTCTCCCACTTAAGTCTACAGGGGCACATTCACAATGGCCGGACTGAGTGGTTCCTTCACCTGCCGATGGAACTCCCTGCCACAAGATTTGGGGATTTCTTTTCAAACTGCCATGCCATGCAGAGGAACATAGAAATAAATGGAAGCAAAACTATATCTAAATGCGTAGCGATTTTACTCTAAAGTAAAATCTCTAAGCGTTTACATACAGATACATGTAAAGTTGAAGTTAAAAGTGCATACGTAAGACGATCTTCAAACATTTCAACAATAAAAAGAGACCGTAAAATGGAGCAGATTCCTTATGATCAGTTATTAACCTGGGAACGTTTGCCTCCTGGGCCCTACAAGGGACGATGTTCCAGAGTGTGGGCGCCATTACCGAGATGCCCCGTTTTCGAGATGTGACATAGTGACGTTAAATTGGCTATTGAATGGCCAACAGGTCCCCTTTGAAGACAGGGTGGATGATATGTGGTCTGGATGGGATATGCTTCTTGCTATACCTGCCCCTCCTCACCAGGAGCTGCTGAGCTCTTGCTTGCCTCCAGAGAGAGCGCACGGGGGGGGGGGGCGGGTTTCCAGCATCGGGTGACACGTCAACAGCTGTGCGCCCGGCTGTCATGGATACCGCCTTCCTGAGGGCGGGTTGCCTTGTGGCTGCATAGTGGCTCTTCCTGGGGTGTGTTTTTTGCAAAGGATCTGGGAGTGGAGGAGAGGACTCTGTGGATGGTGTGTGCTCTGAGTTTACTTTGTGTTTCTCTTGCCTCTTCCAAAGAAACCGTGGCCTCTGCGTTTTGCCTTCTGGAGAGGCGATGCCTCCTCTTAAAAAAAAAATTGTTTTTGCTGTTTACTCCCATCTCCTTCTACCTCCCCTCTAATGCAACTTGTGGCCTTCCAGATGTTTGGGCCTTTAATTCCCATTACCACACACACACACACTGGCTATGCTGGGTAGGGCTGATGGAAGTTCATAGAATCATAGAATAGCAGAGTTGGAAGGGGCCTACAAGGCCATCGAGTCCAACCCCCCTGCTCAAGGCAGGAATCCACCCTAAAGCATCCCTGACAGAGGGTTGTCCAGCTGCCTCTTGAAGGCCTGTGGTGTGGGAGAGCCCACCACCTCCCTAGGTCACTGGTTCCATTATCATACTGCTCTAATAGTGAGGAAGTTTTTCCTGATGTCCAGCTGGAATCTGGCTTCCTGTAACTTGAGCCCATTATTCCGTGTCCTCCACTCTGGGAGGATCAAGAAGAGATCCTGACCCTCCTCTGTGTGACAACCTTTCAAGTATTTGAAGAGTGCTCTCATGTCTCCCCTCAATCTTCTCTTCTCCAGGCTAAACATGCCCAGTTCTTTCAGTCTCTCTTCATAGGGCTTTGTTTCCAGACCCCTGATCACCCCGGTTGCCCTCCTCTGAACACGCTCCAGCTTGTCTGCGTCCTTCTTGAAGTGTGGTGCCCAGAACTGGACGCAATGCTCAAGATGAGTTGTAGGCCCAAACATCTGGAGGGCCACCCTCTGGCCTGAATGCCTCTCCCTCCCCCGGTTTGCAATCTTAGTTTGTAAGACCTCTGGGGCAGACCCACTTCCTGTGAAAATTCCACACACATTTATGGTGCTACATAAATGCCACTTCCGTCTCATGAGTCTCAGCGTGCATGCACTTATTCCTCCAAAGTCATGGCATCCCAATCTACAAGCCATGATTTCTAATTCTGACTCGCTGGTTGATCTGCAAACTGTGGTTTGTCTTCAGCCGGCAAAGGGGGGAAACCGTGGTTTGAAATAGGTTCCAAAAACGCAGTTTGCACTATTTCTCTGGTTTGATGTAAGGGCTCCATTGGCAAAGTGTTGTTTTCACACTTGGTTCTTAAACTTGCGGTGTTTAATACCACAAGTGTGGACACAGGCCTGAAAAGGGGAACAGTCTTGAGCCCAAAGACTTGTTCTTGCATCGCCATGACCAGGTTCTGCAGTCGGGTTTGGCAATCGGACCCCCGTTGCTGACTGAGCTGCCTTGATGGTCATAGAACCTAGCAGTCCTATGCTGGTTGGGGATTATGGGAGTTGTAGTGTGACACATCTGAAGGTCACTAGTTTAGGGAAAGGTGAATTGGGATTGGGATATTCCTTCTCCATCGTGTTCATTTTCCCCCCACCATGAAGAAAACTAGTTGCCAAACCAGAATTCCATGGTATTTAATTATAAACTCCCCTGAAAGCTCTTTTTTCTTTTTCTTTTTCTGGCTTTCTCTCTGTTCCTAAAGTATTAACCTCTTTTTTGCCTGCTTTGCATCATTTCCTTTCCTTGTGGGGTTATTTGGTGGTGGCCGTGGGGGTGGGGGGTCTTCCTTTTCCCATCTGGTTTCTCACTCTCTTTTATAGCCTTCATTTTATCCATTTATTGCCATCCTGGTGGCTTCACCACATCGCCAACTCCCCCTCCTCCTCCTCGCTCTGTCGGTTTTTGAGGCCTGATCGGGGCCGATAACCCTTCCCCTCCCGCCCCCAGCCTGGGGCCTGGTCAGTGCACTCTATCTTACAAGTGCAGCTCACGGTGGACCTATGCAAGGGAAAGTCTACCCCCCCACCCCACCCTCCCCAGCACCTCATGGCATTCTCTCCAGGGCCTTGTTAGCAAGTGTTGCAGCCTCCGTTGGGTTTTTACGTGTGCTTTTTAAAGTGCATCCTCTCTCCAGAGGAGACCGCTGGAGATGGCAGAGGTGAGATTAACGTGCCCCTGGGGGTCTGGGGTGGGTGGGTGGAGGCAGGGCTGGGTTGCATCACAAATAGCCAGACAACAGCTTTGTTCTCTGCGTTTAACGATTTCCAAAGTGTGTGTCAGGGATGTGCGTGTTTTGGCAACAGCGAAACCCCATTCCCTGTGAATGTATCTAACACGGGTAAGAAATCGTAATCATCCCCCCATCCCACGCAGAGGCCAATTGGAGGGGGCAGCAGGACATCTTGCAGGGAAACAGCAGGCAACCTCCTCTCTGAGTTGGGCTCACAGGCAAAGGTTTAACCACAAAAATTAATTTCCAGCTCCCATCATCCAAGACCACTCGTTGAATGGCTGATGGGAGTTGGAGTCCAGTAACCTCTGGAAGACCACATATGCTTTGGAATATTGTGAAGAGCTCAGGCCCCAAACCCATTTCCCCCAGTGCCCTGCTTCCAACCAGAGGCTCCTGGGAGGATTGCAGCCAGGACTTTGGAGGAGTTGGGTGTCTTTTGAAGTCTGTCCCTCGCCTCTGTATCTGGAGGTTCCGCTTTCAGCCATGGACTCTCAGCTGAAGGTGGAACCTGTTTAGAATCATAGAATAGTAGAGTTGGAAGGGGCCTATAAGGTCATTGAGTCCAACCCCCGCTCAATGCAGGATTAGATAGGTACTGCCAGGCTGGATTGGACCATCTAGCCCAGCGTTCTGCTTCCAGCAACAACCTGCCGGATGTCTCCAGGATTCTCCCAGCCAGGGCATGAAGGCAATGGTTATTCCTTCTTTGTCTAGTATTTTCAGGTATCTTGCGACTGTAAGTGGAGGTTCTGCTTTGCTATCCAAAGGCCTGCCCTCTGCGGTTTTTGAACCCTCTCTCTTCTAGTTCGTGTTCAGTGAATTCCATATGTGACGTATGCATTGGGCAAAGTGCTGCTTCCTCTTTGGGGGCAGGGGGATCATTCCTGAGGTTCCCAACCATCTGGTGCCATCAGATTTTGTTCTCGGCTTCATTTCATCCTCTTCAGTGTTTCTCAGTTTCTGGTGGTTCAGGAAAGCTTTGTGCAAAGAAGCGGAAGCAGTAGTGAGGGGGATCCCTGGCTGGCATAGGAAGGAGGACTACAGAGACAAGAATAAATTTAAAAACAAAAAAAACAGCCAAAGGAGAATACATCCAATACTCTTCCAAGGGAAGCTCGGAGGATGGCAACCAGGGAGAGGGCCTTTTCACTGGTGGCCCCCCAATTGTGGAATGATCTTCCCGATGAGGCTCGCCTAGCGCCAACATTGTTATCTTTTCAGCGCCAGGTTAGGACTTTTCTCTTCTCCCAGGCACTTAACAACATATGAAGTTTTTTTTATAACTGACCCCAGAAAAGTTGTTTTAAATGGGTATTGCTGTTTTTATGCTTTTAAATTTTTGTATATTTGTTTTTAATGTTCATTGTTTTTAACTTTTGTAAACCGCCCAGAAAGCTTCAGCTATGGGGCGGTATAGAAATGTAATAAATAAATATATACATGGACATGAGTGAAAACTAAGAATGGTGCAAATGTTTGTGCGTTTCGCATTTTTAAGCCAATTGATTGAATTGGCAGCGCCTGGAAACCGGTGACCCTTCGGATTGTGTATTTCTCTGAATTTGTTGATCCAGTTTTCAGCATTATAACAATGTGTATTCTAGAGGGGGAAGGTGTACGGTTTAAATGCGAGTTTTCCTGCAGGTTTTTTTTTTTTTAAAAAAATTGAGTAAACGGGACAGAAGGAACATAAGATTGAACCCATGTGAAACTGTCCATCCCTAGTCCAAACATGCTCTGTGGTTGGACTTTTAGGAATGTGCATGCTTTAAAAGTGGGGCGTTGCGGGGGGCAGAAATTGGTGGGGGAAGAGACTACCATAGGCTGTTCTCCCCAATCCAGGAGAGGGGTGACGTCACGCCATTCCTATCCTTTTAGCACTTCTAGCCTTCATTGACTGAAGGTACGAGGACTTGCATGATTAAAATTAATATTAAATTGAATTAAACGCTTTGACTTTCAAAGTTATTCAAACATTATCGCGATAAGACAAAGATCGAGAAAGATCTTGGAATTGTTGTAGATCACAAGCTGAATATGAGCCAACAGTGCAATTTGGCTGCAAGAAAGGCAAATGCTATTTTGGGCTGCATTAATAGAAGTATAGCTTCCAAATCACGTGAGGTACTGGTTCCTCTCTATTCGGCCCTGGTTAGGCCTCATCTAGAGTGTTGCGTCCAGTTCTGGGCTCCACAATTCAAGAAGGACGCAGACAAGCTGGATTCAGAGGAGGGCAACGAGGATGATCAGGGGTCTGGAAACAAAGCCCTATGAAGAGAGACTGAAAGAACTGGGCATGTTTAGCCTGGAGAAGAGAAGATTGAGGGGAGACATGATAGCACTCTTCAAATACTTAAAAGGTTGTCACAGAGAGGAGGGCCAGGATCTCTCCTCGATCCTCCCAGAGTGCAGGATGCGGAATAACGGGCTCAAGTTAAAGGAAGCCAGATTCCAGCTGGACATCAGGAAAAACTTCCTGACTGTTAGAGCAGTGCGACGGTGGAATCAGTTACCTAGGGAGGTATAAATACATAAAATATTAATCAAAACACAGTATTTAAAACTTCATAAAAACATACTAAATGCATCCTAAAATTCCATTGGATAGGCCTGCCAGAAGAGATCAGTCTTTATAGCTTTCTTAAATGATAAAGGACTGTTAAGTTGACGAATCTCCTCCGGCAGGCCATTCCACAGTCTGGGAGCAGCAGAAGAGAAGGTCCTCTGGGTAATTATCCTCTGGGTAATACCTGTCAGCCTAGTTTTGGGTGGCTGAAGTTGGACCTGAGTGTGCGGGGCGGATTGTACGGGAGAAGGTGATCCCGCAGGTAGCCTGGACCCAAACCATGTAGGGCTTTAAAGGTGATAACCAACACTTTATACTTTGCCCGGAAACTAATTGGCAGCCAGTGAAGAGATTTTAAAAGTGGTGTAATGTGGTCACCCCTAGATGTACCAGTGACCAGCCTGGCTGCCCTATTTTGAACTAGTTGAAGTTTCCAGACTAGGCACAAAGGTAGCCCCATGTAGAGCGCATTGCAGAAGTCGAGCCTCGAAGTTACCAGCGCATGCACGGCCGTCTTTAAGTCTTCTAACTCCAGGAAGGGGCGCAGCTGGCATATCAGCCAAAGCTGATAGTAGACACTCCTGACCGTCACATCTATCTGGGCTGTCATTGGAGTGACGGATCCAGAAGCACCCCCAAGCTGTGAACACAGTCTTTCAGGGGGAGCGTAACCCCAACCAGAACTGGTTGACACACCTCCAAACCCAAGTTAGGGCCTTTGACAGCAAGCTTCAGTTTGTTTTCCCCCTTCCATCCCATTGCCGCCTCTAAGCATTCATTTTGGTATTTTGGCCCCGACAGCAACTGGGATGTAGCCCCCGAGGCTTTCTCCGCCATTGAATTAGGCCCGCAGGCCGAAAGAGATTCAACTCGCCTGCTCCAGGGACACCCCCATGCCAACCACATAGCAGTAGTCAAGCCCCCGTAATGCAAATGGCTGCGTAACAGAAAGGCCGTTCTTCATGTCATCAGTGGTGACCTTTCGTTGGCCCTTTTCTTTTCTGTTTTAAGTGTACAAAATAGAGGTGTACAAAATGACGCCTGGTGTGGAGAATGTGGACAGGGAGAAATTTTTCTCCCTCTCTCAAAATACTAGAACCCTTGAAGCTGATGGGTGGGAGATCCAGGACAAATAAAAGGAAGTCCTTCAAACAGTGCAGAGTTAAATGATGGAACTCACGACCACAAGATGTCGTGATGGCCACCAATCTGGATGGCTTTAAAAGGGGGTTGGAGACATTCCTGGAGGCAAAGGCTATCAGTGGCTACTAGCCCTGATGGTTGTGTGCTACCTCCAGTATTCAAGGCAGGAAGCCTGTGTGCACCCGTTGCTGGGGAACATGGGCGGGAGGGTGCTGTTGCACCACGCCCTGCTTGTTCATCCCTGGCCGATGGCTGGTTGGCCCCTGTGTGAACAGAGTGCTGGAATAGATGGACCCTTGGTCTGATCCAGCATCAGGGCTCTTCTGATGTTCTCATGTACTTAAGTGTACAGGCGAAGAACGCAGCCCAACTGGTGTGTGAAAGGAGCAATTTTTTAAAAACCTGCAGCCAAGGGGCCGGGCGCCTGGTGCACCTGCTCATTTCAGCCCCCCGTCCCCCAGCGCCACAGGAAGTAGCCCTCAAATGTCGACTCACTTAACGGGCTTCTTGGTTTCGGATGCAGCCCGGGACGCAAATAGCCTTTCAGTTCCTCAATTGTTACGATCTTCTTCTTCCGCCACTCCCTTCCGATACCTGAACTTTTGAGCGAGAAAAGCCTGGAGGTTTCAGTTGTGGCTTAGCTGGCCAAAGAAAGAAGCCGCAGTTGCATTTTAAGTTCTGTCCACACTGCCTTGTCCTCACCTTTTTTTTTTTTTTTTTTAAAGCGTTTCAAGCGATCGTTCAAGAGCTCCATGGTGTGGAAGCTGAAATGATCTTAAAAGATTGAAACTTCCTGCTTTTTTACTGGGCTTCTTTCCAATTACCCTTGACAGGAGATAGATAGGTCGGCTGAGTTTTTCTTCATTGGGTGATTTTGGTTTTTCAGAAGTGGCTGCCTGCTGCTTCTCTGGATGAGTTGCTGTTCTGGGATTGCCACTGTCCAATGAAAAAGTCTACC
The DNA here is from genome assembly GCF_023053635.1 of Elgaria multicarinata webbii. Taxonomy (NCBI): domain Eukaryota; kingdom Metazoa; phylum Chordata; class Lepidosauria; order Squamata; family Anguidae; genus Elgaria; species Elgaria multicarinata. The sequence continues at coordinate 7,630,132 of NC_086193.1, read as the reverse complement.
CGGGTGAGTGACTCAGGCAGAAATATGAGAAAGTGAAAAACAGGAAGCCACCTGAGGTCCATCTAACCCAGTATTATCAACACTGACTGGCGGTTTCAGGCAGGAGGTTTTCCTGCTGTACCTGGAGTTGCCAAGGATTGAACCTTGGACCTTAAGAATATAAGAACAGAAGAAGAGCCCTGATGCTTGATCAGACCAAGGTAGGGTGACCATATGACCCGGATTTGCCCGGATTTGCCCGGATTTTCGATGCAAACCGGCAAATCCGGGAGGGGGAGGGGAAATCCGGATTTTTTTTGCAAAGAGCAGCTCTAATGGGAATTAACAAAAATGCTTATAACTCCGTCATTTTTTAAGATAAAGACATGAAACTTGGCACGATGGTAGCTCTTTAGGAAGGGCTTTAGTCATCTGTTCATCCACTGATTTTTTAGGAATTTTTTAAAAATTAAGGTTTTAAAATTATTATTTTTTAAATCATCATTTTCAAAGATAAAGCGATGAAACTTTGCACCATGAAAGGACTTAGGTAGAGCTTTAGCCATACCAAATTTGAAAGAGATCCGTTCATCCATTGATTTTTTAGGAATTTTTTTAAAAATGAGGTTTTAAAATTATTATTTTTTAAACTGTCATTTTTAAAGATAAAGAGCTGAAAGTTGGCACCATGATAGCTTTTAGGTAGAGCTTTAGCCATACCAAATTTGAAACAGATCTGGGGCCAGTAGCAAACCCTGTTAACAACAACAGCAGCTTGCAATGAGTGAAGATACAGTCAGAAAAAATATTTGAGGGAAGGGGAGAATGTAACACTTTTTATACTGTTGTTTTTATACTGTTTTTATGTTTTTTAAATTTTTGTATACTTTTAATGTTTACTATTTTTAATTGTTGTAAACCGCCCAGAGAGCTTCGGCTGTGGGGCGGTATATAAATGTAATAAAATAAATAAATAAATAAATAAAATAACACAAAGAGTATAGCAAAAGCTTCAAAGTACAGCAAAACCTACAAAAGTAGGAGTGAGTGAAGTTAATTTCAGATACATTGAATCTCTCACTTGTTCTTTATTTCAGTGATTTTAACATTAAGATGTTATGAAGAAGAGATTTGTCTTAAATGTGTGCTGTAAAATCAGACATGTGACCAAGGCTATGTTCGAGTGGGCACGCCCCCTTGGTGCTGGACACGCCCCCTTGGGGGCGACCATGTTGTCCTCCTTTTGGTTTTCCAAAATATGGTCACCCTAGACCAAGGGTCCATCTAGTCCAGCCCTCTGTTCACACAGTGGCCAACCAGCTGTCAACCAGGGGCCAACAAAGCAGGATATGGTGCAACAGCACCCTCCCACCCATGTTCCCCAGCAACAGGCTTACTACCTCAGATACTGGAGGTAGCACATAGCTATCAGGGCTAGTAGCCATGGATAGCCTTCGCCTCCAGGAATGTCTCCAACCCCCTTTTAAAGCCATCCAGATTGGTGGCCATCACTACATCTTGTGGTAGTGAGTTCCATCATTTAACTCTGCGCTGTGTGAAGAAGTCCTTCCTTTTCTTTGCCCTGAATCTCCCACCCATCAGTTTCATGTCATCACCCCGATGGGTTCTAGTATTTTCAGAGAGGGAGGAAAATGTCTCCCTATCCACATTCTCCATCCCATGCATCATTTTGTACACCTCTATCCTGTCTCCCCTCAGCCTCCTTTTTTCCAACCTAAACAGTCCCAATTGATGTAACCTTCCCTCCTAGGGGAGATGCTCCAGCCCCTTCATCATTTTCGTTGCCCTTTTCTGCACTTTTCCCAGCTCTATAATATCCTTTTTTAGGTGTGGTGACCAGAACTGTCCACAGTATTCTAAGTGTGGTCGCACCATAGATCTGTATAAAGAAAGCATGTGTTTGACCCCTGAGCTATAGTCCTTCTCTAAAAATAAAGATTCTAGTCCTCAGGCTGCTGAATAAACATAATTTTAATACCACTGAGCTGCAGCCCTTCTTCGGCTTGGGGCAGGGGGAGAAGGAATCATCCTTACTCTTAACATCTTCTGGAAGGAGATAATAGAATCATAGAATAGCAGAGTTGGAAGGGTCCTATAAGGCACATCCAGTCCAACCCCATGCTCAATGCAGGAATCCACACTAAAGCATCCCTGACAGGTGGCTGTCCAGCTGCCTCTTGAAGGCCTCTAGTGTGGGAGAGCCCACCACCTCCCTAGGTCACTGGTTCCATTGTCGCACTGCTCTAACAGGAAGTATTTCCTGATGTCCAGGTGGAATCTGGCTTCCTGTCACTTGAACCCATTAATCCGTGTCCTGCACTTTGGGAGGATCGAAAAGAGATCCTGGCCGTCCTCTGTTTGACAACCTTTCAAGTATTTAAAGAGTGCTCTCATGTCTCCCCTCAATCTTATCTTCTCCAGGCTAAACCTGCCCAGTTCTTTCAGTCTCTCTTCATAGAGCTTTGTTTCCAGACCCCTGATCATCCTGGTTGCCCTCCTCTGAACATGCTCCAGCTTGTCTTCATCCTTCTTGAATTGTGGAGCCCAGACCTGGACGCAAACTCTAGATGAGGCCTAACCAGGGCTGAATAGAGAGGAACCAGGACCTCCCGTGATTTGGAAGCTATACTTCTATTAATGCAGCCCAAAATAGCATTTGCCTTTCTTGCAGCCATATCGCACTGTTGGCTCATATTCAGCTTGTGGTCTACAACCATTCCAAGATCCTTCTCGTTTGTAGGATTGCTGAGCCAAGTATCCCCCATGCTGTAACTGTGCCTTTGGTTTCTATTTCCTAGATATAGAATTTGGCATTTATCCCTATTAAATTCCATTCTGTTGTTTTCAGCCCAGCACTCCAGCCTATCAAGATCCCTTTGAAGTTTGTTTCTAGTCATGTGCTGCCTCAGCAGCTCAGAGATTGTCCTCTCTAGTTCTCCTTCCACGTTTATCCATTTTGAACTTTTTGCCTCTAAATATATGCACTTCCTCTCCAAAGTTCAAAGAACTGGGTGGTGTTTTGTTTTGCTTTTTGCCTTAACATTACATCTTTACACCCTCTTGTTCCTTTGCAACATCAGCAGACAAATGCATGCAAAAGGCGGGCACTTAAGCATCCTCGCCCTGGTAATCAACCACATGTTTTCGCATGCGCGTCTTTAAAAAAAGCACATTCGTCCATCACACGAATTTCCTTTTGTCCCTCCGCACTCCAACCCTTCAGGAGAAGCAAAGGTTAATTTTCAACTTGCATCGCTTTTATTTGGGATGGGGAGGGGGGAAGGTGGCAAAATAATTAGAAGTTGTAACTTTTTTTTTTCTTGCCCCTCCATACGGCCTTCATTTCAAACTGGACCCTCCCGGATACTGCAAGCATCTCACAGTGGTTAAGGGCGGTGATGAAAATGATTTGATGATAATAATGGTGATACTAAATTTCTATCCTGTTTAATGTTTTGTAAAATCCGTACACTGCTCACATTAAAGAGGGTTGGCCCTGAGTGATTGGCTCTTCGCGTACATGGTTTCACTTTATCTTCAGCCATAGAATCATAGAATAGCAGAGTTGGAAGGGGCCTACAAGGCCATCCAGTCCAACCCCCTGCTCAGTGCAGGAATCCACCCTAAAGCATCCCTGACAGAGGGTTGTCCAGCTGCCTCTTGAAGGCCTCTACTGTGGGAGAGCCCACAACCTCCCTAGGTCACGGGTTCCATTGTCGTACTGCTCTAACAGTCAGGAAGTTTTTCCTGATGTCCAGCTGGAATCTGGCTTCCTTTAACCTGAGCCCGTTATTCCGTGTCCTGCACTCTGGGAAGATCGAGAAGAGTCCTTGAGATAGGCAGAGCTTGATAGGCAAAAGCAGGAGCTGGCGGAAGGTAGATCAAGATTTATTGGTAGATCTTTGTGTGATTTGCAGATTTCCAAAAGGTTTCTGGCTCCCATTACTTTAACAAGAGGCAAATTATATTGCTGGAGGTTGGCGGAGTGAAGATCCATGGCTGGCCTTGTGCTAATTGTTCAGCCTCAGTGTTTCTTGTCTGTAAAATAGGAGCATTTATTGGTTGAATTTGACCAGATCTCTGTACAACTCCGGGGGCCAGTTTTGTAATGCTCTGGTGTTAGAATCCCTGATTTCTGGTAACTCCCATGTAGATTTGTATGAGTCCCAGTGTATGATTCGTGAGGGACATCACATCATTGACTCCACGCCTTGGACCACCTTTTTGTAGTAAGCAAAAAAAAAAGGCTCATTCAGCAACTTTACAATTCAGAATCCCGTGGCTTCTGAAAACTTCAACGGGAATTGGTTTTGTACTTCTAATCTTAGCATCCATGAGAACTAGAAAGCTTGCAATTTTCAAAACAAAATACGGTTTTTAGGGACCTGTATCCTGTGGCCTGGTGCTGGACTTCTTAAGGTCGTACTTGTTCTTATTTTCTCTCTAAAGAGTGCAAGCCGATGATGTTTAGACCAAAAAAAAAGTCCCACAGAAGTCCCAGGACTTCCCCCCCCACCGAAACAGGCATATGAATGTACCTTAAATCTGCCAGAACAGATTTTTTTAAAAATAAAAAAGGTTAGTATTCTATGCTAAATCTAAGCAGCTCTATCAATATTGATGATGAGAGGAAAATACGGACCATCCAAATAGATGAGTTAGTGGCAGTTTATGGCCAAATCAACTAGCTGTTGTTGGAGGCCAACAAAAATAACAGATATATCGACAGCTGGAATTTGTCTTATTGATTATTGGAATATTCAAAACACTTCCAAGATCATAAGCCATTTATTGTATTCAGATATTATAACATTGGTATATACTAGCCTTTCCAAACTCGTGCCCTTAGGAATATAACTCACATAAGAACATCAGAAGTGCGCTGATGCTGGATCAGACCAAGGGTCCATCTAGTCCAGCACTCTGTTCACACAGGGGCCAACCAGCCATCGGCCAGGGATGAACAAGCAGGACATGGTGCAACAGCACCCTCCCGCCCATGTTCCCCAACAATGGGTGCACACAGGCTTACTGCCTCAAATACTTGAGATAGCACACAACCATCAGGGCTAGTAGCCATGGATAGCCTTTGCCTCCAGGAATTGATCCAAACCCCTTTTAAAGCCATCCTGATTGGTGGCCATCACTACATCTTGTGGCCGTGAGTTCCATAATTTAACTCTGTGCTGTGTGAAGAAGTCCTTCCTTTTCTTTGTCCTGGATCTCCCACTATAATTCCTAATAATCATGGCCAGTGGTCAGGGATTATGGGAGTTGGAGTCTAACACATCTGAGGGCACTAGGTTCGGAAAGGCCGGTCTAAACTATAAACTGTGTGTGTTTGTGTAAAAAAATGTTTCCGGCGTCACATTTTCGTCTTGGCCAGTACCAGCAAAAAAAGCAATTATTTTCAAGGGCTGCAGCCAAACATATGCCATAAGGCTACTTGGTATTTACAACTTCCGTATATTTTTTGGTACGACTTACAACCTTATAAAGTAGACAGATGTTATCACCGTTTTGCAGATTCCATGGCCTGGCCTTCCTAGTCCATAGCTCGGTCCCTTAGCCATTTTACTATTGCCCACATTTAAACTTCTTTTCTGTGCAAAAATATATATATCGGAAAACATGTGTAAATGAACCCAATAGCTTGCCAGGGGCAGGAAGAGGAAAGTTTGTACATTTTCAACTGACAACTTCTGAGTTTTGTTTTGTGATCCATACAGGCTTTCCATTTGAACAAATGAGGTCTTAAGAGGGGAAGAGCAAGGGGGTGCAGGCCAGCCCCGCTCCAACATCCCCATTCCTGTCCTCCCTGTTCCCTACTCTGCCATCTTGAGCAGCATAGTATGCAGGGGGCTTTCTTTGCATGTGAGTAGAACCCTCTGTGCATGGTGGGTTAGGTTCGTGATGGGTTGGAGGGTTCTGCCTGTGTTCAAGCCCCTTTGGATCTTACCCCTCAATGAAGGCCACTGGCTGGGGGATGCTGGGAGTTGTAGTCTAACATCTGGAGGACACGAGGCTGAGGAGAGCCAGTGTGGTGTAGTGGCTAAGGTGTTGGACTAGGAGTCGGGAGATCTGGGTCATGGAAACCCACTGCGTGACTTTGGGCCAGTCACAGACTCTCTGCCCAACCTACCTCACAGGGTTGTTGTTGTAAGGATAACATGGAGAGGAGGAGGATTATGTACGCCACCTCGGGTTCCTTGGAGGAAAAAAAATGGGATATAAATGTAATAAAATAAATAACAGAGCATCTGGCTACATCCAGTCTACAACTGGGAAATTGCACTGTCCTCTGTGCACATCTCTCTCTCTCTCTCTCTCTCTCTCTCTCTCACACACACACACACACACACACACACATGTTTTGTTTCTTTGTTTTTTGCCGGCCATAAATTATGTCTGCCTATAAATTACGTTTCACTGTAGAGCACAGTGTGTGGCCCCAAAGGCGGAGGGTCGCTAAACCCCCACGACCCCTTGGGTTGCCGCCTGGCCATCTTCTCTTGACCCTTTTGACTTCTTGTCTGTCTCCGGCATTGTTGCTTCCGGGATTTGCGTACGGGTGCAAAGTTGTTGCTTTAAAGCATTGTGCCTCTTGCTCTTCAGCCCAAAAGGCTCCTGATGCAAATTGCCCTCTGCAAATTAGGAAAGAGCTCCAGAAAATGTTCTAATTCAATATTTTCTAGAAAACCCACATCGCTATCCACTAGGCCACATGGGGTCCAAGAACAGGGGTTCTGCCGACAGGGGGCTGTTCAAAACAGAATATCTCCAGAAGACTGATAGGCTGGAGTGCTGGGCTGACAACAACAGAATGGAATTTAATAGGGATAAATGTCAAGTTCTACATTTAGGAAATAGAAACCAAATGCACAGTTACAAGATGGGGGATACTTGGTTCAGCAATACTACAAACGAGAAGGATCTTGGAATTGTTGTAGATCACAAGCTGAATAGGAGCCAACAGTGTGACATAGCTGCAAGAAAGGCAAATGCTATTTTGGGCTGCATTAATAGAAGTATAGCTTCCAAATCACGTGAGGTACTGGTTCCTCTCTATTCGGCCCTGGTTAGGCCTCATCTTGAGTGTTGTGTCCAGTTCTGGGCATCACACTTCAAGAAGGACGCAGACAAGCTGGAGCGTGTTCAGAGGAGGGCAACCAGGATGATCAGGGGTCTGGAAACAAAGCCCTATGAAGAGAGACTGAAAGAACTGGGCATGTTTAGCCTGGAGAAGAGAAGATTGAGGAGAGACATGATAGCACTCTTCAAATACTTAAAAGGTTGTCCCACAGAGGAGGGCCAGGATCTCTTCTCGATCCTCCCAGAGTGCAGGACACGGAATCATGGGCTCAAGTTACAGGAAGCCAGATTCCAGCTGGACATCAGGAAAAACTTCCTGACTGTTAGAGCAGTACGACAATGGAACCAGTGACCTAGGGAGGTGGTGGGCTCTCCCACACTAGGGGCCTTCAAGAGGCAGCTGGACAACCACCTGTCAGGGATGCTTTAGGGTGGATTCCTGCATTGAGCAGGGGGTTGGACTCGATGGCTTTGTAGGTCCCTTCCAACTCTGCTATTCTATGATTCTATGACTTCAGCAAAATGCCCCCGACCAGTAAACTCTGGACTGCTGAATCAGACTATGGCTTCATCTACCCCAGTTCTCTGTGTCCAACCGTGGCCACCGGATTCCTCCATGGGAAGCTCATGAACTGGGTATGAAATAAATAAATAATAAATAAATAAAATGGTTAAGGGAATGCAATGAATTCCCTTAACTATTTTGCGGTTAAGCAGCATGGTTTAGCATGTTGTCTGAACCAGGCCTCTCTCTCTCTCTGTCTTCCCCTCCCCTTATCCACCCCGGGGTTGCTAGTTATTTATTTTAAAGATTTTAAACCTGCCATTCAAGGTGTGTTGCCTCCAGAAAGTAGGTCACACATGAAAATACGGTTACCGTTTCAACATTTAAACCAGAGATGGTGAACATCTCTCAGCCCGAGGGCCGAGACTGATTCTGGGGAATATTTCGGAGGCCACGTTCCAGTGTGGGCGAGGCAAAAGGGTAGGGCCAAAATACTAGATGGACCAGCATTTTTTATTAGCATATAGCCAGTAACTAATCTTTAGGAGAAGTATTTCACCGTTTTATTTATTTATCACATGTATATCCTGCCCTTTTTCCTCCAAGGAACCCAGGCGGCGTACATAATCCTCTTCCTCCTCTCCATGTTATCCTCATAACAACAACCCTGTGAGGTAGGTTGGGCTGAGAGTCTGCGACTGGCCCAAAGTCGCCCAGTGGGTTTTCATGGCTGAGTGGGGACTAGAACCCGGATCTCCCGACTCCCAGTTCAACACCTTAGCCACTACACCACACTGGCTAAGAAACCTGTATAATAGCCGGGAACACACCCACCCCTAAAAAATGTTCAGAGGTTGGAGAAAAGAGGTTGATCCATCTGGTGAATCCTGTAGGGCCCGATTTTGACCCCGGGGTTTCTGTTTCTCACCTCTGCCTTCGGGACCACCTCCTTCTGTATCAGTACCCCAAGAACTTTGGGGAAAGGTCCTTCCCCGAGTCCTGGCTCTGCGGGAGATTCCGTTGATTGGGACAAGAGAAGGGCCTTCTCAGTAGCTGCACCAAGTTTTGGAAATCGTTTCCCCCTGAGACTAGTTGTCCCTCTCTTACTGTGTTCCGCTGGATGGTATTAAAAATGGGTGGTGGTGGTATTCTAGCAGGTAGATAATTACCAGGTAGAAAATTTACCAGGTAGATAATTTCCTGTTCAATACCTTTGCTTTAATCTATTTTAATCAATTGTAACTTTTAGGGGCTGTTGCTGCATTTTAGAATTGGTTTTAATTGCCCTAAACTAGGGTGACCATATGACCGGATTTGCCCGGGTTTTTGATGGCAAATCCGGGAGGGGGAGGGGAAATCCGGATATTTTTTTTTTGCAAAGAGCAGCTCTAATGGGAATTAACAAAAATGCTTATAACTCTGTCATTTTTTAAGATAAAGACATGAAACTTGGCACAATGGTAGCTCTTAGGAAGGGCTTTAGTCATACCAAATTTGAAACAGATCCGTTTGTCCATTGATTTTTTTAGGAATTTTTTTAAAATTGAGGTTTTAAAATTATTATTTTTAAAATCGTCATTTTTAAAGATAAAGAGATGAAACTTTGCACCATGATAGGATTTAGGTAGAGCTTTAGCCACAACAAATTTGAAACAGATCTGGGGCCAGTAGCAAACCCTGTTAACAACAACAGCAGCTTGCAATGAGTGAAGATACAGTCAGAAAAGATATTTGAGGGAAGGGGAGAATGTAACACACAGAGTATAGCAAAAGCTTCAAAGTACAGCAAAACCTACAAAAGTAGGAGTGAAGTTAATTTCAGATACATTGAATCTCTCACTTGTTCTTTATTTCAGTGATTTTAACATTAAGATGTTATGTAGAACAGATTTGTCTTAAATGTGTGCTGTAAAATCAGACATGTGACCAAGGCTATGTTCGGGTGGGCACGCCCCCTTGGTACTGGACACGCCCCCTTGGGGGCGACCATGTTGTCCTCCTTTTTGGTTTCCAAAATATGGCCACCCTACCTAAACTGCCCTGAGTGGTGCATAAGCAGTGGGAAGGTGGAATATAAATCTACATATAAATAATAAATACATTTTAACAAAACAAATTGTTGTTGTTTTTTGTTATTCGTCTACCAGAGCCCATCCATTGGCTGGTTCTTAGCGAAAACTTGTGATAGCTTTTTCAAAAGGTGGGTTACAAGACCTTTTCGGTGGTAGTGCCCCAGGTTTAGAATTCTCATCCGGTTGTTAGTTGGCTTTTTGAAGGTGTGTTTTTTTTTAATGGCACAAGGTGTTTTATGATTGAGTTCGCCTCTCTTTATTATCCTTTGGAGGTTTTTATTGCCGCTGTGTGATTTAGCATTTAACGTGAGATAAGCCACTCTGGAAAATTCATCTGAAAAATAAGGCAGAAATAATTTAAAGAAATAAGAATCCCACCGGCAGGATTCATGCGCTTGGTGTGGGGGAGCTGGGAGGCCTGGGCAACCAGGCGCATCAACATTTCTTGCCGTCGCGATAAGTGGGTAGCAGGAGGGGCCGGTCTGTCAGAGTTCAGCAGCTGCTTCAAGCGCAGAACATTCTTGCTGACAGGAAACTATTAATAGCTGGAAATCGAGAGCAGCTGGGGCACACGTGTTCCACACACTGGGGGCAGAGCAAACGCCGGAGCTCCACGGCTCCACATTCCTGCATGCTCTGCTAACGGAAAGGAAATGTGCATTCCCCGTTTCAGCCGGAAAGCGAGAAGATTCACGCTGTTGAAGGAAATTTGTGGATAATAATCTGTGTTCTTTTTCTTACTAGCAAGCAGGCGGCTTCTTCTTCTTCTTCTTCTTCTTCTTCTTCTTCTTCTTCTTCTTCTTCTTCTTCTTCTTCTTCTTCTCCTCCTCCTCCTCCCAGAGTGCAGGCCACGGAATAACGGGCTCAAGTTAAAGGAATCCAGATTCCAGCTGGACATCAGGAAAAACGTCGTGACTGTTAGAGCAGTATGACAATGGAACCAGTGACCTAGAGAGGTGGTGGGCTCTCCCACACTAGAGGCCTTCAAGAGGCAGCTGGACAACCACCTGTCAGGGATGCTTTAGGGTGGATTCCTGCATTGAGCGGGGGGTTGGACTCGATGGCCTTGTAGGCCCCTTCCAACTCTGCTATTCTATGATTCTATAAGAAGCGCCCTGATGCTGGATCAGACCAAGGGTCCATCTAGTCCAGCACTCTGTTCACACAGTGGCCAACCAGCCATCAGCCAGGGATGAACAAGCAGGACATGGTGCAATCCTCCTCCTCCTCCTCCTCCTCCTCCTCCTCCTCCTCCTCCTCCTCCTCCTCTTCTTCTTCTTCTTCTTCTTCTTCTTCTTCTTCTTCTTCTTCTTCTTCTTCTATTGTGTTCTGGCCCCGATACTGGGGAAACGGCCCTAGTATGAATTCGATAGCAAATAACGCTTCCTTCCTTCTTTCCTTTTATTTTTACTTCATTATTCATTGAAGTATATAGTGATACCCTTAGCAATAACCAGATACTGCTCACAAATTAGGAAGCCATATTAACAATTTAAATGCACTTTTCAATATACCAAGCCAACTGACGTAAAATCATCTCTAGTAAAGAGAAAGGTTTAGATGTTTCCTGAATGCTGTCATTCCAGTATTTTTTTTAAAAAATGGCACTTTTCTATAAGTCAGTGTTCTATTGATCTCCCTTCTCTAACTCTTTGATCACATTACCCTATTTCTTCGATTCTAAGACGCACTTTTTTCCCATATAAACATCTCTAAAAATGGGGTGCGTCTTAGAATTGCAGGTGTGTCTTAAGGTTTTTTTTCTGTTGGTGGTACTGAAATTAGTGTGCGTCTTACAATCGATGGCGTCTTACAATCGAAGAAATACGGTAGTGGCCCTATCCCAGACCCTGAGCAAGATCGGATTAAGATATGCTGTGACCCTAAACCATATCAAGATTTTCTCTTCAAAATAAAGAGAAAAAAATGTATTACATTATCATAGAATCATAGAATAGCAGAGTTGGAAGGGACCTACAAGTCCATCGAGTCCAACCCCCTACTCAATGCATGAATCCACCCTAAAGCATCCCTGACAGATGCTTGTCCAGCTGCCTCTTGAAGGCCTCTAGTGTGGGAGAGCCCACAACCTCCCTAGGTAACTGGTTCCATTGTCGTATTGCTCTAACAGTCAGGAAGTTTTTCCTGATGTCCAGCTGGAATCCGGCTTCCTTTAACTTGAGCCCATTATTCCATGTCCTGCACTCTGGGAGGATCGAGAAGAGATCCTGGCCCTCCTCTGTGTGACAACCTGTTAAGTATTTGAAGAGTGCTATCATGTCTCCACTCCATCTTCTCTTCTCCAGGCTAAACATGCCTAGCTCTTTCAGTCTCTCTTCATAGGGCTTTGTTTCCAGACCCCTGATCATCCTGGTTGCCCTCCTCTGAACACGTTCCAGCTTGTCTGCATCCTTCTTGAATTGTGGAGCCCAGAACTGGACGCAATACTCTAGATGAGGCCTAACCAGGGCCGAATAGAGAGGAACCAGTACCTCACGTGATTTGGAAGCTATACTTCTATTAATGCAGCCCAAAATAGCATTTGCCTTTCTTGCAGCCATATCGCATTGTTGGCTCCTATTCAGCTTGTGATCTACAACAATTCCAAGATCCTTCTCGTTTGTAGTATTGCTGAGCCAAGTATCCCCCATCTTGTAACTGTGCATTTGGTTTCTATTTCCTAGATGTAGAACTTGGCATTTATCCCTATTAAATTTCATTCTGTTGTTTTCAGCAATAAGATGGGTAATAAGATGGGTAATGAAAGGGTACCATCCAGCATTAGGGGGTGCTTGTAGTTAAACAGTGTTAGTTAGCCTTTTCTGAAGATTTGTATAAAAGCACTAATGAAGTAGAATGATTTGAAGTTCTTTTAAACTGGCTGTAGTTTGTGCTTGTTGCTTCCAGTTCTAAATGCTGTGTTGCCACACTTTCTCTATATAAGGCAACTCTGCTGTAAGTCACACCAGACTTCCCAACATAGTTACGCCAAAGCGATTTCATCATAGGCACTGACCCTGAGATCACCATTTTGATATCCTCATGTGCAACTTGGCCCTCAAGACACCCCAAAATAACTACTAATCCAGCCTTCCCCAACCTGATGCCCTTCAGATGTGTTGGACTACCACCAAGATGTCTGCACGGTGTTGGGACTTGTAGAGCCAACACATCTGGAGACTACCAGGTTGGGGAAGGCATGATATCCTGAAATTAATTATATTTATTTATTTACAGTATTTATATACCTCTCCCTATTCAAAATTTCGGAGCAGTGTACAAGATAAAAAAAAATTAAAACAATTTAAACACTTAAAAATAGATTTTAAAAGAAGCAAATTATCATTCAACACTGAAGACCAAATCATAGAAACATTGAACACGTCCAGAAGATATGTGAGATTTTCATCAGCAATGGTTTCTAGTAGCCAGCAAGACTTTTTATTTTTTTGCTTCCTACTCCCCAGAGGCAGTTAAAAACATCTGTAATGCCCACAGCTATTATTATTTATTTATTACATTTATATCCCACCTTTTTTCCTCCAAGGAACTCAAGGCAGTGTACATAATCTTCTTCTCCATGTTATCCTCACAACAACGACCTTGTGAGGTAGGTTGGGCTGAGACTCTGTGACTGGCCCAAAATCACCCAGTGGGTTTCCATGGCTGAGTGGGGACTAGAACCCGGATCTCCCAACTCCCAGTCCAACACTCTAACCACTACACCACACTGCCTCTCTACTGGCAAATAAGGTTCTATCTAGTTATTATTTCAAAAGGGGTGTGTGATTGTGATCCTCTCCCATGTATCCCATGACACCAAAGTGCTTTTCCAGCATATGGCCACATCTGGGCTCCATTTTGGGAAAGGCACAGTCAGCCTCTTTGTGTTGCGGGCTGCTTTCTTTCCTTTTCTAATTACTAATCATGTGCTCTCTGATGTGGGTTTCCTAGAGAATGTTGAGTAAAAGAAAACTTTTGAACTTCCCAAATTAGCCTTCCCCAACCTGGTGCACTCCAGATGTGCTGGACTGCAACTCCATCCCTGCCTGGAGATGATATGAGTTTGTATTCTAATGTATCCAAAGGGCACCAGGTTAACCAGAGCAAGTTTCCCTGACTTAAATTGAGTCATCAAAACTTTGCACGCCGTGTTCGTTTTATGGGCTGCATGAACCAGTGAAACTGATTTTGGTGAACTTTGCCAGGAGTTTAAAAAGAGGTTGAGGTCTGCACATGGAATATGTTTTGCTAAAATTTGAATAGATTTGTGCATGGGCAAACACATGCTCTTGGCCCCCTAAGCTAACCTGCTGTGGAGGACGCTACTCCATTGTAAAATGTCGAAGAAACTGTCCAGTTAACTTTTGTACACAGAGTAGCAGAGGGTGCCCTCTTGTTCCTTGCCTTGGGCAGGTTGGCCCTGAATAGTATAACACAGCCTTGCCTGACCTGGCACAGTGATGGACTATAAGTTCCATCATCCCCAGCCACTGATGGAAGTTGTAGTCCATCAAGTCTGAACAGCACAGGAAAGGTTGGCATAACAAAGAACACATGTGGGTGAACATTCCCAAAGCTTGTTTATTACAATCCATATAGGTCACAAGCTGAATATGAGCCAACAGTGTGATGTGGCTGCAAAAAAAGGAAATGCTATTTTGGGCTGCATTAATAGAGGGATAGCTTCCAAATCGGCGGAGGTACTGGTTCCCCTCTGTTCGGTTAGGCCTCATCTAGAGTGTTGTGTCCAGTTCTGGGCATCACACTTCAAGAAGGACGCAGACAAGCTGGAGCGTGTTCAGAGGAGGGCTACCAGGATGATCAGGGGTCTGGAAACAAAGCCCTATGAAGAGAGACTGAAAGAACTGGGCATGTTTAGCCTGGAGAAGAGACGATGGAGGGGAGACATGATAACACTCTTCAAATACTTAAAAGGTTGTCACACAGAGGAGGGCCAGGATCTCTTCTCGATCCTCCCAGAGTGCAGAACACGGAATAATGGGTTCAAGTGACAGGAAGCCAGATTTCAGCTGGACATCAGGAAAAACTTCCTGACTGTTTGAGCGGTTCTTTTCGTCACCAGCTGAAGACCTTTTTATTTTCTCAGTATGTTAACACCCAAATCTAAACTTTGCTGTTTGAATTCTGTATTTTAATCCTATATCAATTTATGCTGTGTGGTTTTATCCCAGTTGTGCTTTTTATATTGTATTTTGTATTTGGTTTTTTAGATGGTTGGATGTTTTATTATGTTCCTAATGGTTTTAATTTTTGTGAACCTCCCAGAGAACTTCGGCTATTGGGCGGTATAAAAATGTAATAAATAAATAAAAATAAACAATACGACAATGGAACCAATGACCTAGGGAGTTTGTGGGCTCTCTCACACTGGAGGCCTTCAAGAGGCAGCTGGACTGCCATCTGTCAGGGATGCTTTAAGGTGGATTCCTGTGTTGAGCATTGGGTTGGACTTGATGGCCTTATAGGCCCCTTCCAACTCTACTATTCTATGATGCTATGAGCCTTATGCTTTTCTCAATAAAGGTGTTTGGTAGAGAATTATAGTTTTTGTTAACTCGTAGCAGTGGCATTTGTTTAAAGTTTACTACTACTACTACTACTACTAATAATAATAATAAATCTTCCACCTCCACTTGATTAATAGGGGCAGCTTTTTATTGGATGAAAAGATTTTCCATCCACTGATTATTGAAAACCTCCCACCCTCATTGCAACCCATGACCAGTCTTGGGGGTTTTCAGCAGGCTAGAAACCCACATAGAAAGGTGGGGAAAAGTTGTGTCGTGTTTCTCCATGCTCCTTTACCGTCCCTCGAACGAGAGCGGCATTTTCTTTGAAAGTGGCCAGGGAGGAAAGTGGCAGAGGGCCTAGGAGGCATGCAAGAGGGTGGGGCTGCGATTTGGCTCTGGGCCCCGCGTGGGTTCGCGTCTGCCGCCGTCTTCCCTCTGGCGCTCTTGTGAGTGCTGTTGCCAAGTTGCTGACTCGTGGCTTTCGGTAGCGGCGGAACATCTCATTAGACTGAGGGATGGGCTTGTTGCGGTTTAATTTTTAAAAGGCAAAGGTTCAAAAAGCTCTTTCTGTCTCTCTCACATAACAAAGTCTAGAAACTCGATTTAGGGGGCTCTTTCCCGAAAAGTAACCAGAACAGAGATGTACGAGGGTTTTGTTCACGTTTGCAAATCATCCCCATTTGCTGTTGTTTGCAAATGTGATCATGTTATTAAAAAGTATGTTTTTTCAAAAAGGCACACTTGCACTTTAGTCGTTGTGGGAAACATGTGTTGTCGACCGAATATTCCCTTTGCTGTTTTCTCATTTTGAATGTGGGGCAACTGGTCATCTTGGACCAACAAAGCAATCATTGCCCTTGCTTTTCTGTCCTTTTTATCCCAGTCCTGGGGTTTTTCTGCAGGTCAAGCTGATTCCAAAACCTCCCACAAGTCATCTTTCACTAGTACCATATCATAGAATCATAGAATAGCAGAGTTGGAAGGGGCCTACAAGGCCATCAAGTCCAACCCCCTGCTCAATGCAGGAATCCACCCTAAAGCATCCCTGACATTCAAGAGGAAGCTGGACAACCATCTGTCTGGGATGCTTTAGGGTGGATTCCTGCATTGAGCAGGGGGTTGGACTCGATGGCCTTGTAGGCCCCTTCCAACTCTGCTATTCTATGATTCTTTGAGTCCAGCTGCCTCTTGAATGCCTCTAGTGTGGGAGAGCCCACAACCTGATCACTGATTCCATTGTCGTACTGCTTTAACAGTCAGGAAGTTTTTCCTGATGTCCAGCTGGAATCTGGCTTCCTTTAACTTGAGCCTGTGATTCCGTGTTCTGCACTCTGGGAGGATCGAGAAGAGATCCTGGCCCTCCTCTGTGTGACAACCTTTTAAGTATTTGAAGAGTGCTATCATGTCTCCCCTCCATCTTCTCTTCTCCAGGCTAAACATGCCCAGTTCTTTCAGTCTCTCTTCCTAGGGCTTTGTTTCCAAACCTCTGATCATCCTGGTTGCCCTCCTCTGAACACGCTCCAGCTTGTCTGTGTCCTTCTTGAATTGTGGAGCCCAGAACTGGACACAATACTCTAGATGAGGCCTAACCAGGGCCGAACAGAGAGGAACCAGTACCTCACGTGATTTGGAAGCTATACTTCTATGAATGCATCCCAAAATAGCATTTGCCTTTCTTGCAGCCATATCGCACTGTTGGCTCATATTCAGCTTGCGATCTACAACAATTCCAAGATCCTTCTCATTTGTAGCATTGCTGAGCCAAGTATCATTTCCATCTTGAACTTCCATGTCTGGTAGTTTCTGGTGTCTAGCTTTGCCATGGCTGCATATGTGCTGCTTTCAGCCATCATCCCACACTCCAAGATTTTTTTTTCTTTTCCTTGTCTAACCCATAAGCAGTACTCACAGGTTCCCAAGTGATTCCTTTCACGGGTTATTCTTTAGTTGCGTCCTGGTCCCATAACCTGTTGTCGACCGAATCAGCTCCCTGTGAGTAGCCACGTGTCCAGACAATAGAAATACTCCACTGAGTAAAGTTTTCTTTCAAACCACCAGTGGAGCGTTTCTATTGTCTGTACGCGTAGCTACTCACAGGCAGCTGATTCGGACGACAACAACATGCACATTTTTTTGAAAAACACGCACATTTCCCCCTGTTTGAAATGTACACTTTCCCGTATCAATGAGCCCAAACCAAAAACGGAAAGAGGCAAAACGAACTTGGACGTGCATTTCAGATGATTTGGGTGAGCTTGAAAATAGCTGGTTGTTCCATCCCTTCTTCAGAAAGCTGTATTCCTGCACCGCTGTGGCAGACAAATTGTCCTGACCGTGGCTCTCATTTTGAAGGTAGCAGAGTGTCTTGTTCACCCGGACCAGGATACCCACGCTCTGAGGTCATCAACAGAGGTTTGCAGGCCTGATCTCTTCCAGCAGACCTATCCAGGGGAATTTTAGGATGTCAGGATCTCTTCTCGATCCTCCCAGAGTGCAGGACACAGAATAATGGACTCAAGTTAAAGGAAGCCAGATTCCGGCTGGACATCAGGAAAAACTTCCTGACTGTTAGAGCAGTACGACAATGGAATCAGTTACCTAGGGAGGTTGTGGGCTCTCCCACACTAGAGGCCTTCAAGAGGCAGCTGGACAAGCATCTGTCGGGGATGCTTTAGGGTGGATTCCTGCATTGAGCAGGGGGTTGGACTTGATGGCCTTGGAGGCCCCTTCCAACTCTGCTATTCTATGATTCTATGTATATTATGTTCTTATAATGTATATTATGTTCTTATTCAGTTTTATGTATTTTATATTTGCTGTTATTCCCCGCCTCGATCAAACGGAGAGGCGGGTTATTGTTGTTGTTGTTGTTGTTGTTGTTATTATTATTATTATTTAAGGTCACTTCCTGCCATTGGGCTTTTCTTAATTTGGGGGCTCCCAGTTTTATTTGTAGCCACTGTTTTTATTGAATTCTCTTGTTTTGCACTGTTTCTTTTATCTTGTACGTTGCCTGGTCCCACCCTTAAAGGTGGCTTATTTTTTAAAAGGTTCATTAGTGAATTAAGACACTGATATTTAAGTTGATCTCATTCTCTTGAACCAGGGGTTGGGGGGGGGTGCACCCACCTAGTGCCACCAAAAATGCCACCATCAGATTTGGTGCTGTGGTGACGAACACTCCCACCACCACCAAGGTTTTCCTTGAAAACAAGCTGTTTCTTTTTCTGCATGCCTTGTTTCCAAGGAAAAGTGGAGGGGGGGGGGTCATCGCCACCATGGCAAAATTAGTGACCGTGGCATTTTCAGCATCCCCTCGCCCCCCCCCCTGCAAAAATGGCCAGGGGCGGCCAGACCCTGTGTTACTCACCCCTGTCTTTAATCAATGCAATTTTTGTTTTGTTATTGACATTTCCTAAATGATCCATTCTTCCTTCTCTCTCTCTCTCTCTCTCTGCAGTTGTACGAACTTGACGGAGATCCCAAAAGGAAGGAGTTCCTTGATGACCTCTTCAGTTTTATGCAGAAACGAGGTGAGCACCCTCTCCTGTTTGTCAGGCAAGTTTTTCGCTAAAGATGCATTTGCAAAGCCAGCTCTGGGTAATCTTTTAGGGCACCTGCTAAGGTCCCACACAAAGAGGAAAGTATAGCACACATCAGTTTGTAGGAAAAGAGCAGTACTGGCAGTTTACCCTACCCCACCCTCTGCCCACCCCCCCCAAATCATAGAATCATAGAATAGCAGTGTTGGAAGGGGCCTATAAGGCCATCCAGTCCAACCCCCTGCTCAATGCAGGAATCCACCCTAAAGCATCCCCGACAGATGTTTGTCCAGCTGCCTCTTGAAGGCCTCTAGTGTGGGAGCGCCCACAATCTCCCTAGGTCACTGGTTCCGTTGTCGTACTGCTCTAACAGTCAGGAAGTTTTTCCTGATGTCCAGCTGGAATCTGGCTTCCTGTAACTTGAGCACTTTATTCCGTGTTTTGCACTCTGGGATTATCAAGAAGAGATCCTGGTCCTCCTCTGTGTGACAACCTTTTAAGTATTTGAAGAGTGCTCTCATGTCTCCCCTCCATCTTCTCTTCTCCAGGCTAAACATGCCCAGTTCTTTCAGTCTCTCTTCATAGGGCTTTGTTTCCAGACCCCTGATCCATCTTGGTTGTAGGTGACTTCTGCAAAAGAGGTGCAGAGGCCCTATAGCTCTGTGTGCAGAAGATTCCTGTTTCAGTCCTTGGCCTCTCCAGTTGACAAGACTCAGGTAGCAGGTGATGGGAAAAGACCCCAGAGGCCTGCTTCCGGTCTGACCAGACAATACTGGGTTAAATGGCCCACTGCTCTCATCTGAAATATGTCCTTGTGCTATATACCGTTAAAAATTCCATAACTGCAGAGTGCAGTCTTTGAAACCCCCATAGGAATTGACTGTAAGAACTCTGGCTTTGGCTGATTAAATGAGCCCTTGTTAATCATTGACCTCGGCCACTGAGGTGTTACGGAATGTTTATGAACACTTTTCAGAAGCTTAGAGAACTGCCGTCCTATAAGGCTTAGGGACTGGTGGGATTTTGTGTTGTTGGCTGAAAGAGGCTCAGCAGGGGAGGAAGGTGGCAATGCTTCCATTTTTAAGGCAGAGGTGTTGAACCTCAGGCCTGTGAGCCAAATCTGGCATATCTGGGGTTCCCCTTTCCCCCATAAGCTGCGCCCCTTCCTAGAGTTAGAAGACCTAAAGATGGTTGTGCCCACGCTGGTAACTTCGAGGCTCAACTTCTGCAATGCGCTCTACATAGGGCTACCTGTGTGCCTAGTGCGGAAACTTCAACTATTATTTATTTATTTATTTATTTATTACATTTCTATACCGCCCAATAGCCGGAGCTCTCTGGGCAGTTCAAAATATGGCAGCCAGGTTGGTCACCGGTACACCTAAGGGTGACCACATCACACCAGTCTTAAAATCTCTTCGCTGGCTGCCAATTAGTTTCCGGGCGAAGTATGAAGTGTTGGTTATCACCTTTAAAGCCCTACATGGTTTGGGTCCAGGCTACCTGCGGGATCGCCTTCTCCAGTACAATCCGCCCCACACACTCAGGTCCTCTGGGGAGAATCTACTTCAGTCCAACCCCCTGCTCAATGCAGGAATTCACCCTAAAGCATCCCTGACATTCAAGAGGAAGCTGGAGAACCATCTGTCAGGGATGCTTTAGGGTGGATTCCTGCATTGAGCCGGGGGTTGGACTGGATGGCCTTGTAGGCCCCTTCCAACTCTGCTATTCTGTGATTCTATGATTTATTTATTTCATTTATATCCCACCTTTTTTCCTCCAAGGAACCCAAGGTGGTGTACATAATCCTCCTCCGCTCCATGTTATCCTCACAACAACAACCCTGTGAGGTAGGCTGGGCTGAGAGTCTGTGACTGCCCCAAAGTCACCCAGTGGGTTTCCATGGCCGAGTGGGGACTCAAACCCGGGTCTCCTGACTCCTATTTATTTATTTATTTATTTATTGCTTTTCTATCTCGCCCAATAGCCGAAGCTCTCTGGGCGGTTCACAAAATTAAGACAATTCAAGTATAAAACAACAGTATAAAACCATAATATGAAATACAATATAAAAGCACAACCAAAATAAAAACAGCAGCAATGCAAAAATACAAATTTAAAATACAAATTTAAAACAGCAAGTTCAAATTAATTCATAGACTGTTAAAATACTGGGAGAATAAAAAGGTGGCGTCTAAAAGAATATAATGTAGGTGCCAAGCGAACCTCCTTAGGGAGATCGTTCCACAGCCTGGGTGCCACAGCAGAGAAGGCCCTCCTCCTGGTTGCCAACTGCCTCACTTCCTTTGGCAGGGGCTCGCGGAGAAGAACCCTTGAGGATGACCTTAGGGTCCGGGCAGGTACATATGGGAGGAGGCGTTCCTTCAAATAGACTGGTCCCAAGCCGTTTAGGGCTTTAAATGTTAATACCAGCACTTTGAATCGGGCCCGGACCTGGACTGGCAGCCAATGAAGCTGGAAAAGGACTGGCGTGATGTGGTCTCGCCGGCCAGTCCCTGTTAGTAAACGGGCTGCCCTGTTTTGTCCCAGCTGAAGCTTCCGGACCGTTTTCAAAGGCAGCCCCACGTATAACGCCTTGCAGTAATCCAAACGAGAGGTTATCAGAGCATGGATCACTGTAGCTAGGCTATCTCTGTCCAGATAAGGGCGCAGTTGGTATATCAGCCTAAGCTGATAAAAGGTGCTCTTTGCCACTGAGTTCACCTGTGCCTCAAGTGACAGTCCTGGTCCAACACTTTAGCCACTACACCACACTGGCTCTCAGTCACAATAACAAGCAAGCATTCACATTCATCAGAGTGCTTCTTCAGGCTAGATGTTATGTGTGTGTGTGTGAGTGCTAATTTATATACTTCCCAATTGGTAGATGGCCTTGGGCAGTTTAGTCATTAAAAACAACAACAACCTCAAAACAACAATAAAGTAACAACTGAAACAATAGATGTAGCAATCAGAATATTGAAACATGAAAAATGTTAAAGAGTCAGTAGTAAACTGATTAATCAGAGCAATAGATTAAAGATTAAATGCCTGTTGGAAGAGGAATGTCTTAATCTGACATCTAAATGTATTCAGTGAAGGCTCCAGGCAGATCTCTCTGGGAAGCACAATCCACAGATGGTCGGAGGACAGCTGGGTGGGGGGACACCACAGAGAAGGCTTTTTCCTTGGTAACCATCCATTGTACCAGGGAAGTGCCTCTGAAGATGATCTTAAAAATCAGACAGAAACATCTGGGATAACGTAGCAACATAAAGCAATCAAGGAGGCCGGTGACTGATGTGACTAACGGAATAACTGTGAGCTTTTCCTGTTGCCATAGTTCTTTAACTCCCGTGGCCGGTGGTGAATATTTTTCTCTTTCCCTCTTCCTTTTCTCCAACATTTTTGTCATTCGGTGACAATGTTGACAATGACAAGGTATGTGTTTTTTTCCCCTTTTTTGTCAATAACTGTCATGTCTGGTCGGTTGCAAGGTATTGTCTTGTTCTGTCTCAGTATATTTTATGATCTGCATTTTCCAAGGTTTTTTCAGGTGAGTATGTATAGTATATATATAGTGATACCCTTAGCAATAACTAAGTATAGTATGTATATATACTATATATACATATAGAAGGACGCAGACAAGCTGGAGCGTGTTCAGAAGAGGGCAACCAGGATGATCAGAGGTCTAGAAACAAAGCCCTATGAAGAGAGACTGAAAGAACTGGGCATGTTTAGCCTGGAGAAGAGACATGATAGCACTCTTCAAATACTTAAAAGGTTGTCACACAGAGGAGGGCCAGGATCTCTTCTCGATCCTCCCAGAGTGCAGGACACGGAATAACGGGCTCAAGTTAAAGGAAGCCAGATTCCGGCTGGACATCAGGAAAAACTTCCTGACTGTTAGAGCAGTGCGACGGTGGAATCAGCTACCTAGGGAGGTTGTGGGCTCTCCCACACTAGAGGCCTTCAAGAGGCAGCTGGACAACCATCTGTCGGGGATGCTTTAGGGTGGATTCCTGCATTGAGCAGGGGGTTGGACCCGATGGCCTTGTAGGCCCCTTCCAACTCTGCTATTCTATGATTCTATGATTCTATGATATATATACATACTATAGTATAGTATGTATATATATATAGTATATATATATACATACTATACTATACTATAC
The DNA here is from genome assembly GCF_023053635.1 of Elgaria multicarinata webbii. Classification (NCBI taxonomy): domain Eukaryota; kingdom Metazoa; phylum Chordata; class Lepidosauria; order Squamata; family Anguidae; genus Elgaria; species Elgaria multicarinata. Next base: position 7,607,209 of record NC_086193.1, on the reverse strand, counting down.
TATATAGTATAGTATGTATAGTATGATGGCCAGTTGTGGGTGAATTATTTTTGCAGCTGTATTTTGTCTGTCTTCTTCTTCTTCTTCTTCTTCTTCTTCTTATTATTATTATTATTATTATTATTATTATTATTATTGTTGTTGTTTCAAGCCTAGGTGGCTTACACTAGGTATAGCTGGTAGAAACTAAAGTTGGATAATAATAATAATAATAATAATAATAATAATAATAATAATAATTTTATTTCCTTCCTGTCTCTCCGTTTGGATTGAGGCAGGAAATAAGAATAAGTATAAAATACATATTTTTATGATAATTAGTGGTTAGAAGGAATGCTTCCCCCTTAGCGAAGTCCCATTGTTAGGGAGTAGGCATGGCAGACGCACAAAAGTCAAATCTGTGGATCGATGCGTTTTCGCCCACACTTGGACATATACCTCAGAAATTTGTCCTGCACGTAGGTTGATTTATATCTGTGACAGAAATTGTTTCTGTAGGAGGGTGGTGGGGAAGAGAAACCGATCCAGGGTCCCTAAGACTTCTTGCCTTTCTCATCCATGGAACGCAGCAAGGCCCAAAGGCAAGGTTAGGAAAGTCAGGGTTGGCATATATGTGCATAAAAATCCAAACACGTTCTTAAATGGCAAAAATTGCTTTGGGGATTTCCGAGTTGGTGGATTGATGTTGCCATAGGCTCTCTAGCCAATAAGTGTACATTTTACTGGTTCCCTGATAGAGCACAGCTTTACTGGTCCATAAAACGCTGGCTGGCAATGCCAGATAGACAGACTTTGTCTGTTTACAACGGCGAAGAGGGGAGAGATTTGCTTTAAGTCAAGGAATCCGATTGTGGACGGAGTGAGGGGGTGGGGTAGAGACAGCAGATGGCCTTGGCCAGCCAAGAACGATGGCTTTGCCTGCCTGGCAGGGGGGGACTCTTTCTGTGGAATGTATGATAGATGGTGGGGGGGAAAGGAAATTGCAGGATGCGTTGGCTGGTTTAATATCCTCTCGGGGATCCCCCACCCAGCGCCAGGCCACTTAAGCAAACAATGCTGGCATGGCAAGTTGTGCTTTTTAAAAAAACTTCAAGCCCTCTTTGGAGGGGGAAGGAAAGGAGGGGGGCACACCCAAGGGTTTGGTTGGGGGCAGAATAGCCACACAGAGTGGTCAACATGTTTTCGAAGCAGGAAACGCGCTGCGGATCTAAGCGAAGTTAAGCAGTTGGAATTCTTGGAGGACGTGGGCCGCGATGCAGTTAAGCTGCAAGGAATGAAGGGGAAATGGCTCATGAGAGCCTGCAGCACAAGGTGCCTCTGAGTTACTCAGGAGCAAGGGTGTCAGCAACACGATGCCACAGATATCTGTGATTCTTCTTCAATCCATCCTACCTCCCCACCACCCAGGCCCAGCTCCCAAATGAAAACTGCATATTGAACTGTAGTAGGTGACAACACACAACAACACAACTTGTTTTGTAGAGGTTGGATCACCACAAAAGGGTGTTTAGCCTTCAGTCTTGTCCATGGCCATCATGCATCATTTTAAAGAAGTATACAGTGGTGGCTAAAATTGTGGACGCTTTTTGAAATGTTCATGTTTTGCAACTTTGCCTGCTTATAGAAAAAGTTCTGTTCCATGAAATTCAAATATTTATGTATCAATTGAAAGAGAGTTGAATGCTGAATTCAATACAAAAAACAGAATGCAAATATCTGCAGTACAAAAAAAGTTATGATTACTTTAGTCTAAAACCAAACATAGGTGTGATTGAGTGAAGAAGTGGATTGGAATTGCAAACCCTACCGGCCAATCACAGTCCTTGTTCTGGGGACCAATCCCATGGGAGTAGCTGTGATACATCCTGTTTCAAGTTGGGGAAAGTCACTTTTGCTGTTTGTTCTATAACTGAAGCACAATTGGAGATGGTGTGAATATTTGAAGTATTTCTCAAATTAAAAGTATACGTATGTACATCATAAAGAGAGGAATGGTACCAAAGAAAAGAGTTGATTGGACACCCAGGAAAAGAAGCCGGGTTGTTGTATTACGCGAATCAGGTCTTTCAATTGATATATAAACATTGGAATTTCGTGGAACAGAATATTTTCTATAAGCAGGCAAAGTTGCAAAACATGAAAATTTCAAAAAGTGTCCACAATTTTGGCCATCACTGTATATGTTCATTGTTCCCACTTAGGGGGGTGGGGGGCTTAAGAAATAATAATAAATGTTTTAAAACAGGCTCTGGAAATGCTCTGGGGATTTGGAAGGAAGTTGGTGGGGTCACAAGCTCTAGCCAATAAGCACTTACTACAGCTGGCCTCGCTCTTTCAGAGCTCGCTCCAAGACAGAAAAAAATATGTTATTTTAGTAATGGCAACACGAGGGAAACATCTCTTTAAAATGTTGCCATGAGCTTCAGATTGGCATTATACTATTCTGTGTGTTCTTGACCGGGGAAGTGATCCATGAAGGTGATGCATTATGCTCCTGGTGCATAGTGTGTCAACTGTGATTCCGCTCAGTTCGGTGAAAACTGCATAGCTGCTTCCTTCCTTTATAAATATTGCCCATTTCCACCTAATATGCATGCAGGGTGAGCTATGTTACCAGCAAATTTTAATCTATACAAGGTTTCCAACAATGCAGAGTAACACAAGTGTAAAATCAGCAGCTGGGGGAATTTTGTAGAAAGGAGTTGGGGATGTACAACATTATGCCTGGTGTGGAGAATGTGGACAGGGAGACATTTTTCTCCCTCTCTCAAAATACTAGAACCCAAGGGGGTCATCCCATGAAGCTGATGGGTGGGAGAGCCAGGACAAATAAAAGGAAGTCCAGGATGATCAAGGGTCTGGCAACCAGAATGATCAGGGATCTGGAAACAAAGCCCTATGAAGAGAGACTGAAAGAACTGGGCATGTTTAGCCTGGAGAAGAGAAGATGGAGGGGAGACATGAGAGCACTCTTCAAATACTTAAAAGGCTGTCACACAGAGGAGGGCCAGGATATCTTCTCAATCATCCCAGAGTGCAGGATACGGAATAATGAGCTCAAGTTAAAGGAAGCCAGATTCCAGCTGGACATCAGGAAAAACTTCCTGACTGTTAGAGCAGTATGACAATGGAACCAGTGACCTAGGGAGGTGGTGGACTCTCCCACACTAGAGGCCTTCAAGAGGCAGCTGGACAACCATCTGTCAGGGATGCTTTGAGGTGGATTCCTGCATTGAGCAGAGGGTTGGACTTGATGGCCTTATAAGCCACTTCCAACTCTACTATTCTATTATTCTTTGATTCTAAGTCCTTCTTCACACAGCGCATAGTTGTGGGGCTAACCATTATGAGCTTAGGGACAGTATTGTTTAGCTTGGAGAAGAGGAGGCTAGGGGGGACCTGATAGAGGTGGACAAAATGATGCATGGTGTGGAGAACGTGGACAGAGAGACATTTTTCTCCTTCTCTCAAAATACTAGAACCTGGGGTCATTCCATGAAACTGATGGGTAGGAGATCCAGGACAAATAAAAGGAAGGACTTCTTCACACAGCGCAGAGTTAAATTATGGAACTCACTGCCACAAGATGTAGTGATGGCCACCAATCTGGATGGCTTCAAAAGGGGGTTGGATCAATTCCTGGAGGCGAAGGCTACCCATGGCTACTAGCCCTGATGGCTGTGTGCCGTCTCCAGTATTCGAGGCAGTAAGCCTATGTGCACCAGTTGCTGGGGAACATGGGTGGGAGGGTGCTGTTGCACCATGTCCTGCCTTGTTGGACCCTGGCCAATGGCTGGTTGGCTACTGTGTGAACAGAGTGCTGGACTAGATGGACCCTTGGTCTGATCCAGCAGAGCTCTTCTGATGTTCTTATGTGGATTCCTCTGGCAGATCTGTTTACAGCAGATGCCCTGTGGAAACGTGGGAATCCCCGCACGTGTCTATTTCCACGGTGACAATCCCTACCCTCTACATGCTATCTTGTTCCCTAGCAATGATAAGGGGATTGCTGTTGTTGCCGTTCCCAATTTGCAGATGGGGAAACTGAGGCCAGGAGGAAGAGCTATTTGGCTCAGCCGTCTTTCACATTTCGGCTCAGAAACTCCTCCTGGGATTGAAGCCTCGGCCTGTCTGGTCCGGATATGTTTTAATCCCGGAAAACGTGCCATTTCGTCCTACAATAAAACAGCACGATGACAATAGGGCGATTTTCCTCTTGTATTCTGGGGTGGTTGTTTTTCTTTTTGGTTTGAAGGAAGCAATAAATCAATAAAAGGCAGTATCCATAAAAGGGGAAAGGAGCAGGAGTGGGAGGTGAAAGAACGGCTTTTGTCTTGTTTTTCTGCCTCCTTTGAAACCCTTCCTTGCTTTCGCCTTCAGTTGGCAGGCTTATTTATTTATTTATTTCATTTTTATATCGCCCAATAGCCGAAGCTCTCTGGGCAGTTCTCACAAATGAAAAACCATTCAAAATATAAAACAAACAGTATAATACATGATATAAAATACAATATAAAAGCACAACCAGTATAAATCTGCAGCAGTGCAGAAATACAAATTGAAAATGCAAATTTAAAACAGCAAGGTTAAAATTAAATATATAGATGGTTAAAACGCTGAGAGAATGAAAAGGTCTTCACCTGGCGCCTGAAAGAATATAGTGTAGGTGCCAGGCGAACCTCCTTAGGGAGCTCCTTCCACAGCCAGGGTGCCACAGCAGAGAAGGCCCTGCTCCTGGTAGCCACCTGCCTCACTTCCTTTGGCAGGGGCTCATGGAGAAGGACCCCTTCGGATGACCTTAGGGTCCGGGCAGGTACATATGGGAGGAGGCGTTCCTTCAGATAGCCTGGCCCCAAGCTGTTTAGGGTTTTAAATGTTAATACCAGCACTTTGAATCGGGCCCAGCCCTGGATTGGCAGCCAATGAAGCTGGAAAAGGACTGGCGTGATGTGGTATCATTTGTTGCATTGTTGGAAATGCACCTTAATGCATACATTAATGATAGATTTAGGGGAGCTTTCCCAAATTAGATACCCCCTGTGTCGGGACTACCACTTCCATCAGATGTGGTTTTGTTTTGTTTTGTTAATCTTATTGGGCCTGTTCGGAAGACACCTTAAACCTTTTTGGTTAAGCAGCAAAGTTTAAGGCGTCTTGTGCGGTGCATTTTGCTAAACCATGTTCACTCACTAACCACAGCCTGCAGCCGAGTTAGTGGGTCTAACCATGGCTTAAAGTTTTGTGGTTAGTGCCAGAGAACCACCGTTTCGCTAACCACAGAGCCTGAAGTGTCATCTGAACAGGCCTGTTATCATAAGGTCTAGAAGCTTGATTCGATTTCTGATACTCATTGGTTGATGGGGAAAAGCCAAAAAGATGAGCAGGACACTGCAACCCTGCCCTGAACTGAACTGTTGGATGTCTTTGTACCAATAAGGGCTTGGAGTACGGGCTAAGACTGCAATCCTTTACCCATTTATCTGCGAGTAAACCCCATTGAACTTAATGGCAGTTCCTTCTGGGTAGACATGTATAGGATTGCACTATAACAGCCTGTGCTTGAATCAGGATGTTCCTGGTTAAAGTCTTGGAGGAGATTCATCAACTTAACAGTCTTTTAGCATTTAAGAAAGCTATAAAGACTGATCTCTTCCGGCAGGCCTATCCAGTGGAATTTTAGGATGTTTTTTAGGATGTTTTAACAATGTATACTATGTTTTTAATCCATATTTTATGTATTTTATACTTACTGTTGTTACCCACCTCGATCAAAATGGAGAGGCGGGTAAAAAATAAATTATTATTATTATTATTATTATTATTATTATTATTATTATTAATTATCTCAGCACCCCCAAATGTGCAATATTTGGCTGCAAAAAAAGCAAATGGTATTTTGGGCTGCATTAATAGAAGTATACTTCCAAATCGCGTGAGGTACTGGTTCCCCTCTATTCGGCCCTGGTTAGGCCTCATCTAGAGTATTGCGTCCAGTTCTGGGCACCACAGCTCAAGAAGGAGGGAGACAAGCTGGAGCATGTTCAGAGGAGGGCAACCAGGATGGTCAGGGGTCTGGAAACAAAGCCCTATGAAGAGAGACTGAAAGAACTGGGCATGTTTAGCCTGGAGAAGAGAAGATTGAGGGGAGACATGATAGCACTCTTCAAATACTTGAAAGGTTGTCACACAGAGGAGGGCCAGGATCTCTTCTCGATCCTCCCAGAGTGCAGGACATGGAATAATGGGCTCAAGTGACAGGAAGCCAGATTCCGGCTGGACATCAGGAAAAACGTCCTGACTGTTAGAGCAGTGCGACAGTGGAACCAGTTACCTAGGGAGGTTGTGGGCTCTCCCACACTAGAGGCCTTCAAGAGGCAGCTGGACAACCCTCTGTCAGGGATGCTTTAGGGTGGATTCCTGCACTGAGCAGGGGATTGGACTCGATGGCCTTGTAGGGCCCTTCCAACTCTACTATTCTATGATTCTATATAAGACATAATAACACTGACTTACCTTACAGGGTTGTTGTATGGTTTCCAACTGGATGATGCATGTGATGCGCTTTGTACACTGGAAAACACTCTACAAATGTTAAATCTTGCATTGGTGATGATGCTTTCTTTAAAAAAGAAAAATGCTCAGCTACATTCTGCACCCAGTAGCAAGTGCACGCCTGGTGCTACTTGCTGTCTCGAGAGTTTACAGGGCAGCCCTCACCCAACCTTTTCCTCTCCCTTTGCTTGCAGGGACACCTGTGAACCGAATCCCCATCATGGCCAAACAGGTGCTCGACCTCTACATGTTGTACGTCCTGGTAACGGAGAAAGGCGGCCTGGTGGAGGTGATCAACAAGAAGCTATGGAGGGAGATCACCAAGGGTTTGAACTTGCCCACCTCCATCACCAGCGCAGCCTTCACGCTGCGCACTCAGTAAGTCCCCGGCGGGTGCCGTGCAAGCCCGGAGAAGGGGCGGATAGGGCAGCCCGATCGTGGGGGTGGAGCCACGGAATGGCAGAGGCGTTCGTAGTTTAAAGGGAGCACGGCAAAGGCGGCAGGCAACGTGATCATGGCTTCTAGAAGTATGACTAAGAGGAGATAATGGAGAGAGGGAGGTTTTTCTCCATTTGCCATGAGACTTGAGCTCCTCATGGGGGTCGTCCACACGGGCGCTTTGCCCCTGGATTGCTTCGGAGTGGCGGCACAGCCGCCACTCCGAAGCAATCCAAGGGCAAAGCCCTGAAGCTCCGCCCTAAAGAAGTTGGGGACTTCAAGAGGCAGCTGGACAGCCCCCTGTCAGGGATGCTTTAAGGTGGATTCCTGCACTGAGCAGGGGGTTGGACTCGATGGCCTTATGGGCCCCTTCCAGCTCTACCATTCTATGATTCTATGACTTACCAAAGGTCCGTCTTGTCCAGGGATGGAGAATCTCAGGCCCAGGGTTTGAATCTGACCCTCCGGGATGCCCTGTAAGCCCACGCCCCTTCCTCTAGCACCACCCCTTTTCCCAACCACTGACCATCTGGTTGTTTCCTGGTTCGTCCCCACACACCACTGAAAAACAGCCCCCGAGAGCGTCTCCAAAATGGAATTTGGGTCGGCCTGAAAAAGCTGCTGCAGCCCCTGATTTAGCTTAGTGTACTGTTTCCAACAGTGAGCATCTAGAAGCCTCCAGGGAGCTCACAAGCAGGAAGGCCTGATGGGAACAGCAGAGGCTTCCCGACACTTTCACAGCAAACCAGTGAAAAACCAGTGAAAATGGGATCTCACCCAGTCTGGTTTTGTCCAAATACCTAGATGTGCACACACGTGTACACACACAGTCTTGTGTGTGCTATAATCCTAAACACACTTACTAAGAAGTAAGCACCAGTGGTTACATGGAAGTAAATTTTGTTGTTAACCTGTATAGGATTGCATTAAAAAAAAATACTTCTTACAAAATATCAAGTTGGTAATTTTGCCCCATGCTTTAGGAAGAACGTCAGAACATAAGGGCCCTGCTGGATCAGACCAAGGGACCATCTAGTCCAGCACTCTGTTTAGACAGTGGCCAACCAGCTGTCGGACAGGGATGAACAAGGAGGATGTGGTGCAACAGCACCCTCCTGCCCATGTTCCCCAGCAACTGGTGCACACAGGCTTATTGCCTCAAATACCGGAGATAGCACACAACCATCAGGGCTAGTAGCCATGGATAGCCTTTGCCTCCAGGAATTGATCCAACCCCCTTTTGAAGCCATCCAGATTGGTTGCCATCACTACATCTTGTGGTAGTGAGTTCCATAATTTAACTCTGCGCTGTGTGAAGAAGTCCTTCCTTTTATTTGTCCTGGATCTCCTACCCATCAGTTTCACGGGAGGAGCCCAGGTTCTAGCATTTTGAGAGAAGGAGAAAAATGTCTCTCTGTCCACGTTCTCCACACCATGCATCATTTTGTCCACCTCTATCAGGTCTCCCCTCAGCCTCCTCTTCTCCAAGCTAAACAATACTGTCCCTAAGCTCATTATGGTTAGCCCCCAGGGGTCTCCTAGAAAACGCACCTGCACACACGCATGTCCGCCCACTCACGCACGCACTCACAGATGACTCGGTAAGTTGATAAATCTAGCTTAATACCCTGGCACTGCAATCTTTTAAACGTCTCCTGTGTCCCATCATTTTCGATGGGGCTTACACCGAAGTCATTTTGGACAGTGTTCTAGCCTGGATTGAGTATCTGAATTTGGATTGTGTGTGTGTGTGTGTGTTTACATTTCTCCAGGAAGTTGATCAATTTCAGAGTGTCAACAGAGTTTGTGAAGACGTCTGCATGTATCATACAGATACACACATAATTTCCATGTGGAAGAAATTCTGACACACACGCACACACACACACACCTTCTTTTTCTTTTTTTGTCTTTCGATTTTCTTTCCCTACCCTTCCCCCACCTTTTACATCCACCCTAATCAAGGCTAAAGTTAATTAGTCTGGAATTCAGAGGACCAGGTGGCGGAAGGGGATTTGGGGTAGGGAGAACTTGGGGGTGGGGTGAGTGAGAGGAGAGCTGTTAACTCCTTGGGAGCTGTAGGCCTGCAGGGTTTTTTAGTTTTTTGTTTAATTGCCTGCCCCCTATGCAGCTCCCCGCAAGCGGAAAATAAGGAAGCATCTGAACTTTGCACCAAAGGTCTCCGTGTCTGGTTTGTAATATTAGCCCCGAATAACAAGGCCTGTCGCATTAAAGAAATGTATTTTGTTGTTCCTCTGATCAGGGCTACGAGGGTTGCAGGTCCAATGTGGGCAAGGCCCCAGCTTCAGGGGCGGCAGGATTCCCCCCCCCCTCGTTTCAGGGGCATGGCTTGGGAATCGACACCCATTTGCCCCCATTTTGCCATTGCTGTTTTTAGAACGCCGACATCAAAGCAGCACAGGCTGGTGGAGGTTTCTGCCTTCGTAATAAACATACAGGAGGAGGTTGGGGGCTGCATGCCCCTGGGTTGTTGCCCCTGCCCCCCCTCCCGGACCGTATAATTGCCCTCTAAATCAATGAATGATTCCATGATTTACAAAAACTTTCAAAAGCCCTTCCAAGGGCTTGTCTATACGGCTTGTTTACCCTGACCTAAATGCGCAGATTCACGTTTCAGGACACATGACGCAGCCGTCCATTCACTGCAGCGCCGGGTTTTAACCGCGATAATGCACATCTTCGCATTCACGATTTACCGCGACTTTTAGATCGCGTCCGAGTTTGCACGCGTTACAGTTATGTGTCTTTGGGGGAGTTAAATCGCATTTTGACATGTGGGCGGAGCTTTGAGGGTAGGAGAACGTGATTGGCTGATTCCCCACCTTCCCACCTATCGCATCCTCTGGCTGCCTTGTTTCTTCCCCCTGTTTTCCATGTTGAATTAAAATGGAGCTTTTAAAATGAAAACAAAGAGAGGGGAACAGGCAGCGAGAGACAGGAGACGTGTTCAATCCCCCTCTCAAATCCTCCTCTGCTGCCTCGTTCCTTTCCCCACTCGCTTTTCCTCCTATATGGGAAATGGGCAGCTACAGCTTTTAAAATGAAAACAAAGAGTGGGGAACAGGCAGCGAGAGACAGGAGACGTGTTCAGTCCCCCGCTCACATCCTCCTCTGCTGCCTCGTTCCTTTCCCCTCTCGCTTTTCCTCCTATATGGGGAATGGGCAGCTACAGCTTTTAAAATGAAAACAAAGAGTGGGGAACAGGCAGCAAGAGACAGGAGACGTGTTCAGTCCCCTGCTCACATCCTCCTCTGCTGCCTCGTTCCTTTCCCCACTCGCTTTTCCTCCTATATGGGGAATGGGCGGATACAGCTTTTAAAATGAAAACAAAGAGTGGGGAACAGGCAGCGAGAGACAGGAGACGTGTTCAGTCCCCCTCTCACATCCTCCTCTGCTGCCTCGTTCCTTTCCCCACTCGCTTTTCCTCCTATATGGGGAATGGGCAGCTACAGCTTTTAAAATGAAAACAAAGAGTGGGGAACAGGCAGCGAGAGACAGGAGACGTGTTCAGTCCCCCGCTCACATCCTCCTCTGCTGCCTTGTTCCTTTCCCCACTCGCTTTTCCTCTTCTATGAATCTGTGGAGCTCCGCACCTAAACTTTATAGCTTGCCTCGTCTATAATCCATACCCGCGAATGTGTGTATGTGCGCATATGCGTATTAATAACTGCACTATAAAAAAAATATTCAGGAGATAAATTGCTGTGGCTGCTGCAGTGTGACACTCTTTACCTAGATTCGAATCAATGAAAATTCGGGCTTATATTCAATGAGTAGCAATCCCGTTGTCGTATAGACGGGGACCAAGACTGAGAGAGAAAGGATCATAGGAAGCTGCCCTTATACTGAGTCCATTTATTTTAGTATTGTGGACACTGCCCACCTTGGCAATGAAATAATGAAGCATTGTTTAAAAGTCATTCCTCGAAAGGCAATGTGTATACCTGTTGGCGAAGGGCAGAAAGGGATGCAGCCTAGCAGAGCTCGGTGTGTGTGTGTCCTTAATTGTGGTACCACCACCACCAGGGTCTTGTACCCAATGCCCCACATAGCTCACAGCAGGGATGAGTGAACGGTCAGGTTTGTTGGATCTACTTTGCTTTTTACTGGGACCCTGAAATCCACCAACTGGAATCTAACGCAGAAGCCATGCATGTAGAATTAAAGGAGTCTGAGTCGGGAATTTGTTTCGAGTGTCAGAACTGAATGGACACACACACACACACACCCAGTCCTTCCAGATAAAAATCCACTCCTGGTTCTCATCCCAAACTTCCTTCATTTCAGCAGTTTAATTTAAAGGTGGGAGGGGAATTATTTTGCTGCGGCTATCGGGAGCTAGAAAACCTTCCCATCTACTGCAAATCACCCTCCTGTAGGACTCTTAGGTTTTGTGTTCATGGCCTTACTTTGTAGAATCATTGAATAGTAGAGTTGGAAGGGGCCTACAAGGCCATCGAGTCCAACCCCCTGCTCAATGCAGGAATCCACCTTAAAGCATCCCTGACATATGTCTGTCTGTCTGCCTCTTGAAGGCCTCTAGTGTGGGAGAGCCCACAACCTCCCTAGGTAACGGGTTCCATTATCATATTCCTCTAGCAGTCAGGACGTTTTTCCTGATGTCCAGCCGGAATCCGGCTTCCTGTAACTTGAGCCCACTGGTCTGTGTCCTGCGCTCTGGAGGATCGAGAAGAGATCCCGGCCCTCCTCTGTGTGGCAACCTTTCAAGTATTTGAAGAGTGCTGTCCTGTCTCCCCTCCATCTTCTCTTCTCCAGGCTAAACGTTCTTTCAGTCTCTCTTCATAGGGCTTTGTTTCCAAACCCCTGATCATCTTGGTTGCCTTCCTCTGAACACACTCCAGCTTGTCTGCGTCGTTCTTGAATTGTGGAGCCCAGAAGTGGACACAATACTCTAGATGAGGCCTAACCAGGGCCGAACAGAGAGGAACCAGTACCTCACGTGATTTGGAAGCTATACTTCCATTAATGCAGCCCCAAATAGCATTTGCCTTTCTTGCAGCCATATCGCACTGTTGGCTCCTATTCAGCTTGCGATCTACAACAATTCCAAGATCCTTCTCGTTTGTAGTATCGCTGAGCCAAGTTTTCCCCATCTTGTAACTGTGCCTTTGGTTTCCATTTCCTAGATGTAGAACTTGGCATTTATCCCTATGACATTTCATTCTGTAATGACGCAGCATCCCTGTTTTGTGTTTGTCTCTTTTTCCGAAAGGTATATGAAGTACTTGTACCCGTACGAGTGTGAGAAAAGAGGACTGAGCAACCCCAACGAACTTCAGGCCGCCATCGACAGCAACCGGCGGGAAGGCCGCCGGCAGGGGTTCAGCGGCTCAATCTTTACTTACTCCCCTAGCGGCACTCACAGCATGCTCTCTTCCCCCAAACTTCAAGTACCCCCCTTGGGAATGGCCTCGGCCACCAACGGCAGCCCCATCATCCCAGCTCCCAAAATCAAGAAAGGTAACTGCCTTCCCCCGTCCTTGAGCGTTGTTGTGGGAGGGAGGATGGACAATGGTCCCTTGCAAAGTTCTGGACTGCAACGTCCTTCAACTCCCAGACCATTGGCCAAGCTGGCTGGGGTTGTATCTAAAACACCTGGAGGGCCCTGGGTTGCCTATTCCTGCACCAAACTTTCCAAGGAACCTGTGTTCCTTTGTGTGATTATCTCTGAATTCTTATCTTAGGACTTGGTGCTGTTTACGTGATGAGATGGAAATTTTCATTGTGAGGGAAGGCAGTGTTCTAATCCCTCCAAAGCAGTCATTAAAAGTACGGTTAGCCGTGTCTTACCCCAGTCTTCCCAGAATAGCCTCTTGCAGCTTGGCTCAAAATGACTTGTAGTTAACTGAGAAGCACTCAAGTGTGTTTAATTGCTTTGCACAGTTATTTCTTTTAACCCCCAAAAGGTTGAGAAACTTTGGGACAATCTGGTCAAAATCTCTGAGATCTTAATGATATAGGGTGGGATATAAATGTTTTAAATAAATAAATTTAAACAAACAATGGTTATAATGGCTTTTCTACATGAGGCTTTTAACCTGCATCTTTTCCAAGCCTTCTCCTTCTGGATTCTTTGCGGGATTACAATGGGCGCCTTTACATGTGTTTTCCCCCTGTGTTTTTTTCTTTCTCAACCTTTCCGTATGTTTCATTACACAACCACTAGACGGCGCTGTGGTATAGCAGAATTGCGTAATTACACAAAAGCCTCATTCTGCCATTTATAAATAATACCGCACTTCCCTTGATTTTAAAAAAAGCCAGGGAAATGGTTTCAAAGAGAAGGAGATGTTATGTAAACTACCCTGAGTGCACAATAAAAGCCTTATGTGGAAAAACTCAACGTCTTATGGGGGAGGGCTTACATTTATCCAATTTTGTAAACCGCCCAGAGAGCTTCGGCTATGGGGCGGTATATAAATGTAATAAATAAACAAATTTCAGTATACAACAATCCTATATGTTTAACTTAAATTACTTGCCCTGTGCTGGTACAGACTACAAGTCTGAAAGCTGGTACGGATTGAAATGAATTTCTGCCAACTGGATTTTTGGCCCTGAAGCAAAGGGCAAAGGGCATAGCAAAGGACGGCCCAAAATAATGATGGCTGAGGTGATGGAGAGCCTTTCCTCTGAGGAATGGCTAAAACAGCCTTCCCCAACCCCTCTCCGCATGGGTGAGGTTTACAGAGCAAGACCAGTAGATCATGGACCATAATTTTAAAGGCCGTGCTGATGCTTCTACATGCCTTTTGGTCATTGGGGTCGCTTGTCCCATCTTTCTCCCCCCCTTCCATTTCCTTGCAGAGGAAGATTCTGCGATCCCCATCGCGGTCCCCAGCCGCCTGCCCGTCTCGCTGGCGGGCCACCCCGTCGTCGCTGCTCAGGCTGCTGCAGTGCAGGCGGCAGCCGCACAGGCCGCCGTGGCCGCCCAGGCCGCCGTGCTGGAGCAGTTGCGGGAGAAGTTGGAGTCTGGCGAGCCGCCGGAGAAGAAGATGGCGCTCATGTCGGACGAGCAGCAGCGCCTGATGCAGCGGGCGATCCAGCAGAACCTGCTTGCCATGACCGCCCAGCTTCCCATGAGCATCCGGATCAACAGCCAAGGGACGCGCTCTCCAGGTCAGCGGGCCGGAGGACAGCTCCTTCCTTTCCACCCAGTGTGGGCCGTGTAGGGCAACGGCAGCTCCCTCTCCTTGCTGCTCCCTCTCCTCGTTCTCATTATGGTTCCCGCTCGCTTGCAGGCAGCAAGAGGGCCATGGCCTCTGCCGCTCCTCCATGTCACCACTGCCATCGTCTGGGTCGGAGCAAGAGGCAGGAGAACAAGTGGGTTGCAGTGGGGAAGGGACTCTTGCCAGTGGGGCCCTGCTGGGCTGTGGGCCCTTGGCAACGCCCAGCCAGGCCTGCCCTTGACCCCAGCCTTCGTGCTGGGTTGTTGAACATGTTTCAGCCTGAGGGCCAAATTCTATTTGGGAGAAGCCCACAGGGGTGCATTCCAGTGGTGGGTGGGGTCAAAGGCAAAAGGAATGGGGCCAACGGCAAGGCAGTGGGGCCGAAATACCAAAGATAGCCTGTTGTAGGTTAAAACTCACACTGCCACTAACTAGAATCATAGAATAGCAGAGTTGGGAGGGCCCTACGAGGCCATCAAGTCCAACCCCCTGCACAATGCAGGAATCTACCCTAAAGCATACCCGACAGATGGTTGTCCAGCTGCCTCTTGAAGGCCTCTAGTGTGGGAGAGCCCACCACCTCCCTAGGTCGCTGATTCCATTGTCGAACTGCTCTAACAGCCAGGAAGTTTCTGTCACTTGAGCCCATTCTTCCGTGTCCTGCACTCTGGGATGATCGAGAAGAGATCCCAGCCCTCCTTTGTGTGACAACCTTTCAAGTATTTGAAGAGTGCCATCATGTCTTCCCTGAATCTTCTCCAGGCTCAACATGCCCAGTTCTTTCAGTCTCTCTTCATAGGGCTTGGTTTCCAGACTAAGCCTTAGGATAAACATTTCAACCTAATTATTTATTTATTTATTTATTTATTTCCCACCTCTCCATTTTGATCGAGGCAGGGAACAACAGTAACTATAAAATACATAAAATACTGATTAAGAACATAGTATACGTTAAAACATCCTAAAAAACATCCTTAAAGCATCCTAAAAGCTTCTCCGGAGCTTATCTCCTCAAGGACAAACAATACACAGTCAGTGGGAAACCAATATTCTTTCAAAGGGGAGAGCACAGAGAGGTTAGCCGATCCTAGAGTACGCCAGAGACTAAAACGGGCCAGAGAAAGTCAGCCCAGCAGGCGTCCTGTCAGAAGCTGCCTCACAGCTAGTCTCTCTGAAGTGAACGTGTCTTGGGAAAGGGCTTTCCCTTCTCCTTGAAAGGACAATTTTCTTGCTTAGTTTGCATAGTTTTGCCTAGGGGAAAGTTAGTTCCTAGAGGTTAGACTCTCTTCAGGTGGGAAGAGATGTTTATTGCTTGAATGAAGCTTTGTGGGTTACTTAGCAGGCCTCGTTATTGTCTCCCAAGAAGGTGGGAGTTTTTTTGAGAAACACAAGAGTCAGACCCTTTGTCCATACAGCCCAGTATTGTCCACACTGGCTGGCAGCAGCGGCTCTCCAGGGCTTCAGGCAGGGATTTTTCCAGCCCTACCTGGAGATGGTGAGGGTGCATCTCTGAGCCATAGTTCCTCCCTCCAAACCTGAGCACGTGCAGAGTATTTCCCCCTCTTTGTCCACTCCACATTGCTAAGGTTTAAGGAGGCCTCGCCATTACCATTGGGCCACACTGCCTGGGAGCTGCAGTCCAACAAATCTGGAGGGAACTAGGTTGAGGAAGCCCAGATTAATTGGCTCGATTGTAGACTTAATTGCACAATATCAGAGTACTAGTTTGTCTGGAGGATGTCAAGATGTTTTTGTATGGTTTGTGGTTGTTTTATGCCAATAAAGGTACATTGATTGATTGATTGACTTAATTGGGTAAAAGCTGCCCTCGACGAATCAAGCAACTAATGTGTCGCCTTCAAAGTGGAAATCCGTCTCCTCTTACACAAGCCTAATGGGCCTATGGCAACATTATCTAAAAAGCAAAAGTTCGGTTTCTGCTTCAGAAGTATTTTTACCCACTTGGAAACTAAATCAGGAGATAAACTGATGAACTGATGATAGTTTTTTAGATTCCTTTGGGTTGCGACTCTAACAAAAGGTAAAAATATTTATGCAGCCTTTCCCAGTCTGTTGCCCTACAGCTGTCTTGGACTACAACTCCCATAATCCCCCAGCAGCTCTGGATTATTATTATTATTTATTTATTTATTACATTTCTATACTGCTCAATAGCCGAAGCTCTCTGGGCAGTTCACAAAAATTAAAACCATTCAAAGTATAAAACAACAGTATAAAACCATAATATAAAATACAATTTAAAAGCTCAACCAGATAAAAAGAGCAGCAATGCAAAATTACAAATTTAAAACACCGTTAAAATTTATTTATAGACTGTTAAAATGCTGGAAGAATAAAAAGGTCTTCACCTGGCGTCAAAAAGCATATAATGTAGGTGCCAAGCGAACCTCTTTAGGGAGCTCATTCCACAGCCGGGATTTATTTGTATCCTGCAAAAGGCAGGATACAACTTCTTCTTCTTCTTCTTCTTCTTCTTCTTCTTCTTATTATTATTATTATTATTATTATTATTATTATTATTATTATTATCCTGCCTTTTGCCCAATACTGGGCCACAAGGCGGCCTTACAAAATTTAAAACATATACATTTTAAACCTAGGAAAAGAAATGTTAAAAAAAATTACAATATTAAAACAAACTTTACAAGTCCTAAACATAGATGGAGGACCAGATTATTCTCCAAAGGCCTGCTGGAACAAACAAGTTTTAGTCTGCTTCCGAAAGCCCATCAAGGAGGGAGCCGGCATAGCTTCCCCGGGAAGAGAGTTCCAAAGCACTGGAGCAGCCACCGAGAAGGCCCTCTCCCATGTTCCCACCAAGCGTGCCTGTGAAGATGGTGGGACTGAAAGAAGGGCTTCTCCAGAAGATCTCAAAGCACGGGCAGGCTCATAAGGGAGAATACGGTCTTTCAGGACTATACTCTCATAATCGTTATGGGAGTATGACAGCTGGAGGGCAGGAGGTTGGAGAAGGCTGGTTTATGCTGTCCCTGAACCTTTGGTCATTTCCCCCACAGAAAATCGCCAAGACTCTGCCGTGAACCTGGCCATGAATGGAACCAACAGCATCAGCATGTCAGTCGAAATCAACGGCATTGTGTATACAGGTACAGTGGAGGGGGGGGGGCATTGCCATTTGTGGGGCTAGAATTGTGGTGGGTGGGACCATGGAGGGGCTGCCTGCTTTGAGACAGGAGAGCTGTTCTATACATTATTATTACTATATTTATTTGTATCCCGCCTTTTGCCCAAAACTGGGCCTCAAGACGGCCTTACAAAATTGAAAACACATACATAGTAAACCTAGGAAAAGAAATGTACAAAAATTAAATTTAAAATTAAAAAAATACAATATTAAATTTTAAAACACACGACAATTTTACAAGACCTTAACATAGATGGAGGACCAGATTATTCTCCAAAGGCCTGTCGGAACAAACACATTTTAGCCTGCTTCCGAAAGCCCATCAAGGAGGGAGCCAGCCTAGCTTCCCCGGGAAGAGAGTTCCAAAGCACCGGAGCAGCCACCGAGAAGGCCCTCTCCCGTGTTCCCACCAAGTGCGCCTGTGAAGATGGCGGGACTGAAAGACGGGCTTCTCCAGAAGATCTCAAAGCACGGGCAGGCTCATAAGGGAGAATACGGTCTTTCAGATAACCTGGACCTGAGCAGTAATGCTCAGACCTTCTGGTTCCTGTTATCGTACACAGGCCTTGTGGGCAACCTCTAATTTTGCAAAGGGAGGGGCGCTTTCTGAGTGATTTCACCTATGTGTCTGGGTTCTATGTGCCGGCATTCAGCTCCTTGGCCCAGTCATGTCTTCATGGTCAAGCGTGGCGCCACACTTCAGCAGAGCCCTTCACCGACCTGGTCCCTGGTCGAGGAATGCTGCCTTAGCAGCTTGATCGCTGGTTTGAGGACAGCCCAGGCCAGATTTGCCAATGATAGGCCCTGTATGCACAAGCACGCATGGTTCAAAAAAATCTAACCGCAGAGTCAAGGGAGCGTTATTTATTATTTATTTATTTAAAACATTTGTATCCCGCCCTATTTCATTAGGGAGCTTCATCCCCCGTACCTGCTTCCCTCGGATTATCCCCGTAGCACTATGCTTTCGCCGTAGTTGTTTTTGCTACCGGGCGACAGCGATCCTTTGCATACCAGGAAGTGAGTTTAAGGGGGGAAATGTAAAAAACCATTACAAATCAACGGATGACCCAATTCAATTCAAATTGGTATGCTTAAAGCTCTCCCTAATATCTATCACTGTGCCAATTTTTGTGTCTTTATCTTTAAAACTTACGCAGACGTAAGCATTTCTTTAAAATCCTGCTCCTGCACCCCAGCGGCGGCTCAGAAGGTACGTTCAAAAAGTAGGGGCTAAATACGGCGAATCTTTTGGCTTTATTGCACAATTAAGGCAGGACACATGGGAGTCCTTCACAATCAAAGCAGATTTTAAGGTGGAAAACTCCTGAGTCCTTTGCATGCAATTCGCAGTGATTGCACAGTATAACGCTGGTGGGATAAAGTTCAGGATCTCAGGGACAGTTAAAAGCAGACGGTATAAAACAATAAATATACACATCTCAAAACAAATTAAACCATGAACCAAGTTAAAACAATATCTAATTTAAAAGCAGTAAAAACAATTAAAACAGTTAAAGCAATGTGCCATTTTAGTGGGTTTAACCATTAAAGGCTTTGTTAAAAAGCCGTGTTTTTACTTGGCGTCGAAATGAAATCAGCTTTGGAGTCAGTTTGTTTAATCCATGTGCATAAATAGGTGGGAAAATGCCCTTTGTTTTCTTTGCTAGTGCCTGATGCAATGTAGCCAGGCCCCATTGCAGAAAAGGCTTCCCTGTTAATGTGAGGGAGGATGAGCTAGCAGTCTTTTCAAGTACACTGTATGTATGTACTGGGGGATACTTGGTTCAGCAATACTACAAATGAGAAGGATCTTGGAATTGTTGTAGATTGCAAGCTGAATATGAGCCAACAGTGCGATAGGGCTGCAAGAAAGGCAAATGCTATTTTGGGCTGCATTAATAGAAGTATAGCTTCCAAATCACGTCAGGTACTGGTTCCTCTCTATTCGGCCCTGGTTAGGCCTCATCTAGAGTATTGTGTCCAGTTCTGGGCTCCACAATTCAAGAAGGACACAGACAAGCTGGAGCGTGTTCAGAAGAGGGCAACCAGGATGATCAGGGGTCTGGAAACAAAGCCCTATGAAGAGAGACTGAAAGAACTGGGCGTGTGTAGCCTGGAGAAGAGGAGATTGAGGGGAGACATGATAGCACTCTTCAAATACTTGAAAGGTTGTCACACAGAGGAGGGCCAGGATCTCTTCTCGATCCTCCCAGAGTGCAGGACACGGAATAATGGACTCAAGTTAAAGGAAGCCAGATTCCGGCTGGACATCAGGAAAAACTTCCTGACTGTTAGAGCGGTACGACAATGGAACCAGTGACCTAGGGAGGTGGTGGGCTCTCCCACACTGGAGGCCTTCAAGAGGCAGCTGGACAACCATCTGTCAGGGATGCTTTAGGGTGGATTCCTGCATTGAGCAGGGGGTTGGACTTGATGGCCTTGGAGGCCCCTTCCAACTCTGCTATTCTATGATTCTTTGATGTGTTTCTAAGAAGGATGCCTTCTTAGTCCATTTAAAAAGGGATCCAACAGATAAATCCAACTGATCAATCAAAGATGGCGGCCTGGGACTGGGGTACAGGAAGGGGTCTGGTGTTGTGTCAGTCAGGGACTCAACACACAAATGCTTTATTATTATTTGGGATTAATCTTTTTTATTGTTTCTAAACGCCTATAAATAAATAAATAAAACTACAGCGCCAAATTTAATACATATAAGCAGACACACACAAAAATCAAGCAAAGCAAAAACAAGCAAAAAACACAAACATAAAATGTTCTTCCAATATTCCCTGTGTAAAAAGAAAGGGTGTTGTCCTTAACAAAATGTACAACTATCCAGGTTCAAAGGGTTAAGGAAAAAGACAATTTTAACAAAGTTTTATCACATAAATACAATTCAACAATGGTATTAAAGAATTAAACAATTAAAGTACACTGGCATCTACTGTATACATCTGATTGCATTAATGTTATACAAGAATACCAAAAGAGAAATTAAAAAAACTGGTCAAATGCGGGTCTCTTCACCCTTTGTCTAGTATTTTAAATGAGTGTTTTTGTATGTTTCAGTCTTTGCAGGGGTCACTGAAGAAGACACCCCGGTGTCGAAATGCATTTGACCTGCTTTTTTAATTTCTCTTTTGGTATTCTTTTATAACATTAATGCAATCAGATGTATACAGTAGATGCCAGTGCACTTTAATTGTTTAATACTGTTGTTGAATTGTATTTACGTGATAAAACTTTGTTAAAATTGTCTTTTTCCTTAACTTGTCCAATATTCCCCCAGCAAAAATATGTAACAATGTTATTTAGCGTTTAAGAAAGCTGTAAAGACTGATCTCTTCCGGCAGGCCTATCCAGTGGAATTTTAGGATGGTTTTAGGACATTTTAATCATGTATACTATGTTTTTAATTCAGTTTTATGTATTTTATACTTGTTGTTCCCCGCCTCAATCCAAACGGAGAGGCGGGTAAGAAATAAATTTATATTTCTTCAATTCTAAGACGCACTTTTTTCCCCATATAAACATCTCTAAAAATGGGGTGCATCTTAGAATCGCGGGTGTGTCTTAGGGTTGTTTTTTTCTGTTGGTGGTACTGAAATTAGTGTGCGCCTTACAATCGATGGCATCTTACAATCGAAGAAATACGGTATTATTATTGTTGTTGTTGTTCCATCGTTCTTCTGTTTCTCTCCAGGTGTGTTGTTTGCCCAAACTCCAGGCACATCTTCCTCGCTCAATAAAGAAAACGCCAACAGCGGGCGGAGTTCTGGTGGCACTAGCGGTGGCACGGGCAGCCCAGCGGGCGGCACAGCAGCCGCTCCGCAGGCTGGCTTGCTCACTGCTCCAACTTCTACCTCAACCAACTCCTCGTCGCCTTAAACTCCTCGTCCTCGTCCTCATCCTCCTCATCTTCCATGCCGCCAAAATGAAGGCCCAGATCAAAACGCTACGTTCATAGAAGGCCCAGTTGGGAGTGAAGTCAAGCCTTGCCCACCCTCTGACAGCCCCAGATGTCTACGCCTGAATGGCACACTTGAATAGGAAATGCCTCAATTTGGGGCGGCGGTGGGGGAATCAGCAATTAGATTTGATACATGGATGGCTTTGCCATATATGGCACCCGCTCGTGGACATCTAGGGTGTCAGAGCAGGCACTCTAGGAAGGTGTGAACTTGGCTCCCCCCAACACACACACACACACGCACGCACACAGCTTGCAGGGACCGGTTGAGAAATGGTTTTGTCCAAGCTGCTACACAGAGAGAGAAAGATCATATCACATTGCTTCAACCTCAGCTTCTCACCAAATACTGAACCAAACTTGTTGCTTAACTTTCCGTCGAGGGGGAAAGTTAAGCATTTTGTGGATGGGGGGGGGTAAGGTTTCTCCCCTCTTCCCCCCTCCCCTGATTCTCCCCACCCCCTTTAAACAAATATACTGAAAGGAGAACACGAGCTTTCAACTGGGGTGGGGGAAGTGGGCGGGGGGGGGGGGGCATTAAACTCTGAGCCAGATAAAAACACTGTGCCGTTTCGCTTTTTCATGTGATGCAATTCTAGACCCAGAACTCTTTACCTCATTCGAACCCACACTTTGCACTGTGTGTGTCTTTTTAATTATTTTTTAAAAAAATATTTTTGGATGCCTCCAGACAGGGAGCGTCAGTGGTGCTGGGGTGCGTGTCACACCCCGCTTGCATCGGAATGAAACCCTAAATAAAAACAAGAGGAAAGGCGTTTACCGAACCGGGGGGGGGGGATGTGTGTGGAGGGGGCTGGCTTTTGGTTTTTTTAAAACTGTTCTGAAAGTATATAAGGAAAATGTGGGGGAGGGAGCTGCAAACAAACTTTTTATTCTCAAAGCGCAACCCCCAAAATCAGATTTATAAAGCAAATTCTGCGTATTTGCATTTGAAATACGTCGCTTTTCTTGGCTGTCTCCTCTCCCTCCCCCCCCCCCCCCGGTTTTCTTTCCTTCCTCCACCCCAAAACTTGGCAGGGTTTTGGGGTTGTCCCTGACTACGGAGTTCAGGTAGTTTTATATTTAGGGAGGGCAGGTCTCAAGCGGCTACTTTAGCATTGCAGAGGATTATATTTTTGTATGGCGCTGCCGCTCCCTGATTTGGGCGTTGTGCGCACACGTGCGTTTGGGGATGTGAGCTTTGGAAGTGGAAGGCTGCGAGCTTTTTTAACCCTTTGCTCTTTTTTCCTTGATCCCAAAAGATCCTGTTCCTCTTACTGCAGCTATGACAAAAGCTACCAGACACTTGTGTGACTTCCTCACCTGTGGCTTAGAAATAATTTAAATGGTCGCGTGACCTGCGGCTTGGTCTCCGCAAAGCTGGTGGGGA
Source organism: Elgaria multicarinata webbii (assembly GCF_023053635.1). Classification (NCBI taxonomy): domain Eukaryota; kingdom Metazoa; phylum Chordata; class Lepidosauria; order Squamata; family Anguidae; genus Elgaria; species Elgaria multicarinata. The sequence goes on along the minus strand of NC_086193.1, from coordinate 7,584,476 downwards.
AAATATTTAATGTCTCTTCTTTTAAAATTCACCTGTTTTTTTTGGCTACAGGAGGGACCAGTTTAAATGTCAGAGCCTCCCTCCTTGTACATGGGGAGCAAGACCCCAAAACAGAACTCTCAGCACCACTGCAGTGTGATAATTTTCCAGGCCTTTTTCCGTGTATGGGTGAGTGGGTCAGTGGGAGTTGTTTTTAAACCAGTTTGAGACAGGTTTCATTTCTAGCATTCAGAGGTATCCTTAAGTGAGTGAAGGAGGAAGACAGAATTTCAGCTCCAAATGGGATTTTGGCAAAGTTTTGGAGAATCCAGCCTGGGATGATTGGAATGGTTCCTGTATGTTATGACCCACCCGCCCCATTCCTGCCCAAATTCACACACCCCAGCTGTCATCTCATGTAAAGTAGCCTTTCCCAACCTAGTGCCCTCCAGATGTGTAGATTAAACTTCCGACATCGGTGATGGGAATTGCAGGCCAACACATCTGGAGGGCCCCAACTCAGGGAAGGAAGCTCAGATATATATATATATTTGCCATGGGTTCCCCTCCCGCAAAGACGTTCTGGCTTTCTTCGAGCTACATATCCGTGGGCTCTGAAGGGCCATCTAAACTCCAAAGCAGCATCCAAGTCCTTTCTCTTTCCAACGGCCCGGGGGCCTTTGTGGCTTCTGGTGGCCTTGTTTTCTCCTCTGCTGTGCTGGTTTTAAGTTCTCACTGGGGGCAACGGTCCGTGGTGGGCCTCTTGGTTAACTTGTCCATCGGGGTAAGCTGCCGTGATTCCCTCTCTTCCATGCCTTTGGGGAGCATAATTCATTTCAGCCATTGCAGTTAAATGTCGGCTGCTCTGAAAGGTGGAATCGCTGTAAGGGAGACTTCTCTGGAAGGAAGCGCCATTTTGGGATTAATCCTGTTGAGGGCTTCAATCTTGAAAACTACAGTGGAGTTTACTTTAGGAAGTGTAGCTTTCTCAACCGCTAACTCCCAGGGATAATGCCATGCCTTAGGATCAAGAGTTTCTATTTTGGTACATTTTAATTTTCTTTGTGGTCAGCTTAAGTGAACTCTAGGAATTTTTGCAGGCTTCAGAGCAGGCAGGTGGCCGCCTGACACTCCCTTTGGTTGGACGTTGATGCTTTTGTTTAGTTGAATATATCGATCCATGTTAATGCTTTGGACTGTTTTTCGGGTGGGATTGTTCGCTAAGGCCTTGGGTCAGTTCCCCCCTTTCCCCCCAATTTGCACAAGTTTCATGCAGCGACAAATCCCCCAACACGCACGCACACATACAAATGCAAAATGACAAATCATTAGAATACAAAATAGAAGCTGTCCTGAACTGAGATGTTAGCCATTTCAAGGAGAGGGCCATTTAAATCAGCTTTCCCCAACCTGGTACCTTCCAGGCATATTGGACTACAACTCCCAGCTGGCAATGATGGAGGGGCCTGGTTGGAGAAGGCAACTCCCAGTGATACTGGCTGAGGAATGCTGGGAGTTACAGGACTTTTTTCTATCCAAATATGTATAGGGTTGCCCCCTTAAATACTCTCTGAACGGCATGTACGGACATTGAGCCAGACATAACACCCTATGGCAAATCCTCACTTTAGGAGCCATGTGGCAGGTTCAGTGTGGGCAGATGCTAGCCCATCTGTGGCTACCATAAATTCTGAAAAGGCATGCTTCATCCCTGCAACATTCCTTCAGAGTGTGTGCCACCAGGTATTACATCTGTGTGTTGGCTTTTCAGTATTGCGGCCTTCAACCCCCAACCCGAAATCAGATAAAGATGGGATCCTTTGGGTCACAGTGGGACAGATGTAATCCTAGGAACAGGGGAAAGCAAGTCCTCTGTTAAGAACTAGTGGACATCAACGATAGTTTTAGCAGTCAAGAGAGCAGCTTAGCAGAGTACCATAAATCACAGGCAGGAGGGTGAATTGGGCATTTTTCTGCCTTCAGGTTAGCAGACCGCACAGCACGGAAAGGAATGACGTCTCCGGAAAGAGCGAGCGAGAGAAAGGCAGAAGGTGGGCTTGTGTGAGTAGGGAGGAAACATAAAATCACTTAACCATGAGGAGGAGGAGGAGGAGGAAAAAGTGCTTCTAAAGAGGGAGGAATTGCAGGAGCTAACCCTCTTTAAATGTGGATCGCTCTCCCCCCACCCTTTAAACAAGTTGAGAGTGGGAGGAGAAAGGCAGGCACAGAATGAGCCTGTTTTGAGGCATGTGCAGAAGGAAGTCTCCTATATGTAGATGCTGGCTACTTGATTGTGGGAAGGACAGAAAGATCCCCCACCCAGGCAGGCTGCCATTGCCGTGGAGTTTACACGCCAGGGTTGAAGGTGGAATTGAAGATGGGTGCCAGATCGCCCTCATAACTTTGGCAGGTGCCACCTGGTCCCTGCTAGGAATGTGGCACCTGATCCTAAACGTATCCGTTTGGACAGAACTCCTGCTTTCTGAAAGTTGCCTCGTTGAAAGTTTTGAGAGGCCCCAAGAATGGCTCTTTGAGGTTTAGAGTTTGGTCCCCACCAGTTCCAGGACAATTCTGGGTTTTGGGGGGCGGCCGGTATGTGTTTCAGCTGAGATCTTGATTTCCATTAGGGAGGCTCAGGCCTACTTTTGCTCTCCTCCAGTGCCTTGGCTCAATAAGCCTTCTCCAGCCTGGTGCACCAGGTTGGGGAAGGCTGACCTAAATGTTCAAAGCTTCTGAGAGTATTTTTTTTGCAAGTTTCGGAGATTGATTCTCCCCTTCTGTTTATTTAATTCCTTTCATCTAATCCTCCTCCCCATCCTGCTACCATCCTTAGTCTGACTAAATCTGGACCAGGTAGATTTAGAAGTTCTTTTGGCCTTCATCCCTGTAAACCAGCCCTTTGGAATACGTTTCATGGAGACATAACCGTTTTGGCCTGTTTGAAAAGCAGGCGAGTGCTGTTTAAGTCCTATTACCTCTTCACTGCTCACTCCCTGTTCCCTTACTCCGTCCATCCATAATGCAGCTTGGCTCTTGGACCCATTCGCTTGCCTTCCTCCAGCGGCATTTGCAAAACATGGTATAGAAATACCATGGTATTTCTAAACATGGTATACATACTTCGAACGTTTTTAATTTTTGTGAACCGCCCAGAGAGCTCCGGCTACTGGGCGGTATAGAAATGTAATAAATAAATAAATGCAATAAATAAATAAATAAACCACTAAGCAAGCAAAATATGGAAATGTTAAGGATGGTGGCATTCTTCCTGCATCACCCTGTAAATCCAGTCCGATTTATATTCCTTTGACCCATACGTCTAAAAAGTTGCTTATCAACCAGCCCTTTGGCTTGACCACATGGTTCGTGCTCCAGGAATCAGCTAGGCTAAAATAATAGAAGCCATATAGCATGCATCCCATATCTTCTTGACGATGGCAACACCCCAAAACCGTTCTCCTTCCTAGCAAAACAATGCGATGTCACTGCCGGTAATCCCGAACGGTATCTATAGTCTCCACCAGTTTGCCAAAATGTCCCCTCCCTCTGCTGTGTGAAAAGGTCTGGATGCCACCCCAAGTCTCTCTGGAGTTTAGAACACTTATGGTGTTCGTTTTATTTAAAATGGTTGTCAGAATGTGGCCCAAAGATGTATGTCTGTGCAAAGCAGCCCAGAAGTAGATTTTTGTGTGTGCAAAATCATTCTTCCGCCTCCCCCGCCCCCTCTTTCACATCTCAAGCGGGTTATCCTAAGTCTAACCATACGGGTATGTTGAACACTTGTGAACAAGGTGAACATGCGTGTCTGTTCACGGGTATAAAACGGGTTAAGCAACCACATGCTGGCCATCACAGGGTCAGCCAGTTGTGGGGTGCAGGAAAACTGCACCTGCTGCATAATGGTGTCCATTTTGAATGCTGCTTCCTTCTCCTTAAAAATATCTTTTTTGAGGGAATATTTTGGGATGTGTTAGACTGGTCCTCTACTGATTTAAACCAATTTCCGTTGCGATTCAATGACCACTCTCACGGGCCATGTATCACTCCGGCCTCTTCGCCCCTCAGAAAAGGAATTTTGTCATCTACGTATTGGATGGCCCAACCAGCCTTCCCCTCACCATGTCGAGCTGATTTGCGTCACCTTCTCTGAGAAGGAGACGTTGGGGCCGCCCTCTTTGCTGGGGTGCAAGCTTTACGTGTCAAAATTTAGGACTGCAACTCCTCCCTTCTGAAGTTCTGCTTTTGGCATGGAGACAGAGGCCCAATTTGGTCAATTTTACTTATTAAGCCAAGATATGCAGGAGCCTTTCCCCTTGTATGCGTCTCCTTTTGCCCAAGCCCCGATCAAACCCAGGAAGTCTTTAATTATCCATAGTTTCCATTCCGTTTGAATTGTGGGAAACTGATTTCTAGCTGTGGAACAAGCCAGGATATTAAACCAACATCAAACCATGGTTTAATATCCATGGTTTAACATTTGAATTAGTTTTATGTATTTTATGGTGTTTTTATTTTTGTTGTACCCTGCCTCGATCCAGAGAGAGAGGCGGGTAACAAATAAATATATTATTATTATTATTATATTGTTATTATTACTTGATCCCAAACTGGTAGCCATACTCTCTCCAGTTTGTAGTAAATGGGAAACCATGGCTAATTCGAGATTTCCTGGTTTGATCGCTGCAGAGCACATAGTAAGTGTGTGCACTGGCAAAAGGGGGGGGGGGGAAGGTTTGTGGTTTTTCTTGGCTTAATCAGCTGAGATAGGATTGCTCAAGCATGGCCAAGCTTTCAGTACCAGGCCTCAGTAGGTCTGAGTTGCATGGTATCAACGTTAGACCGGGTCTCTTGTCACTTTGCTGACTCATTTCAGTGGTTTCAGGCACAATCATTTAATTATCTGACCATCGTGGAGAAGAGACGCTTCCTGTCTGATCGTCCATTTAGCGTGTGGCTATCAGTGGTGGTGGTAGTGGGTAGTTCTTGGAATTCCCTCCCCCCCCCCTGCATTAAAAAAATGTTTTTAGCATGTGGGTAGGGAAAGAAAGATTCTATATCAAAATTTATATAAATATATATATATAATGAGTGTGTATGTTTGTGTGGGTTTTTTTGAGAGTGTAACGTGTGTGCGTGTGTGTAAGAAACATGGTATAAACTTTATTTCTCAGTCCAAGCTTTTGAATAAGGGTTGGATTGTAACTCAGGAGAATCAAACCTGCTGTCTTGGATTTTGATTGTATTTGTGGGGGTGGGATTCGGGTGGACGTTAGGAAGGGACTGGGGAAAAGGACAGGGTAAAAAAAAATCAGATTTGTTTCCTGTGGCTGGGGTGGGGTGGGGGGGTCAGGTCCTTTTTGGGGGGATTTTGTTGCTTCCAGTAATGAGAGAGTGAATCAGTTGCAAAGAAGTGTTTCGGGAGCCGCTTGCATGGCCAAGAGTCAGAAGAGTTGAAGAAGCTAGCTTGTTATGGTTAATTCCAACCAGCTAAGACTCTAGAGGAACATTCCAGATTCCATTACGATTTTGGATGATCGGGGCGTGAAAACTAGCGTAGAAGCATCCAAGGGGGAGAAAGGCAGCCCATAAAAGGCTCTCTCCTCTCCCCCAAATGTCTGCTTTCTTTTGTATTGAAGAGGGAGGCCTTCAAAGGTATGGGCTTGGGGCAAAATGAATTCAACTGGGGTGGAGGAGATCCATATTATGAAAGTGGTGAGAGCTTTGCGGGATGCTTTTCCCTTGGCATCCGCTGCCCCTGCCTGCCCACTTAATAGCACGTGCTATTCCACCGTATTTGGGGTTTTAAATCTGTCTCCTTTTTATGGAGGCAGAGCAAGGACTTCCAGCTGGCTCAACCCACAATCAAATTTTGTCTTGGGGTTGTTTGTGTTGACTTAACTTTATTCTTGTGATGAGGGAAGGGGGGGCGGCTTTAGTTAGTAGTAAAGGGGTGTTTTCATTGTTGCATTTGTACAAACACTGTTTGGGGAGGTTCTGAATTTATTTTATTTTTTGGTGGGGGGACATAAACTCTCCCCTCTCTCTTTGCATATCGACTTTTAAAATAAGATGTACTTTCACTTGTTCTCTGGGGTTTTTTGAAAGGAAAAGAAAGCAAATACAGCAAGGATATGCAATCTATATAGAGTATGTAGTTTTTTGACTCAGGAAATAAATAAATAAATAAATATGGTAAAAGAAACCACATTCTACCTCTGAAAACAGCAGGGCTTTGGGCTGCCTTTTGTCTCTAGGCCTCTGTGTGTGTTTTTTGTTTTTGTTTTTAAAAATAAAATCACTTTTCTTTTTTTTTGCAAAACATTCAGGTATTAAACCTTTGTGACTTAAGAGAGAAATAAAAAAAACACTGAAAAGTTTACATTTTATAACATTATTATTACAGATTGTATTTAAACTTCAGAAATATTTAAGATGATTGTAACCTTGTAAAGTTGAAGAAATATTAAAAAAAAAAGAAGAAAAAGATGCTGCTGAAGGTATATGTTGTGTGTGTGCGTGTGTGCGTGTGTTTATATGCAACAACAGCTGGAATCAAAATGGAGCCAGCAGCTTGGAAGGAGATACCACAATTATAACTGTGCTGGGAGTCCCACATTTAGAACAGAAAGGTGTGCTTTTATGCTTTCAATCACAATCAGGTTCAGCGCCCTCTTTAAATAAATAAATAAATAAATAAATATCTCCAACCTCTGCCTCTGTCCCATGACATCTACTGGGAAACATATGAACAAATACAAAATAATTCCTTTGTCAACCTGAAGCTGGATGAAAAAATAGTCTGATAGGAGAGGCAATGAGTGGGGTACCGCAGGTATCAGTCCTGGGCCCAGTGCTCTTCAACATTTTTATTAATGATTTGGACGAGGAGGTGCAGGGAACGCTGATCAAATTTGCAGATGACAAATTGGGTGGGATAGCTAATACCCTGGAAGACAGAATCAAACTTCAAAGTGATCTTGATAGGCTGGAGTGCTGGGCTGAAAACAACAGGATGAGATTTAATAGGGCTAAATGCCAAGTTCGACATCTAGGAAATAGAAGCCAAATGCACAGTTACAAGATGGGGGATACTTGGCTCAGCAATACTACAAACAAGAAGGATCTTGGAATTGTTGTAGATCGCAAGCTTAATATGAGCCAACAGTGTGATATGGCTGCAAGAAAGGCAAATGCTATTTTGGGCTGCATTAATAGAAGGATAGCTTCCAAATCTATTTGGCCCTGGTTAGGCCTCATCTAGAGTATTGCGTCCAGTTATGGGCTCCACAATTCAAGAAGGACGTAGACAAGCTGGAGTGTGTTCAGAGGAGGGCAACCAGGATGATCAGGGGTCTGGAAACAAAGCCCTATGAAGAGAGACTGAAAGAACTGGGCATGTTTAGCCTGGAGAAGAGAAGATTGAGGGGAGACATAATAGCACTCTTCAAATACTTAAAAGGCTGTCACACAGAGGAGGGCCAGGATCTCTTCTCGATCCTCCCAGAGTGCGGGACACGGAATAACGGGCTCACGTTAAAGGAAGCCAGATTCCAGCTGGACATCAGGAAAAACTTCCTGACTGTTAGAGCAGTGCGACGGTGGAATCAGTTACCTAGGGAGGTTGTGGGCTCTCCCACACTAGAGGCCTTCAAGAGGCAACTGGACAACCATCTGTCAGGGATGCTTTAGGGTGGATTCCTGCATTGAGCAGGGGGGTTGGACTCAATGGCCTTTTAGGCCCCTTCCAACTCTGCTATTCTATGATTCTATTGAGTTGCAGACAGTCCCTCCCCAAAATAACGACTTGAAAGTGATATATAAATCCTAAATATCATTAGTACCCAAGAGAGAACTTTAATCTGTCATGAGTGCTGCCTTGGTGCTCATCTACACCAGCAGCAGGATATTGCACTATGAAAGCGGTATATAAAAGGCAGGAGCCACGCCAAGCAGAATATAGCGGTATGAAAGCAACATACAGCGGTGGCCAAAATTGTGGACACCTTTTGAAATTTTCATGTTTTGCAACTTTGCCTGCTTATAGAAAGTGTTCTGTTTCACGAAATTCAAATGTTTATGTATCAATTGAAAGAGAATTGAATGCTGAATTCAATACAAAAAAACAGAATGCAAATATCTGCAGTACAAAAAATGTTCTGCTTACTTTAGTCTAAAAACAATCACAGGTGTGATTGAGTGAAGAAGCAGATTGGTATTGCAAAGCCTACTGGCCAATCACAGTCCTTGTTCCGGGGACCAATCATGTGGCAGTAGCTGCGGTACATCCTGTTCCAAGTTGGGGAAAGTCAGTTTGGGGAAAGTCAGTTGTTCTGTAACTGAAGCGAAATTGGAGATCATGTGAATATTTGAAGTATTTCTCAAAAGTGTATGTATGTACCTCATAAATAGAGCCATGGCACCAAAGGAAAGAGTTGATTGGACACCCAAGAAAAGAAGCAGGATGGTCGTATTACATGAATCAGATCTTTCAATTGATATATAAACATTTGAATTTCGTGAAACCGAACATCTTCCAAAAGCGTGCCTATGATCCCCTGGCAAATGTGAAGTACAAGCTGAAGGTGCAGGATTGCAGCTTGACATTGATAAACAAATGGTCAGGGAACACATGCTTTCTTTGGGCCAGTTCAAATCTACAAACCCTGATGAACTGCATCCTAGAGTAATAAAGGAACTGGCAAAAGAGTTCTCAGAGACACTGTCCATTATCTTTGTGAAATCATGGAAGATGGGTGATGTGCCGGATGACTGGAGGAGGGCTAACGTCATCCCTGTCTTCAAAAAAGAGGAACTACAGACCAGTCAGTCTGACATCCATCCCAGGGAAATTTTTTGGAGCAGATTATAAAGAAGTCATAGAATCATAGAATAGCAGAGTTGGAAGGGGCCTACAAGGCCATCGAGTCCAACCCCCTGCTCAATGCAGGAATCCACCCTAAAGCATCCCTGACAGATGCTTGTCCAGCTGCCTCTTGAAGGCCTCTAGTGTGGGAGAGCCCACAACCTCCCTAGGTAACTGATTCCACCGTCGCACTGCTCTAACAGTTAGGAAGTTTTTCCTGATGTCCAGCTGGAATCTGGCTTCCTTTAACTTGAGCCCGTTATTCCGTGTGACCCAAGATGACCCCTTGGACGGTGGTCCTTGGCATGGGCATAGCAAGAGCTACATATTATTTATATAGCACTAATTATATACATGATGCTTTGCAAACAATGAGATTGTTAAAATGTTTGGGGAAGGAACTTTTTCTAAAAATTGTCACGGACACACCGCAGAGGAGAGAGAGACGTGGAGTGACGCTAAACCAGTGAAGAATATGCACTTATTTCAGTTTAAACTCTTTTTAAGCTTAGTTATACCAGGGTAAGCAGATTAAGGGGGGTGGGCTGAGGGGAGGGGGAGGGGGCGGCTGGGGAACCCCGAGGGGGCGGATTGCAGCCCCCAACTCCCATCAGCCCCGGCTAGCCAGCATGGCCCTCGGCCAGGGATGATGGGAGTTGGGCCCCCAGCAACACACAGCTGGGAATGGGGGCCTCCAGCTGCCCCTGCCCTGAGTGGAGCCTCCTTGGACATGGACAGTCTACCTCTGACTGCCAACGGTTAACACTAGAGTTAAGTGTTATCCCAGGCAAATGGAGGGGTCCTCCCTGCCTGCTCCCAGTATCCCCTGTGTGTCATTTGGATGTACAGGGATGATCCCAGGACGATCCTGGGATATAGGCCTGGTCTAGCCATGGCCTAAGATGGATGAAAGTAAGGCGGCAATAGCAGCAAGGTAAATGATACAGAGAGGCATCTGTCAACAGCTGGAGGAGATGCATTTCCCAAGAACAGGGTTGGTGCAATGGTTTTTGTGGAGTGAGGCGGTGGGCACTCTAAAAGGTGAAGACGGTCAGGCCACAATATGAGAGGCAATGTTCATGAAACTGTGGGTAAGAGAGGAAAAACTTTTTCTTGAACATTCTTTAAGCTGCTTTTTCTTTTTTTAAAAAGAAGCACAATTCTCTTTCGATATAGGAAGCTACATTGAAGACAACTTGAAAACCCAATGTATTACCTCGACTTAGTATAACTTATGGTACAGTCAAAAAAATGGGTTAGGAAGCAAGCGCCCCCTGCTGATCCTTAAAAGGCTGCCATCAGTCTGAATTTCAGCTCTGATGGTTTTCAGAGGGGTAGCTGAGTTAGTGTGTTGCAGCAAAAACCAACAACGGGTCTTGTGGCTCTTTAAAGCCTGCACACATTTATTACAGCGTACGGTGTAGTCCATGAAAGCTTGTGCCACAATAAATTTGCTAGACTTTAAGGAGCTCTCTAATGGGATTCCGTGTGCATGGTCGCAGCATGGTTTTTCTTCGGCTGGACTGCACGTCAAGGTCAAGATAATGTATTAGTGAAGTTGCCTCTCGTTCCAACTAGACCAGTGGTTCCCAATTGGTGGTCCGTGGACCCCAGGGGCTCCGCGTAACCCACCCAGGGGGTCCATGGCACCATTCACATATTCACCATTCATTTCTGGAGTCCACTGACGACGAATTCCTACCAGAAGTAAAATATAACATCACTGGGCACCTGCGTGATTTAGTGACTAGCTTCAGAGATTCCTTCCCTGCACCTAATCCTGAAAACTCCTGGAGAAGGAATCCTTTTGAATGTGGTGATGTACAACTAACAACTCTATCTGCAGAAGAGCGAGATGCACTTGTTGACGTAACTTGTGATGGTTCCTTGAAATCATTTTTCAAAGAATATAGACTGGACCAATTCTGGGTGAAGGTTTTTCCTGACTATAAGAAGTTAGCTTTGAAACATCTAGTTCCCTTTTGTTCCACATATCTTTGAGAACAAACATTTTTGACATTTTGTTATATGAAGAACAAGCATAGAAATCGGATTGATGTTGATCCAGAGTTGAGATTAAAAGTAGGAAATATGGAACCGGATGTGGCAGGGATTGTTCAGGACAAAAAGAGGCATGATTTCTCCCATCACATTTAGGCTTAGTACCTGCTAGACATGTCACAATTTGTTTAATCGTAAACTAGACGTTAGTAAAATGAAATTCGTCTTTATATTCCTAACTAAATCATTGTCATTTTTGCGTGGTACTATCACAAATATCACAAATTTTATGGTCTGTTTTTTAGTATCCCTAAAATCCTTTGCTTATTAGGGGCTACCCCTTATTTTCTCCAAAAAAATGCTTTGCACAGGTAACTACCATAGAGATAACAAATTTTTCAAAAGGAGAGGGTCCATGGCTTGGCATTTGAAAAACAAGGGGTCCACAGTACTTAGCTAATTGGGAACCACTGAACTAGACTATATAGAAACATAGAATAGTAGAGTTGGAAGGGGCCTACAAGGCCATCGAGTCCAACCCCCTGCTCAATGCAGGAATCCACCCTACAGCATCCCTGACAGATGGTTGTCCAGCTGCCTCTTGAAGGCCTCTAGTGTGGGAGAGCCCACAACTTCCCTAGGTCACTGGTTCCATTGTCATACCACTCTAACAGTCAGGAAGTTTTTCCTGATGTCCAGCTGGAATCTGGCTTCCTGTAACTTGAGCCCCTTATTCCGTGTCCTGCACTCTGGGATGATCAAGAAGAGTTCCCAGCCCTCCTCTGTGTGACAACCTCCTGATAGGGCCCCTCAAATATTAAGCCCTCCATTCTTTTCTTTTTGCAACAGATTTCATGTGTTCTTTCCATTGAATATGCATTTTTTTAGTCCAGAGACAGAACTAAAAAATGCAAACTCGTCCTGCCTAAGCCTAAATTTCGGGCCGTTAACACTTGGGAGGCGTGGGTCATAAGATTTTTCACAAGGGAGGTGTGACACCAAAAATGTTAAGAACCCCCGCCCTAGGGAAAGCACTGTTAGTTCTTTTCCTCCCCCACGCCCCACTCCTAAGTTTTACAGTGCAATAATACTTCATTGAAATGAGGATAGGTAGACCAGTCCCTGGACATGCAAGGGTTTAGAATCATAGAATAGCAGAGTTGGAAGGGGCCTACAAGGCCATCGAGTCCAACTCCCTGCTCAATGCAAGAAACCATGCCACTCCATGTACATGTCACTTCAGAAAATTGCTCATCAATGCACATATATCCTTAATTCATGCCAGTTCTTTTAAGTGAATTAAAAAGCCAGGAGATTCTCAGTATTGGCACATTGCTTGTCTTTGTTTCAGCAACAGATGTAAACTATCCAATTTGTGACAGTACTTGGCTTTAACATGAATCGTCAAACAAAGACTCAAGTGACCATTTTCAATAGTTAACCAAACCATTGACTAGACTATAAGTGGAAAGCACTATTCCACTTGTCTTAATGTTTTACCTGCTCCTCAAGCAGTACAAGGTTTTCTATGGTTCCAATCGCTGCACAAGCATTTACAGACTACAGTTCCAATGAGCTGTAACCTCGTTTTTAGAGATGATTGATCAAGTGATTTTGCCACTACAGTGCTGTGCTGAGTTTTCCTAACTGAAGTGAATGGCTGAAATTCCCTAAACTGTACTCTTGTTTTCTACTTTTTACGGTGCAATACGATGTGTGTTTAGACAGAAAAAGGTCCTACAACTCCCAGCATTCCCCAGCGGATGGGAGATGCAGGACCCTTCTCTGTCTAAACACGAATAGAATTACACCCTTAGTCTGCTAGAGGCTTATTCCATGAGTGCATGGCAAAAAAAACTGGAAGGTCCAATATATTAGCTTAGGGTAAACAGCCTAGTTTAACAAGCAATAAAGAAGATATTAGCTTAGGGTAAACAGGAAAACTTTCCCCATTGTTTTAAAAAATTATAGCATGTCCTCTCTAATGCCCAAATAAGTCAGGTGTTTATAGAGAATGAAGAAATCATAGAATCATAGAATAGCAGGGTTGACTTTCCCTAATCCCTTAAGTACGCCATTGCATCATTACATCATTTCAGCCTACCAGAATTGAATTCAATTGCATTGGCGCAGAAATAATAATAGAAAATAACATGGGTAAATAAGAATCAGGGTGGGGGAAGGAACCCACTCCCCACATCCATCTCAAAATCCCTCCCAGCCACAACTGCAAGGGTAAGGGAGGAGACATGTTAGCGATGCAAGCCCGCGCAGGTGAGAGGATGCATGCGCTGAAACAGCGCCCTCGTGAGCCACATTCTCCCCACCCCCCCCACTTGCAGGGGGGCAGTGGAACTCACTTTGCAGTGTAAGAGCCAAACTCCTTCACGCTCAACACATACATGTAACTGTTGATTTCTTTTATTGCTCTGCGTTTTGAGTTTTTTATTTTATTTAATTATTTATTTATTACATTCCTATACCGTCCAATAGCCGGAGCTCTCTGGGTGGTTCACAAAAATTAAAACCATTCAAAGTATAAAACAACAGTATAAAACCATAATATTAAATACAATATAAAAGCTCAACCAGATAAAAACAGCAGCAATTTATATCCCGCATTTCTCCCTCGAAGGAACCCAAGCTAGCATACATAATCCTCCTCCTGTTCTCCTTTTTTAAAAAAATCTTTTTTATTATTGATTTTCAATATTAAAACAATTTTACAAACAATTTTAACATAACTTCATGGGTAAATATACCAAACCATACATGATATAATACATTTCGTGACAATGTTCTTCAACTTCAGCAAGGAAGATACAGAAATGGTTGTGTGCCATCTCCAGTATTCGAGGCAATTAGCCTGTGTGCCCCAGTTGCTGGGGAACATGGGTGGGAGGGTGCTGTTGCACCATGCCCTGCTTGTGGGTCAAAAGCTGGTTGGCCACTGTGTGAACAGAGTGCTGGACTAGATGGACCCTTGGTCTGATCCAGCAGGGCACATCTTATGTTCTTAAATATACAAAATATTATATTAATAAATATAATATTTATTCTCTCAGTATTTTAACACTTAATTTTAACTTAAATTTAAATTTTACTGTTCTAATTCTGTATTTTAATCTTATGTCAATTTCTGCTGCGTGGTTTTATCCTGGTTGTGCTTTTTATACTGTATTTTGTATTTGTGTTTTTAACCTGTGGGTTGTTTTATTCTGGTTTTAATTCTTGTGAACCGCCCAGAGAGCTTTGGCTAATGGGAGGTATAAAAATGTAATAAATAAATAATAATAATTTTGAGCTCATACAGGTAAGTTCAGTTTGCTATCAATACCGCTTCTCCATTTTATCCTCACAACAACCACCCTGTGAGGTAGGGCTTGGCTGAGAGAGTCCCAGTGGGTTTCCATGGCCAAGTGGGGACTAGAACCCGGGTCTCACGTCTCCCAGTCCAACACTCTAACCACTACACCACACTGCCTCTTTTAATATGTTGGTTTTCGTGCTCAGGTTTTATTAATCTAGATTTCATTGTCAGGTGTCTTGAGCAGGGGTGTGGGGGGAGAAAGGCGGGGTAGGAAAAAATGTAATAAATAAATAAATAAATAAAAATAGGAATTAAATAATAGTATAAAACAAGACACAGGTGAAGAAGCCTTTATTAGAATGTAAGCCTATGCGGCAGGGTCTTGCTATTTACTGTTTTACTCTGTACAGCACCATGTACATTGATGGCGCTATATAAATTTATTTATTTATTATTTATTTATTTATTTATTACATTTTTATTATTATTTTATTATTATTTTAAAATAATAATAATAATAATAATAATAATAATAATAATAATAATACATTTTTATACCGCCCAATAGCCGAAGCTCTCTGGGCGGTTCACAAAAATTAAAAAATTAAAATAAATTAATAATAATAATAATAATAATAATAATAATAATAAGACCTCCCCCCCCCTCTTTTCTTTGCATAGGGAGGAGCTCCTTCCCCTAAAATCCCGTTTAACCCATTATCCGGTAGGGGCAGCCCTCACTTCTGCCCCACAAGGCATCGGAGAGGAAGTGCCGCTCTAGGACGCGACTTTACATGCCTCTGGATCAAGCTTAACACTTTAGCCACGCCTCCGACTTCCTGCCTGGCTGCTGCTGCTGCTTTTGGACCCCACGCGGCCGCCGTAGCGCGCCTGCGTTGCTAAGCGTCTTGACGTCGCCGTGACGCAGCGTGCGGAGACCTCACTCCCCGTATGGGGGGGGGAAGAAGGGAAGAGGAGGAGGAGGAGGAGGAAGAGGAACCAAGATGGCGGAGGCTTCCCCACAGCCGGGACGGTATTTCTGCCACTGCTGCTCGGCCGAGATCGCGCCGCGCTTGCCGGTGAGTCAGGAAGGCGAGGCAGAAGGAGCAGGGCCGGGTTCTTCGAGGCCCCGCCCCGCCGTTGGCAGTCAGAGGTAGACTGTCCATGTCCAAGGAGGCTCCACTCAGGGCAGGGGCAGCTGGAGGCCCCCCTTCCCAGCTGTGTGTTGCTGGAGGCTCAACTCCCATCATCCCTGGCCGAGGGCCATGCTGGCTGGCCGGGGCTGATGGGAGTTGGGGGCTGCAATCCGCCCCCTCGGGGTTCCCAGCCGCCCCCTCCCCTCAGCCCACCCCCCTCTGGTGCTCCCCCTGCTTTTGTGCAGCTTCCCCCCATTCTCAGTCGTGAAAAGCTTCCCCTGAGGCTGAGCTACCTGCACTAAGTGCAGCAAGCTAAAATGGGCTGGTGGGTTTTTTTTGGTGGGGGGGAGGGTCCCGCCCCCTTTTTCCTTTGGCCACGCCCACCACTGGGATGCCCCCACCCCCAAAGGGAATTCGCCCCTCAGGTATGATCCTGCACCCCTGCTTCAGGGCATGGTGTGGTGCAGTAGGTGCAGAGGTGGGCTTTCGGCTTTGAGAGGCCTGAAACTCAAAATGCCACCTCTGCCCTATGGGTCCCTTTTCCCCCCTGATGTACGATGATAAAATGCGGGCGTGTCCCAAGTATTTGGTATATAGTGTAAAGGTAGGCAACTTGGTCCCTTCCAGATGTTTTGGATTACAACTCCCATCAGTCCCAGCCAGAATGGCTGATGTTAAGGATTATGGGAGTTATAGTCCAAAACCTTTGGAGGGCACCAGGTTGCCTAACCCTGGTATAGCGGATAGCACAATATGTATACCTAACCCTGGTATAGCGGATAGCACAATATGTATACCTAACCCTGGTATAGCGGATAGCACAATATGTATACCTAACCCTGGTATAGCGGATAGCACAATATGTATACCTAACCCTGGTATAGCGGATAGCACAATATGTATACCTAATCCTGGTATAGCGGATAGCACAATATGTATACCTAACCCTGGTATAGCGGATAGCACAAGACTCCAGCTGGACATCAGGAAAAACTTCCTGACTGTTAGAGCAGTACGACAATGGTATCAGTTACCTAGGGAGGTTATGGGCTCTCCCACACTAGAGGCCTTCAAGAGGCAGCTGGACAAGCATCTGTCGGGGATGCTTTAGGGTGGATTCCTGCATTGAGCAGGGGGTTGGACTCGATGGCCTTGTAGGCCCCTTCCGACTCTGCTATTCTATGATTCTATGTTTTTGGGCTGCTCCTCCTGGCATCTCTGACTTTTGGCCATGCTGGATGATTCTGATAGGATCTGGAGTCTGTCAACATCTGGACGAGCCAAGATCCTTCCCTCACCCCCCCCCCCCCAATAGGTGCCCACCTCTCTCATAATAAGAACATTGTTCCAAGAGTGCCTTCCAAAGTCGACTCTCCTCATCCAGCTTCCTGCTTCCTGCCAAGAAGCCCACAAGCAAGGACAAACTGGGGCATCAGCTACCTAGGGAGGTTGTGGGCTCTCCCACACTAGAGGCATTCAAGAGGCAGCTGGACAACCATCTGTCAGGGATGCTTTAGGGTGGATTCCTGCATTGAGCAGGGGGTTGGACTCGATGGCCTTGTAGGCCCCTTCCAACTCTGCTATTCTATGATTCTATGATTCTATGATATCCAGAGGATGGATAGCTAAGCTATACCTAGAACCTTTTCACATCTATGGTTTGGTAGCAGCCCATGTAAAAAGGATGTCTCTCTGTCTGTCTTAGGCCGTAGCTAGGCCGAAGGTTTATAATAATAATAATAATTTTAAAAAAATATTTTTTACCCGCCTCTCCCTTTGGATCGAGGCGGGGAACAACATTAGAACAGGAATCAATACATCTTAAAAATTCATGATTTTACATTGATCTGGATAGGCCTGCCGGAAAAGGCTAGTCTTTAAAGCTGCCTTAAAATCACACAGAGAGTTAATTTTACGAATCTCCTCCGGCAGGCCGTTCCACATGGGCGACAGAAGAAAAGGTCCTCTGGGAAACTGATGTCAGCCTAGTTTTAGGTGACTGAAGTAAGTTCACCCCAGAGGACCTGAGTGTGCGGGGCAGACTATTTGGGAGAAGGTGATCCCGCAGGTAACCTGGACCCAAACCATTTAGGGCTTTAAAGGTAATGAACAACACTTTGTACTTTGCCCGGAAACTAGCTGGCAGCCAGTGGAGTGATTTTAATGTTGGTGTAATGTGGTCACCCCTAGGTGTACCGGTGACCAACCTGGCTGCCCTATTTTGAACTAGTTGAAGTTTCCGAACTAGGTACAATGGTAGCCCCATGTAGAGCGCATTGCAGAAGTCAAGCCTTGAGGTTACCAGCGTGTGCACTACTGTCTTTAGGTCTTCTGACTCTAAGAAGGGGCGCAGCTGGCGTATCAGCCGAAGCTGTTAGTAGGCACTTCTGGCCGTCGCGTCTATCTGGGCTGTCATTTGGAGCGACGGATCCAGGAGCATCCCCCAAACTGTGAACACAGTCTTTCAGGGGGAGTGTAGCCCCATCCAGAACCGGTTGACACACCTCCAAACCTAGGTCAGAGCCCTTGACAGCAAGCACCTCTGTTTTGTCTGGATTCAGCTTCAGTTTGTTTTTCCTCATCCAGCCCATTACCGCCTCAAGCATTCATTCAGAGGAGACACACTGTCCTTAGCTGACACTGTTATTGAAGGCATAGAGAAATATATTTGGGTGTCATCAGCATACTGATAGCACCCCACCCCGTGCCTCCGGATGATCTCTCCCAGCGGTTTCATGTAGATGTTAAACAGCATTGGGGATAGGTTGGCACCTTGTGGTACGCCATACAACAGCTCCTTTTTTGAGGAGCAACTATCCCCAAGCATCACCATCTGGAGTCTACCTGAGAGGTAGGACCGGAACCACTGGAGCACAGTGCCCCCGATTCCCAAACCCCTCAGGCGTTCCAGAAGGATACCATGGTCGATGGTATCGAAAGCCGCTGAAAGGTCCAAAAGTACCAGCAGGGACACACTCCCCCTGTCAATACTCATGCGGAGATCGTCCACTAAGGCGGCCATAGCTGTCTCAACTCCATATCCTGCCCTAAAGCCAGTTTGAAATGGGTCTAGAAAATCTGTATCATCCAAGACTGCTTGGAGTTGGAAAAAGTTATCCCAGGATCATCCGGGGTTCGCCCCTGCCTGAGCGCTGGATGCCCTGTGTGGCACTTAGATGAACAGGTTTGACCCCAGGACAATCCTGGGATAAACCTTAGGTCTAGCTACGGCCTTAGTGGTTCACCAGCTGAAGATGAGCCCGCACTGTGATGCAGCTGCAAAAAAACCCTAATACAATCTCAGGCAGCTTTAAAGGAAACGTATTGTTAATAACAGAAACTTGTTGTTTTCTAGTATTCTTTATGTACATAGTGCTTTACAAAGAACAGGTATGACAGGTCCATATGCCAAGGGATATACGATCTAAAATGAACACGGAAACAATGAGGTGATGGGAGAGAATAAAAATATAAGTAAGCAGTGAAAGAATATTTGTTCATTCCAGTTTCAAGCATAGTGTCTGGAAGGGAAGTAATCATTCTGTACTGTCGTGCATTGCTCAGGCCATAACTGGGGTGCTGAGTCCACCTCTGGGCACCCTATTTTAAGAAGGACATTGACAGACCAGAGTGTGTCCAGAGGAGAGTGACTAGGATGGTGATTGTTTTGGAAACCAAGTCCTATGAGGAAAGGTTGAAAGAGCTAGCCTGGAAAGTGAAAGATTAAGTCGACCTCCTGTCATGTAGAAGATGGAGGAGCCTCGTTTTCTGTTGCTTCAGAGGGCAGGACTAGAACTGATGGGTGGGAATAGCAGGGAAACAGATTTCAGCTAAACATGAGGACAGCCGTGTGCTTGACAGTGGGACAGGCTACCTTGGGAAGTGGTGAGCTCTCCTTTGCTGGAGATATTTAAGCAGAGGCTACACAGGCATCTCTCAGGGATGCTGCTTTTGCAAGACTCCTGCGCTGAGCAGAGGGCTGGACTAGATGGCTTCCTAGGCCCCTTCCGACTTTACGAGTCTATGCCTTTCTCCTGCTGTCTGTCCCCATTATATCGGAAGGCAGCTGCCCTCCCTTGCTGGCCTCTTGGGATTGCCTCTGCTCAAACCCACCCACCCCCGGCCCGTTTTTAGCTTCCATTGCAACACAGCCATCCTTTATTTAAAATCCTTTTAAAAAGTCTCCCTTTAAGGCCAGAAAAAAAGAGACGGGCCAGCAGCCTGCTTCCAACTGAAGCTCGCCTGCCAAATGCCCCATTGGGAATCTCGTGAGCAAGGCTTCAAGGTAACAATTCCCCCCGCATTGTTTGTCTCTCCCTTCTCTGTCTGACTGGTATCAGAGCTGCTTCCGAACCTAGACCAGCCTTCCAAAACTTGGCACCCTCCAGATGCATTGCACTAAAACGCCCGTAATCCCCCAGCCAGCAGAAGGCTTTCTGAATCAGTCAGTCAGTTCAGCCTAGCCCGGGGTCCTGCTTCCGGCGCTGGCTCCAGGGTTTTGGGCAAGACGCCCTCAGTAGGCCCACTCGCTCAGTGAGTGCCCCTTCTCACTGCCATTGACAGCAGGCACTGTTGCTCCTCCTCCTCCTCTTTCTCATCATGGCTCCCACGTGCTTACTTGACAAGCAGAGAACCAGGGAGCAAGTAGACCATGGCTGGCACCTCCTCTTCCTGCTTCTTACCACTAGAGTGACAAGCAGGCTGCAAAGGTGAAGTATAGACGCAGGTCCCCAGGGCTCTTGGCAATGGGCCCTCCCTGCTGCCGGTAGAGACCAGATGCCCATGTGACGCTTACAAACAGGGCATTAAGGCAGTACCCACCCACCCCGACCTGACCCTGTTTTTTCCTGCTCAGCATCCAATACATGGCCACTGAACATGGAGGTTGCAGTTCGCAATCTTGGCTAAATAGACCTCTTCTTCTCCACCAGTCTGTCTCCTCTCTTTTCAGTAAAAACATAAGAGCCCTGCTAGGTTCAACCACGCCAAGTCCATCTAGTCCAGCATTCTGTTTCCCACAGGTGTCCCCCAACAGGAAGCCTGCATGCGGGGCGTAAAGGTAACACTGCTCCCTCCCCGTTTGTCCCCCAGCATCTAGTAGTTAGAGGTAAACTGCCTTTAGAGCTGGAAGTTCCACTTCGCTGGCTAATGTCGAAGATCCTTGCTATGTTAAGGCAGAGATGCATCTGGTGCAGCGCCCTTCCTTCCTCCAACAACGGGCAGGTGTTTTCTGAGTAGCGGGAGGGGTGTGTTGTCAGCTAACACTGGCGGTAGCTCCTGATGGGCTATGAATTTAATTGCTGTGCTTAATGGCTATCAATAGACTCACCCTCTATATGGCCATGTGAGAACAGCAAGAGCCCATGCTGGGTCAGACCAAGAGTAGAGATGTGAAAGCCTGGGGGGGAAAACCGGGGGGGGGGGGATTCTTTTGGGGGGGGAAACATTTTTTTCTCCCAAAGTCTTTTTTGGTTTTTTTCTGAAAAATTGGGGAAAAAATAAAAAAATGGATTTTGGGATGTTTTATTTTAGCATGATGAATAAAATGTTTAAGACAAGGTGTTCAGATATTTTCTTCTCCAAATTATTTCTAAAAACTGTACAGTATCAGATTACTGTATTTCTTCGATTCTAAGACGCCATCAATTGTAAGACACACACTAATTTCAGTACCACCAACAGAAAAAAAAGCTTTGATTCTAAGAAATTATAAACGCACCCGCGATTCTAAGACGCACCCCGTTTTTAGAGATGTTTATGTGGGGGGGAGTGCATCTTAGAATCGAAGAAATACGGTATTACAGTTTCTGTGCACCAAGGGCAAGGAAGTCCTAGGTTGCAAAATGAGACTACAACTCTCAACTGCAAGAGCAAGATGCCTTTCTGCCTCTAGGGGGCAGCACTGCCATTGAAGCAGAGACTGAAACTGATAGTGATGGCTGTAGCTCTGAAAATGAGTCTGATTAAATGTCATGCATATTCGTTGAATCTTGGGCCCTGCCTTTTTCTCATTTGTTTTTTATGGGAATGGGGGCTTTATGCCTGTGTGACACTGTGGAGGACTAGCGGAAACATAAATAATTTTCTTTGTTACTAATGTTGATGATTTCCTCTGTTGCTGTTTTTTTTAATTGGTTTTTTTTTTTTTTTGCCTGCTCCTCATAAATTGGCAAAACCAAAGAGGTTCCTTACAGTTCAAGTGTTCCTAACAGTTCAGGAACTTGTAGCTCCATTGGTTACACAAAAAAATTGGGAAAAATGGGGGGGGGGATAATTCAATTTGTAATAGTTTGAATACATTGTACTTTTAATATACCAAACGTAATAATTTTATGCCAAACCAACTTGGACATAATTACATTTTATGTTTCTAAAGTAACAAAGTGACTTTCAATCTCTAAAAAGTGCTAATATTGCATTATTTCAATTTTGCCAAAAATTTCTGGTTTTTTTCCAGAAAACCCCCGGTTCTTTCCCATGGCTTCAAAATTTCTGGAAATTTTACATCTCTGACCAAGGGGCAGTCTAGCCCATCGTTCTGTTTTGGACAGTGGCTAGCCAGAAGCCCCAATGGAAACCTCATAACAGAGCCGTCCAGGTGCCCACCCCACATTTTTATCTCCTCAGCCTCTGCTTTTATTTATTTATTTAATTAATTTATATACCGCCCCATAGCCGAAGCTCTCTGGTCGGTTTACAAAAGTTAAAAACAGTGAACATTAAAAAGTATACAAAATTTAAAACCATCAAAAACATAAACAGTATAAAAACAATGGTATCCATTTAAAAACAACAGTTCTGGGGTACATTTTTTTAAAAAAACCAACAAACTTAGCGTTGTTAAATGCATTGACTGCCTGCCAGAAGAGAAAAATCTTGACCTGGCACTGAAAAGATAACAATGTTGGCACCAGGTGAGCCTCGTCGGGGAGATTATTCCACAGCCGGGGGGCCACCACCGAAAAGGCCCTCTCCCTTGTTGCCATCCTCCAGGCTTCCTTCGGAGTAGGCACTCGGAGGAGAACCTTAGATGTTGAGCGCAGTGTACGGGTAGGTTCATGTCGGGAGAGGCGTTCCATCAGGTATTGCGGTCCCAAGCCGTGTAGGGCTTTATAGGTTATAACCAGCACCTTGGTATACTTTATAGGTTATAACCAGTGGTATACTTCCCCTGAGCATGGAGGTTCCATGTCACCTATCCTGCTTAATGGCCGTCCATACCAATCTGCTTCTTTCTAAGCATATACAAAGAGTTTGGCTAGAGCAGCCCACCTTGCCCAGGTTTTTGTAGCCATCCAGATGCTGCAGCTCATGAAGTGGTGTAGCATAGCAGCTAAGAGATGTTTATTTGTTTAATTGAAATTACTTTTAGGCCATTTTTAGGGGCGGAACCTTCTCAAAGCAGCATATAAGATAAACATACAAAGTTCATACGATAAGTACGCATTCAGTAAAATTCCATAAAAATTGAGACGACCCATAAAAATAAATAAAAACAGTTTATCAATCAAAAGAATATGTGGGATAATGATCATATTGATTGGACCTACAGGGTTGTTTGTAAAGGTTACGACTAGGCAGTGCACACAATGCGCTTTGGACGTTGGAGCATGCTATGGAGATGTTAAGTTGCACCAGATTCTGTGGCTGAACTCTTGAGATAAGCTGCCTCTGAATGTGGAGGTTCTATTTGGTGGTTACAGCTAAGGCCTAAGGCAGTGTCGTCGTCATCGTCCCCAGTCTAGCAACAGCCGGATGTCCCTGAAAAGACCACAAACAGGGCACAAAGGTGGCAGCCAGCCCAGGGTCCTTGTCCCTCGCATTTAGGGATGGTATTCACAGTAGCACAGCCTGTACGGAAACAGATCCAAGTTTATCTGTGTTCCCTTGAGCATGGATGGGTCTCAATGAGAGAAAAGCACTGGAGTTTTCTCTGTAGTGGCCCCATGCTATGGAATTCCCTCCTGAGAGTCCATTTGTTCCTGTTTTTAACCAGGCTTTTAAAGAACCCTTAGTTTTCCCTGGCTTCTTCATTGAAAGGTTTTACTGTACATGCTGGTTTAGTCAACTTCGTTGCAAAGGGAATCCACCCTAGGGAGGGGCACGCTGGGCGCGGGGAGAGAGTGCCAGTCAAAGAGTTTCTCCTTTTTGGATTGAATGGTTCTTTATGCCCAGCGCACTACCCTATCAGCCTATTTAGCAAGAAAGGCTTGTACGTGGCCTGGGCAGGGTAGGTTCAAACGTTTGCTCTGGTAGGAGCTTGCTTTCTTCTGAAGCTGCTAGGCTCTCTGTGGCTGCTGGTCAGGATGGCTAACTCCAATATGGGCCTGTTCAGGAGACACCTTAAACCATGGCTTGAACCACGGTGGTTAAGCCAGAAAGCCAGGCCGTGTTCAGAAGACACCTTAAACCATGGCTTGGTTAAAGCCGTGGTTTAAGGTGTCTTCTGAACACAGCCTGGCTTTCTGGCTTAACCACTGTGGTTCAAGCCATGGTTTAAGGTGTCTTCTGAACTGGGTCTATGTCTCTCAAGACCAGTTTCTGGGGAACACGAGTGGGAAGGGGCACTCCTGTCCTGCTGCCGGGGTGTGTGTGTCCCGATGGGGCCACTCCGGGAACAGAATGCTGGACTGGAGAGGCCTTTAGGCTAATCCAGCACAGCTCTTCCACTCTCATGCCCTGCACTGCTCTCACAGTCCGCTCAGATATGGGCGGTGGACCCTCCTTGAGCAGGCCACTTCTTTTCACACCCTGCCCCCTTATCAGCTAAGAGTCAGTGCCTTGTGTCCCGGAGGTGACTGTGAGCCCAGAGTCGGCTTTGCTGTGCTCTCGTATGCTCAAAGATCTGCGATTTCTAGAAACTTGTTAATCTGTCTGTTGCCACACCCCAGTTGAACCCCTCCCATCACTACTAAAGTACATCTTCGAAATTATAGTCTTACTGGTACTTTTTGCATTACTGCTATTTAGCCGCACTCAAAATACCAGTTCTGGCTCGAGTCTTGCCTAGACAGGGAGGAGGGCCATCTGTAACTCAGGCTGGCCTGTTGGGAGGTCCCTCTGCAAGGCTGGGGTGTGACTGGACGTAAATAGCTGCTCACTGACTGCAGTCACACCTGCATCCAGGTGGCCAGCTTTGCAAACTGAGGAGGTCTGTCTCCCTGTGAATAAAATCCTACAGTGCAATCGCATGTTTATTCCAAAATAAGCCCCCCTCCCCGTGTTCAGCAGGGCTTACGAAATTGGGAACCTTCGTATTACGAGCTGAGTGTTTGGGAACTCGCTGTGTTTGGACACACTGGCAAGAGAATCCTGGCTTACTGTGACCGAGTGACGTGTGGGTGCGTGCAGCCCATCCACTCCCGCTTGGCTCCTCCCATCGAATCCTGGCCCACTTTGGAGCAACAACCCAGGACCTTGTTTGGACAGTGCTTTGAGTAACATTGCTGGTTACTTTAGCTGGTGGGAGAAGCCAAGCGAGAAGGAGCAGGTCGTGTGCCTAGTGCACAGCTCCTTCATGGTAAGACAGGATCCTCTAAAATTCTGGCTTACTGTTGTTTGCAGTTGCGGCCAATGATTTTCAACCTGGTTTTGGGATCAGAGCAAAGCAAGGGTCCAACTTCGGTTCTGGAAAATAGTCATCTTCTGGTTTTAGCATGGGGAGTTCCTTAAGTCGTGCAACCCAACAATATGCCTGCTCTAAATTCATAGAATCATAGAATAGTAGAGTTGGAAGGGGCCTACAAGGCCATTGAGTCCAACCCTCTGCTCAATGCAGGAATCCACCCTAAAGCATACCTGAGAGATGGTTGTCCAGCTGCCTCTTGAAATTCAAGAAAACAAGAGGCCAGGAACCACTGAATTCCTGGAAACAAAGTCCTGTGAGGAGAAACTGAAAGAACTGGGCATGTTTAGCCTGGAGACGAGAAGATTGAAGGAGACATGATAGCACTTTTCAAATACTTAAAAAGTTGTCACACAGAGGAGGGCCAGGATCTCTTCTCGAACTTCCCAGAGTGCACGGCACAGAATAATGGGCTCAAGTTACAAGAATCCAGATTCCAGCTGGACATCAGGAAAAACTTCCTGACTGTTAGAGCAGTATGACAATGGAACCAATTGCCTAGGGGGGTTGTGGGCTCTCCCACACTAGAGGACTTCAAGAGGCAGCTAGACCGCCACCTGTCAGGAATGCTTTAAGGTGGATTCCTGCATTGAGCAGGGGGCCGGACTCGATGGCCTTCGAGGCCCCTTCCAACTCTACTATTCTATAATTCTATGAATTGTGAGTTGGCAAATGGTTTCCTTCAGGTGAAATATAATAGTAGTGTTGCGTATTACACATTAATCTGTTGTGTAAATCTCAGTTTATATGATTGCTTCACTTACGAAATGCAGCCACGTCTTGTTTGGAGGATTCAGGCTACCGGGGTTTTGTCCCTCTTAGTCTCGTGTTCACCAAAAACAAAACCTGTATGGATAAATTGGAAGAGCCAGAAATGACAGTCGGATGCTAGGTGGTGTGTATGTGGAGGGGGGACCTAAGCCTGTTGAGGGATGGTGCCCTGTGCCTTGCCCACAGCAGAAGGATAGGCTTACCAGATAACACGCTGCAGGTGTTCTTTTCCATTGGTGGTGGTGTACTTGTGGGTATATTTTAAGCCTTCTCCTTTCCTCTCCTGCAGGATTACATTTGTCCAAGGTGCGAATCTGGTTTTATCGAAGAGCTGCCTGAAGAACCTAGGTAATATTCCTCTCTCTCTCATTTTGATAATAACAAATATTTGTGTGTTTGGCCTACAGTTAGCCTTCTCCCACCCTTCCTCCACGATGTTCAGAGTTTTTCGATGTGCTTCATTTCTGAGGTGATATGATAATAGATGATCAATATGATAATAGGTGACTAAGAAAAGGCAGAAGTGCTCAATTCCTACTTAAGCTCAGTGTTCTTCCAAAAGTGTGCCTATGATCCCCTGGCAAATGTGAAGTACAAGCTGAAGGTGCAGGATTGCAGCTTGACATTGATAAACAAATGGTCAGGGAACACATGCTTTCTTTGGGCCAGTTCAAATCTACAAACCCTGATGAACTGCATCCTAGAGTAATAAAGGAACTGGCAAAAGAGTTCTCAGAGACGCTGTCCATTATCTTTGTGAAATCATGGAAGATGGGTGATGTGCCGGACGACTGGAGGAGGGCTAACATCATCCCTGTCTTCAAAAAAGAGGAACTACAGACCAGTCAGTCTGACATCCATCCCAGGGAAAATTTTTGGAGCAGATTATAAAGAAGTCATAGAATCACAGAATAGCAGAGTTGGAAGGGGCCTACAAGGCCATCGAGTCCAACCCCCTGCTCAATGCAGGAATCCACCCTAAAGCATCCCTGACAGATGGTTGTCCAGCTGCCTCTTGAAGGCCTCTAGTGTGGGAGAGCCCATAACCTCCCTAGGTAACTGATTCCATTGTCATACTGCTCTAACTTCCTGACTGTTAGAGCAGTACGACAATGGAATCAGTTACCTAGAGAGGTTGTGGGCTCTCCCACACTAGAGGCCTTCAAGAGGCAGCTGCGTCAATCTGTAAGCACCTTGAAAAACTATGTAGTGATTACTAGCAACCAGCATGGATTTGTCAAGACCAAATCCTGTCAGATGGAGTTCCTCATTGAACTCAGCAGGATTTACCTCAGAGTAGGTTGCACAATAAAACAGTATACATCCAGCAGAGAAGTAAAGATCTGGACAACCATCTGTCAGGGATGCTTTAAGGTGGATTCCTGCATTGAGCAGGGGGTTGGACTCGATGGCCTTGTAGGCCCCTCCCAACTCTACTATTCTGTGATTCTATGATGAACCACCAGTGCTGTTTCTGGTTCCACAGTGGTATTTCGCCAGGTTTGTATGGGGCCTTAAGATGAATGCAAGCATTCATCATTATTTATAAACACACATAATATGTGTTCCGAAACAGGCAGTGCACATCCCTTGCTAACTTACTAACTCCCTCTGTGCACTTCCTCTGAAGGAGTAGGTTTGTAGCTTGGAGGTTCTCCTAGAACCATCTCTGTCACTTGAGGCCCAGGTGGCCTCGGTGGCACGGAGTGCCTCCTACCAGCTCTGGTTGGTGGCCCAGCTACGCCCCTATCTGGACAGGGATAACCTAGCTTCAGTCGTCCATGCCCTGGTAACCTCCAGATTAGATTACTGCAACGCGCTCTACGTGGGGCAGCCTTTGAAGACGGTTCGAAAGCTGCAGCTTGTGCAAAATGCAGCGACCAGATTGATAACCGGAACCAGAAGGTTCAAACTTATAAGATTGATTCTGGACTACTTGCATTGGCTGCCTGTACGTTTCCGAGCCCAATTCAAGGTACTGGTTTTACCTATAAAGCCTTCCATGGTTTGGGACCATAATACCTGACAGAACGCCTCTCCCGACATGAACCTACCAGTCATAGCACCTTCTGGAATAAAATGGAGTTTGTTTCTAGTGCCCTCATGCTAACTTACTTAGGAATAAGCAACGTTTCGGTGTAGAAAAAGGATAATACACATTCTAAAGTAAAAATGATATTTATGTGTTAATTAACACATGAACCTACCTGTACACTACGCTCAACATCTAATGTCCTCCTCCGAGTGCCTACTCCGAGGGAAGCTCAGAGGATGGCAACAAGGGAGAGGGCCTTCTCAGTGGTGGCCCCCCAATTATGGAATGATCTCCCCGACGAGGCTCACCTGGCGCCAACGTTATCTTTTCGGTGCCAGGTCAAGATTTTTCTCTTCTCCCAGGCATTTAACAGCATATGTTGAGTTTTTAACTGAGCCAAGAATAGTTGTTTTAAATGGATATTGTTGCTTTTTATACCTTTGGTGGTTTAAAATTTTGTATATCTGTTTTTAATGTTTATTGTTTTTAACTTTTGTAAACCGCCCAGAGAGCTTCGGCTCGGGGGCAGTATATAAATGTAATGAATAAGTAAATAACGAAAAAAATGAGACACAAGGAGAAGGGGGTTTGAGGGAAATGGGAAAGTTTTCCCAAGTGGGAAGATGAACTATTAAAGCATACACTGGTTGACCTAGTAGTAGGGAAGAAAGGAAAGGAACCTCTCGTGCAAGCACTGAGTCATTACTGACTCTTGGAGGGACGCCAGCTTTCGCTGATGTTTTCTTGGCAGGCCTTATAGCGGGGTGGTTTGCCGTTGCCTTCCCCCGGCCGTGATTCCCTTTCCCCCAGCTAACTGGGTACTCATTTTACCGACCTCGGGAGGATGGAAGGCTGAGTCGACCCAAGCCGGCTGCCTGAAACTAGCTTCCGCTGGGATCGAACTCAGGCCGTGGGGAGAGTTTCAGCTGCAGAAACTGCTGCTTTACCGCTCTGCGCCACACGAGGCCACGACCTAGTAGTAGGAAAGACTAAAAGAGAAAAAAAATCAGTATATTTTGGGGATGGTGGGTTGGGGGAGTGCAAAGATGAGTTTCTAGTCATGTCTTCCTATTGCAGATTGGTGAAAGACGGCCTTGTAATCTCTGCAGAAGTTATTAGTCATCTGTGGCTGTTTCTTTACACAGAGAAAAAAGCCTAAACTTTTATGTAAAGTTTCTCCTTCCTGGCAGTCGCTCTTGACAACTGGGGGCTTTTTGACCATCCTCATTCCTAGTGTGGTTTAGCCTCAACTCCAGTTTTGTTTTCCTTCCTCCCAGGAATGTCGAAAATGGGTCTGGCTCTTCTGCGTCAACCAGCGACCAGAGCAGACATCCCTTCGAGGTGAGCTGTATTTTTAAGCCTCTTTAACCCTCAGCCGCTGAACCACATTTAGATAAATAGGCATGTTATGAAATGTTCAGTCGGGGCCACTTCCCGCGTAATTTGGAAGTATAGCTTCCAAATCGCATTAGGTACTGGTTCTCCTCTATTTGGCATTGGTTAGGCCTCATCTTGAGTATTGCGTCCAGTTCTGGGCACCACACTTCAAGAAGGATGCAGACAAGCTGGAGCGTGTTCAGAGGAGGGCAACCAGGATGATCAGGGGTCTGGAAACAAAGCCCAGTGAGGAGAGACTGAAATTACTAGGCATGTTTAGCCTGGAGAAGAGAAGATTGAGGGGAGACGTGATAGCACTCTTCAAGGACTTGAAAGGTAGTCACACAGAGGAGGGCCAGGATCTTTTCTCCATCATTCCAGAGGGCAGGACACGGAATCATGGGCTCAAGTGACAGGAAGCCAGATTCCGGCGGGACATCAGGAAAAACTTCCTGACTGTTAGAGTGGTATGAGAATGGAAGCCATGACCTAAGGAGGTGGTGGGCTCTCCCACACTAGAGGCCTTCAAGAGGCAGCTGGACAGCCACCTGTCAGGGATGCCTTAAGGTGGATTCCTGCACTGAGCAGGGGGTTGGAGTCGATGACCTTACAGGCCCCTTCCAACTCTACTATTCTATGATTTTAATTTTTGTGAACCGCCCAGAGAGCTTCGGCTATTGGGCAGTATAAAAATGTAATAAATAAATAAATAAATTTTATGATTTCCTGTTCAAAAGATCTTGGGTAGCAATGCCACTGAATGCTTCTCTCTGCCAGAGGCCCTGGAAAGGCCTACCTAGTCAGAAGGCCCATTCCTGGGCCAGCTGAACTCTCTATTGGTCAGGGATAGAGCCCAGGCTTTGCATGTGGAAAGTCCCAGGGCCAGTCCCTGGTATCTCCATCTAGAACCGGAGTGTCAAGCCTGTCCTAAGGCTCAGTTACTGGAAGAGGGAGTCTTAAACTGAAATGTGCTGATGTTTTTGGCACGACCCTTTTGCCTCTGGCCCAAAGGCTGAGTTCGGTTTTGGAGGAGCTTTTGGGCCAGAGGCAAAAGGGGTCATGCTGAAAATATCAGCACATTTCCGTTTCAAACTCCCTCTGCCCGTGACTGAGCCTTAGGACCGGCGTGGGCTGCTTGCGGCCTTCCAGATGATGCTATATTGCACCTCTCCTCTGCGTTAGGCAATGGTGAGGGCTGATGGGAGTTGTGGTCCTGTGGTTACAGGGGGGGAAAGTGCAGCACTGGACACATGATGAACGAGAGTCAAGCTCTGGTGCTGCTGAAAACAGTTAAAATCTTTAATGGTTCTTTTTTATATGAAAGGCTCAACGTTTCAGATTTGGAAAATCCTTCCTCAGCAGCTGGCGCTAGACACAGACTGCTGGAAAACAACCTGTTCTTGTATGTTAAAAATCTTGAGCTTTTCTTCCTTCTAGGCGTCCTGTTGGCAAACTGCGTCTTGCCAAAAAGTTCTTACCCTAGACCAGTGGTTCCCAAACTTTTTCAGGTAACTGCCCCCTCGGTTCCACAAACTCATGCCCAGTGCCCCCTGTGCGCGGCCCCTTTAAATGGGACGCACCTGCCGCAGGCTTGCCAAGGGAAAAGAGAGCGAACACCTCTGTTTTGCAGCCGGCGTGGCAGGGCACACCAAGCAGGGTATGTCTCTTCATTAGCGTTTTGGTGCTTTTGAAACATTTCAATTCACCGTTAAAAGGACTCTTCTTAAACAGTATTAATACATGTGTGGATTCTTCCCCTATATGGCTTGGGACCAAACTGCCTTCTCCCATAAAAATGTCCGTGGGTTTTAAGACCTTCTGGAGAGGTGCTTCTCAGAAAAGACCACCTCGAGTGCCCCCTGCTGCCCCTTTGCCACAGCGCCTCCCTGCCACCCCCTTGCCTCTTAATGCCCCCCTATGCAATCCCACCGCCCCCAAGGGGGCAGTACCGCTCACTTTGGGGACCACTGCCCCAGACTCATCGTCACGAGTAAGAACTTTTTGGCTAGACGCAGTTCGCCAACCGAATGCCTTAAATGGAAGAAGAACTCAAGATTTTTAACATGCAAGTTGTTTTCCAGCAGCCTGTGTCTAGGAGGAGGGAGTTGTAGTCCAACAGCATCTGCAGGAGGGCTGCAAGTTGCCTTAGCTCTGCCTTAGGAGAGGCGTTTCATCCTTTTAGAATGAGTGTGCAAAAGCCAGGGAAGAGGTGGGGCCCTGGGAGGAATCCCCAGAGCACCTGATTTGGTCCTGGGTCTGGGCTTCTCCTCCCCTTAGAGGACTGGGAAAGACTCTGACCAAGAGAGAGCGATGGAGGCCCTGCAGCCAGGCCTGGCCAGGGTGCCCCAAAGCTTCCCGTGTCTGCATTCACCTGCCCTAACCCGCTCTCTTTCCGGCCTTCCCTCCCCTGCTAGAATGTGGATCAGCACTTATTCACCCTGCCGCAGGGCTACGGCCAGTTTGCCTTTGGGATCATCGACGACAGCTTTGAGTTTCCAGCCTTTGGGTCCAACGCGCAACCAGAAGACAACAGGGACGCCGAGAACCGGCGAGAGCGGGAGCACCAGTCTCGGCACAGATACGGCGCCCGGCAGCCACGGGCCCGTTTCACCACCCGGCGGGCCGCTGGCAGGCATGAAGGGGTCCCCACGCTAGAAGGGTGAGGCCCATGTCCCGGGGTTGCTGTGCTCCAAAGTCGCTGTCGTTGGTTGTCGCTTTGAACATCAAGCCCTTGTTTAAAACGGAAGAGGTCTGCGTCAAAAAAAACCATTTGTATTTAAAAGGCATAATGACAAAATTAAAACACACACAAACACACCCCTCCTGAGGCCCTCGGAAGTCCATCTTGAAGTCTTTTCCGTTTATTTATTTATTTGTTTACTATTTTTAATTGTTGTAAACTGCCCAGAGGGCTTCGGCTGTGGGGCGGTAAATAAATGTAATAAAATAAATAAATAAATAAATAAATAAATACCGCTCCACATCCAAAAGGTTTCAGAGTGGTGAACAGCAGATAGGATTTAAGAATTAAAACACCGTGTTAAAAATGACTATTTTTTTTAAAAAAAGCAAGAGTTCTGATAAAACCAATTTCTGGTAAAAGTACAGCCAGTCATTCAGTTACTTCCTGAGGTAAAAAATGTTTGCTGGAGGCGCCGGAAGCAACACAACGTTGTCACATTGGCAGGGAGTGCTCAACAAAAAGTTAAGAATATATATACAATGAAACCATAATGTTTAATATACAAAAATATAAAATAAAAATTAACAATGATATTGCATTAAAAGTGCAATAACACATTGCACAGACCAATGTGTAGCTAAAACCACGTAGGAAGAGGCCAAACGCGTTTCGACAAAGGGTCTTCATCAGTGGCCAATATGGACTGCTGTGTACTCCCTGAAGATTTACTGGGGCTAACTTTACAGTTCCCACAATTGTGTGGTATAGGGTGTCACTCCCCTTTGAAAATATGTCGGGCTTCAGCCTTTCCAAACCGCCTAGGTTCTTCTAAAGATCATGACCTAGGCGGTTTGGAAAGGCTGAAGCCCGACATATTTTCAAAAGGGAGTGACACCCTTTACCACACAATTGTGGGAATTGTAAAGTTAGCCCCAGTAAATCTTCAGGGAGTACACAGCAGTCTGTACTGGCCACTGACGAAGACCCTTTGTCGAAACGCGTTTGGCCTCTTTCTACATGGTTTTAGCTACACATTAGTCTGTGCAATGTGTTATTGCACTTTTAATGCAATATCATTGTTAATTTTTATTTTATATTTTTGTATATTAAACATTATGATTTCATTGTGTATATATATATATATATATATATCCTTAACTTTTTGTTGAGCATTGTATTCTTGTTTGTTAAGGATTTCACCTTTCCTTGCTCTTGGTACATTGGCAGGGAGTTCCATAGGAAGAGGGCCACCACACTGAAGGCTCTTCTCCAGGTCCAATTGGGCCCTAGTTCCCTGCGGAACCAGACTTCAGTGACTGGGCAGGTAAGGGAAAAGACGCTCTCTCAGGTGTCCTGGTTCCAAGTTGTTTAGGGCTATTTAGCATTGTCGGTTAGGATGTACAGCATGTAGCATCCTTCCTCTTTCCTCCAGAGATTGATCTCATCCCTTTCTCTCCTTCTCCTTGGCAGAATCATCCAGCAACTGGTCAACGGGATAATCGCACCGACCACAATACCGAATCTTGGAGTCGGGCCCTGGTGAGTTGGGGCAGGTGTGCTGCTTTTCTGAAGGCCTGAACATTTCTCCCCTTCTTGTATTTAGTAGTTCTAATTTTCTTTAGTAGTTCTGCTTTAGGGTGGATTCCAGCATTGAGCAGGGGGTTGGACTCGATGGCCTTGCAGGCCCCTTCCAACTCTGCTATTCTGTGATTCTAATCACATAACACGCGATACAGAGTTAATGTTCTATATAAAATGTAGAAATTTGCTGTCTACTTCCACCATGACACCATTTCTATTACATTTTAAGGGACCCATAATTATTAGGTACTAGACTTATCTAACTCTCCTTTAAAGCAAAATTATAGTATGATTTGTATATATTTATTTATTTATTACATTTATATACTGCCCCATAGCCGAAGCTCTCTGGGCAGTTAACAAAGTTATGCATAAGTTGCATCTAAATCAACAGGAAAAGTTAGTTAAGACTTATCTTAGTCCCATTAATGAGCCTTTTCTACAACTAACTTTCACTGAATTTGAGACCCTAGTGTCCTGTGACAGCTTTTACACCTAAAGAAAATGTGCTTAAGTGTTATTCACCAGAGTTTAAATTCTTTGGGTGTTTTTGTACCCAGTTTTTACAAACTTTATTTTTCCATCATCGTGCTAACATGAATATTCAGAAGGCACACATTGCATGTACAACATACAACTGTTAGTTGCTTGAAAATAAACTCTGACTGCTATTTAAAATTTGAGATCAAGCAGCCAAGAGGGTTGCTAGTCCACAAGATGTATCAAACTTTTTAAAAGACAGTTTTAACGTAACGTTCTCAAGTATGAATCAATGTGTGAAACCGATGCTTTTAAAAAAATATATTCTTCACTGCTTTTGCCCAATAGTCAAAATGTATTACGGTCATGGACCGGCAAAATAAAAACTGCTAGAAATACAATCATTATAAAAGCAAAATGCAGTAATTATAAAAGGAAGCCAAATTAAGAACAGGGAGACAAAAGTCTCCAACCATCAGGTTAGAATAACTACAATTACAACTGTTATAAAGACAGTCTTGTTAAAGACTGAAGAACAGGAGTCATGTACCTGAAACACAAAATGTCATAAATGAAATAGTAATAGCAGAGGGTTACTATCCTTGTTTTATCAGAATTTTTCTGCAGGCGATAGCAGAGGCACAGAATACACACCCATCTCCCAGTATACTGTCATCTAACTGGAAAATCTGTCAGGGATACTTTAGGGTGGATTCCTGCATTTAGCAGGGGGTTGGACTCGATGGCCTTGTAGGCCCCTTCCAACTCTGCTATTCTGTGATTCTATGAAAACAACACTGACTGTTAGGATTGATTGTACTAATTCTGCAGAACTCAAGGCTTTTCCGTCCTGCGCTTTCTAATGGCTGGCCTGTCCCAGCGGAGTCCTAACCCCTCTTCTCCCTTTTGCCTTTTTATTCTTAAAGGGGAGTCTTGCATTCAAATCCCATGGACTACGCTTGGGGCGCCAACGGCTTGGATGCCATTATTACTCAGGTGAGGCTGGCTGTGTCTTTGCCTGGGGGAGGAGGAGAGCTCAGAGTTGCATTCTCTCCAGAGGGCAAAGCTTTCGCCTTGCATCAGGGGCATGCTTTAATTTTAGCTAGGTTAAAATTTAGTGTACCTGAGTAGAACCTCCGTTTCCCAAGGCAGTCTACCTCTGAGCCCATCTTACTTGGGGACAAGCTACTAGGGAGAGCAATAATCTTCCCGCCCTACCCGTGGGGTTCCTGTCTGGTTGGCCGCTGTGCGGAAACAGGTTCTTCAACAAGATGCCCCCCCCCCTTCATCTGACCCAGCAGGGCTGTTCTGGAGTAATTTAACCATTAAAGGCTTAATAAATCCTTTAATGGTTAAATTCACCTGGCTTGCAAATTGTTTTAACTGTTTTAATTGTTTTTACTGCTTTTAAATTCATCATCAACAACTTTATTACGGTCACCGACCAGACTTTACACATGCACGAGAGTAGGGCAAAATTACATACAGATTTGAAAAGTATGCAGCAGCATCAACTCTGGAGAGACCGTATTCTCATAGCATTCAAAAAGAATTTTGCAAAAGCCTCGGTTGTGTCTCTGTCCTCTGTGGCCCTGAAGCAACGAAGAAGTGCATTAATTTCTAAACTGGTGTCAAGTAATAATTTCTCTCTAACCTTTGTATAAAAACAGCAACAGAGTTAAACGTGGACAACCGATCCAGTTTCATTGCTTCCACATGGGCACAAGTGATCATGAAAAGTAATTTTCTGAAACCTCCCCTGCAGCAGAGTAGATGGCAGGACATGAAATCTTGCCAGAGTTAGTGCACGCCGATATTTGGGTATATTAAGCATTGAAAAATATTTTGCTTCTGCCATTCCGAATCTTGGGTTACTACCGAAAAACAGAGGGGATCAGGTTCTATCTGCTGCCTATCTTAGAACTTGTGTATCACAGTCTCTTACCCTTTGAGACAAAAGGGCCTTGGTCTGTTTTGCTTCTATCATTAATAGAGACTCAGGGCAGAAGCCGAGAGTTGGTCTTGTTCCAGAGTAGTTTCATCCACTCAGTGACGAATGGGTCATTCGTATCTTGTAGAGGTAGCCTGAAGAACCAGGGACTTTTAAATTATATATTGGTTTTAACTTGATGAATGGCTTAATTTGTTTTTAGCTGTATATGTTTATTGTTTTATATTGTATGATTTTATCTATACGCCACCCTGAGATCGTAGTGATAGAGGGCAGGATACAAATGTTTTAAATAAATAATGATAACGAAGAAAAGGTCTTAAGCCTTTGAGTGTCTATACATCCACCCACCCCACCCCGGTGACCACAGCAGCCTCTTCCCCAGTTCCTAGAATGTGGGATTAGATCAGTGCCTGGTGAGGATTTGAACTCTTGTCTTCCCCATGCCAGCGGTGACACAAGCAGGCTGTTTTGGGAGAAGATGTTTCAAATAATCAATCAGACTCCGATTCGGAAATAGAGGAGGCGGCGCCAGACACCAGCCAGCCTGGACCAGTGGGGGAGGAAGCTCTCACGGGCGATTCCCCAGCTGGGAGTCAGCCCTCTCCAGAGCTTATCTCCTCAAGGCCAAATCCTACACACTCAGTGGGAAGTGAGCTTTCTTCCGGAGGTGAGCGTCCCAACAAGCTAGCTGATGTTAGGGTCTGCCGGAAGCTCAAACACATGGGGCGGAAGGAAGGTGTGAGAAAGTCAGTTCGATTATGCCAGAACCTACCTCCGCACCAGGTGCTCTGAAGTTACAGGCGTTTGGAAGTGGCTTCTTATTCTTCTTGAATGCACAATTGTCTTGCTTAGTTTCCATAGTTTTGCCTAGGGAGATGTTTCCAAGAAGTTAGGTTCTCTTCAGGTAGAAGAGACATTTGTTGCTTAATAAAAGCTTTGTGGATTAGTTAGCAAGCCTCGTCATTTGCCTCCCATCGAAAGCAGGAGTGTTCTGAGAAACACGACATCAGGCTTCTGGATCGCCTTTGGGTTTTTTAAACTTGATTCCTGAGATCCACCGAGTTTTTTCCTAATGGTCCGTAGTGACAGCCATGCCTTTAGAATGAAAGAAGAGTAAAGGTTGCCTTTGAGCCTGGGAATTTGTTTTCCTTACCCAGAACCAAGGTCTAAGCATTTACACACACAAGTCCAGTCCTGGTTCTTGAGAGAGAGAGAGAGAGAGAGAGAGAGAGAGAGATTTTAAACTGCTATTGTTAAGCAGCTGAAAGTCAGAAACCCCAGGGCAATCGACTGCAAGTCGCCCAGAACTCCACCAGTAGATCCCAAACCATCTTTTGCCCATCCCTTACATCTAACGTGCTGTCCCCCCTTCCTTGTACAGTGTGATTGCAAAACTGTCCATCCCTCCTGTATCACTTTCCCCCCTCCCTTTTTCAGCTACTGAACCAGTTTGAAAACACCGGCCCTCCTCCTGCAGATAAAGAGAAGATCCAGGCCCTCCCAACTATTCACATAACAGAAGAACACGTAGGTACGTGGGTTGCTTTCTTTTTTTCTTCCAGGCGTCTTCGAGTTCCCTCCTCCTCCCATCCTCAATACCAGCAAAACTTTAAAGAGGTTCCGTTGTGTGACGTAGTCTGGATGTGTTACGCTTTTTGTTCTGCTTTTTGCCTCTTGATTTTGTGATTTGTGGGTGGGTTTTGGATACCTTGATTTGTCTCTGTCATTTGTATCATGTGATGGGCAAAGCTCTCCCAGGCTTGCCTCGGATTAATCTGAAATCATCGCAGATACTTCAGAAGATCTCAGATCATTGGGTGGTTGTTGTTTTTATCTGAGCTAGTCAGAAGGTCTGGTGGGGTGTGTGTGTGTGAGCCACATCTCAACTGCCCATCTTTAAAGCCACGGAGTGCTCCTGGACATAAGACGGGGGCAGATGTAAGAAGCTGAGAGGTGAGTCGCTTTCCCCATGGCTTCGTCACATTCAGGCCAGGGAAGCTGGCATTTCTAGAGAAGATTTCCCCAGGGGAGAGGGTTGTAAAGCTCCCCTCTTAAATAACCCCGTGACGCTCTTTTCCTTGTCTAGCTCAGGAGAACTTTGCTGGCACACCTCACCGGTTTTTTTGTAAGCCACCTTGATAGTGGTGGGGCAGCAGATCAATAGATATTTCATTTAAAATTAGCCTGTAGACTTTCTTTACAAATAAAAGGAAAATGCACATAAGAACAAAATTTATTTATTTATTTATTTATTTATTACATTTTTATACCGCCTAAATTAAAACCATAATAAAACAACCAACAGGTTAAAAGCACAATTACAAAATACAGTAATAAAAAGCACAACCAGGATAAAAACCACGCAGCAAAATTGATATAAGATTAAAATACAGAGTTAGAACAGTCAAATTTAAATTTAAGTTAAAATTAAGTGTTAAAATACTGGGAGAATAAAAAGGTCTTCAGCTGGTGACGAAAGGAGTACAGTGTAGGCGCCAGGCGG
This sequence comes from Elgaria multicarinata webbii, assembly GCF_023053635.1. NCBI lineage: Eukaryota > Metazoa > Chordata > Lepidosauria > Squamata > Anguidae > Elgaria > Elgaria multicarinata. The sequence goes on along the minus strand of NC_086193.1, from coordinate 7,546,178 downwards.
ACCTCTCTGGGGAGCTCGTTCCACAACCGGGGTGCCACAGCGGAGAAGGCCCTGCTCCTAGTAGCCACCTGCCTCACTTCCTTTGGCAGGGGCTCACGGAGAAGGGCCCCTGTAGATGATCTTAAGGTCCGGGCAGGTACATATGGGAGGATGTACTTCAAATAACCCGGCCCCAAACCGTTTAGGGCTTTGAATGTCAATACCAGCACTTTGAATCGGGCCCGGACCTGGACTGGCAACCAATGAATCTGGAAAAGGACTGGCGTAATGTGGTCTCGTCAACAATACTTGAATGTTGTTCATATTCAAAATGTAGAGAATGCTACCTATCTATGTTTTTAATACGCATGAGAAATTGCACAGCGAAGGATAAATAGTCCTTTCTCCTATGTGGTTCTAGTTATTATGTGACCCAGAGGGTTGCCCATTTTGCTCTTAAAGCAGCCAATATAAGGAAAAAAGAACTAGAAAATTAGCCTAATAAATACATTTTATTAAAGATCGTTACACACAAGGGGTTTTATTAACTGTTAGTCATAAAAAATATATAAGAATTGTACATTGTCTTATCATTTTAAATCGTAAATTTTAATTAATGCCTGTCTGTTTTTAATGATGATGTGATTTTTCATTTTTGAAATGGTCGGAGGACTTATTCAATCAAGCTTCATTCATCATTCACAGTATAGGGATAACAATTGCATACACTTGCTGATTTAACATTACGTGTCTGTAATTGTTGTCCCTATATTGTGAGGAACATAAAACTTTGTTCTCATGTGCGTTGTGATGTTCTGGATAATGCTGACATTATTTATTTATTTATTTATTTATTTATATAGCACCATCAATGTACATGGTGCTGTACAAAGTAAAACAGTAAATAGCGAGACCCTGCCGCATAGGCTTACATTCCAATAAAACCATAATAAAACAATAAGGAAGGGAAGAGAAAGCAAACAGGCACAGGGTAGGGTAAACAGGCACTGGGTATGGTAAAACTAACAGTATAAAGTCAGAACAAAATCAAGTTTTAAAAGCTTTAGGAAAAAGAAAATTTTTTAGCTGAGCTTTATGCCCTTCCAGACATCTTAGAAGGAGTACCACATCTGATGTCTATATCAGGATGCCAAAATTGGCTGTATCAGTTTTGCTTCAACCCTCTGTTAAGTATTCTGAAACATCAGATGTATCAATGTTCCAGTATTCCCAGAATCACAACGGCAGAGTCTTAAATCAGCAGGTATTCCTCCATATCAGCCTTCTCACAGTAAACCTCACTAATGTGAAAGCCATGTGGTACTTTGGACTGTTCAAATTCTGTCGAAACTAAGCACTTTGCAACAAGTTAGAAAACATTAGCTGATGAATGGAAAGTAAGAGGAGGGCAACCAGGATGATCAGAGGTCTGGAAACAAAGCCCTATGAAGAGAGACTGAAAGAACTGGGCCTGTTTAGCCTGGAGAAGAGAAGATTGAGGAGATACATGATAGCACTCTTCAAATACTTGAAAGATTGTCACCCAGAGGAGGGCCAGGATCTCTTCTCGATCCTCCCAGAGTGCAGGACCCGGAATAACGGGGTCAAGTTAAAGGAAGCCAGATTCCAGCTAGACATCAGGAAAAACTTCCTGATTGTTAGAGCAGTACGACAATGGAACCAGTGACCTAGGGAGGTTGTGGGCTCTCCCACACTAGAGGCCTTCAAGAGGCAGCTGGACAAGCATCTGTCAGGGATGCTTTAGGGTGGATTCCTGCATTGAGCAGGGGGTTGGACTCAATGGCCTTGTAGGCCCTTTCCAACTCTGCTATTCTATGATTCTAAAGATACTCGGTTAACTTGTGCCATTTGGTTTTGTCTGTCTGTATATCCTGAATTCTCCGTCTAATGAATGGTTTGGCTTGCGATTGTTCCACTGTAAGCACAAACGTTGATGAAAAGCGAATCATACGTAATAACTGAGGAATACTTTTTCCCCACCCGAGTTCAAAAGTAAATATACTTACAGGATGGGTGGGGACAGAGTGCTTTGGCTCTTGGAAACGTGAGCACAGCTGGAAACTTTAAAAGTCCCAAACGTTACTGCCTGGATGCAGTAAACTTCATTGCAGTTTCTTTGCCTTTTCTGTACCTCTTCCCAGCGCCCCCCCTCCCCCCCGGGGTATCCTCCTTTATATGGGAAAAGGGGCAGATAATTCAACCCTAATTCTTACGTTTTTTAACTGCAGGTTCTGGGCTGGAGTGTCCCGTGTGTAAGGAAGACTATGAACCTGGCGAGAGCGTGCGGCAGCTACCTTGCAACCACCTGTTCCACGACGGCTGCATAGTCCCCTGGCTAGAACAGGTTAGCTGCAAAAATAAAGAAAAGAATCCTAATAATGCAGGCGTAGGCTGACATCAGGTCCTCCCTTTGATCTTTTTCTCTAGACCAGGAATGGTCCATCAGCGGGCAGATTAGGGCCCTGGAGCCCTCTTATTCATGCCCTCCTTGATTTAATCGAGGGCAGTGGGTAGTCTATGTCTCTAGGGACGTGGTTGGGAGAGGTGCTTCTGCAGTACACCTGTATTATTATTATTATTTATTTATTTATATAGCACCATCAATGTACATGGTGCTGTACAGAGTAAAACAGTAAATAGCAAGACCCTGCCGCATAGGCTTACATTCTATTAAAATCATAGTAAAGCAATAAGGAGGGGAAGAGAATGCAAACAGGCACAGGGTAGGGTAAAACTAACAGTGTCAAGTCCAAACAACATCAAGTTTTAAAAGCTTTAGGAAAAAGAAAAGTTTTTAGCTGAGCTTTAAAAGCAGTGATTGAGTTTGTTGTTCTCAAGTGTTCTGGAAGAGCGTTCCAGGCGTAAGGGGCAGCAGAAGAAAATGGGCGAAGCCGAGCAAGGGAAGTAGAGACCCTTGGGCAGGTGAGAAGCATGGCATCAGAGGAGCGAAGAGGACGAGCGGGGCAATGGTGTGAGATGAGAGAGGAGAGATAGGAAGGAGCTAGACCGTGAAAAGCTTTGAAGGTCGACAGGAGAAGCTTATATTGGATTCTGAAGTGAATTGGAAGCCAATGAAGAGATTTCAGAAGTGGAGTAACATGGTCAGAGCGGCGAGCCAGGAAGATGATCTTAGTGGCAGAGTGGTGGACAGAAACCAATGGACTGATGTGAGAAGAAGGAAGGCCCTCCTTGATTTAATCGAGGGCAGTGGGTAGTCTATGTCTCTAGGGACATGGTTGGGAGAGGTGCTTCTGCAGTACACCTGTATGCCGGTTGCACTTGTAACTTCAGCGCAGACTCTGTAATGCAGGGGTGCAGCTGCATGTTCCTGACCGGTGGCCCTCCAGCCTCTGCTTAAATTCCTCCAGCGAAGGAGAGCCCAACCCCGAAGCTCTCTGGTCATCTACTGCGCTGGTGGGTTTTTACATTTATGTGTTGTCCTTCCCACTGCAACAACAACAGCAGCAATGACAAAAAAGCCCACCAATCTCAAAGCAACTTAAACACCAGTACAGAAATCCATAATTAATAGAATTAATTAATAGAATTGGGAACCACCCCCACCCCCATCAATATAAAACCATGACAACCTAAGAAGATCCCTGCTGGATCAGTCCCAAGGGTCCATCTAGTCCAGCATTCTGTTCAGCCCACATGCAGAACATGAGTGTAACAGCACCCTCCCACCCATGTTCCCCAACAACTGGTGGACATAGGCTTACTGCCCCTGATACTGGAGGTAGCACATAGCCATCAGGGCTACCTTCTCCTCCAGGAATTTATTCAACCCCCAGGATATCCAATATCTACTATGATCAGCATAATAATACAAGTAAAAAATAAATACCATAAAAACATAGGGAAAGGAAAGGAACCTCTTGTGCAAGCACTGTCATTACTGACTCTTGGAGGGACGCCAGCTTTCGCTGACGTTTTCTTGGCAGGCCTCATAGCGGGGTGGTTCGCTGTTGCCTTCCCCGGCCATTATTCCCTTTCCCCCAGCTAGCTGGGTACTCATTTTACCAACCTCGGGAGGATGGAAGGCTGAGTCGACCTGAGCCGGCTGCCTGAAACCAGCTTCCGCTGGGATCGAACTCAGGCCGTGGGGAGAGTTTCAGCTGCAGAAACTGCTGCTTTACCGCTCTGCACCACACAAGGCTCAACATATACAATTCCCCCAAATCAAAAAACAATACAATATGACAAATGTTCATCCACCATAAATGTTCCTCCCCCGCTCCACCAGCCCAGAATGAGCACCACCGAAGCAGCCCACAACATTTGGCCCGTAACTATTCTCTAAAAGCCTTGAAGAATAAGTATGTCTTCCCCTGGTGCCGAAAAGATGACGATGTCAGAGCCAGGTGTGCTTCCTTGGAAAGAGTGTCCCATACGCCGGGGACTACGGTGGAACAGGTGTCTTCCCAGCCCCCTGCCCTCTGACCTTCTCTCAGAAGAGGATACACAGAGCAGGGCCTCTCTCTGAAGCCGACTTCATATGGGGAGAGTTGGTCCCTGAAGTATCGGAGTCCTGATCCATGTTGAACAGCTCAAACCATTAGGACGTTTCTCCTCGTGTTTTGGTTGAAACTTACCGATCGCTCTCTGCGATTCCAGTATCCCGTTTTCCCTATCGGTGCCCTGATCGTCAACGGGAACGAGCCACGAAAACATCACTTGTGATCCCAATTCCTGCACTTTCTCACCCAGGGCCTTGTAGGCTTTGAAAGCCTCTTCAAGATGTCCTCTGGCTGTATAGATTAGGGGCTACCACTAATGAGCCCATCATGAGCAAACGCTGTGCCACAGCTATCCCCACTGCACCAGTCTTCAGGGTGCATTTGATTTAAATCACTACTCAGAAAAACTCAATTTAATCATGTGACTTCCCCTCCCCCCAAAAGTGCACTCTGTTCATTGAATTTTTTGAAACTTCGCACTTAAGAGGTAAAGGAGGTTGATTCTGTGTACACAGATTTGCAAAGGCACAACGGGATTGTGATCCCTGCAGACCCAAATTCACAGTTTTGAGAACTGTAAAACCAAGCAGCTGTGATAATATCTTCCAGATAGATAAATTGCCCAATAGTCTTACAGAAACCTCTGGAAGAGCATGACATGGTGAATGGATTCGTGGAATTCGTTCACCCCAAAATTTAAACATTGCATGAATATACAGCCTCATGCGACATAATTAAAAACGAATCCTTATTTCATGATGACGGACTATAATATACCTTAAATAGAAAACTATCTTTACATAGATTTTTCCTCAAAAAGCATTTTATTTTTTAAAAAATCCGATTTAAATTTTAAAAAATCCAATTTTTTAAATTTATTTATTTTTAAAAAAATCATTAATTTTTATCCACCCTGCTTTGGACAGAGGGAAAGGAGGCCAGGCCTAGTGGTGTGTGTGCACGTGTGTGCAGAACGCTGGTCTTTATTTCTGATACCTTTCTTGTGTCTGTTTGTATTTTCCCTCCACAGCACGACACTTGCCCCGTGTGCCGGAAAAGCTTAAGTGGACAGAACACAGCCACAAACCCGCCCGGACTGTCGGCGATGAATTTTGCGTCGTCGTCCTCTTCGTCGTCGTCTTCCTCGTCCTCCAGTTCACCAAGTAATGAAAACTCTGCAAACAACTCATGAATCTTTTAAAAGCAATGTCGCCCCTCTCATGCTTTTTTCTAATGTCATAGCCCTTCCTCGCTTCCCCCCACCAGCACCGGGGGAAATGGGGGGGGTGCAGGGTGTCCCCAGAGAAGAGCAAAGGGGGGAGAATGGAAACCTCTCATACTTTCCCCGTGAATCATAATGTCAGCAAGACCCTCTTCGCTTCCTCCCGGGTACTTGGTATTAAATATCCCGTTCCCTTAAGGATGGGGAGGTGAGCGAGGCCCATTCTTTTAAAAAGGCGTGCTGCTGTGTGGACTCTTAAAACCAGCCAAACAGCGCTGCAAAAAGCGGCAGGGATTGGAACATGCAAAGCACTGAACTGAGAGGTCAGAATTCCAAAGGGGCGTTCAAAACTTGTTTGTGTATTTTTATTTTATCTTCTTTTTTTATTTTCACCATTATTTTCCAGCCTCCCTCCCTCAGTTCTTTTAAGCTTTGATGTTTCTAAGCCTCGAACATGGAAATGTAAGATATATCCTCTTTCCCTCCCCCCCCCTTGCAGATTTTTTTTACATTGGGAGGGGTTAATGAAGCTTTTTAGTTAGCTGCCTCTGGAAAAGAAAAAGAGGGTGGGGGACACACGTGATCCTACAATGGGACACCATTTCCTAACCCTGTTGAGTACCCCCTTTTCTCCCCCTCCCTCTTCTGTTTAACACCGCCCTTTTTGGCAATTCGACACCGAAACCGGGGTTTTTATAATTTTAAATTATTACTGCTGTTAAATAAATGGACATTTCAGCTGAACCCTGTGCTGCATTTGGATTTGTGCGGCTGGCAGAAGCTGAGGAAAAGTTGGACGGAACACCTCGGAGTTTTTTCTTTGCAGGCGGACACCCGTACACCTAGGACATTCCTGTTTTCGTCTAAGTAAAAAGGTCTCGGTCTCCTTTCGGATGGTTTGTTCGGAGTGCAGATCAACCAAATTCTGTTCGCAGCCTTTCCTCGATCTGGGTTATTTTACTTCTCTGAAGTTAGAACCTAAAATTGGAATCTCCCTTTCGAGATCAGATTAAGGCCTTCGAAGCAATGTTCCAAGTTGGGAAGCTATTTCACCAGCGGGGGCTCAAATGGTGGTGAATTTGCTCTGGGTTTCAGTCGAAACTCTAAAGAGAGTTATCGCTTATTGTACAAATCTGGAGTTTTATTTTAGCCCTTCCATTTGATACAGACTGACGCAGCTGTCAGAGCGGGACGTATTCTGCTTGTCCTGTCTTGAGTGAAGCTACATTTGCTGGCACCCTTAGGCACAGCCCATGCCATGGTGCACCCCTATAGCACCACTCATGAGGGAGTGGTCTGCCCCATAACTACCCTTTGGTCCTCTAATTTCCTGAGGCTTCAAACTGTATTGATTAGGGCTGTGCAGGGACCCCCCGATTTGCCTCTGAGGCTGGTTCAGAGCCCCTGAAGCAGCCTCGATTCGCCTCGGGGTGCTTCGAGGGTTGCCTGTCTCGGTGCTGAAGCAAGATTTGGGCCCTCCAAGGCGACTCAGCCTTTTTTGGGTGCCAGCTGTGCAGCCGGCACCCAAAAAAGCCTCCCTTTCCCCACTCTCCCCGCTTGCCTGCCGCCGCCACATGTGAGAAGAACCAAGCCGTGCACAATCTGGAGTGATTAGTATCTCTATGGCCACTGTAGTTTGTGGCCATAGAGGTACTAAACTACAAACTACGGTGGCCTTAGATGTACTAATCACTCAGAGCCCCCGAGATATCTTAAAATCGCGTGCGGCCCGGTTCTTCTCACATGTGTCAGCGGAAGCTGGCAGGAGCGAGGAGGCAGCAGGTAAGGTCCGCCCGGTGCTGCTACGAGGCGCCCCGAAGGTTCGGAGCCGACTGGCTTTGGGGCGTCTCGGGCTGAGCCAGAACGGCTTCAGAACTGAGGCGAGGCAGGCCAAATCAGCTCGGCTCAGGTTCAGGGCCTTGGCCTGAGGTGGTGCACAGCCCTAGTATTGATTGCAAAGCTATTTGCTAGTTAGGATGCCACCTCGTGGCTGCGGATGTTACTGCAGGCTTTGACCACATGGACACATCGAAATCAAAGTGTTTGAAAAACAAAATAATGCTGGGTGTGTACCCAATGGCTCTCCTTCATAAGCATGCCAAGAGCCAGCGATCTAGGTTTCACGGTTTTGGTACTATGGCCTGGACAGACAGACACCTCCCTCCAGTATTGGAGGCGGTGGGGAAGAACAGCAGAAGGGTGCGAAATTGCACACAAGTCCCGCTCGTGGCTTTCCCAGGCGCATCTGGTTGGCCGTGGGGGGAACAGGATGCTGGACTAGATAGTTCTTTGGTCTGATGCAGCAGCACTCTTCTGATGTTCAAACTCAAAAACAACAAAACTCTCAGGGCAGCCTCTGCCTAAAAAATGCCTACTAGAATAAAACCATCTTAATAGCCTTTTTTAAAAGCTGGAGACCACGAATGTTTCTGTCATCCACACGCAGCAACCTTGTGCGGAAGGTTTTTTATTGCGTGTTGAAATTTTCTAAGCGGCCTAGAAATTTTATCAAAGGGGCAGTGAATACGTTTCTGCCTTAAGGCAGGTGAACATGATCTCACTGCAGATGTTGCAGCTGAGTGTGTGTGGGGGGAGTTTTCCATTGTGCAGGTAAGGTGATTTTTTACTCTGGAACTAATGGTTCTACCCCCACCCCACCCCCTTAGAGCCATATTGTACCGCTTCACTTGAGAAGCACACATTATCTCATAGAATCATAGAATAGCAGACTTGGAAGGGGCCTACAAGGCCATCAAGTCCAACCCCCTGCTAAATGCAGGAATCCACCCTAACGCATCCCTGACAGATCTCTATCTACCCAGTCACTCCAGCATTTCATGGTTTGCAACTGTTACAACATTCCTGGCTGGTCACATTCCTGGTTTTATTCCCTGTGTCATGGATTCACTCTGCATTCCTACACTCCTCCCGAGTTCTCGTTCAACAAGAAGAGAATTTCTAAAATGTATTCTAGACTTGGATAATGCACAGATTGCTTCAGCTCCTTTCAGTTTATTTGTATCTCTGAGTCACTGATAAAACACTGCCCCACATATGGATGCATCGATGCTACTCGTCTTGGGGGATGGTTTATTTATTTATACATTGCATTTCTATACCGCCCAATAGCCAAAGCTCTCTGGGCGGTTTACTCATGCATATATGCACCGCACCCAAAAAATCTCGATCCAACTGAAGGGTCCATCTTATCAAGACTGGTTATGTGTGCGTGTGCAATGTCTTACCAATGTGCACAAGTGCATAGCTGATGGATAAAGCACTGCACAAAAAGGATCTGGATAAGATCTTATAGGTCACTTTTTTTGCAGTGTGTTTTCAATGTATTCTTTGCACTGAGAGCACAATGCATACCGGATACTTAACTTTAATACTTAAAAGGTTGTCACACAGAGGAGGGCCAGGATCTCTTCTCGATCATCCCAGGGTGCAGGACACGGAATAAGGGGCTCAAGTGACAGGAAGCCAGATTCCGGCTGGACATCAGGAAAAACTTCCTGACTGTTAGAGCAGTACGACAATGGAACCAGTTACCTAGGAAGGTGGTGGGCTCTCCCACACTAGAGGCTTTCAAGAGGCAGCTGGACAGCCACCTGTCAGGGATGCTTTAGGGTGGATTCCTGCATTGAGCGGGGGGTTGGACTTGATGGCCTTATAGGCCCCTTCCAACTCTACTATTCTATGATTCTAGGATAGGCAAGAGGAAGGACTTCCTCATACAGTCCACGGTTAAACTGTGGAACTTGATGGCCACCAACTTGGATAGTTCTAAAAGGGGATCGGATAAATTCATGAAAGATAAGGTGGATCAATGTCTACTAGTCCTGCGGGCTCCAGTATCGGAGGCCTCCCAATACTATTTGCAGGGAACACAAGCAGGCAGGGAAGGGGAAGTTGAGTTGTTGTTGCATTCAGTTCCTGTTTGTAGACTTTCCAGAGGCATCTGGCGTAGCCATGCTGGGAAGAGAATGCTGGACTAGAAAGTTCTTTGGTCTGATCCCGCACAGCCCTTCTTGTGTCCTTAAAGAATGTGGCGAAGCATAGCGCTCATTCATTCCAAAAGTTGGAAGTAATGAAAGTACACGGGATTCCCAGTACACTTTGGAAAGAAATCATTTGGAGCTGCAAAACCCAGGGGAGGAGGGATTTTGGCCCCAGAGACTTTCGGAAGCCTCCTTAACAGCTCTGTGTTTGTGCAAGCCTTTCTTTGTGCCTGTGCGTTTCAAGAAATGCCTCTTCCTCCGTGTATTGCGTTTCCTCGAGGGCCGCCGATGGAGAGCAGGGAGCATTTGGCAAACGTGATGCCGTGCCTGCAAGAGGAAGCCCGCTGGATGTCAAGTGGAATGGCATGGCATGGCTAGATTTCGAGGGAGGAGAAAACGCATCAGGAATTTTTATTATTTATTTTATTGCAATTATATCCCGCCTTTTTTTCTCCAAGGCGGCGTACATAATCCTGCTCCATTTTATCCTCACCACAACAACCCTGTGAGGTGGGTTGGGCTGAGAGTCTGGGACTGGCCCAAAGTCACCCAGTGGGTTTCCATGGCCGAGTGGGGACTGGAACCCGGATCTCCCGACTCCCAGTCCGACACTCTAACCACTACGCCACACTGGCTCTCAGAAGGTTTGTCTCTGCACACCCAGTAGCTGGGGGTACATGATTCCTCTTCGAATATGTTTCTCAAGAATCTCTCACAGAGGCGGGGTGAGGACGGTGCCCACTGACTTCAAAGCATTGGGGACCGCTGTGCAGAAAGGTGGTCTTGGCAGCTGGTTCCTTAACCAGCATCTCTGCATGAACACCTTCTGGAATTGGGGTAAGGCTTAGAATCATAGAATCATAGAATAGCAGAGTTGGAAGGGGCCTACAAGGCCATTGAGTCCAACCCCCTTCTCAATGCAGGAATCCACCCTAAAGCATCCCTGCCTCTTCCACGGTGCAGCTAGATAATTTAAAACCCTCAACTTAGTTCTTGGCTGGGTGTGTATGTATGTATTTAGTTGTGAAACACATATCTCTACCACATTATCCCCCGTATACACACAAATCATTCATGCACAATAACTGCTTTTACATCCTCGATACGTTTGAGCTTATTTATTAGCCCTGGTTTTTCTTTTACAATGAATGTCCTGAGCACGTGCAGGTTTGCCCTTGAAACTCCCTGAAATCAAAGCATCGTCACGACGCCAGAAATGGAGTTTGCTTCTGCTGCATTGATGACAAACACGTTTTCTTAGGAGCAAGCACCACCTTGTTGGAGAAAATGAATATATATTTTTAAGTTATTTTAAAGACTGTAAGTTTGTTTGAATACCTCTTCCCTGGTGCTGATGCCAATTTGCCTTGGGGTTGGGAGCTAGGGTTATAGCAGGAGCTTAAGATTTTAAGTGGGGATGTTTCTGGAACTGTCATGGTCTTCATTTCTCTCCAAATTGTAGGGAAACAAGTGATCAGAAATATTAGGAGGGGGAGAAATATACAAGGGAATATTGTCGAAAGATAACAAGGGGATTCCTCTCCCTGCCTCCTCCCTGGTAGCCTCAAGGCCAGGGGTGGGCATAGACCAGCTGGAGCGTGTTCAGAGGAGGGCAACCAGGATGATCAGGGGTCTGGAAACAAAGCCCTGTGAGGAGAGACTGAAAGAACTGAGCATGTTTAGCCTGGAGAAGAGAAGATGGAGGGGAAGCATGAGAGCACTCTTCAAATACTTGAAAGGTTGTCACACAGAGGAGGGCCAGGATCTCTTCTCGATCCTCCCAGAGTGCAGGACACGGAATAACGGGCTGAAGTTAAAGGAAGCCAGATTCCGGCTGGACATCAGGAAAAACTTCCTGACTGTTAGAGCAGTACGACAATGGAACTAGTGACCTAGGGAGGTTGTGGGCTCTCCCACACTAGAGTCATTCAAGAGGCAGCCGGACAGCCATCTGTCAGGTATGCTTTATTGTGGATTCCTGCATTGAGCAGGAGGTTGGACTTGATGGACTTGATGGCCCTTCCAACTCTACTATTCTATGAAAGTGGAATGGGTGCCCAACCCTCCACAGGGTAGTTTGAGAACCTGTGTGGGCTGCATTAGGCCTTGCAGCCAGAGGTTCTTCTTCGTGGTCTCTATGCATCACACATATGGGCTTTGCGCCTGCGCAGAGACCAGACCGGAACCTTCTCTAGCTGAGTGGAACGTTTTTGGCGGGAACCCCTCCCCCACGCTACCGCGCATGTCCATGGGGTTCCCGCCCTTACCTCAGTTCTTCGTCGTCCGCCGTTGTGCCTAGACCGAAAAACTTTACCTCTAGCGTTTTCTCTGTTGATCTGTTTAAAATACTTTTCTAGCTTACCTTTTCTTCAGCTTTCTTCTTTTTCGTCCTTTTTCTCTCTTTATCTATATAAAAAAAAAAAAAAAAAAGATTTTTGTAGTTAGATTTCTCCTCAGCGACTTCGGTCGTGTGAGGCCTTTATGGCAATCAAAGCACCATTTAGAAAGTGCGTCAAGTGCGGAGCTAAGCTCCCTCCGTCTGACGGCCATTCTTTGTGCATTATCTGTTTGGGAGAGGGACATGTGGTAGAGACCTGCCACCATTGTATGTCTTTTACCAAACAAACCAGAAAACACCGAGCAGACCGACTCCGCTCCGTACTTTGGGAGAAGGCTCTCAAGGCCACAGAGGCCCCTTCGATGGAAAGAACGGCGGTTCATAAGTCTGTTGCCCGTAAAACGGCAGTTACAAAGACTGTTGCGGAGAAACCGTCAGACCATAGCACTGAAGTGCAGACCAGAGCAAATAGGGCTGAGATACCCCTCACGCCTGGTCGGTCTTTATCGAGTTCTATGGCTAAGACAATCCCTAAAACAGCCAGAACTCTGATATCTTCTTCTGAGCCGGAGAAGAAAAAGAAGAAGAAGAAAAAGAGGGATGTGGAGAAATCCACCGTACCGTCACCTCGACATCGGGAATCGGCCAAGAGCCATTCCACGTCTCCTGCCGTACCGACCACTTCGATACCGAGGTCACCTTCGGTACCAAGATCTATGTCAGTACCGACGGCCACGGTACCGACATGTCCTCCAAGTTTATCAGAGGGTGAAATTCGGGATTCAGTGTCGGTAACGTCCGCTCGGCAACCTATGAGGCCGCAAGAACTCGTACAGCCTTCCCCGAGACGGACCTCAAGAACAGATTGGGACAGAGCATCGCAGTACTCTGATTCCCAGCCTAGATATTATGACTGGGAAAGATACCGTCCTCAACAATATTTTCAAGGGGATCAAGGTTACTACCAGCAGGAAGGTTATTATGCACAACCTCCTCCAACAACAAGAGTCTGCCAGTTGCCTCTGCCTTCTCCATCCGCTCAGTTAATGTCGACGGTATCGACGCCTCGACACCGTGCACAGCAAGCAATACCATCTGCTGCATCCGCTACTGTGCTGCCGCAAGACGAACAACATGGTCTGCAAGTGGTGACGTTATCATCACCAGAGGATAGCTATCCTTCTGATTCTGAATCTCAACATTCAGTTGCCCCAGCTGCTCCTTCACCAGACGATGCAATCGAAGATGCCGATCCATCCTCGCCTTCGGACGATATGGTACGTTTTTCGGACCATATGCTTAGGATGTCTAAAGCATTGGGACTTGACATACAGGAAACAGATGAATCGGTAGTCGACCCAATCTATGATGTGTTTCAGTCGACAACGAACCAACGTTTGGCCATTCCTGTTCCTCAAGCCTTGAAACAAACGGCTCAACTGTCATGGAAAACCCCTGCAGTGACACAGGCAACATCAAAGAGATTGGAGACACTCTATAAAGTTAAGGAAGAGGATGCACAATTTTTGCTTCAGCATCCTAAGCCGAATTCAATTGTAGTGGAATCGGCACAGGGACAGTCACAAAAGACTCATTCTGCACCTGTCGACAGAGAGGGGAGGAAATTGGACCAAACTGGCAGGAGAGTTTACTCGTCCTCATCTTTGGGCATCAGAGCATCGACGTACGAGGCAACTATGGCGAGATATCAGATTTTCCTTTGGGAAAAGATGGGTTCTCTATGCGAACATCTTCCGGAGGATAAGAAGGAGCTCGCAAGAGTATTTCAGAATGAAGCGACAGCCATAGCAAGGCAGCAATTGTCTACCGCTCGACACCAGGTGGATTGCCACTCAAAGTCGATGATGGGGGCCATTTCTTTGAGGAGGCACGCTTGGCTCAGATCAGCCAATCTTACTCAAGAGACGAAATGGAGGATAGAGAGCATGCCATTCGATGGCGAAGGTCTATTTAATACAAAGACCGACGAGACGCTGGACTCTATCTACAAGGCGAGAACAACAGCCAAAAAGATGGGGTTTACTGCTCCTCCTCCACAGACTCAATACCGACAGAAAAGATGGATAAGACCTCCTCCACAACAACAACGGCCCCAATACCAGCAACCAAGGCAGCAGCAGCAACAACTTCAAAGGAAACGGCCTTATCAGAGCCGTTTCCAACAGGAAAAACGTCAGCCCGACTTCTCTAAGAAGCAGCGGGTTTGACTCCTCGGCTCCAGATCCACCCCCTTTTGCGAACCGCCTAGCACCCCATTACCATCAATGGGAGTCAATAACATCAGACTCCTGGGTGCTCACTATCATCAACTCGGGCTATGCCATCGAGCTCGATGCCCTTCCTCCTTTTTCCGGCGTGAAAGTAACGACTCCATCCTCTCCTCTGCTACTCGAGGTACAGACCTTGCTATCGAAAGGAGCCATCTCTCCCGTACCTACAGAGGAAATCAACCAAGGTTTTTTCTCCCGTTACTTCACGGTCCCGAAGAAAGATGGAGGTCTTCGACCGATCATGGACTTAAGACAACTGAACAAGTTCATCACCCCGAAGAAGTTCCGTATGACAACGGTTACTTCAATTTTGCAGCTTCTACAAAAAGGAGTTTGGTTCGCAGTGGTGGATCTGAAGGATGCGTACTTCCATATCTCCATCAGGAAGTCGCATCAAGCTTACCTGCGGTTTTCGATCGGTGCATCCCAGTACCAGTTCACCGTTCTTCCGTTCGGGTTGGCCACGGCACCGAGAGTCTTCACGAAGGTCATGGCGGTGGTATGCGCCCACCTAAGGCAGAAAGGCATTTATGTTTATCCGTACCTGGACGATTGGCTTCTCGTAGCGGACAGCAGCGAGGCGCTCCAGTCGGATATACTAACCACCCTCAACCTGTTGGACTCGTTGGGGCTGTGGGTCAACCACGAAAAGTCCATTTTGACTCCACAGCAGAGATTGGACTTCATAGGGGTAACCCTATCCTCTCGAGACGGGAGAGCATACTTACCTTCAACCAGGGCAAACACCTTGCAGCAGTTAGCCATCGACATCGAGAGCCGGCGGAAAGTATCGGCTTGGACAGTCCAGAGACTATTAGGCCTGATGGCAGCCACTACGGCAGTCATCAGGTTTGCAAGACTCAGAATGAGGGTATTGCAGGCCTGGTTTTTAAGAACTTTCGATCTCAGGCTCAATGCTCGACGAACTTACCTTTCGTTACCGAAGCAAGTCAGGGCATCACTGAAATGGTGGTTCTCGATGTCGACTCTTCTCGAAGGCGTTCCATTCCAACAACAGGCGCCTTCGGTAACGATCACGACGGATGCATCCTTAGAAGGATGGGGAGCCCATTGCAGCTCCTTAACCTCTCAGGGTCGTTGGTCTCGATCACAGAGGGAGCATCACGTCAACCATCTCGAACTCCTGGCAGTAGAAAATGCAGTAAAAGCATTTGCACAGATGATCGAGGGCAAGAATGTCTTGATCGCGACAGACAATACTACTGTAGTGGCATACATCAACAGGCAGGGTGGAACAAGATCACACCCCCTGAACCGTTCTGCACTCAGGATATGGAACTGGTGCATAAAGAGAAGGACTTACCTGACTGCGATCCATGTAGCCGGCAAGGAAAACGTCATTGCGGACTCTCTCAGCAGATCCTTCCATGTCGACCACGAGTGGGAGCTCGACGTCGAAGTGCGGGAAAGCCTTTTTCGGTACTGGGGCCGCCCTGTTGTCGATGTCTTCGCTACCGAGGACAACGCAGTCTGCGCCAAGTTTTGCAGCAGGGCAGGAAAAGGAAAGCGCTCTCTAGGAGACGCTTTCACCAGGACTTGGAGAGGAAATCTCCTGTACATGTTTCCTCCCTTTCCACTTTTGACAAGAGTGATAGCCAAGATCCAGATGGACAACTCCGATTGCATCCTGATCACGCCGTGGTGGCCTCGACAGACGTGGTTCTCCCACGCTCTTCGGTTATCGAGAGGGGATTACATCAGGCTCCCGTCGACACCGAAGCTACTGTCTCGACACCAGGGCAGGGTTCGACACGCAGATCTGTCGACCCTCAAGATGACTGCATGGAGGATAACAACCACTCCTCCTCTGCAACTAGAACTTTGACTGTGGATCACATTATATTGGCAGCACTAAAGCCTTCCACTAGGAAAACTTATGCAGCAAAGTGGCAAAGATTTCGGAACTTTGCTTCAGTACAAGATCAAACACCAGAATCTTGCCACTTACCCTTCATCCTTAATTATTTATTGACACTTTTCCAGCAGGGACTTAAGCTCGCATCCATCAGGGTTCACCTTGCTGCGATTACATCTTTTCACCGGGGTGTGGATGGTTTTACACCTTTTACCCATCCAACAACCAAGAAATTTCTGAAAGGTCTGAAGAACACGATACCGACTGTGAAGACTATCGTGCCGCCTTGGAGCCTGTCAGTTGTGCTGCAAGCATTGACACGCAAGCCCTTCGAGCCCATGGCTTCGACAGACCTTAGGCTGCTTACTTTAAAGACTGTCTTTTTAGTAGCCATCACATCGGCAAGACGTGCAAGTGAGCTTAAAGCTCTTAGGATAGATGTCCCGTATACTATTTTTCATAAGGACAAGGTTGTGCTACGCACGGACCCAGCCTTCCTACCTAAGGTAGTGTCAACTTTTCATCTGTCCCAGCACATTACTTTGCCTGCTTTCTTTCCTAATCCATCTACACCTCTTGAGTCTTCCTTGCATACTCTCGATGTAAGAAGGGCTCTTGCTTTTTATAAAGACAGGACAGAGACATTTAGAAGAACAAAGCAACTGTTTATTTGTTATGGTGAGCCTTCTAAGGGACTCCCTGTCTCCTGCCAACGACTGTCACGCTGGATAGTGGAGACAATAGAATTGGCCTACTCTATTGCTAAATTAGAGTTAGTGAAACCTGTAACAGCTCATTCCACCAGAGCTGTTTCAACGTCGGTGGCTTTCACCAGAGGTGTTCCACTGACTGAAGTCTGTAGAGCCGCAACGTGGTCCACTCCATCCACGTTTGTCAAGCACTACAGTTTGGACACCCGTGCGAGGCAGGACTGCTCATTTGGGAGGACAGTGCTTTCAGAGATCTTCAGATGATGCACCAACCCACCTCCAAAGGTATGTCAGCTTGCTATTCGCCCATATGTGTGATGCATAGAGACCACGAAGAAGAAATGCAGGTTGCTTACCTGTAACTGTAGTTCTTCGAGTGGTCATCTATGCATTCACACAACCCACCCACCATCCCCACTTGGTGGTGTGAGACTTACAAATGACACTGTTTTATTGTGGAATGTACTTTATTTTATTTACTCTCATGTTTATGGGGGCACAACGTCGGACTCCTGTAAACTGAGGTAAGGGCGGGAACCCCATGGACATGCGCGGTAGCGTGGGGGAGGGGTTCCCGCCAAAAACGTTCCACTCAGCTAGAGAAGGTTCCGGTCTGGTCTCTGCGCAGGCGCAAAGCCCATATGTGTGAATGCATAGATGACCACTCGAAGAACTACAGTTACAGGTAAGCAACCTGCATTTCCCCAGCCCTGGTCCTGCATCATGCCAAGAGGTAGAACAGAGGGCGGAGCTATGCAGGTGAATGAAGCAGGACCACTGGGTTGTGGTGGTGTCCATTGAGTTCTAAGGAGGGGTGCTGGCTCCATTCACAATGGTCTCTGGAGTTCCATGGAAGGAAACAGGTTGAAATCTGAGAGGAGGCTAATAAAAGAGGATCTCCAGTACAACTGAATGGGGTGGACAATTGTTCTTTCTCCTCCTGGTGGTGGTGATGATTTTCCTAGCTCATGCTTCCTAAAAGTAACTCAGGGCGGTGTACATGATCTAAGAGGCAAGGGGTTGCTAAGAGGCAAGGGGGCAGCAAGGGGTTGCTAAGAGGCAAGGGGGCAGCAAGGGGGTGCTAAGAGGCAAGGGGGCAGCAAGGGGGTGCTAAGAGGCAAGGGGGCAGCAAGGGGGTGCTAAGAGGCAAGGGGGCAGCAAGGGGGTGCTAAGAGGCAAGGGGGCAGCAGGGGGGTCCTAAGAGGCAAGGGGGCAGCAGGGGGGCAGTAAGAGGCAAGGGGGCAGCAGGGGGCGCTAAGAGGCAAGGGGGCAGCAGGGGGCGCTAAGAGGCAAGGGGGCAGCAGGGGGCGCTAAGAGGCAAGGGGGCAGCAAGGGGGCGCTAAGAGGCAAGGGGGCAGCAAGGGGGCGCTAAGAGGCAAGGGGGCAGCAGGGGGCGCATTCGAGGTGGTCTTTTCCAAGAAGCGCCTCTCCAGAAGGTCTTAAAACCCAGGGACATTTTTATGGGAGAAGGTAGTTTGGTCCCAAGCCATATAGGGGAAGAATCCACACATGTATTAATACCATTTAAGAAGAGTCCTTTTAATGGTGAATTGAAATGTTTCAAAAGCATCAAAACGCTGATGTAGAGACATACCCTGCTTGGTGTGCCCCGCCACGCCGGCTGCAAAACAGAGGCGTTCGCTGTCTTTTCCCTCGCTCCCTCGGCAAGCCTGTGGCAGGTGCCTCCCATTTAAAGGGGCTGCACACAGGGGGCACTGGGCATGAGTTTGTGGAACCAAGGGGGCAGTTACCTGAAAAAGTTTGGGAACCACTGGCCTATAGCTTACTGGATGCCCAGGTGTCTCCAGGGTGTTTCTCTCCCTTAAAGGATGAAATAGCTTAGTAGCTGCACCGCTTTCTGGCTGAGGTCCTGAAGAGCGTCTGCCCATTGGAGGCGACCAGGCTTTGCCAACCTGGAGTGTTTTGGACTACAAATCCGTTCATCCCTGCTAGATGGACAAATAGCTTAGTATAAGTGCAGCTTCCTGTCTTCCTAATGGGCATTTTACAATGGGTGACCTGGAAGGGGCATAAATTGCACGTACACAGACACACACACTCCAGGCATAATGTCAGTCATTTCATTATAATAATGCTAATAATACATAGTTTCCTTGTTGCTCAGACTCAATTCAGCCAGGCCCTAACTAGGATTTTCAAATGTTTGTGTGAGTCACTAGAATTGTTTTTCTTCCAGATCCGGCCCCCTCGCTAGGGTTTCTAGACATTAAGGCTGCAATCCTATATACATATTTACCTGGGAGCACAGATGCATATGGGATTGTTTAGCTTGGAAAAAAGGAGACTAAGGGGAGACATGATAGAAGTGTACAAAATTATGCATGGTGTGGAGAATCATAGAATAGCAGAGTTGGAAGGGGCCTACAAGGCCATCGAGTCCAACCCCCTGCTCCATGCAGGAATCCACCTTAAAGCATCCCTGACAGATGGTTGTCCAGCTGCCTCTTGAAGGCCTCTAGTGTGGGAGAGCCCACAACCTCCCTAGGTCACTGATTCCATTGTTGTACTGCTCTAACAGTCAGGAAGTTTTTCCTGATGTCCAGCTGGAATCTGGCTTCCTTTAACTTGAGCCCGTTATTCCGTGTCCTGCACTCTGGGAGGATCGAGAAGAGATCCTGGCCCTCCTCTGTGTGACAACCTTTTAAGTATTTGAAGAGTGCTGTCCTGTCTCCTCTCAATCTTCTCTTCTCCAGGCTAAACATGCCCAGTTCTTTCAGTCTCTCTTCATAGGGCTTTGTTTCCAGACCCCTGATCATCCTGGTTGCCCTCCTCTGGACACGCTCCAGCTTGTCTGCGTCCTTCTTGAATTGTGGAGCTCAGAACTGGACGCAATACTCTAGATGAGGCGTAACCAGGGCTGAATAGAGAGGAACCTGTACCTCACATGATTTGGAAGCTATACTTCTATTAATGCAGCCCAAAATAGCATTTGCCTTTCTTGCACCCATTTCACACTGTTCACTCCTATTCAGCTTGCGATCTACAACAATGTAAAGATCCTTCTCGTTTGTAGTATTGCTGAGCCAAGTATCCCCCATCTTGTAACTGTGCATTTGGTTTCTATTTTTTAGATGTAGAACTTGGCATTTATCCCTATTAAATTTCATTCTGTTGTTTTCAGCCCAGCACTCCAGCCTATCAAGATCACTTTGAAGTTTGTTTCTGTCTTCCAAGGTATTAGCTATCCCACCCAATTTGGTGTCATCTGCAAATTTGATCAGCGTTCCCTGCGGGAGACATTTTTCTCCCTCTCTCAAAATACTAGAAGCCAAAGGGGTCATCCCATGAAGCTGATGGGTGGGAGATTCAGGACAAATAAAAGGAAGGACTTCTTCACACAGCGCATAGTTAAATTATGGAACTCACTACCAAAAGATGTAGTGATGGCCACCCATTTGGATGGCTTTAAAAGGGGGTTGAATAAATTCCTGGAGGCAAATGCCATCAAGGGCTACTAGCCCTGATGGTTGTGTGCTACCTCCAGTATTCGAGGCAGTAAGCCTGTGTGCACCAGTTGCTGGGGAACATGGGCGGGAGGGTGCTGTTTGATCATCCCCGGCCGATGGCTGGTTGGCCACTGTGTGAACAGAGTGCTGGACTAGATGGACCCTTGGCCTGATCCAGCATCAGGGCACTTCTGATGTTCTTATGTGCTATGCTTGTCTCTAAATGCATAAGCATAAACACTTGCCATGTGCATCCTGCAATTACACATGCTGCAGATGCTGACGTACACTTTGCATTGTGACAGCATGTTATTAAGCATATTGAGTGTGTGTGGGCGGTACTGATCTTTGATAGGAACACAGAAGTGTAACAAACACACTTATATTTTCATCTATGAAATCTATATTTGATTACAGTTATATCCTACCTTTCAATTCCAGAATGGAAGACTCCAGGCCTTATATAATAAAACTGTGCAATAAAAAGATACATCATCTCATCCGTTTAAAAACAGCACACCAGACTAAATGTTCATGTTAGCTGCTGCTGCTGGCAGCCTTGGGTTGCTGTATATAGTTACATTTCAATAAGGTGTGATAGTATGCCTGAACTCTAACACTGGCCTACCTTATAGGGCTGGCATAATGAGGAAAACAATCTGAAAGTGCTCTAGGAGTGTTAGGAAGCAGAATTATTATGCAGGTTTCCCAAAATGGGCCATACACACATTAACTTTGCCCCAATTGCCGCACCTGCAATAAGCAATGAAGGGAAATGAGTCATTGGGTCAGTCCTTCACTCATCTTTCATGACTGGCTATCCAGTACAAATTATTCTTAATTGGATGTGTTTGTGACCCACATAGAAAGACAGGCCCCCATGACATTTGTCTTCAGTGCTCCTTGGGGGGTTGTTTCCGTGCCGTCGTCTCCAACGTGGCGCCTGTGGACACCAATGTACCAGCAAACAACCCTTGCTTCCTTCCAGGCCCCGGATTTTTATTTTATTTAAAACATGTTTGGCATGCTGCAACGGTATGTGTTGCCTTACAGTTAGGGTGACCCTATGAAAAGGAGCACAGGGCTCCTGTATCCTCAACAGTTGCATAGAAAAGGGAACAGTTAAAACTGCAGGAGCTATACTAGTGACCAGATACAAAACAGGGCAAGGCTCCTGCAGCTTTAACCGCTCTGATGAAGAGGGAATTGCACCAGGGGCTGCATGCATACAAAGGACACCTGCTAAAATTCGCTTTTCTATACCACTGTTAAAGGTACAGGAGCCCGGTCCTCCTTTTCATAGGGTCACCCTAACCATGGCTCTACAGCCCCTGCGTTGCCTGCAGAAGATGGCAGGTTCAGTCCCCGGCATCTGCAATTGAAAAGTTCTCAGGTGGTAAGGGGTGGGGCAGGCCCCTTCTCTGACCGTTGCTAGAGAACAGCCGTCAGCTAGAGGAGACGGCGTTGAGCTGGATCAGGCATGGGCAACTTTTGGGGGACTGTTAGCACATTTGGCCGTTTGAGGAAATGTCGTGGGCAGCACCACAAAATGGCTGCCATGGGAGGTGTGGCTAGTCATAAAGGACAAGAAGCAGAGGTGGGGGCTGAACCCCAAAACACACAGCACCCCATGTATTCATGCATGCCAACGGTTGTCGTTTCTACCTGACCTAGAGAGACTGAAAGAACTGGGCAAGTTTAGCCTGGAGAAGAGAAGATGGAGGGGAGACATTATAGCACTCTTCAAAGACTTGAAAGGTTGTCACACAGAGGAGGGCCAGGATCTCTTCTCAATCCTCCCAGAGTGCAGGACAAGGAATAACAGACTGAAGTTACAGGAAGACAGATTCCAGCTGGACATCAGGAAAAACGTCCTGACTGTTAGAGCAGTATGACAATGGAACCAGTGACCTAGGGAGGTGGTGGGCTCTCCCACATTAGAGGCCTTCAACGGGCATCTGGACAACCATCTGTCAGGGATGCTTTAGGGTGGATTCCTGCATTGAGCAGGGGGTTGGACTCGATGGCCTTGTAGGCCCCTTCCATCTCTGCTATTCTATGATTCTATGATTCTACCTCACCCCTCCAAGATTACCAGACAGAAGTGAACGGAGTCTCTTTCTCTCCTTCCCCTTCTTCTTGGTGGCTGCAGAGGAAAGCGTCAGCCTGCCCTTTTCATTTCGTAAGAACGCCTCTGAGCCCCACGTTTGACCCAGAGGCGTTTATGGAAATAAAGACGGCGCTCGCTTGGCCCTGAAGTGATCCCAGCTACCAGTAAAAAAAACTATGGATGGGTTGGGCACCTCAGCGGATGCCAAGAAAGGGTTCTCTGGGTGCGCTGCTGCCCACGGTGTTGCACTGCCCACCCACTGCCTGGCACAAAATAACGGTCAAGTCAAGAAGTCTTCTTACTCTACAAATAAACAACTTCTCACAAACTCCCAACACACTTTATTCCTTTGAACTCCAGCACATTTTTCCTTCATTTTTTTTTTTACAAAAATAATAAATACCCCCCTAAATTTTATAAATATATAATATAATGATGGGTGTATCATAAAGTAGTCCAGGGTGGGGGGACGCAATCCCTCCGTCAGGAGATCAGCATGGGGAGGAAATGGGTGGAAAGGTGATGCTGCCGGGTGTTGGCGCCCCGCCGTGGAACGCCCTTGCCATTGAGGGAGAGGAACATGGGGCGGCCTTCGTGGTGCCAGCGGAACGAGGCGTAGGTGTTGTAGCCGTTCTCCTCGATGCGCTCCTTGAATTTGCAGTTCGGGCTGTACAGCTTCTACGGGCGGTGGGGGAGAAAGAGGCAGAAGCATGTTTACGGAGAGGGTTTGCCAACGAGAGCAAACGGCGCAGAGTTAAACTATGGAACTCACTGCCACAAGATGTCGTGATGGCCACCAATCTGGATGGCTTCAAAAGGGGGTTGGATCAATTCCTGGAGGAGAAGGCGATCCAGGGCTACTAGCCCTGATGGTTGTGTGCTATCTCCAGTATTCGAGGCAATAAGCCTGTGTGCACCAGTTGCTGGGGAACATGGGCGGGAGGGTGCTGTTGCACCATGTCCTGCTCGTTCATCCCTGGCCGACAGCTGGTTGGCCACTGTGTGAACAGAGTGCTGGACTAGATGGACCCTTGGTCTGATCCAGCAGGGCACTTATGTTCTTATGAGAGTTAGGGGGCAACAGGTCAGGCGCTGACCTGGTGAAAATGGACAGAAGACATCACTGCCCTCGGCCCCAGCATGGACCAGGATTAGAAGGAGACCAGGCGCCTGGAGGAAACCCCTGAGTCTATGCCCCGGAGCAATACCAATACTCCCAGCTGGAAATCTGCAGGTTGGAGACTCCAACTAGATTCTCTCTCACATAGTTAAACTATGGAAGTCACTGCCACAAGATGTAGTGATGGCCACCAAACTGGATGGCTTCGAAAGGGGGTTGGATCAATTCCTGGAGGAGAAGGCTTTAGGGATGCTTTAGGGTGGATTCCTGCATTGAGCAGGGGGTTGGACTCGATGGCCTTGTAGGCCCCTTCCAACTCTGCTATTCTATGATTCTATGATTCTATGAAGGCGATCAGTGGCTACTAGCCTGGATGGTTGTGTGCTATCTCCAGTATTCGAGGCAATAAGCCTGTGTGCACCAGTTGCTGGGGAACATGGGCGCGGGAGGGTGCTGTTGCACCATGTCCTGCTCGTTCATCCCTGGCCGATGGCTGGTTGGCCACTGTGTGAACAGAACGCTGGACTAGATGGACCCTTGGTCTGATCCAGCATCAGGGCACTTCTGATGTTCTTAAGGAGGAGGAGGAGAAGGAGGTGGCGAAGAAGAGGAGGAGGAGGAGGAGAAGGAGAAGGCTTGCACTATGTCCTGCTCGTTCATCCCTGGCTGATGGCTGGTTGGCCACTGTGTGAACAGAGTGCTGGACTAGATGGACCCTTGGTCTGATCCAGCAGGGCACTTACCCAAACCTCAGCTCAGTCCTCATGGTACAGTGCTGCCTGCTTGGCATCCCAGGTCAGATCTCAACGTGAGAGATGGAATCAGAATCGGGGCCCCACAAGTACGATGGAGCAGCCAGGCTTGCTTAAAAACCCTCAACTGGTGCCTGGAAGCTGCTGATGAAACCACTTCCAGAGACCCTCTCCTGGTCTGGCTTCCTTCTGGATAGCTTCCTTCCTGCCCAGCAGACCCTAGGAATGCTGAACAGCTCTCCCGCCTGTTGAACCACAGGGCTGTGAACTAGGGTGACCCTATGAAAAGGAGGACAGGGCTCCTGTATCTTTAACAGTTGCATAGAAAAGGGGATTTCAGCAGATGTCCTTTGTATGCATGTCACACCTGGTGAAATTCCCTCTTCATCACAACAGTTACAGCTGCAGGAGCCCTGCCCTCTTTTGTATCTGGTCACTCTAGTATAGCTCCTGCAGCTTTAACTGTTGTGATTTCACCAGGAGCTGCATGCATACAAATGACACGTGCTGAAATCCCCTTTTCAATACAACTGTTAAAGATCCAGAAGCCCTGTCCTCCTTTTCATAGGGTCACCCTATGTGAACCAAATCCAGCCCTCTTGTGGTGACAATCCAGCCCACTGGGGATCCCAAGCTGGCCACACACCCCTCTCCCCAAACTGCCTATCAAACCAGACGGTTTGAGTATATAAGACCGACTCTGGCCCACTTGCATTGGCTGCCTGTATGTTTCTGAGCCCAATTCAAAGTGCTGGATTTAACACGGCTTGGGACCACCATACCTGACGGAACGCCTCTCCCGACATGAACCTACCCGAACACTGTGCTCAGCATCTAAGGTCGTCCTCCGAGTGCCTACACCGAGGGAAGCTCGGAGGATGGCAACCAGAGAGAGGGCTTTTTCAGTGGTGGCCCCCCAATTGTGGAACAATCTCCCTGACAAGGCCCGCCTGGCACCGACATTGTTATCTTTTCGGCGCCAAGTCAAGACTTTTCTCCCAGGCATTTAGCAATATGCAATTAGCCTGGGTTTGGTTTTGTATGGTTTTGTGGTTTAAAATCATATGTTTTGTGATTTAAATTTTTTGTATATTGTTTTTAAGTGTTTTTATCCTATGTAAATCGCTCAGAGAGCTTCGGCTATTACATTTATACAAATGTAATAAATCATCATCATCATTCAGCAATTTATCAGCTTCTGTACAGTTCCCTGCCCCCTTATAAAAGGGTGAAACGCCTCTCCTAAGGCACTAAGAGCTTGAAGCTAAAATATGTTGGTATGTTGACCTGGCCTTTTTGCCTTGGGCCTTGCCCAGCCCTGGAATGTGGCTCCAGGGAGAATCTCTGAAAATGAATTCAGTCCTTGGCCTGAAAGAGGTTCAACACCTCTGCGCAAGGGGCTACATGGAGAAGAAGAAATATTTGGGATAAAAACAGGGTGAAAATGGAGATGTATGTTCAGACTCTGGAACTAGTGTAGGTAGAAGGGATGCTTTCTCTCCCCTGGATTTCTCCCCAGATTTGGGTTTTCAAATTAGCAGGTGGAACTGCTGCCTTCAGGAATTCTTCCGGGTTTCTTTCTGCATTTTGCATGGAGCACGGAGGCACTTGTGTGGCTTGGCTTCAATTCCTTCTGTTCGTTTGTCTTCTACCCCTATATTCCTCAGTGCCATTTTTAACGCTGCACATGTGCACGTTGCTTTTCTTGCAGAGCTGTTTTCAATCTCGCTGTGATTGCACATACAATTGCAAGGAGGTTCTTTTTTGTGGGGTGTGTGACTGATGTTCAGAAGCGTGCGTGCATCAGTAAAGCAGAATATAAAGAACTTTCATGATGCAGTAGTACATACAGTCACAGCAAGACTGTGTTGCACATTGCAAACCCAGAGGCAGAAGGAAGACGCAAAGGAACTGTGCGAATGTAAACCTGCACGTGCTCTAGTTCGGGAATTAATTTTGAATGCTGCCCAAGTTAAATCAGAATTAAGGAGGAGTGGGACGCCGAGCAGAGTGAAAACGAGAGCCAATCAAGGAATGGAATAGGGGAAATGTCCTCATCTTTACAGTGGAAGCAAACTCTAAGGAGGAAGCAGGAAGTGAAGGACAACATAGAAAAGAAGGCGGAAGAAAACCTTATACAGAGCCTTGGGACAGGATGGATGTTGTGGTGACTGGGGAACAGAAAGGTGGAGGAAAGGGCAGAAGATCTTGGAAATTGTCTAGTTGGACTAGATGCAGGAATCCTGCAAATTCAGTATCCCTGTTAGATGGAAGTTTCTCATCTATTCGGCCCTGGTTAGGCCTCATCTAGAGTATTGCATTCAGTTCAGTTCTCCACACTTCAAGAAGGACGCAGACAAGCTGGAGCGTGTTCAGAGGAGGGCAACCAGGATGATCAGGGGTCTGGAAACAAAGCCCTATGAAGAGAGACTGAAAGGACTGGGCATGTTTAGCCTGGAGAAGAGAAGATGGAGGGGAGACATGATAGCAGTCTTCAAATACTTAAAAGGTTGTCCCACAGAGGAGGGCCAGGATCTCTTCTCGATCCTCCCAGAGTGCAGGACACGGAATAAGGGTCTCAAGTGACAGGAAGCCAGATTCCGGTGGGATATCAGGAAAAACTTCCTGACTGTTAGAACAGTACGACAATGGAACCACTGACCTAGGGAGGTTGTGGGCTCTCCCACACTAGAGGGAGCTGGACAACCATCTGTCAGGGATGCTTTAGGGTGGATTCCTGCATTGAGCAGGGGGTTGGACTCGATGGCCTTAAAGGCCCCTTCCGACTCTGCTATTCTGGGATTGGCTGTAAAATCTGCTCTCTGGAAAATGGCTGCAAGTAGGGCTCCTGCAGTCAGACTGAGAAAAATGAGCATGTGCAGAGAGTCTTCCCACTCCCCTCAGCCCCCCGCCCCTTCCTAATAAAAAGAAAGAAGTTGCAAAATTACCGTTCCATAGATCTTCCCCTTTCTGTCCATTGCCAGGTAGAAGCCGTTGTGGACGGACCGGATGGCCACAGTGCCGATGTGCACAGAACGGATCTCCAGAATGCCTGGAAGACAGGGCAGAGGTTAGGCCCTATGGAAAGGAGGACCAGGCTCCTGCATCTTAACAGTTGCATAGAAAAGGGAATTTCAGCAGGTGTCATTTGTATGCATGTCGCACCTATGAAATTTCCTCTTCATCACAACAGTTAAAGCTGCAGGAGCTATACTGCAGCTATACTGTGACCAGATTTAAAAGCGGGCAGGGCTCCTGCAGCTTTAACTGTTGTGATGAAGAGGGAATTTCATTGGTTCTCCATATATACAAATGTCACCAGCTGAAATTCCCTTTTTAATACAACTCTTAAAGATACAGGAGCCCTGTCCTCCTTTTCATAGGGTCACCCTACCCGTGGTATTATGTGCAGCCCATCACAGCCAAGGTCCGTTAGAGACTAGAGCAGCCTTCTGCAACCTGGTGTTCTTCAGATGTGTCGGACTGCAGTTCCCATCATTCCATGGCCATTGGCCATGCTGGCTGGGGATTATGGGAGTTGCTGTCCAAAACATCTGGGGGGTGCTAGGTTGGGGGGAAACTGCCCTAAGGTGTGGGGGAAAGCAGCGAGTTCCACAGGCTCACTAAGTGATTCTGTGAATTAGGACCCCCGTTTGCCTGTTCAGAATCGAGCCCCATCCAACACACATGCTAAACCTAGGGTGTCCCTATGAAAAGGAGGACAGGGCTCCTGTATCTTTAACAGTGGTGTTGAAAAGGGAATTTCAGCAGGTGTCATTTCTTATGCATGCAGCACCTGGTGAAATTCCCTCTTCATCACAACAGTTAAAGCTGCAGATGCCCTGCCCTCTTTAAAAACTGATCGCAGTATAGCTCTTGCAGCTTTAACTGTTGTGATGAAGAGGGAATTTCACCAGGTGCTGCATGCATACAAATGACACCTGCTGAAATTCCCTTTTCTATGCAACTGTTAAAGATACAGGAGCCCTGTCCTCCTTTCCATAGGGTCACCCTAGCTAAATCCAAGCATGTAAATACCCATGCATGAACCATGCTCTCATCTCACACTATTGCCCCGCTCGTGCTCTTCGCTCCTCTAATGCCATGTTTCTCACCTGCCGAAGGGTCTCTACTTCCCTTGCTCGGCTTCGTCCATTTTCTTCCACTGCCCCTTACGCCTGGAACGCTCTTCCAGAACATTTGCGAACTACACATTCAATCGCAGTTTTTAAAGCTCAGCTAAAAACTTTTCTTTTTTCTAAAGCTTTTAAAACTTGATTTTGATCTGACTTTTATACTGTTAGTTTTACTCTCCCCTGTGCCTGTTTGGTGCATTCTCTTCCCTTTCTTATTGTTTTATTATGATTCTGTTAGAATGTAAGCCTATGCAGCAGGGTTTTGCTATTTTATTGTTTTACTCTGTACAACACCATGTACACTGATGGTGCTATATAAATAAATAAATAAATAATGCTACAGTGCCATCTATATGCCAGTTGGAGGATTGCTAAGCTATTCTAGGGCAATTGTGCAATGCCAGCTGTAGGCATGAGAGAATCCTGGACAAGGTGTACTTCTGCTGGCCACCTTTTCTGTGAGCCATGGCGGACTTAGCTGGCTACGAGGGCTGTGTTCTGACCCTCACTGGTCTACCCTTTAAATTTCCCACAATGCAGTAGAGCAGCCTTCCTCAACCTGGTCCCCTCCACATGTGTTGTACCACAACTCCCATAATTCCCATCTGGCATGGCCATTAGTCATGTTTGGGGAGGCTCTCCCGTGAAATTGCTGAATTACAATTCACTGAGAAACTGATGACTTACAATTCACTCCATTCATTTGGGGTCAAAGGTTTCTTGCCCCACATCAGGTATTAATGGACTCAGCACTGGTTTGTTAATTGTATTATCATAGAATCATAGAATAGCAGAGTTGGAAGGGGCCTACAAGGCCATCAAGTCCAACCCCCTGCTCAATGCAGGAATTCGCCCTAAAGCATCCCTGACAGATGGTTGTCCAGCTGCCTCTTGAAGGCCTCTAGTGTGGGAGAGCCCACAACCTCCCTAGGGAACTGGTTCCATTGTCGTACTGCTCTAACAGTCAGGAAGTTTTCCCTGATGTCCAGCTGGAATCTGGCTTCCTTTAACTTGAGCCCGTTATTCCGTGTCCTGCACTCTGGGAGGATCGAGAAGAGATCCTGGCTCTCCTCTGTGTGACAACCTTTGTTATCACCTATCACTGCTGTCGTGAAGAGTCACTCTGCTTATTTTGCATTTGTTCATAACTGTAACTGAAAGGTCACAGACAACTTTTTGCATTTTCTTTGCCACTGGACTCCCAAGTTTTACATTTTTATTTCCTTTACTGCCCTCCACGCGTCCCCCACCCATCGTTACATGAAGTACACTCTAATCCAGGGATGAGCAACACATGACCCGTAAGCTGCATGCAGCCACCATGAGCATTTCTTGCAGCCTGCTACCATTGTCAAATTTGCTGTGGCAGCAAAAGGAAAAAGGAAAAAAAACAATGTTGCACACCAACAAGGTGGGCTGGGAGGCTCTTGTCTTGTTTGCAAACAGAATTTACTCAGCGTTGGTTTGGAAACCTCAAGGGAGCACAATTCTGCTTGCATATAAGGCATACATTTCGCATGAGCCTCGTTTGCATTCAAAATCACTGTTGATTTTTCCTCCATTTCCACTTAAAATCAGCAATTTTAACATGGGTGGAGCAGGGGTTCTGGAAGGTGGACATTGAAGTTGCCCACACGTGCTCTTGTCCACAAATGCTTATATAGCCTTTAATATAAAGACATATACATATAAACCATGTATATGAGGGCGCGAGGCGGGTGAGCATGTAAGATGTGCCAAAAAAAGAGAGAAAAGTCTCAGAATGCTATAGGAATTTTTTTATTATACAAAAGCTCAACACGTTTCAGTAGAATCGCGTCAGGTTTTCGTATCATAATTTTTTTTCCCCTGTACCATCCTGAGACTTTTCTCCCTTTTTGTGCATATCCATGTATACGGCCCTTCAGAAAGAATGAGAGGACAGGTCCCTGCCCCAAGGGGCTTGCAATCTAAAAATATACACCAATAAATGCCGATGATATGCTGATAAATATCAGAAAGACCGTATTCTCTCTTATGAGCCTGCCCATGCTTTGAGATCTTCTGGAGAAGCCCTTGTTTCAGTCCCACCATCTTCACAGGCGCGCTTGGTGGGAACACGGGAGAGGGCCTTCTCAGTGGCTGATCCGGTGCTCTGGAACTCTCTTCCCGGGGAAGCTAGAGTCGCTCCCTCCTTGATGGGCTTTCGGAAGCAGGCTAAAACTTGTTTGTTCCAGCAGGCCTTTGGAGAATAATCTGGCCCTCCATCTATGTTAAGGACTTGTAAAGTTTATGTTTTAATATTGTAAAATTTTTTTGTACATTTCTTTTCGTAGGTTTAAAATGTATAAGTTTTAAATTTTGTAAGGCCGCCTTGAGGCGCAGTATTGGGCAAAAGGCGGGATACAAATAATAATAATACACAAATCCATGCAAGTGATACCCTGTTTTCCCAGGGAAGCAAATCTTTCTTCTCTATGCATTTATTGTTGGGAGAAGCAATACGCTGAGAAGCCATGCACTACACATGGTACTGGTTTTATGCATAAAGGGTTGAGCTGGGCCCAAGGCTATTTCTGACCGCGATGGGCCAGGAATCCTGTGGAATTTGAATAGAAGCATAAACTGTAACCCGAACAGCAAAAGCAAGAGGTGAGCACTGAGCTTCAATTTTGATAAAAGCTACAGCTTTATTGGAATCTGTTTAATCCCAGAACCTGTTTTCGATATTACTCTCTCCGCTCTGAAACTTAAAAACAACTAACAATGACAAGAGGACCTCTGAAGTTATGCAAAGTGCATTTATTCACTGTTGAGTCATCCATCACGACTAGTGTACAAATCTGTCATAGGACTTACACAACTTCCCTGTAACATCTACGAGCGTTTCACTGTTTTATAGCACAATCTTATGCAGGGCCACTCAGAAGTAAGTCCCATTGAGTTCAACGCAGCTTACTCCCAGGTAAGTGGGTATAGGATTGCAGACTAAGAGCTCCATCAGATGAGCGTTTATTGCATGCTCGTTGCTGGGTGCTCACGGATTTTCGTGGGTCCCTCTCACAACGTTGTCTGTCTCCCGTGCACCTTCCTCACGCCACAAAAAAACCACCCAGAAAATCCGATATATTTTTTAAAACAGAAGTTGCTGCTCTCTCCTGCTGTATGCAGGAGAATCAGCGCAATCAGAACAGCCCACTGAATGGGCCTAGTGCATGTTGTTTACTTCCTCTTTTGAAAGCGGAAGTATCAAGCAATGAAAGCGGGGGGCAGAGAAGCAACGGTAGGGTGACCATGTGGAAAGGACAGGGCTCCTGTATCTTTAACAGTTGTATTGAAAAGGGAATTTCACCGGTGTCCTTTCTATGCATGCAGCTCCTAGTGAAATTCCCTCTTCATCACAACTGTTCAAGCTGCAGGAGCCCTGCCCTCTTTTGCATCTGGTCAGTCTAGAATAGCTCCTGCAGCTTGAACAGTTGTGATGAAGAGGGAATTTCACCAAGTGCTGAATGCATAGAAATGGCACTGGCTGAAATTCCCTTTTCTATGCAACTGTTAAAGATGCAGGAGCCCGGTCCTTCTTTCCATAGGGTCACCCTAAGCAACGGTAGAGAAGCATGATCCTGCCCCCACCAGTCTGATGGAGCTCTAAGTCTACCAGTCAAAGCTTACCATCCTACAGGTTACCAGCTCTCAGGCCCTTTTGTCCTAATGCTTCTTGTCATGCGGGTACTTTTCCTGTTTTACTTCTCCAACAAAGAGGACTAGAAGCTTATTTTCAGTTTCATCAACAACAGAAACCAGGGTTTTCTGGTGTGGTACCTGACCCCTGCTAAACATCAAATACCAGTAAGACTTACTGTTCAGATTTTCCTTCTGACGTGTCCCTTTTACTTTGCCATCACTGCCGATGTGTAGAAAGAAATGGTTCGAGGAATACAGCTTCCTCCAACGTATGTCACCCTGTAGATGGTGGTAGCTCCGGGCGTGCCTGCCGCCCCCTGGCCACAAATGCTTGCTCTCTTGTTGCAGGTCTGTGTCTCTGTGCCCCCCAGCAGATACGGCGAGTAGAAAGAGCATCAAGGAAAACCCAAAAGTACAACTGATGAGTCGGACCCACTGACCCATAACAGTCCAGGCCACGTGCTAGAAGAATTCGGCCAGCTCCCAGGTGGTCAAAGGTGACCATGTGTCTTCAAAGTATAAACCAGCAGTATTTTGTGATAAGTCCAGCGATTTAGAGATGGTTTGGCGTGATAAAACTCCTACACATGGTGCCATGGTGGAAAATCTTTTAACAGCATGGTTGAGGTGGTTCCAGCTAGCTGAACAGGAGTCTTGTAGATCTTGGTCAGAGATCCCAGTAGAACAACGACAGGAACAGTGCTTGATTTCCTTGAGATCTAGCCCCTTGTTGAGTCTTCTCAGATTAAAGGCTTAGCGTCTCTTTTCTGCTGAAATTGGCTTGGGGGTTTCACCAAAGCTCAAAGAGGACCTGATCAGATGAACCAGCTGTGCCAGAGAGGGAAAGGGGGGGGGGAGACAGAGATGAACCTCAGCAAATGTACCACTGACAAGAGGAAAAGTATAAAATACAACAGCTATTATTATTTTCCTCCTTCTGCCCAGGATAATCGGGATTGGCTGTGCATACCTCCCAACCACATCCCAAAGGCGGAGCAAGGCGTGGCTGTATTATTTCTCATTCATAAATCTGCTTTGGGAGTTGCCAGATGTTTCAAGCTTTATGAATGTATTTGCGTCTAGGGGAGAGAGAAAACGGCATGACAGAAGTGAGTCCTACTCATTTCTATAAGGTTGACTCCCCCAGTAAATGGGCTAAGGAATGAGCGCAAAAACGACTTGTGTTTTTTTTTTTAAAGCATCATTTGAGGAGCAGAATAGTCTTTCTGAATATGGAAAAGGACCAAGGTGGTTCTATCTACTCAAGCATCCTTTTCCCCAACAGTGGCCGGCCAGTTTAACTAGGAAGCAGGGCATGAAGGCCGCAGACTACACTATAAGTTTTCTTTCTCAACAAAAAAAACCCTAAGCTCTCAAGATATTCCTTCCTTGTAGGAAAGGTGCTATGATCACATTATTTTGGTTGTCCTTTTCTTACACCTACATACCCTCACCTAGGGATACGTTCCTACATACGATGCTAGAGCAGTGTGTCCAGACTTCTGATAGCAAATGCACACTCTCCCCTGTCCCCACCTGTTGACAATTGGTGCCATGCCTTACTCTTTGGACTCAAATGACACACATCCAGAACATCAAATGTCAAAATTGCCCTTTCTCAGAATCCTAAACCCCTGAACTCCTGCTTAGCCCTGAGTCTCTGCTTCCCAATCATAGAATCATAGAAGAGTAGAGTTGGAAGGGGCCTATAAGGCCATGGAGTCCAAACCCCTGCTCAATGCAGGAATCCACCTTAAAGCATCCCTAACAGATGGTTGTCCAGCTGCCTCTTGAATGCCTCTAGTGTGGGAGAGCCCACAACCTCCCCAGGTAACTGGTTCCATTGTCGTACTGCTCTAACAGTCAGGAAGTTTTGCCTGATGGCCAGCCGGAATCTGACTTCCTGTCACTTGAGCCCATTCTTCCATGTCCTGCACTCTGGGATGATCAAGAAGAGATCCTGGCCCTCCTCTGTGTGACAACCTTTCAAGTATTTGACAGAGGCAAACCTAAAACATGGATTCATGCAACAGGGAACCTCATTTTATTATTATTATTATTATTATTATTATTATTATTATTATTATTATTTCTTACCCACCTCTCCATTTTTATCGCCTCTCCATTTTGATATAAAATACATAAAACTGAATTAAGAACATAATATACATTGTTAAAACATCCTAAAAACATTCTAAAAACATCCTAAAATCCCACTGGATAGTATTAAACCATGGACCTAATTGTCAGGGTGGGCAGATTGTGAAGCACACAACTAAGATTTATATTCTCTTCACTCACACATACACAACCATTCATAACTTTACTATTGTTTCTACAATTCTTTGAGCAAAACTATTGCTTTTAAAGCCCTGTTGGCCAACTCAGATTAAAACAACAACTCAGAACATTAGAAGGCAAGTCATTCTGTTGTATGCCAACTCAAAAATAAATCCCAGTGGATACTATGGAATTTGTTCCCTAGTATGTGAACACGTCAGCACCTGGGTTGCCATTGCTCTGCCACGGCCTGACAGACCTGACGC
Organism: Elgaria multicarinata webbii; assembly: GCF_023053635.1. Taxonomy (NCBI): domain Eukaryota; kingdom Metazoa; phylum Chordata; class Lepidosauria; order Squamata; family Anguidae; genus Elgaria; species Elgaria multicarinata. The sequence continues at coordinate 7,511,486 of NC_086193.1, read as the reverse complement.
TGGTCATCTCACAACATTAGGGTGACCCTTTGAAAAGGAGGACAGGGTTCCTGTATCTTTAACAGTTGTATTGAAAAGGAAGTTTCAGCAAGTGTCATTTGTATATATGGGAACCTGGCGAAATTCCCTCTTCATCACCACTGTTAAAGCTGCCCTCTTTTAAATCTGGTCACTCGTATAGCTCCTGCAGCTTTAACGGTTGTGATGAAGAGGCCGGAGTTTCACCAGGTTCCCCATTTATACAAATGACACCTGCTGAAATACTCTTTTCTATGCAACTGTTAAAGATACAGGAGCCCTGTCCTCCTTTCCATACGGTCACCCTACACAACATCCTTTTCTCTTATTTAAAATTGTTGGGTAGCCAACTGGGCATCTTTATGGTTGCAGGCACTCATTCTTTTTTACTTTTAAAATCTATTATCCTTTTCTATAATAAAACAGTGCTCATTCTCCAGTAAATGTGTTTAGCGTTAAAACAGCGGAAGCAAGCTCCATTTTACTTGTATAGTCATGATGATGCTATGATATAAGTGAGTTTAAGATGTAAAACTGCACATGTTCAGAGTTTTATTTATTTTTAATCTGAGTTGGCCAACAGGGCTTTGAAAAAGATTGTTTTGCTCTAAGAATTGTAGAAACCAATAGTAAAGTTATGAACGGTGGTGCATGTGTGAGTGAAGAGAATATATTGATTGATTGATTGATTGATTGCATTTCTATACTGCCCAATAGCCAAAGCTCTCTGGGCAGTTCACAAAATTAAGACCATTCAAATATAAAACAACAGCATAAAACCATAATATAAAATACAATATAAAAGCACAACCAAGATAAAAACTACAGCGATGCAAAAATACAAATTTAAAATACAAATTTAAAACAGCAAAGTTAAAATTTATTTATAGACTGTTAAAGTACTGGGAGAATAAAAAGGTCTTCACCTGGCGTCCAAAAGAATATAATGTGGGTGCCAAGCGAACCTCCTTAGGGAGCTCATTCCACAGCCGGGTGCCACAGCAGAGAAGGCCCTGCTCCTGGTAGCCACCTGCCTCACTTCCTTTGGCAGGGGCTCGCGGAGAAGGACCCCTGAGGATGACCTTAGGGTCCGGGCAGGTACATATGGGAGGATAGCCTGGCTCCAAGCCATTTAGGACTTTAAATGTTAATACCAGCACTTTGAATCTTAGTTGTGTGTTTCACAACCTGCCCACCCTGACTATTAGGTTAATGGTTTAACATCTCCATGCTGCAAGCTGAGTTGAGAGAAACCATAGCTCAAAACTGCCCTGTAGTGTGGTCTGATGCTGTCCCCATTTTGCAAGCTGGCACTGAGAGGGAGTGATTTATGGTACACAGTTTCATTATTCTAAGCCCTAGAGTGACCCAAATCCCTGAATTCTTCCTCCTGTGCCACTCTAAAAAAAAAGGCACAGGAACCCCGATATGAACGGAATGAGGATATTCCAGTCTGCTGCGTTGCTTTAAGGCCAAGCTGAACCTGTTTGTTCTCAGAAAGGTGAGCACATCACCCAGGGGAAAAAAATCTCCCTGCTGTGTTTGCAAACAATCTTGGGAGGAGGAAACCTCTCAAATAAATAGGTGGTGATGCCACAAGCTTTTGACTCAACTCCGTTCTTTTTATAGCTGATTTTGGAGCCTTGCACATTACCCTGGCAGGCCGTTTCAGCAGAAGGCTCCTTGAAGAGATTTTTATATCGTGAACTAAAAAATTAAAATGCTAAAAATGAATTCAATAATAACATTCTTTGGTCTCTTTCCAGCTCTTCTGTGCAGCTGGGGTGCCTTAATTAGATGTACACGTATTTTTCATTTATTTATTACGTTTATATCCTGTCTTTTTCCTCCTTAAGGAAAAATACATAATCCTCCTCCTCTCCATTTTATCCTCACAACAACAACCCTGTGAGGTAGGTTGGGCCGAGAGTCTGAGACTTGCCCAAAGTCACCCAGTAAGCTTCTATGGCTGAGTGGGGACTGGAACCCAGATCTCCCAACCCCCAATCCAACACTCTAACCACTACACCACACTGGCTAATGAAGCCACCCCAACTACATAGGGGAGCACAAAGACCGAAGAGTATTTTAAAAACGTTCATTTTTAACTTTTTGATTTTAGAATTCATGATTGGGCACATTTCTCCTGATGAATCTACTTACACCGCTCTCCATCTTGAAGTGTTAGCTAACTACATTGCAGAGGGTATAGAGAGCTATTTCGGCAAAATAATCCATGATTGAAATTGTTTTACTGATCATCTGGTTTCTTCCAAAGCTGGTGTCCATGGTTGGAAACTTTGGCTGATTCTCTAATCCTAGTTGGATTGGAGAGAGACTGCCATCTGGATGATCAGAGGTCTAGAAACAAAGCCCTATGAAGAGAGACTGAAAGAACTGGGCATGTTTAGCCTGGAGAAGAGAAGATTGAGGGGAGACATGAGAGCACTTTTCAAAGACTTAAAAGGTTGTCACACAGAGGAGGGCCAGGATCTCTTCTCGATCCTCCCAGAGTGCAGGACACGGAATAACGGGCTCAAGTTAAAGGAAGCCAGATTCCAGCTGGACATCAGGAAAAACTTCCTGACTGTTAGAGCAGTGCGACGGTGGAATCAGTTACCTAGGGAGGTGGTGGGCTCTCCCACACTAGAGGCCTTCAAGAGGCAGCTGGACAACCATCTGTCAGGGATGCTTTAGGGTGGATTCCTGCATTGAGCAGGGGGTTGGACTCGATGGCCTTGTAGGCCCCTTCCAACTCTGCTATTCTATGATTCTATGATTCTATGATCTTAGAAGAGGTATGCAGAATGCTAGTTTTTTTCTGTGTGAGAAGGAGGATTTTTGTAGTTTCGATAGTGGTCTAATTTGAACCAAGCTCCCCTGGACTGGTTGCCAGAAACCAATTCAAGCACTGCGATTGCTCCCCTTTTAACATCAAAACCAAACAGGGCTAATGCAGAATGTCATTTTCTTCGTCTTGCTGATTATCTGTATACAACTGCACATGTCTGAGGTGAGAAGGGCAAAGGCTTCCAGGGCTAGAGAGAAACTCTCCTTTTTCCTTTTATCAACTCCTGGATTCTGGAACTTCAGTGCTTAGAAAGGCAGAAGCAGCAGCATATGAAATCTACAAAGATTTGACTAGCACCATCAAGTAACAAGTGGCAGGGTCCTTGGGGGTTTAGCTTAAAGATCTTACTGTCATTCCAACCTTTTAGAATGGGGGGAAACTTCACAAAACGGGTGTTAGTTGGGAAAAGGGAGCGCCATATGGACATTGGGGGGAACCTCGGAGGGCCAGACTGGGACCTTGGTGGGCTGCATTTAGACCTGACATTCTGCACCCTTGCTCTAGATCAGCCTTCCTCAACCTGGGGTGCTCCAGATGTGTTGGACTACAACTCCCAGAATGCCCCATTCTGGGAGATGCAGTCCAACACATCTGGAGCGCCCCAGGTTGAGGAAGGCTGCTCTAGATGATGTCCCAAGTTCCTTTCTGGCTCAGTTCTTCAGTATTATGAAACACCTGGCCACAGTACAAAATGGTCACTTCATCTTCTATTTTGGGGCTTCCTTATTGCATTTCGTCTGTTTGGAACTGCGTCATTGCTGTCCTGGTCCGGCTTAACCCGTTGGCTCCTCACAAGTGTCGCAAGCTTGGTCCTGTATTTCCCCACAGTCTGCAATAAGACAGTTTGCTGGATCTTTTACCCTTTTCACTATAAAGCTCCCAACCGCTTAAGCCTTTCCCTTTAAGGAAGGGGTTTCAGCCTCAAAGTCGGTTGCCCACTCCCATACCATCCGCAACACTACAAAATCCTTTTAGGTAGTTGCAGCACAGGTTGTGCATGGCTGTTTGTGCCTTTCCTTAATCGTTCCTAACAGTTCCTGGGAGGGAGAGGAACTAGCCTACATACAAACAGCATTTTGCATAATTTTGCCAGCTCATCCTGAGCCGTCTCAGCAAAAGCCTGGCGTTACAAACAGGAAGTGCCCCATAATCCCTTTGCTTCTCTGCATAATATTTGAAATATGAAATGGCAACTATCTGGGACAAGGTCAGCATGAGCAGTGTGACTCTCTTCCTGTTGAGTTTTTTCATTGCTAACTGAAGCTCTTTCCCTCTTCACCCTCTCAAACCCCACAGGAGGGTCAACTACCTTCCCAGTGCAAGGATGTTTGTTTTCATCAAAGAGTGCTGCTGTAAAAGATTGCTGTGCTTATTTTACATATATTTAAGCTTTAACGTAATTCTTACTGTCTGTAGTTTTTGTATTTCATTTCTATCTCAACTCAGTGTTTACTGGAGGAGAACGGAATCAATGCTATATGCTCCCTCCAGGATCAAAGGCATTTTACACACACACACACACACACACTGGGCTTATGTCCTGAGACTCTATTAATGATGGAAGCAAAACACACCAAAACCCTTTTGTCTTCAAAGGGTAAGAGACTGTGACCTACAGGTTTTAAGATCTGCAGCGGATAGAACTTGCTCTCCTCTGTCCTTAGGCAGGGAACGCTGATCAAATTTACAGATGACACAAAATTGGGTGGGATAGCTAATACCCTGGAAGACAGAAACAAACTTCAAAGGGATCTTGATAGGCTGGAGCGCTGGGCTGAAAACAACAGAACGCAATTTAATAGGGATAAATGCCAAGTTCTACATTTAGGAAATAGAAACCAAAGGCACAGTTACAAGATGGGGGATACTTGGCTCAGCAATACTACAAACGAGAAGGATCTTCGAATTGTTGTAGACTGCAAGCTGAATATGAGCCAGCAGTGTGATAGGGCTGCAAGAAAGGCAAATGCTATTTTGGGCTGCATTAATGGAAGTAGAGCTTCCAAATCACGTGAGGTACTGGTTCCTCTCTATTCGGCCCTGGTTAGGCCTCATCTAGAGTATTGTGTCCAGTTCTGGGCTCCACAATTCAAGAAGGACGCAGACAAGCTGGAGCGTGTTCAGAGGAGGGCAACCAGGATGATCAGGGGTCTGGAAACAAAGCCCTATGAAGAGAGACTGAAAGAACTGGGCATGTTTAGCCTGGAAAAGAGAAGATGGAGGGGAGACATGATAGCACTCTTCAAATACTTAAAAGGTTGTCACACAGAGGAGGGCCAGGATCTTTTCTCAATCCTCCCAGAGTACAGGACACGGAATAAGGGGCTTAAGTGACAGGAAGCCAGATTCTGGTTGGACATCAGGAAAAACTTCCTGTTAGAGCAGTATGACAATGGAACCAGTTACCTAGGGCGGTTGTGGGCTCTCCCACACTAGAGACATTCAAGAGGCAGTTGGACAGCCATCTGTCAGTGATATTTTATGGTCAATTCCTGTGTTGAGCAGGGGGTTGGACTCAATGGCCTTATAGGCCCCTTCTAACTCTACTATTCTATGATTAACCTGAGTTATGGAATGGCAGAAGCGAAATATTTTTCAATACTTAACATCCCTAAATATCAGTGTGCATTCACTCTGGCAAGTTTTAATGCCCTGTCATCTGCTCTGTTACAGGGGAAGTTTCAGAAAATCAGTTTTCCTGCTCGCTTATGCCTATGTGAAAGCAATGATACTGAATCGGTTATCCATGTTCTACTCTGTTGCTGTTTTTATACAGAGATTAGAGAGAAATTGTTGCTTGACACCAGATTAGAAATTAATGCACTTCTTCGTTGCTTCAGGGTCAAAGAGGACAGAGACGCAATCGAGGCTTTTGCAGAATTCTTTTTGAATGCTATGAGAATTGGGTCTCTCCAGAATTGATGCTGCTGCATAGTTCTCGAACGTGTATGTAACTTTGCCCCCACACTTCTGTATGTGTAAAGTCTGGTTGTTGACCGTAATAAAGCTGTTGATGCTGTGGAACATGCTGTTGCAACTCATGTCCTGCTTGTGGACTTCCTATTGAGAGCTGGTTGGCTACTGTGTGAACAGAATGCTGGTCTAGATGGTCCATCATGGTCCTCATATCCACCTCTTGTATGTATCTAAAACCTGTCAACTTGGGATAGCACTCAGTCAGCTTGGAAAGACCCCCTCAATGGGCTCCCTCCTCACCGCCATCCTTACATGCTGCTCTTGATCCTCATCCTCTATCTTCGCCACTTGCTTGCCTGTCAAGCAGAGAGCCTGGGAGCAAAGAGGCCATGGCATCACCTGCTCGTCCTTCTCACCACCAGAGCGAGAGGCAGGTGAACAAGGAGGTTGCAATGGTGGAGAGGAAGAGCCACTCCAGGGGGCCGGTGTGGGCCCTCGGTAGTGCCCGACCAAGCCTGCCCTGATAACGCTCCATGCATCTGATGAAGTGTGGCGTAGTGGCTAAAAAGTTGGGCTGGGAGTCAGGAGATCTGGGTTCTAGTCCCCACTCAGCCGTGGAAACCCACTGGGTGACTTTGGGCCAGTCACAGACTCTCAGCCCAACCTACCTTACAGGGTTCATAGAATCATAGAATAGCAGAGCTGGAAGGGGCCTCTTAAGGCCATCGAATCCAACCCCCTGCTCAATGCAGGAATCCACCCTAAAGCATCCCTGACAGGTGGTTGTCCAGCTGCCTCTTGAAATCCTCTAGCGTGGGAGAGCCCACAACCTCCCTAGGTCACTGGTTCCATTGTCATACTGCTCTAACAGTCAGGAAGTTTTTCCTGATGTCCAGCCGGAATCTGGCTTTCTGTAACTTGAGTCTGTTATTCCATGTCCTGCATTCTGGGTTGTGGTTGTGAGGATAGAAATGGAGAGGAGGTGGATTATGTATGCCACCTTGGGTTCCTCAGAGGAAAGGTGGGATAGAAATGCAATAATAAATAAATGAAGTGGACTCTATGGCCCACAAAAGTTTGTGCTACAATAAATGTGCTGGTTTTTAAGATGTCACAAGCAAGATTGTGTTGGCCACGTGACCCACATTACAGTGGAGAATCTTCTATCTGAAGAGAGATATCTGGTCCAAGTCCAATTTAAAGAGAGAAGGGTCATAGAATCGTAGAATAGCAGAGTTGGAAGGGGCCTACAAGGCCATCGAGTCCAACCCCCTGCTCCATGCAGGAATCCACTTTAAAGCATCCCTGACAGATGGTTGTCCAGCTGCCTCTTGAAGGCCTCTAGTGTGGGAGAGCCCACAACCTCACCAGGCAACTGATTCCATTGTCGTACTGCTCTAACAGTCAGGAAGTTTTTCCAGATGGGCCTTGAAGTTGCCCACCAAGCAGGCATACCGGTCACCGGGTCACAGCCACGTTCACTAGGCTGAGATGTAAGGAGTTTATTTATTTGTTTATTAAATTTATACACGGCCCCGTAGCGGTATATAAATGGGGTTTACAAAAGTTAAAAACAATGAACATTAAAAACCACCAAAAGTATAAAAACAACAATATCCATTTAAAACAACTATTCTCGTGTCAGTTAAATTTCCATTTAAATTGTAGTAATTATTTTCAAATTTGCATACAAATTAGCAGATGGGTTTTGTGTTTTTTTGGCAAACCTCTGCCTTTTTTGGGTGTGTGTGTGTGTGTGTGTGTGTGTGATGCATTTCTTCTTTTTTAGTGATGTCTCTATTTTGCACCCACTACTGTAGAAGCTGTGTGTCCAAGAAAGCTGACTTTCTTGGAAATAAATCTGTTACACTTCAGGATAGCACAACACTCTTCGTTGTTTTGCTGCATCGGCTATCCCTCCGTTCTTCTACAACTTTAGTATCTCTATGGCTCCTCCGTCGCTATGGTGATATCAGAAACCGCGGGAACGTTGGCGCCTGCGCATTGCCATGTTGAGGAAGCAGGGGGCAGAAAGAAACAGCGGCCCGGCTGGTGGTGGAGTACTTTTACTGCGCCTGCGCACGTAAGCGTCTTTTTTTAAAAAAAAAACCATAGGGGAATGGGTGCGGGGCGAACTGCCGCTTTGTGCGCATGCGTACTAAAAAAAACCGCCGGCGCGTGTGTATTTCGTCATCACCGGGTTTCCGTCGCGTCTGCGCAGTGTGTGGCCTTGTGGCCGTCATGGACGACGAGGAAGAGACGTACCGCCTGTGGAAGATCCGGAAGACCATCATGCAGGTCGGGGGCTCCTAATTCAGGTTGAAATTCCGCGGCGGCCTACCTCGCAGGGTTGCTGTGCAGGGAGCAAGGCTGCCGGAGCTCGAGGGAGACGCTCTTAGTTTGGGTGTCGGGAGGAGCAGAGGCACTTTTTAACACCCCACCTCCTCCTCCTCATTATCTTTCCACACCTCTCTGATAATCAGGGAGCCTTGGATAGCTGGCCTGCCTGTTTTCAGGCAGCCCGAGGCACGTGTGAACGCCCTGAGAATTGTCCCGTGTCCTCCCCTGCCTCCAGTGAGTCAGCAGGGCCCAAACCGTATGTGGTGCGATGCTTGTCTGTGGGTGTAGGTGTATAGTCATTTATGTTTATAAGTAGGGTGACCCTATGGAAAGGAGGGCAGGGGCTCCTGTATCTTTAACAGTGGCATAGAGAAGGGAATGTCAGCAGGTGTCCTTTGTATATATGGAGAACCTGGTGAAATCCCCTCTTCATCACAGCAGTTAAAGCTGCCCTCTTTTGTATCTGGTCACTCTAGAATAGCTTCTGCAGCTTTAACTGTTGTGATGAAGAGGGAATTTCACCAGGTGCTGCATGCCTACAAATGGCACCTGCAGAGATCCCCTCTTCATCACAACCGTTAAAGCTGCAGGAGCTATACTAGAGTGACCAGATGTAAAAGAGGGCAGCTTTAACTGTTGTGATGAAGAGGGAATTTCACCAGGTTCTCCATCTATACAAATGACACCTGCTGAAATTCCCTTTTCAATACAACTGTTAAAGATACAGAAGCCCTGTCCTCCTTTTTGTGTGGTCACTCTACCTATGGGCACCAATGGACCCATAGATCTCTTCCTGGACATGGTCTAGGGTGACCCTATGAAAAGGCGGACTGGGCTCCTGTATTTTTAACAGTTGCATAGAAAAGGGAATTTCAGCAGGTGTCATTTGTATATATGGGGAACTTGGTGGAAATTCCCTCTTCATCACAGCAGTTAAAGGTGCAGGAGCTATATTAGAGTGCCCAGATTTAAAAGAGGGCAGCTTTGACTGCTGTGATGAAGCGGGAATTTCACCAGGTTCTCCATCTATACAAATGACACCTGCTGAAATTCCCTTTTCAATACAACTGTTAAAGATACAGGAGCCCTGTCCTCCTTTTCATAGGGTCACCCTATTTATAAGTGAAAGCCAGTGTGGCGTAGTGATTAGAGTGCTGACTTGAACCAGCGTTCAAGTCCCTGCTTTGCACTGAAACTCACTTGGAGGCATTATTATCATCCTCATCATTATTTATTGCATTTATAGCCCACCTTTCCCCCCTGTCCAACACTCTAGCCACTACATCACACTGGCTCTAATTTACAGTGCATTGGACTCACTGACCTTCAAGCTTAATGTTCTTTAACATACCCTCAAGTTTATCAATAGAAGTACAGCAATACTTTTCCTGCCTGTATAATAGTGTTACCACCTTCTAGGAGAGCTATCACCAGCGGGATGTTTTCATGAAAAGCTCTGTCACTTGTACCATTCATGATGAGGTCTGTGACCAGATTAGATGCTCCTTCCTTACCCAGATAACACTGGACATCTGCCAAACTCATTTCACTACGATTTGCTGGGCTTTAGGTCAATTATTGACTCTTCAGCTATCCTATCTCACAGGGTTGCTGTGAAGATGCAGTGGAGAGGCGGAGGATCACGTATGCTGCCTTGGGCTCCTTGGAGGATCATACATGTCACAAATAAATACATCTTTAATAGGTTTAGTACTTATGCAAATTATAAACAAACCAATTGCGTAGCTATTTTGGAGAAACAATGACTCTTTAAAATAAAAGGTGGTAATGAACTACGTCTTATTATTAACAAGAATAATCCCACTATTCATTATTATTGTATATATAATGCATGTGCTGGCACAGTGCCCTGACCTGGATGTAATGACAAACCACGATATGTTGTTGCCTCAGCTTCCAAACTCCTCCTCTCAGCCATGCCAACACGTGAGCCCAAGGCGTTGCAGTTTTGTTCCTGTAATGATAAATCATGTTTGACTGTTGTGTCTGAATATAAGAGAAGCCCTGTTTAATCCAGTCAAAGTGGGTCTAGTTAACACAGCACCCTGTTTCTTCATGTGGCAAGCAAAGATGCTATCCAAAAAACAAACAAACCAAAACACCCCATAACCAGCCCCTGGGGGCAACAGCCCTCCCATTATGGGTTTATCTGGTACTTGAAAGTATACTGCTTCCGAATATAAATTCAAGTTGTTGAAGCTTCATCCTTGGCTTTCAAAGTAAATTGCTGTTGATACATATGGATGTTTCGTCTTGCTGGATTAGACCCTACAGATCCATCTAGTGCAGCATCCTGTTTCCCAAGGTGGCCAACTAGATCACTCCAGGAAGGCTGCAAGCAAGCGTGATCACGTCTCCCAGAAACTGTTCTGAACGCAGTGTTTTTATTCGTAGCTGCCAGGGTTAATAGCTGCTACACTATTGAGGAACAAGTCTTGGATGGGTTTAGTGGGAGGATTCCAAGGTGCGGTAGGATAAGAAAGAGGTTATTGCAGAAAGTGTATTTTGTAGGGAAATATGGATTTCAGGGCATTAAAAAAGAGCAAGAGCTACAGAAACAATAAGTTGCAGCAGGGCTAGAAACTAATTTTCTCTCCCCTTTCCTCCCTCTAAAGTGAAACTTTGAGGTTGCTGCGAAAGTTACCCCACACCTATGAGAACAGCCTTCCCCAACCTTTTGTGCTCCAGATGTGTACATCCAGTTGTCTAATGGGATCTATATGAAGTTAGCTGTGTGTCTGTAACCCTTTCCCCACAAATACTGTGTGATTTAGTGTGCTTGCAGTAGTGAACTCCACCATCTGTACTCCAGATGTGTTGGACTACAATAGTGGGCTGCTGTCGTTCAGCACATCTGGAGGCAGGTTGGGGAAGGCTGCATTAGAACATCTGTGTAAACTGTTAAAAATAGCATATCCCGATTTGAAATTAAAACTTTTTTGTTGCTTGCTCTCCCCGCTTACTACAATGTCAGCATCACAGTTGTTTTTTTTAAAAAAACCATTCACCAACACAACAGGGAAGTTTGATTGCTGAAGCTTGTTGACTGTCAGGATGCCTTGTAAATAAATGGATCTCTTCCTTTAAAAACAACAACAACACTTTAGCTCTGTCATGATCGAGGCTACTTGGTGACCCAGGATGAGTTGGACCAGACTCTGGAGGAGTTCAAAGCCCAGTTTGGCGACAAACCCAGCGAAGGGCGGCCGCGGCGTACTGATCTCACTGTGCTGGTGGCCCACAATGACGACCCCACTGATCAGATGTTCGTCTTTTTCCCAGGTGACTAGATTAGGCAAAATAGAACATCATCAATCAGTTCTTCTTTCTTTCTGCTATCTTTCTTTCCCCTAACTAATTCAGTAGAAACAACAAATTCTTGCTCCCTTTTTCTTTCCCCCCCTTCTGTTTCTGTGTTGTTCAGGAGCCTGTCTTCTCTTTTAGAACCCAGCACTGCCTCTTCCATCTTGTCTTGCTAGCTGAAATCTGCTACCTGTGTGCAATTGAAAGGAATCTGTACTTTCTGTTGTATAACATTCTGCATTCCAGTCAACTGAATGGTGAAATACTGTCAGTTGACTCGGTGTTTTTCGTTTACTCAAATGTCAGATATTCAACAAATGCCACTGTGTAGATGGCAGCTTACTTCATGATGGTGTCATCTGTTAGCATGGGGACGAGCGAGGGAAGCCTGCCACGGGCCTTGCAGCCGTCAAGGATAAGGCTAGCAGCACAGCAAAGCTTTTCTGAATGTGTGAGCCGTTTGATAGTATAACAGGCAGCCTCTGATGAGGTTTTAAGGCTGGACTGAGGGATTTCCCTCAGCAGTATGGGTTGGACTAGATGAATTTATTTATTTATTTATTTAATTACATTTATATACCGCCCCACAGCCGAAGCTCTCTGGGCGGTTTACAACATTTTAAAATAGTAAACATTAAAAGTATACAATTTAAAAACACACACACACACACACACATAAAAACAGTATAAAAACAACAGTATCCATTTAAACTTTGAACTTTGAGTTCCCTTCCAAGTCTATGATTGCGGGCATCTCCAAAGCAGATATTGGTGGCAAATGCCACTGCCTAACGTGTGTTGAGGTAGAATCAGGGAGATCCAGGTTCAAATCCTCACTTGCCTATGAAGGTGACATTGGCTCAATCACACACTGTCACCCTAATCTACCTTGCAAGCTTATTGTGAAGATAAAAATGGGGGAAGGACCAGTGACCTGGGGAGGTGGTGGGCTCTCCCACGCTAGAGGCCTTCAAGAGGCAGCTGGTCAGGTATGCGTTAGGGTGGATTCCTGCAATGAGCAGGGGGTTGGACTCGATGGCCTTGTAAACCCCTTCCAACTCTGCTATTCTATGAGGGATAAAAATGTAATTCAGCAAATTGTTTCCCTCTAACAGCTGTCTGATTGTTTTTTGTTTGTATTAGACCTGAATGGCAAATCTATTCAGGCTTTAAAAACGCTTGTCAAACGGTTTGCTGCTTAGGCTAATTACCCAAACAAAACCCAACTCTTATTTTCAGACAACGACAATATTTAACCAGTCAGTTGACCCAATAGGTTTGGATTAGCGTCCAACCTTCCTTCTGTTCTTGCTAGTCATGGGGAGAAAGAGCTATACAGCTACTGCCCCTCCAGCTGTTGGAAATAATGTTTTTTGTACTTCCAGTTTCTAAGATGATGTGTGTTTTTTAACATGACCAGGACTAGGGATTTGGTATTTTATTTTATTAAAAAATGAGGGCTGAGATTCTAACTTGATAATGTGTGTCAGATCGAGCAGGGGTCAGTACTTCCTCAAGTTGACTATCTGCCTTTATACATATTTAACTCCCTTGCAGAGGAACCAAAAGTTGGCATTAAGACGATCAAGATGTACTGCCAGCGAATGCAAGAGGAAAACATCACCCGGGCCCTTATTGTGGTGCAACAGGGTATGACTCCGTCAGCCAAGCAGGTACCCATCTGTGGGGAGCTGAAGAGCGTAGAATGCGTAGGAATCAGTGGTTCTGGCAATAAATGTTTGGTGGGCAGTAATCAACCATGGATGGAGGTGTGTGTGCTCGCGCAGCTTACTCCTGTCTGTGCTGAGAGGCAGGGCTATGCAAATTAGAAGCTTTGCCTCTCATCCAATAGGGAAATATCCCCTTTCCATCTCCCGGCCTGCCTCAAGCATAGGGAATATGCAGTCTGTCACAGTTGCCTGCTTCCAAGGATCTCAACTTTAAACGTGTACAACAAGTTTCTAGCCTTTGTTGTGACACCTCAACATGTGTGGGGAGCCTGCTTGTGTGGATTTACATGTATAGAGGACAGATGTCAGGGTCCGGGGCGTGGGCGGCAAGGCCTCAGCGCAGGAACGCCGGGGCCGGGATGGACGGCGGTGGAACCGGCTGGGCCGGAGGTAAAAGGCACGGTCCAGAGGCAAACAGAGTTCAGGTAGGGCAAAAGGTGTGGTCAGAAGAAACAGAAGGTCAGGCAAGGCCTGGGATTGCAGACTGCAGCAGGCACAGGAGACCGTGTTGCTGTGGCAAAGCTGGAGTGGAAATGCAGTTCTTATATAGCCCTTTCCTGGCTGCTCCCAGCTGGTCTGCATCAGCCCACCTGGGAGTGCCTGCTGATATGAGCCTGGATCCTGCAACTACTCTGCGGCCAGCAAGGTGCACTGCGGCCACCAGGTGGTGCTGCAGGACAACCTGACAACAGAATTGCCGCTTCTTGCGCGCTCTCTTTCTCTCTCTCTTGTGCACATCACTCCATTGAAAACTCTTTTGAGCATTGCAGTATCTTGACCTTCCTTTCTGGCGTTTCCCTTTTGCCGAGTAAGTTCAGCCTGCAGAGTTTTATACCCCTTCTCTGGCCCCGTTCAGGCGACACCCCAAACCATGCTGCTTAACCACAAAATGGTTGATGGAATGCTTAACAGTGTCCTCTAACACACGTTTTCCCTAACCATCTGCCCCGTTAACCACATTGTGGTTAGGCTCACTAACCATGTTGTGCAACATGGCTAGCGGCGCTAACCATGGCTAAAACTGTTGTCTGGCATGTGTCTGTGGTTAAGGGGTTAAGGCATAGAGCTCCCAGTACAGAGTTGTCTAACTAGGCAGGGCCGCTCTAGCCAGCGGGCTCTATGGCTGCTCTGGACTGCTGATTGATACGCTCACTGCGGCTGCTGTGTCATGTTTTGCATTAGTTTTTTGGAGTGATTTTTGCTCTTAGCAGAGCATGCTTACAGCAGAGCTTTTAAAATCCCCGCTTGCAGTTTCCCCATACGAAGCATCCGTTTCTCCTACCTCGTTGGAAGTGCCATTACACCCCTCAGGTTCTGCTTACTGTGGCGGCGCTGCCTGATGACGCAGCTAGCACAGCCGTCCCAGAAAGCTTCCGCCTCCCCTGTGATGACTGTAGAGGTATATAGCAGGCATGACGATGCAGAAATCAAAGGAACTGGAGTGATGCATGCATGTAATTGCTGATTTCATTGGTGCCTGCTCTAAAATGACAGCCGTAACTGCCAGGGCTCTTAGCGCTTGGCCTGCTGGGATGCAGGGTGGATCAGTTGGAGGAATCAGGTGCTTCATTAACCACTTTGTGTGGTTAGCGGGTGGTTAAGGAAAGGAAGGAAGGAAAGGAACCTCTCGTGCAAGCACTGAGTCATTACTGACTCTTGGAGGGACGCCAGCTTTCGCTGACATTTTCTTGGCAGGCCTTATAGCGGGGTGGTTCGCCGTTGCCTTCCCCGGCCGTTATTACCTTTCCCCCAGCTAACTGGGTACTCATTTTACTGGCCTCAGATGGATGGAAGGCTGAGTTGACCCGAGCTGGCTGCCTGGAACCAGCTTCCGCTGGGATCAAACTCAGGCCGTAGGGAGAGTTTCAACTGCAACTGCTGCTTTACCGCTCTGCGCCACACGAGGAAAACATAACCACAGAAGGGTTAAAAGTGTTGTCTGCAAGCATTCCGCATGTGGTTGTTATTTTTTATTTTATTTATTTATTTAAGGATTTTTATGCCGCCATTCAGCCAAAAAAGGCTCTCACGGCGGCTTACAAAAGTATTTCTTGACAGTCCCTGCCCACAGGCTTACAATCTAAAAGACATGACACAAAAGGAAAGGGGATTGGGAGGGAGGAGGAGGAGGAGGAGGGGGAAAAGGAAAGCAAAAAGTTATTTGTTTGTTTGTTTATTTATTTATTTATTTATTTATTTATTACATTTCTATACCGCCCAATAGCCAGGGCTCTCTGGGCAGTTCACAAAAATTAAAACCATTCAAAGTATAAAACAACAGTATAAAACCATCGTATAAAATACAATATAAAAGCTCAGACAGATAAAAACAGCAGCAATGCAAAATTACAATTTTAAAACACCAAGTTAAAATTTATTTATAAACTGTTAAAATGCTGGGAAACTAAAAAGGTCTTCACCTGGCATCTAAAGGCATATAACATAGGTGCCAAGCGAACTTCCTTAAGGAGCTCATTCCACAGCTGGGGTGCCACAGCAGAGAAGGCCCTGCTCCTGGTAGCCACCTGCCTCACTTCCTTTGGCAGGGGCTCACCAAAGGAAGTGTCAGCGTTATTCTCTCAGTATTTTAACACTTAATTTTAACTTAAATTTAAATGTTACTGTTCTAATTCTGTATTTTAATCGTATGTCAATTTCTGCTGCGTGGTTTTATCCTGGTTGTGCTTTTTATACTGTATTTTGTATTTGTGTTTTTAGACTGTGGGTTGTTTTATTATGGTTTTAATTTTTGTGAACCGCCCAGAGAGCTCCGGCTATTGGGCGGTATAAAAATGTAATAACTAACTAACTAAATAAAAATTAACCACAGCTGAATATGGTTAAGCTAACCATGGAAGCCCAGAGTGTCGCATGAACCAGGTCAATCTCTCCTTCTCTCTCTCTCAGTCTCTGGTAGACATGGCACCCAAGTACATCCTCGAACAATTCCTTCAACAGGAACTGCTGATCAACATCACTGAACATGAGGTGAGGAGGGAAGGGAAGGAGGAGGGGGGAAGGAGGAAGCTCCAAAACAAAATCAAAGTTATATTCTGGCTGAGTGGGTTGACCTTTTTTTAAAAAAATTACTACATGGAATGTTTACCTAAGGACGTAATCCATTTTTACCTTATGCACTACGGAATATACATTGTTTTGAGATGGGGGCGCAATTGTGAAATTAAGGCTGCAATCCTCAACACATCTACTAGGGAGTAAGGCCCGCTGAGCACAGTGGGGCTTACTTCTGAGTAAATATACAGAGATTGGATGCTTGTTTTGCCTCTCCTTACACATGTAGAGAATGAAGCAAGATTGCTTCCTTGAAGAGTGAAGTGCCCAGAATTTTTCTTTCCAGAGAGGCCAATGTTTCTCCAAGACGTGGAAAATAACAGCATGGACCTTAAAGCTGCACCCAGTGACTTGGCTGAAGGTGTGATGGGTCCTTTAATATAACCAAATTGCTGATTAAAAATGGTTTTGTTTAAAACAAAAAATCGTATTTCTAAAGAAGTTCTTGATTTTTATCGCATCCGTCCTCTGTATTTTAAAATTGTATGGTACAATAGTCGATGCCTCTTTCCTGGCAAAAACTCTGGTGTGGGCTAGAGTGCCCCCCCGCCCCCATCTCAGCCTTGTGAATCATACTATAAAACTTAAAATTAAACCACAGAAAAATGGTATAAAAAAATAGCAAGCAAACAACAATATCCCCGTACAGAAAATACGTTAGTTCCCAAAGCATAACATTATAAGTTTTCTGTGGAACACCAGTCAGAAAATCTACAGACTTATTCTTATCCTGTTTACAAGTTTATTTATTTATTTATTTATTTATTTATTTATTACATTTTTATACCACCCAATAGCCGAAGCTCTCTGGGCGGTTCACAAAAAGTTGCTTTTCTACCTAATATTTGGAGTGGCTTTGATGTTGTTCACACTAGTTAACGAGTTATTTTCAAGCCCTGTTTTTGCTGCTTCTATTTTTCTGGTCTCTACAGCTAGTTCCTGAACATGTTGTCATGACCAAAGAAGAAGTGACAGAATTGCTGGCCCGGTAGTATCCTTTTTCTTAAACTTCTTGGGTCAAGCGTCAGCTGCTGTTTTCTGCTTGCTCTGGCTAGAGTGACAGATGCCAAAGGTGGCTGAGTCAAAGGGTCAGCTCCCATGAGTGTGTATGTCTGTGGAGTGACATAGGTGCGTGAACGAGCTGCTGTCATTCAGCTAACAGAGGCAGACGCATTGTCCATTCTTGAGTCAAACATGGTATCATTTTGTGTGATTCAACTGGGAATCATGGAACCGTAGAATAGTAGAGTTGGAAGGGGCCTTTAAGGCCATTGAGTCCAACCCCTTGCTCAATGCAGGAATCCACCTTAAAGCATCCCTGACAGATGCTTGTCCAGCTGCCTCTAGTGTGGGAGAGCCCACAACCTCCCTAGGTCACTGGTTCCATTGTCATACTGCTCTAACAGTCAGGAAGTTTTTCCTGATGTCCAGCCAGAATCTGGCTCCCTGTAACTTGAGCCCATTATTCCGTGTCCTGCACTCTGGGAGGATCAAGAAGAGATCCTGGCCCTCCTCTGTGTGGCAACCTTTGAAGTCTTTGAAGAGTGCTATTGTGTCTAATTTGTTAGGTGCTTTCTAATAAAAACGCCTCAAGGCAACTTACGAATTAAAACGTTAGTGGCAATCATAAACAATTCAACTGATGCACTAATTCAACTGATGCACTGATACACTAATCCTGTGCACGTTTAGACAGGGGAAAAAAGCCCAACACCTCCCAGTAGGTCCTAGCCAGCATGTATAGTATTGTGCTGAAAGTACTGAAGCAGCTCCATTGAGTTGAGTGGGTCTCAAATGTGGTGAGCATCTTCCTGGATTTCCCCGTGAGTTGTTGCCCTGTCTCTTCCTGGAACTAGAAGCGAAGAGCCTTATCCTGTTGGTGTGTCATGTTCCCTTAACTGCTATTGCCAGTAAGTTGAGAGAGAACCAGCTCCCGAGGATACAGGCCGGGGACCCTGTGGCTCGGTACTTTGGAATCAAGCGTGGCCAGGTAAGGAGGGGAGATGCGCTGTTCTGGGTTGATGTCTTGGATCAAGGGGCTTCCACAGACCCATGAATTCTAAGGTTATCAAAATGGAGACCGTCCCTTTCTTCTGCCTTTTAATGAGGGCTGGACCAGTTTCTAGGTGAGGATAAGCCAGTGACTAAAAAATGGAACCTCCATGTACAGAGGCAGTTTACCGTTGGCATGTACAATGTGGGTGAGCTGCTGCTTGCCTATGGGTTTCTTAGAAGGATCTGTCTGGCCACTTTCAGGAACGTTGGGGGAAAGGAAAGGAAAGGAACCTCTCGTGCAAGCACTGAGTCATTACTGACTCTTGGAGGGACGCCAGCTTTCACTGACGTTTTCTTGGTAGCGGGGTGGTTCGCCGTTGCCTTCCCCAGCCGTTGTTACCTTTCCCCCAGCTAACTGGGTTCTCATTTTACCGACCTCGGGAGGATGGAAGGCTGAGTCGACCCGAGCCGGCTGCCTGAAACCAGCTTCCGCTGGGATTGAACTCAGGCCGTGGGGAGAGTTTCAGCTGCAGAAACTGCTGCTTTATCGCTCTGCGCCACACGAGGCTCTAACGTTGGGGGAGGGGGCTAGAATAGGTGGACCAGAAATGTGTGTCGCACTTCTATAAGCCTCCGTGGTAGCCCATATTCCCAAACATTTTGCGGAAGAAATTAAGAACATGGCTGCAGAGGTTCCTCTCTTCACATCCCTGGAGGCTGTGCTCCTACTGTTTTCACTTAGAATCATAGAATAGCAGAGTTGGAAGGGTCCTACAAGGCCATCTAGTCCAACCCCCGGCTCCATGCAGGAATCCACCCTAAAGCACCCTGACAGATGGTTGTCCAGCTGCCTCGTGAAGGCCTCTAGTGTGGGAGAGCCCACAACCTCCCTAGGTAACTGATTCCACCGTCGCACTGCTCTAACAGTCAGGAAGTTTTTCCTGATGTCCAGCCGGAATCTGGCTTCTACAGCAATAGTGCAGGACACTGTTTCTTCTCTATGTTGAAGATACAGTATGAATTTTTAATTTTTAATTTTTCTCTTTGTGTATTTATCGCTTCTGCAGGTAGTGAAGATCATTCGGCCCAGTGAGACAGCCGGCCGCTATATCACCTACAGGCTGGTGCAGTAGACCGGAGAGGTTTCATAAGGTACTTCCGCATCTCTGCCTCATCATCTGAAGACCTCTGAAGTGACACAGAGTTTCTTTTCTCTTCCCCTCTCCCCATTTTGGATGATTTGATGTGGAAGTGTGGTGATCCAGTGCAGTTGTTCCGATTAAGCAAGCTTGAGGACTCAGTGGAGCTACATTTCATAGAATCATAGAATCATAGAATAGCAGAGTTGGAAGGGGCCTACAAGGCCATCTAGTCCAACCCCCTGCTCAATGCAGGAATCCACCCTAAAGCATCCCTGACAGAGGGTTGTCCAGCTGCCTCTTGAAGGCCTCTAGTGTGGGAGAGCCCACAACCTCCCTAGGTCACTGGTTCCACCGTCGCACTGCTCTAACAGTCAGGAAGTTTTTCCTGATGTCCAGCCGGAATCTGGCTTCCTTTAACTTGAGCCCGTTATTCCGTGTCCTGCACTCTGGGAGGATCGAGAAGACATCTTGGCCCTCCTCTCTGTGACAACCTTTCAAGGATTTGAAGAGTGCGATCATGTCTCCCCTCCATCTTCTCTTCTCCAGGCTAAACGTGCCCAGTTCTTTCAGTCTCTCTTCATAGGGCTTTGTTTCCAGACCCCCGATCATCCTGGTTGCCCTCCTCTGAACACGCTCCAGCTTGTCTTGAATTGTGGAGCCCAGAACTGGACGCAATACTCTAGATGAGGCCTAACCAGGGCCGATCTTTGCTGCCCTTCTCTTTGCGCAGCAGGAACTGCCGGGGAGGCCTTTTTGCGGGGGGACGGACCTGCGGTCTCTCTAGAGAGCTAAAGTCCCAACAGCAACATCAGCATAGAGCCAATGGCCTGGGATGATGGGGGTTGTAGTCTGGAGAGGCACCATTCCCCAACATTTTTAGGAACCTCTGGGCCTTTCATTGCCTGTTGCTGTTGTCGTCACTTTCTTCTTTCTTTCCACAAAGAATAGAAGCTTGATTTTTTTTTAAAAAAAAAAACACCACAACTTTGCACCTTCTTGTAGCCAGACGCTGCTGCCGTCATGCCCACACGGCCTGCATCTGGCTCTGGTCGGTAGCAGTGGCTTGTCTCCAAGGGCAGGTGTGACGTAACAGACGCTTTCGCTAGGCCTATTGCATAAATCCTTCTCAGGCCAAGCGCCACTACTTGAAAACCTGAGAGAGGGTTAAATAAAACCTTTCCCCTAGCTATGAGGGAAACAGGTTTAATACAGGATCTGAATATACTGTGGGTATAATCTGGGGTGGGTGTTTAATAACTGTAAGGCAGGTAAATAAATGCCAAGCTGACACGTATTTGGTAGCTAACAAAACAATAATAAGTTTATTGTTGTTTAAAAGCTTTAAATCAAAACTAGCTGTACCCGTCGTAACATGCGCCGTTGCAGCACATTATTTATTTATTTATTTATTTATATAGCACCATCAGTGTACATGGTGCTGTACAGAGTAAAACAATAAAATAGCAAAACCCTGCTGCAGAGGCTTACATTCTAATAAAATCATAATAAAACAATAAGAAGGGGAAGAGGATGCACCAAACAGGCACAGGGGAGAGTAAAACTAACAGTATAAAAGTCAGATCAAAATCAAGTTTTAAAAGCTTTAGGAAAAAGAAAAGTTTTTAGCTGAGCTTTAAAAACTGTGATTGAACTAGTAGTTCTCAAATGTTCTGGAAGAGCGTCCCAGGCGTAAGGGGCAGCGGAAGAAAATGGACGAAGCCGAGCAAGGGAAGTGGAGGCCCTTGGGCAGGTGAGAAACATGGCATCAGAGGAGTGAAGAGCACGAGCGGGGCAATAGTGTGAGATGAGAGAGGAAAGATAGGAAGGAGCTAGACTGAAAAGCTTAAAGTTGTGGAAACACATCTTAAAGTTTATTAATTAAATATCATCGCGGGGGCGGGGGCTGCTTGGAGGCCACCGATACAGCACCGTCTGGCAGACCTGGGGGGCAGGGAGGTCAGAGGGAGGGGGAACAGGTGTCCCCCTCTCCTCGGGGTTCCTGTCAGCCTCGGGCCGCCCGTCCAGCTCGCATGAGATTAGGCCAGGGCCTGGGCTTGCAGTAGGTGAGCGGCCTTGCACCCGGCCACCAAGGGCCCTGGCCGTGCCTCGCTCATGCTTCGGACTGTGGCGCTGCCCCCTTCGTGGGGGGGGGGGAGCGAAGGGGCAGAAAGGGGGGAAAGGATTACCTTAGAAAGCCCGGAGGAGTCGGGCGAGGGGCTTAGCAACCTGTATCAGCTGGCGTTACACGTTGTTACTGTTGCTTAGCAACCTGTATCAGCTGAAGCCTGTACGGAAACATACCTAAGCATTTTATATAGAGAGAATACTTTCAATCCTGCCTAATCTAAACTCTCCACACACCAACCACCTCTTTGTCTTCACACCAATCCTAAGTCCCTAGAATCGAAACTCGTCTTACTTTACAAATAAAGCCTACAAGAAAACAAAACCTAAAACCACACTTCGCCACCAGCTCCCAACACACTCCTTATATACTGCTCTCCCCCTCCCAACCTATGACATCATAAACCACACCCATTCAGTTCTAACATTCCCTACTTACCAGACATACTAATCCAGACATATACAATATAATCAATTGTGGGGTAACGCCCCAGCAGGGAATCCGGGTTGGCTGTGGAAGGAAGAGCCGGGCCTGGCAAGTTTTACCTTCCGCCTTCCCCAGCCTGGCACCCTCTAGAGCAGAGCTTTCCAAACCTTTCATGTTGGTGACACACTTTTTAGACATGCATCATTTTGCAACACAGTAATTCAGTTTTACTAGCAAACCGAAGGTTAAAACTAAACCCTTATAAGAGATATGGACACATATGATTTGCAAGATAATAACATACCATATTTCTTCGATTGTAAGACGCCATCGATTGTAAGATGCACACTAATTTCAGTACCACCAACAGAAAAAAAAAACCTAAGACACACCCGCGATTCTAAGACGCACCCCATTTTTAGAGATGTTTATATGGGGGGAAAGTGTGTCTTAGAATCGAAGAAATAGGGTACATTTCCAAGACTTTTCACATTGAACCAATTTTGTCGAGCTGCGATCGAGCGGCGGTTGAGACGGTGTTCTATCAAAAAACTGGACCCATGGAATTTCTCGAATGCGTTACCGGAAGTGATGTGGAATCAGCTGTTTCGACCCGACTATGCATACTGTGCATGCGCAGTCCCTGTATGATCCCTCGACCGCGGTGTGCATACACGGCTACGACGGAAGGGGAATATACTAGTGCACCATACTAATCGGCACCTTTGCTGCCTAAAAATGCATGCAAGTTAGTATTGCTTATTTCACAGAGACTCAGAGGTTTCTCGTTACGTTTGCGCGACACACCTACGCACTGCAGCTGACACCCAAATGTGTCGCGACACACAGCTTGGAAAGCTCTTCTCTAGAGACATTGGACCACAATTGCCCAAGGGGGATGTTGGCAGGAAATGATGGGCTTTGTAGTCCAACGCATCAGGCGGGCACCACCTTGGCTATGCTAGTTTATAGGGATGTAAGTAGCACAAGCTCACTTAGTTTTGTCTCGAGTCTGCATTGCTATAATAGACAGCTATTTACTAAGTTTGAATTGTATACAAGCTAGGAACCAACGCTGCTACTGTTATTCCCTTGCAGCCTGGCTGAAGCGCCTTGTGCCGTGCAGTGGAGACTGTCTTCCTAACAATCGTGATAGAAATACCTCATTTTTTAATCTCTCTCGTCCCCGTCCCCGTCCCCCAGGAAAGCACACTTCGAAGGGATGTTCCTCAGTGTGTGTACTTGATGCTGAACCACACAAGCTTCTAGACCTCGGGATCAAAGCAAAGCACTTGCTAAGAGAATCCAGAGTCACTGATGCCACAGCAAACACCTGTTGACTTTCCAGACTGGACCACTTCAGATTCGTCCCTTACACAGCTGGGCTGTCTGGAAGCAGCTCTTGTGTGCTTCGGAAACTTTGTCTGGTTTATGACGGGTGGGCATTTGAAGAACAAGAGCCTTTTCTTCTCTGAGCCAAGATGGGGATAATTTGGGGCGGGGTTCAAACAGTGATGCTTTCATACTGTATGTGAAAATGTACTGTATGAAAATGATGTTTTCATACTTGAGAGGGCAGTTGTAATAAAATCTCTGAAAAGGCTTTTCTGGAGGCCTGCAAATGTCCTTGTTGCCTACTCTGCTATGCTCAGCGTTGCTAGGTTGTTGCTGAAAAATCCTGCCTTGCCTGAAGCTCTCTAGAAAGCTTCTTCCTCTGTCGTAATGTGATTTTTAAAAAAAGATCAGACAGAATTGTGTTTCCTTGGTTGCTTAAGACGGGTGGTGTTCCTCTGCTAGACTGCAATTCCCATCATACTTGACCATTACCCATGTTAGATTCAGCACCACACTGTGGAACTCGTAAGTTCATAGAATAATAGATTTGGAAGGGGCCTATAAGGCCATTGAGTCCAACCCCCTGCTCAGTGCAGGAATCCACCTTAAAGCATGCCTGACAGAGGACTGTCCAGCTGCCTCTTGAAGGCCCCTAGTGCGGGAGAGCCCACAACCTCCCTAGGTCACTGGTTCCATTGTCATACTGCTCAGGTATTTTTCCAGCCAGAATCTAACTTCCTGTAACTTTAGCCCATTAGTGCATGTCCCGCACTCTGGGATGATCGAGAAGAGATCCTGGCCCTCCTCTGTGGGACAAAAGTTTCAAAGTTGTAATTCATATTCATTTTTTTCAGGTGATTATCTCAGAATCATAGAATAGCAGAGTTGGAGGGGGCCTATAAGGCCATTGAGTCTAACCCCCTGCTCAGTGCAAGTTCTTCATCCCTGCCTTAAAGGGGTGGGCCCAGGCTAGTGACACCAGTGTACGCCATGCAGTTTTCGCTGAGACAGCTTCTCTTTAAGCATGCTCCAACTTCCAATTCTTCTAACCACATTATGGTGAAAAGCAACCTGCCCCAACCTGGGGCCATTCAGATGTTTTGACTACAACTGTATGCCAGACTATTGGCCATGTTGGCTAGAGTTGATGGGAGTTGGGGTCTAGCACATCTGGAAGGCTTCAGGTTGGGGAAGCCTTGGAAGAATACTCACCATTTCCTGAAAAGAAAAGTATTTGCATGAGTCTGCTCTTTTGGCTTCTATATACCGTAGTATATTTCCCGATAAAATTCTGGGTTTGAGCACGTGTGTTTCAAAGCTGAGGTACCTTGTTTAATCTCGGAGATCTTGAAGTCATGGTGAACAGTTCCGTGACGATGTCAAGATGGCGTGTGAGAGCTGTGGAAAAGGCATTCTACACACACACACACCACTAGGCATTAGGAAAGGGGTTGAAAAGGGGGCTGGTACTGTACAAATCTAGGGTGCCTTCATCCTTCTAAAGGTTGCTCCATTTTAAAAGGCATCGTGGAGTTGGCAAAGGTGCAGAAAACTAGTTTTTAGCTTTCTCAATGCCATTCCTTTCTGTACACTAAATACCCACTTCCCTCTGACCCCTTAAATCGAAAAGGTCAAGGGAAACTATGTGCTGGAATTGCTAGTTGCCTCAGGAGGGGTAGGTGACCCAGTGCTTTCCAGGTGCTTGGGACTAGAATTCCCATCAGCCTGAACCTATGAGGCTAATGGTCAAGGTTTATGGGAGTTATCGTCCAAAACACCGAGAGGCATTGGGCTGCCTAGCCCTTCGCTGTGTGTACTTGCGGCTTCATGGACACCAGGAAAAACTTCCTGTCTGTTAGAGCAGTACAACAATGGAACTAGTGACCTATGGAGGTTGCGGGCTCTCCCACACTAGAGGCCTTCAAGAGGCAGCTGGACAACCATCTGTCAGGGATGCTTTAGGGTGGATTCCTGCACTGAGCATGGGGTTGGACTCGATGGCCTTGTAGGCTCCTTCCAACTCTGCTATTCTATGATTCTGTGAAATCATGGGCCTCGAAGCGCAGTTCTCAGGGTTTTGTGTGTGTGTTGGGGAGGGGAGTTTGATACATCCCAGTCACGATTATATTTATTTTATTATACAGCTGTTTTTAAAAAATCCCCATGAATACAGGAACATGTGTACAGCTATTTCAAAGTGAAAAAAGTAATATGCCATCACAGCAGTCTTGCTCATAAATGGGAAAGGTATGTCATATACAAATAATTAAAAGCGGAGGATGAAGACTTGAATTCCAACTCTCTTCCGTTAGTTTCCCATCCACGCCTTACAAAAACAAACCATCCAAATGTGGCAAGAATTCTTGCATAGGTTATGTTCCTCTAGGACAGCCTTCCTCAACCTGGGGCGCTCCAGATGTGTTGGACTGCACCTCCCAGAATGCCCCAGCCTGGCTGGGGCATTCTGGGAGTTGCAGTCCAACACATCTGGAGCGCCCCAGGTTGAGAAAGGCTGCTCTAGGATAAATACTAATCTGCCTCCAGTTTAGCCATATATATAAAATCCAGTTACATACAATAGACTCTTTAAAGATCATGCAGCAACACCCTTTCCCTGATATTAAAAATGCTTCTAGCACACAGCTGGATTAAGAATTTTCAGGGCTGCATTTTTGCTGACTCTTCAAAGACCTCTCGACATTTGAATGTTATGCTAGACCAACAGGTGAGGTTCGATTCAGCCCTCAGAGGACTCTCCTAAGGATAAGCCATGTATAAAATATACTGCTCAGACATCTTACAATATTTCTAGCTTTAAAAGTGTGTTTTTTCTTAGGGAATGGTGGAGCTGTGTAATAGAACTACCACCCTCACCACCCTGCCCTGAGAAGCTGCCAAAGAAAAAAAGCGTATTTTACAGTGCAGTCCGAAAGCACCTCTATTCAGTAGTTCTTCAGTGGAACTTGGTTTGAGGACCGTGCGGAATGCAGCTTTCAAGTACCCAGTAATTCAGCAAATCTCCCCACCAAATAATACTTGTGTACCCTGACTCCAAAAGAGCCTATGTGAGGCATTATAAGAAAAGGAATTGAGAATAAAATGGCCGGGATCGTACTGCCCTTATACAAATCTATGGTGCGACCACACTTCGAGTATTGTGTACAGTTCTGGCCATCGCACCTAGAAAAGGATATTATAGAGCTAGGAAAAGTGCCGAAAAGGTCAACGAAAATGATGAAGGGGCTGGAGCATCTCCCCTACGAGGGAAGGTTACAACAGCTGGGATTGTTTAGCTTGGAAAAAAGGAGGTTAAGGGGAGACATGATAGAGGTGGACAAAATGATGCATGGGATGGAGAATGTGGACAGGGAGACATTTTTCTCCCTCTCTCAAAATACTAGAGCCCATGAAACGGGTTGGTGGGAGATCCAGGACAAATAAAAGGAAGGGCTTCATCACCCAGCGCAGAGTTAAATTATGGAACTCAGGACCACAAGATGTGGCGATGGCCACCAATCTGGATGGCTTTAAAGGGGTTGGATCAATTCCTGGAGGCGAAGGCTATCCATGGCTACTAGCCCTGATGGTTGTGTGCTTATCTCCAGTATCAGGCAGTAAGCCTGTGTGCCCCAGTTGCTGGGGAACATGGGCGGGAGGGTGCTATTACACCATGCTTGTTCACCCCTGGCCAAGGGCTGTTTGGCCACTGTGTGAACAGAGTGCTGGACTGGATGGACCCTTGGTCTGATCCAGCATCAGGGCTCTTCTGATGTTCTTCTGTAACGACATTGTTTAGTTACAAAATTAACACACCCATTTAAAATAAGAAAGGGCGGGGGGAACGATTTCGGCTTTCTTCATGTAAAAAAATAGATTAAAAAACAATTAAAAGGATTACTTTTCTATATAATTTTGGGAAAGATGCCAGAACCAGAGCAATCAAAACTTGGGTTGGACACCATCTCTCCATGCTTGATCTGTTTGCATCCATGGCTGTTCTTTTAAAACCTCTTGGATGCCGTGAAGAGGCCTTCCCAAATGGCCCTGAGCAAGGAGATTAATAGCAATGAAATCGCACATTCTGGCGTTTCTCCAGGTCGTTTCGGTCTTGCAGAGAATTAAAGACAGGCAAAAAGCCGGGAGGGAGAGGCGTTGGACGGCATGGCTCTTTTGAGTGCCATCTCTTCACTGGCACTGGTTACATATTCCAGCTGCCTCAGTTTACTGCCCGATCTCATTTTAAAGGCCAAGAAAACTTATTACTCAAGCATTTTGCTGCCCAGTGGCAGGGACAAGAAGAGCGAGTTATTGGACTGGTTGGCGTTGTAGCCTGCCAGGGGCCTTTCCGCCTGCCCTGCGCCTTCCGCCCCGTCGCACTCTTCCCTGAAAACAGCATCCCGCTCTGCATCGTAGCAGCCTTCCGCCTGGGTTGCGCCCTGCTGTAGCGGTGAGGCTTCCTCTGAGTCTGACTGGCCAGCGCTGCACGTCCGGCTCAGGGTTCCTTCTTCGCTGGCTTCGTCCGCGGACGGGATCCCCTCGTCACCGCTGGTCTCACTGCCTCGCCGGTCTAAGCTGGCCTGCGGGGCTCCTTCGATACACAGCCCTGGGCTCTCTTCTGGGTCAGAATCAGAATCGATATAGCGAGCGCCGGAGTCTGGGGCGGAAGAAAGGGATTGTCTCGTAAGTGCAAACCGTTCGGTCCCTACCTTACTCCAGTGAGATCAGGGCTGTTTCTCTGGCTCCCCGCTGCAACCCTGATTTTATTCTCACAAGAACCCTGGGAGGTAGGTCAGGTTGAGAGAAAGGTGACTTGAAAAGGGAAAGGAATGTTGTGGGTCCTTGGTAGCCCCCTTGTCCACACCCTGTTGTGGTCTCTCCTCTAACCCACTTCCCATCCTAGCATTGCGAAAGGGCAAAGGAGCTACCATGTTTGTAAAGGCCTGTTGGTGTTGGGGCTGAAGGGGTGTAGAAAGCCCACCCAACCTTCTCACTTCAGAAAATAGGGGGATCACGCCAGAGACATCTGTGATGGGAGAGTGCCCAGCAGAAAGAGCTACGTGTGAGCCTCTTACACTGGGGGGCGGTTTACCAGCCCTTGGTACATCCCTGTCCCTGCTTTTGTGATTGGAAAATGTTCAAACGTTGGGACCACAATACCTGACGGAATACCTCTCCCGACATGAACCTACCTGTACACTGCGCTCAACATCTAAGGTCCTACCCCGAGGGAAACTCAGAGGACAGCAACAAGGGAGAGGGCCTTTTCAGTGGTGGCCTCTCTATTATGGAATGATCTTCCCGATGAGGCTCGCCTGGCGCCGACATTGTTACCTTTTCGGCGTCAGGTCAAGACTTTTCTCTTCTCTCAGGCATTTAACAACATATGCTAAGTTTGTTTGTTTTTAATGGACCCCGGAACTGTTGTTTAAATGGAAACTGTTGTTTTTATATTTTTGATGGTTTTAAGTTTTGTATACTTTTTAATGTTCACTGTTTGTAACTTTTGTAAGCCACCCAGAGAGCTTCGGCTATGGGGCGGTATATAAATTTAATAAATAAATAAATAAATAGTGTACGTTGCTAATTTGCCCACTCACAGAGAGCTATGGCTATCGGGCAGTATCAAAATGTAAATAAAGAGAATAATCTCAGCCTCCCATGCGCACAAAACGTGGTTTACAGAAGCACTGAAAAACTCTTGACACAT
Source organism: Elgaria multicarinata webbii (assembly GCF_023053635.1). NCBI lineage: Eukaryota > Metazoa > Chordata > Lepidosauria > Squamata > Anguidae > Elgaria > Elgaria multicarinata. The sequence continues at coordinate 7,482,505 of NC_086193.1, read as the reverse complement.
AAAAGCCACTTCATAAAAAGAATCAGCGTAGATTTGTTCACGCTGGAGTGAAAACAATTAGCAGCATGAAAGGTAAAACTAGCAGAAAAATGAGGCGAACTCATCAACAGTTCTGGCTTTCCAAACAGTTTTGTATCACCGCCAAGAAATTGGCAAGCTGAAGCTAGTCTCCCTGGGCTGATTAATGGGAGCTGCCACCAAAAAGTCCCTGCTATGCCTTCTTCAGCCTATTGGATTCGAGGGGGTTTTCAGTGCTTGTCCAGAAGCACTACTAATACCATATCAGCCCTTTTCCTGGGTCCCAGCTGTGCACGGACACTGAGCATTATCGTTTCTCAGGGAGCAAAATTCATCAGCCCATCTCCACTTGTGGAAAACGTGGCTCCATCTCACCTCTGTACGTGTCATCCTGAAGAGCAGCCTCTGGCTGCTCCACATCCACCAGATGATATGGGGCTCTGTCACGGGGTTCTGAGAATCCATCATCCTGCACATGGGATACAAGACGTCGCTGAGATTACGAGCTTTATCACACCAGCGTTACACGAATTGCATGCAAGGGACTCAGACGTTTCCCACCTTATAATCTGCTTTGATTGTGAAGGACTCCCAGGCACCCTGCCTTAATTGTGCAATAAAGTCAAAAGATTCGCCGTATTTAGCGCCTACTTTTTGAGCGTATTTTCCGAGCCGCCGCTGGGGCACAGGAGCAGGATTTTAAAGAAATGCTTACATCTGCGTAAGCTTTAAAGATAAAGATTTTAAATTATCAGTGATAGATATTAGGGAGAGCTTTAAGCAGACCAAATTTGAATTGAATTGGGTCATCCGTTGATTTTTTTACATTCCCCCCCCCCCCCTTAAACTCACTTCCTGGTATGCAAAGGATTGCTGTTGCCCGGTAGCAAAAACAACAACAACTATGAAAGCTTAGCGCTACGGGGATAATCCGAGGGGAGCAGTATGGCGTTACACCCCACAAGTCAATTCCAAATGTATGTCTGCAGTTTGTAAGTCTGTGGTTTTTAGAATGTTGGCTTGAGTGGGCAGAGTTAGAATGTCTTGGGAGGGGGGAGGAGTGATATATAAGGGAATGACTCAGGGGATGGAGAGTTCTTCTCCTTTTCAGGGAACCTTTTCAGGGAGACTTGTTAGGTACTCTTAGAGTCTGTAGTGCTCTCTGTATTTATGGTACTTAAGTTCTGGGAAATTTGAGAGTCAGTGTAGTGAGTGGTGTCTTAGCCATCTCTCCCCGCCTCTCTGTCTGCTAATAACTTTGCCTCTTTTTTCAATGCTAAAATCCAAACTATCCGCTCTGATCTGGCCAGCTCTGCTCCTCTTCCAGTTCCTGTTCCTCATCTGTCAGTTCCTCCTGCAAATTTCTCTGCGTTTCCTTCGGTCTCAGCGGATGAACTGTCTACAATACTGCGCTCTTCGAAGCCTTCCACTTGTTCTCGTAATCCGATTCCTTCTCGTGTCTTTATTAATCTTATTCCTGCTATCCTCCCTTCCTTGCTACATATTATTAATCTTTCTCTGTCCTCTGGTTCATTTCCTTCTGCTTTTAAACATGCTACAGTCTCTCCCATTCTCAAGAAACCTACTCTTGATAGGCTATCTCTGTCTAACTACCGACCTGTCTCTTTGTTGCCGTTTGTTTCAAAGATCCTGGAGCGTGCGGTCTACTCTTGCTGTCTTGACTTTCTTTCTAGTAACTCTGCTTTGGATCCACTTCAATCTGGATTCCGTCCTCTGCATTCCACCAAAACAGCCCTTACTAAGATCACCAATGATCTCCTTACTGCCAAGTCTAAAGGCCATTATTCCGTTCTTATTCTCCTTGATCTAACTGCAGCCTTTGACACGGTTGATCATGATCTTCTCTTAGATTCCCTTCATGACCTTGGATTTTGTGGCTCTGTCTATAACTGGTTTGCCTCCTATCTAGCGGGTCGCTCTTTCAGCGTGTTGACTAATGGCAGCTCGTCTTCCTCCTTTCCCCTTTCAGTAGGGGTTCCGCAAGGCTCGGTGCTTGGCCCCTTGTTGTTTTCCTTATACATGCTGTCCTTGGGTAAGCTTATTCAATCTCATGGCCTCCAATATCATCTGTACGCCAATGATACACAATTATATCTGTCATCTCCGGATCTTTCTCCTGATGTTCACGATCGTATCTCGGCATGTCTTTCAGATATCTCAGCTTGGCTGCTTCATCGTCGTTTGAAACTCAATATGGCAAAGACTGAATTGCTTGTTTTTCCTCCTAAACCTTCTCCTCATCTCTCATTCTCTCTTACTGTCAATGATGTTACACTTACTCCAGTCAAGGAAGCTCGTAGTCTTGGCTTTATATTTGACTCCTCGCTCTCCTTTATTCCTCATATTGAGGCAGTAGCTAAATCTTGTCGATTTTTCCTGTATAATATTGCCAGGATTCGATCATTTTTGTCTGTCTCTTCCGCCAAGACGCTTGTTCATGCGCTGGTTATTTCACGGTTGGACTACTGCAACCTTCTTCTCTCTGGCCTTCCTTCTTCTCACATCAGTCCGTTGGTTTCTGTTCACCACTCTGCCGCAGAGATCATCTTCTTGGCTCGCCGCTCTGACCATGTTACTCCGCTTCTGAAATCTCTTCATTGGCTTCCAATTCACTTCAGAATCCAATATAAACTTCTCCTGTTAACCTTCAAAGCTTTCACGGTCTAGCTCCTGCCTATCTCTCCTCTCTCATCTCACACTATTGCCCCGCTCGTGCTCTTCGCTCCTCTGATGCCCTGTTTCTCGCCTGCCCAAGGGCCTCTACTTCCCTTGCTCGGCTCCGTCCATTTTCTTCTGCTGCCCCTTACGCCTGGAACGCTCTTCCGGAACATTTGAGAACTACAAGTTCAATCGCAGCTTTTAAAGCTCAACTAAAAACTTTTCTTTTTCCTAAAGCTTTTAAAACTTGATGTTGTGCAGACTTTATACTGTTAGTTTTACCCTACCCTGTGCCTGCTTACCCTACCCTGTGCCTGTTTGCATTCTCTTCCCCTCCTTATTGTTTTATTATGATTTTATTAGAATGTAAGCCTATGCGGCAGAGTCTTGCTATTTACTGTTTTACTCTGTACAGCACCATGTACATTGATGGTGCTATATAAATAAATAAATAATAATAATAATAATAATAATACTGATAATAAAGAAAGTTCAAGAGTGATTGCGTGAGAAAAAGGAAAGCGCGAATGTGAGAGTGACAGGATTGTATGGAAGGTTTCAAAAAGGTTTTTAAATGTTGTTATTTGAAACAAAGCTTATGAACTTTTAAAAATAAATTTTGATTGTTTTAAAACTACCACAAAAATCCCACGTGTCTGTTTGGCGTTTATCATCTTAAGTTTACACATATAACACCCACTCTGACAATCATTCACCTAAGCAGATATAACTCACAGCGCATTATTATATATATTAAAATCCATTCTCCATTTTAAACCCCTTTCTCCACATAGTTTGGAGGAAGGTGGGCTTTATCCTTGCCTCAGGCGTTTCAAGTGGTGGTGCTTGGCTTGAGCAGGGAGTAGCCTCGGCCGGGTCTGGGGTTCAGAGCCTGTGTCGCCCCATAAGAAGTGGTGGCAGACGTGAGGTCTGGTGTTCAGAGCCTGTGTCGTGGCAAGCAGTCCTCAGTCAAGAGGTCCTCTCCCCTGGCCCTGCTACAAGAGCAACCTGCTCCCAAAAGCTCGTCTCACCTGATTCCTGTCCAGCACCGCCTCCTCCGCCTCCTCCTCCGTCACTCCTCCTGAGCCATCCATGCCACTGGTTTCAAAGATGGCAGCGTAGAAGATGATGAGGGCTTCCACAACGCGAGCCTGATGGGGATAATCCACCAGCGAGGAGAGGGAGATGGTGGCCTCCGTGGGCCGTGGGCGCATTAACGTGGGGCCGAAGACGATACCCAGGTTGCTAGAGGTCATCTTATTCTCTTGTTCAACCTCTACAATGCTGGAAAGGAATTGTGCAAAATGACGCAACAGCAAATGCAAAGGCACATAGGAAGCTGCCTTACGTGAGTCAGAGCATTGGTCCAACTAGCCCAGAAAGGCTAACAACAGCGACTAACAGGGTTCAGGCAGGCAGGGCTTTTTCAAGCCCTGTCTGGAGACGCTGAGGATTAAAACTGGGACCTTCTGTATGAGACGCAGAGGCTCCGTCACTGAGCCACAGTCCAAAATAAGTACAACAGCAAAAAAAAAATTTTTTTTTTACAATTGCCAGAAGCGTAGCCATGTTAATCTTTTGCAGCAAAACCAAAATGTTTCGTGGCACTTTAAAAACCTAAGCACAATTACTCTGGCACAAGCTTTTGTGGACACTTGTCCGCTTCTGATGAAGTGGACCAGCCCATGAAAGCTTATGCCATGTTAGCCTTTAAGACGGCACTCGGCGGCTCATTTTTTAAAAAAGGGATTCTCCAGCTTGTCAACTTAATTCATTTAAAAGCACTTCCATTCTCCCTCTTTTTCAGGAGAGGCTTTCGCCTGTCATATATAGAGGGTTGCCGGGACTTCTCTCCATACGTTATCTCATCTAGATCCCACCACGGGTTCCTTCAAAGCATAGAAATGTCATAATTTCAAAAACTGCGGGGAGGGAGAAGAGTTAAAAACTCACAAAGAAGACACCCAACTTGATTTGTATTAAACACACACACATACACACACGACTCAGAACAAAGGTGCGGAAGTGGTGGCTATGGCTGAGGGGAAAAGACTTAAACTAATAATGCAATATTTTACTGAATTCACCACGCTGGGCCTTTTGGAGCTGAATTCTGGGGCAACTCAACCGGTCTTTCTCTTACTGCTGATCATGGGTTCTGATACTTCATTTCTGCGTGTTCCTGCAAGAGCATCTGCATTCCTATAATGCCTGTATTAACTGCAATTAATAGTTAATACAGGCATTACGTGCGAGGTCCTGGTTCCCCTCTATTCAGCCCTGCTTAGGCCTCATCTAGAGTATTGCGTCCAGTTTTGGGCTCCACACTTCAAGAAGGACGCAGACAAGCTGGAGCGTATTCAGAGGAGGGCAACCAGGACGATCAGGGGTCTGGAAACAAAGCCCTATGAAGAGAGACTGAAAGAACTGGGCACGTTTAGCCTGGAGAAGAGAAGATGGAGGGGAGACATGATAGCACTCTTCAAATACTTAAAAGGTTGTCACACAGAGGAGGGCCAGGATCTCTTCTCGATCCTCCCAGAGTGCAGGACACGGAATAACGGGCTCAAGTTACAGGAAGCCAGATTCCGGCTGGACATCAGGAAAAACTTCCTGACTGTTAGAGCAGTACGACAATGGAACCAGTTACCTAGGGAGGTTGTGGGCTCTCCCACACTCGAGGCCTTTAAGAGGCAGCTGGACAACCCTCTGTCAGGGATGCTTTAGGGTGGATTCTTGCATTGAGCAGGGGGTTGGACTCGATGGCCTTGTAGGCCCCTTCCAACTCTGCTATTCTATGATTCTATATGCATGCATCTCCTTACTACGATTTGTTTCTTGCATTGCCTTAGGTATTCAGCTATTGTTTCTTGCCACTTGTTTACATCACACCGTTACGCTGGGTCAATTTTGTTGTGAACTGCCCCCAGCACTATATGGAAAGGCAGGATGCAAATAAAGCTGACCCCGGCAACGTCGTTCAGTGTCCAGCTAGTTCCGTCACTCTTCTCCATGGGGAAACAGCACTGGCTCCAATGAAGCTCGCGCAAAATGCAGCAGCCAGATTGATTTCGGGAACTAGAAGGCTCGACCATGTAACACCTGTGCTGGTCCGCTTGCACTGGCTGCCTGTATGTTTCCGAGCCCAATTCAAGGTGCTGGTTTTGACCTATAAAGCCTTACACGGCGTGGGACCACAATACCTGACGGAACGCCTCTCCCGACATGAATATACCCGGCCACTACGTTCAACATCTAAGGTCCTCCTCCGGGTGCCTACTCCGAGAGAGACTCGGAGTGTGGCAATGAGGGACAGGGCCTTTTCGGTGGTGGCCCCCAGACTGTGGAACGATCTCCCTGACGAGGCTCGCCTGGCGCCAACGCTATCTTTCCGGCGCCAGGTTAAGACTTTCCTTTTTGCCCAGGCATATGGCAGCACACCTTAATCACCCACATGTTTAGTTTTAACGGTTTTAATGCTTTATATATGTATGTTCTGTGTTTTAGAAATTTAAATTTCGTATACTCGTTTTTATCTCAATTTTAGAATTTCTGTAAACCGCCCAGAGAGCTGTTGCTATGGGGGCGGGATATAAATGAAATAAATAAATAAATAAATAAATAAATAAATCATAGAATCATAGAATAGCAGAGTTGGAAGGGGCCTACAAGGCCATCGAGTCCAACCCCCTGCTCAATGCAGGAATCCACCCTAAAGCATCCCTGGCAGATGGTTGTCCAGCTGCCTCTTGAAGGCCTCTAGTGTGGGAGAGCCCACAACCTCCCTAGGTCGCTGGTTCCACTGTCGTACTGCTCTAACAATCAGGAAGTTTTTCCTGATGTCCAGCTGGAATCCGGCTTCCTTTAACTTGAGCCCGTTATTCCGTGTCCTGCACTCTGGGAGGATTGAGGAGAGATCCTGGCAAAACCAAGCAGCAGGGAATAAATTAGTGAGGACAGCAAAGGGCCAGGTTGCTTCCCTTCTTTCTGTTTCTCCAGATGCTCCACATGGACGCATCGCCTATCGTAAGGTTGAGGAGAGGACTGAGGGGCGTATGTGCTCCGAGCACACCGAACTGCAGCTTGCAGGCCAGATTTGGGTCAGAGGATGCTAGCGGACAGGCACTGCGCACAGCCTACCTCCTCAGATGCTGCATGATGTATTTCAGTGTGGCCAAATTCTCCGGCGGAAGCTCCTTCAACAGCTCTCTCAGTTTAGTCACCAGCGTCGCCACCACTTTCTCTGTCTCGGCTCCTTTGTCCACCATCTGGGCCACGCTTTTCCCAGCCTTGCCCTCCGGCCCGCCCTGCAGGCTCTCCTTGGCCAAGCCCATGAGGCTGTTGTACATACGGAAAGGCATGATGGGTTCTGGGAGCTGAACAGAGCAAGAGTCAAGGGAAATGACATTAGCGGGGGGCGGCGGAAAGAAAGGCTCATCTCATTCACAAAGCAGATGCCTCTGGGAAATCCATGAGCAGGCATGGCTGAACAGCAACAGCCCCTCGCCCTGTTTGTCAGAGGTAGACTGCCTCTGAACATGGAGGCTCAACGGGGTGGACAACCTTCAGTCCATAGGCCAAGAACATTAGTTACTGGGCAGATCAGAAATGAAAAATAAAATAAATAAGTAATCTGGCCCACTAAGGTTGTCTGCTTGGGCTATAGAGTTTTGGGCTCCCTCTGCAGTCCGCACCCCTACCAAAGTCCTGCCCTCTGGCCTGGGGGCTTCATGAGGAGTGGAGGGAAATCCCCTTCTAATCCCAGATTCCCCTGTGTGCCTCTCCCCCTCTCAGTGGTGCGCAGGGGGATTCCCTTGCTCTCTCTGATCACAGGCTGGAGGTGATTCTGATTCCTGACTCCTAGCTGAGCAGAAGCAGAGAAGAGGAGCTGCCCCAGCTGAACTAGAAGCTACAAAAGGAAGCCAGCTCCCAGAGAGAGAGAGAGAGAGAGAGAGAGAGAGCGAACAGGAAGGGCAAACAGGAGTTTGTCAGGGGGAGTGCAGAGAAACAGGAGACCAAAGCAAGGAGGAGAGAGGCCTCAAGGAGGCTGCCAATCCAAAGAGGCCATGTGTTGAGTCAAAGAGCATGTCCTGAGAGCTGTCAGGGATGCTTTAAGGCAGATTCCTGCATTGAGCAGGGGGTTGGACTTGATGGCCTTACAGGCCCCTTCCAACTCTACCACTCTATGATTCTATGATCCCCTTGGCAGCCTCACCTGCCGCAGGTAGAGCTTCAGGACGTTGCTGATGTCATGCGGGGAGGCTTGGGACAACTCGACCAGCTCTTTCCCGTTCTCAAAGGCTTGGCAGAGCTTCTCCACACGGGTTTTCACCCCGTTAACACGATAGATGCCCTGCAGGACGAAGAGCAATGAGGATCAGGAGGGAGCCACATTTATTTATTTATTTATTTATTTACACTCGGGCTGTGAGCCATTTCTTCCTCTAGCCCACGAAGGTTTATGTTATTGATTGATGCACTAGCGAATGGACCTGTATTTGCTGGGGTTGAAATAGCCCTTCATTTGATACAGCAAAGTCCTTGAGCAGACTGGAAGCTCCATCCCGCGAGAGTTTTATTGCACGCTCGTTCCTGGGCACTCACGGAGTTTGCTCAGGTCCCTCCCATGACGTCGTTTGCCTCCCGCCCCTTCTGGCCTTCCTCGCGCAACAAAAAAACCCTCATTAAGTCCGTTTTTTAAAAAACTCGGAATTGCCGCTCTCTCCTGCTGTGAGCAGGAGAAGCAGCGCCGTTAGAACAGCAGACTGAATAGGCCTCGTGCTCGTTGGGTACTTCCTCTTCTTGAAAAAAGGAAGCAACTGAGGAACGAAAACACGGGCAGAGAAGCGACGGTGGGGAGCGTGTTAACCCCCGGCGTGATGGAGCTTTAACACAGCTGTCGGAGTTGGATGCATTCCACCTGCCCTGTCTGAGTAAAGCCACGTCTGCTAGCAACTCTAGGCACAGCCCCTAGATAATTTAAAATTAACTTTAAAATTAAATTAAATTAAATTAAAGTTAAAATTAACACTTAATTTTAACTTAAATTTAAATTTTACTGTTTTAACTCTGTATTTTAATTTTATATCAATTTTGCTGCGTGGCTTTTATTCTGGTTGTGCTTTTTATATTGTATTGTGTATTTGTGCTTTTAACCTGTTGGTTGTCTTACTATGATTTTAATTTTTGTGAACCGCCCAGAGAGCTTCGGCTATTGGGTGGTATAGAAATGTAATAAATAATAAATAAATAAATAAATAAATGGTGCGCCCCTGTTATCTTTTCAGCGCCAGGTCAAGACTTTTCTCTTCTCCCAGGCATTTAACAGCATATGCTGAGTTTTTTAACTGACCCAGCAATTGGTTTTAAATCCAGTTGCTTTTAAATGGGTATCGTCTGTTTTTGTTTGTATTTTATGCTTTTGATGGTTTTAAATTTTGTATATTTCTTTTTAATGTTCACTGCTTTAAACTTTTGCTAAACTCTCCGTCCCTCGGCTTACTGTCCCCTCCTCCTCCTACACAACTGTGTGAACTTCAATGCTCTGTGCTGGTTAGGGACGTCTGTCCCTAGTATTCTCCCTTATGAGCCTGCCCGTGCTCGGAGATCTCCTGGGGAGGCCTTTCTCTCAGTCCCACCAACATCCCAGGCACGCCTGAGGGGTACGCGGGACAGGGCCTTCTCGGTGGCTGCTCCAAGGCTCTGGAACTCCCTTCCCAGGGAGGCTAGGCTGTCCAGGAGAGGCCGTAGCTGGCAGGCAATAGCATTCTCCCATTCATGTTCCCCATCAACTGATATTGAGAGGCATTCTGCCACCTATACTGGAGGTAATATATTATCTGAAAGACTGTATTCTCCCATATGAGCCTGCCCATGCTCTGAGATCTTCTGGGGGGGCCTTTCTCTCAGTCCCACCAACATCCCGGGCACGCCTGAGGGGTACGCGGGACAGGGCCTTCTCGGTGGCTGCTCCAAGGCTCTGGAACTCCCTTCCCAGGGAGGCTAGGCTGTCCAGGAGAGGCCGTAGCTGGCAGGCAATAGCATTCTCCCATTCATGTTCCCCATCAACTGATATTGAGAGGCATTCTGCCACCTATACTGGAGGTAATATATTATCTGAAAGACCGTATTCTCCCATATGAGCCTGCCCGTGCTCTGAGATCTTCTGGGGAGGCCTTTCTCTCAGTCCCACCAACATCCCGGGCACGCCTGAGGGGTACGCGGGACAGGGCCTTCTCGGTGGCTGCTCCAATGCTCTGGAACTCCCTTCCCAGGGAGGCTAGGCTGTCCAGGAGAGGCCGTAGCTGGCAGGCAATAGCATTCTCCCATTCATGTTCCCCATCAACTGATATTGAGAGGCATTCTGCCACCTATACTGGAGGTAATATATTATCTGAAAGACCGTATTCTCCCATATGAGCCTGCCCATGCTCTGAGATCTTCTGGGGGGGCCTTTCTCTCAGTCCCACCAACATCCCGGGCACGCCTGAGGGGTACGCGGGACAGGGCCTTCTCGGTGGCTGCTCCAAGGCTCTGGAACTCCCTTCCCGGGGAGGCCAGGCTGGCTCCCTCCGGGCTACAATTTCAGAGGCAGGCAAAACCTTTTTTGTTTGTTTCAGCAGGCTTTTGGAACTATACTGGACCTGTGTTACTATATTGGATCCCCCCCCCCCCTTTTAACCTGTTACAGTTTTTAAATTTTTAACAAGTTTTTAATTTTACTGTAGGTTTAATTCTATTTTAACTTTTGTAATTTATATTTATATGTATTAATTGTACATGTTTAAATCTTGTAAACCGCCTTGAGTCCCAGCACTGGGGAAAAGGTGGGATATAAATATAATAATAATAATAATAATAATAATAATAATAATAATAATAATAATAATAATAATGGTGAAGGTGTTAGTGCAGCCTTCAACTAAATGGACACATTGAAATTAAATAAAATGAATGAATGTGTTTAAAAAGCCAAGTAACCCCAAGGCGCAAGTCCAAAGGGTCCTCTCAGTATGCATGACAAACTTCAGGTATTTAGCTAGGTCTCGTGGTCTTGGATAAATGCCACTAAGGGACGGATGGACAGACAGGCAGATATCCCCTTCTATTATTACAGGTGTACATGATTTTTGGATCGCCCCCTACTCAGGGAGTGTTCCAGACTACCCTGTCCCGGGCCTGAGAAAGAAGAAGGTCTGCAGGGGCCCTTCTACCTGCTCTTTTTAAATGGGAGAACATAAGAACCTCAGAAGTGCCCTGATGCTGGATCAGACCAAGAGTCCATCTAGTCCTGCACTCTGTTCACACAGTGGCCAACCAGCCATCGGCCAGGGATGAACAAGCAGGACATGGTGCAACAGCACCCTCCCGCCCATGTTCCCCAGCAACTGGGGCACACAGGCTTATTGCCTCGAATATTGGAGATAGCACACAACCATCAGGGCTAGTAGCCCTGGATAGCCTTCTCCTCCAGGAATTGATCCAACCCCCTTTTGAAGCCATCCAGATTTGTGGCCATCACTACATCTTGTGGTAGTGAGTTCCATAATTTAACTCTGCGCTGTGGGAAGAAGTCCTTCCTTTTATTTGTCCTGGCTCTCCCACCCATCAGTTTCAAGGGGTGACCCCGTTGGGTTCTAGCATTTTGAGAGAGGGAGAAAAAGGTCTCCCTGTCCACATTCTCCACACCAGGCATCATTTTGTCCACCTCTATCCTGTCTCCCTTCGGCCTCCTCTTCTCCAAGCTAAACAACCCCAGCTGATGTCACCTTCCCTCGTAGCGGAGATGCCAGGACTAGGCCCTGTGCCTCCCGCATGCCTCCCCGCCACTGACCTTGGTTTTCATCGCCCGCCTTTCAATCTCGCAGATGCATTTCTTGACCACGAAGGGGACGCCGTCGGAGCTGGTGTGGGCTGCCTGGGCGAAGTCCCGCCCGAAGAGCTGCAACTTCCCCTGGAGTTTCTTGTGCCCGCACTGAATGGCCAGCGTCTCTAGGCATTTTTTGTGGCAGGCTAAATAGCACTGGGGAAGAAGAGCGGATGAGAAAGAGCGCATGAAACACAGAAGCGGCAAAGCAGCCGGAACAATGCAGGATGCGCAATTCCAGCAACAAGCACCAGATGGTGCTGCAAGCCAGGTTTACACTGATGTCCCCAAACCCTGCAAATCTGGGCATGGTGGGGGGCCCCTCTGAGGAGCCACACTCCAGCAGGGTCTCCCTTATAAGAACCCCCTGGAGTTGTTCCTCCTGTTCCTCATCACAATCTGCTTGTTTCCCTGCCTCTTGTTCTGGCCGAGACAACAGTGCCTGTGAGAAAGAGGTGCAGGAGACGCCACAGCCCACTTCCTCCCTCGGCCCCTGTCCATACGACAACAGGATTGCTCCTCATTGAATATAAACCCGAATTTTCATCGATCCGAATCTAGGCAAAGAGCGTCACACTGCAGCAGCAACAGGGATTTATCCCCTGAATATTTTTTTGTAGTGCAGTTATTAATGCGCACGTGCGAGGTTCCGAAATGCTAAAGCTTTATCTGCGGAGATCCGCAGATTCATAGAAGAGGAAAACCGAGTGGGGAAAGGAACGAGGCAGCAGAGGAGGATGTGAGCAGGGGACTGAACATGTCTCCTCCCTCTCGCTGCCCGTTTCCCCCTCTTTGTTTTAATTTTAAAAGTTCCATCCGCGGACCTCCGCAGATCCATATAATTCGACACAAAACAGCGGGAAGCAACAAGGCAGCCAGAGGAGGCGTGAAAACACGAGGCAGATGATAGGTGGAAAATGGGGAAATCAGCCAATCACTTTGTCCTGCCCTGAAAGTTACGCCCACATGTCAAAATGCGATTTACCTCCCCCAAGGGCACAGAACTATAATGCGGTGCAAACTCGAAGGTTGATCCAAAAGTCGCAACTACGAATATGCGCATTGTTGGGTTAAAAACCCGGCACTGCGGCAAATGGCCGGCTGCGTCATGTGTCCTGACACGCGAATCTGCGCATTTAGGTCCGGGGTAAATAAGCCGTATGGACATCCCCTGGCTCTTTGTCTGTCAGGCAAGTAAGTAGGAGCCATGAGGAGAGAGAGTAGGAGAAGCAAGAGCAGCTGGGGACAATGGGGACTCACTGAGGGAGGGCACGCATGGAGGGGTGTTGCCCAAGGGCCCGCCAAACCCTGGGGCTGTCACTGAGTGGTGGCCCCCCGGCTATCCCCCCACCCCTTGAGAGGTTTGCGTGTTGTCTCAACACCACACAAAAGCCTTACGATTTTGCCAGCACTTCCGATCTGTCTTCGCTGTAAGCTGTTTTGGCCCTCGTATGTTTTTATGCTGCTCCCACTCAACTATTGTGTTTCATTTACGTTGGATTTTAAATTTTATTTCTTGCTGGGAGCAACCCTGAAAACTCTGTTCAGGGCGGCCTGTAAGTACTGTTAATGGGCCCATTCAGAAGACACCTTAACCATGGCTTTAAGCATGGTAGTTAAACCAGAAAGCCAGGCTGTGTTCATAGAATCACAGAATAGTAGAGTTGGAAAGTGCCTAAAAGGCCATCAAGTCCAACCCCCTGCTCAATGCAGGAATCCACCTTTAAAGCATCCATGATAGATGGCTGTCCAGCTGCTTCTTAAAGGCCTCTAGTATGGGAGAGCCCACAACCTCCCTAGGTCAATGGTTCCATTGTCGTACTGCTATAACAGGAAGCTTTTCCTGCTGTCCAGCGGGAATCTGGCTTCCTGTAACTTGAGCTCCTTATTCCGTGTCCTGCACTCTGGGAGGATCGAGAAGAGATCCTGGCCCTCCTCTGTGTGACAACCTTGCAAGTATTTGAAGAGTGCTATCACGTCTCCCCTCAATCTTCCCTTCTCCAGGCTAAACATGCCCTGTTCAGAAGATACCTTAAACCATGGCTTTAACCATGGTGAATAAGGCTTTTTGCTTTATTCACCATGGATAAAGCCATGGTTTAAGGTGTCTTCTGAACACAGCCTGGCTTTCAGGCTTAAGCACCATGGTTAAAGCCATGGTTTAAGGTGTCTTCTGAACACAGCCTGGCTTTCTGGCTTAAGCACCATGGTTAAAGCCATGGTTTAAGGTGTCTTCTGAACACAGCCCAGCTTTCTGGCTTAACCACCATGGTTAAAGCCATGGTTTAAGGTGTCTTCTGAACACAGCCCGGCTTTCTGGCTTAACCACCATGGTTAAAGCCATGGTTTAAGGTGTCTTCTGAACACAGCCTGGCTTTCAGGCTTAACCACCATGGTTAAAGCCATGGTTTAAGGTGTCTTCTGAACAGGGCTAGGCCTTCCGCACAGCCCCAAATCCGGACAGTAATTTCCCAATAACAGGAGCTTAGAAACAGGGGAGCAAAGGGAAAATGCCTCTTCCCTAGTGCCACAGTTTTGCAAGTGATTAACTAAGGTATCACTTGTTTTTAATGCTTGATTCAACTCTGGACTGTTCAAAAGTTTTTTAATCAATTCATCTAACTCTTTTAACCCCATTTGTTTGCAGCCAATGGTATTCTCCTCTGATCAAACTGGTCTTTTTAATCATCATCATCATCATCATCATCATCATCATCATCCCCACCCCTCAGCCATTGCCAGAATTCCCTTCCTACCTCTTCGCATTCAGCTCCCTGGAAATAGACGTAGCTGTTGCATTCACGGCATTTGGAAGGGGTTCTCAGCTTCCTTAGCCTGTGGGTCTGGGCCGCCTTGGATAAGCCGATGTGCCGGAAAGGGCCGGTAGGGGCTGAGATTCCAGGGCTCATGTCGTTGATACCTGGCGGTGAGAGGAGAAGGGAACGTGCACACAGGCAGAAGCGCCGTGAATTCTGGATTCTAATTAGAATCCTGGATTCTAATTCAGAATCTAATTAGAATCCTGGATTCTAATTAGAATCCAGGATTCTAATTCAAAGGAAAAATTCTATAAAGTCATGCGTGGCCCCTTCGCTTCTGGATGCTGAAGAGGTATATGCAGACTTTTAGACTGGAATTACTACATTTCCTCCAGATCCCTGCATGGGAAGGAACGCAAGTGCAAACTTATCCCATGGCGCTGGAGGGGAAGGAACGAGGGAGCAGGAACAAGGGAGCCGGGGGCAGCCAGGAGGACATGGAGAGGAATGCCGGGCACCCAGACCACCTCTCCTCCCTCTGGCTGCCCGGTCCTCCCCCTTTTTATTTTTATTATCTGTATCTGCGCAGCTGCGCAAATACAGATAATAACAATTTTGAAAAGGGGGGAGGAACAGGCCCCATTCTTTTCCTCCCCACCGTTCTTTAATTTTTAAAGAGGCACAGGTCCCCCCCAGGTTTTTTTTAATTTATTATTTTCCACGGGGCACAGGGCTCTCCTGACGTTCGCCCCCTTCCCTGTGCAGCCCATGATGACCAATCAGGGGGCGCCATGAGCTGTGAAAAGCTTCCGCTGACAAAAAAGTCGGGGTACGCGCCCAACTTTTTTTCCAGCGGAGTTTCTGGGCTTTGCCCCCGGACGGTTTCGTAATGGCGGCTGTGTCGTGTAGATGACCTGAAACGGACTGAAAGCTGGGGTTAATGCCACGGTGCACAGTCATCTCTCCAAAATCCAGACATTGTAAAACAGGATGAAGGAGAGTTCCTAATATTTTGGAAACAGCATCAGGCCATTTGAAAACCCAAAATCCACAGAGAAGCTTGGATGAGAAGAACTGGTGAACCATCCCCCTTAGGCTGTGCATGGTAGACCTAATATTTGGAATTCGGGGTGGAGGGCAGACAGTTGACAACCCTTCTTGTCCAGAGATGTAAAAAAATGCCGGTCCCTCTGTGTCTGTCTGCGCTTCACCCAAAGTTCAGTTCCTCGCCTGTCCTCTCTCCCTTTTATCTATTGCCTCTATTGCAAATAAACGGCAATTGCAAATGTACTGTACATACCAGGGCATGTTCTCTGTTGCTCAGTTCTTAGTATTTCAGTAAAGTACTTAGTACTTCAGCAAAGCTTTAGACAAAGTACCACATGACATTCTGATTAACAAACTAGCTAAAAGTGGTCTAGATGGAACAACTATTAGGTGGATCCACAGTTGGCTACAGAATCGGACTCAAAGAGTATTAACAATGGAACCTTCTCAAACTGGGGAGAGGCAACGAGTGGGGTGCCGCAGGGCTCAGTCCTGGGCCCAGTGCTCTTCAACATTTTTATTAATGATTTGGACGAGGAGGTGCAGGGAACGCTGATCAAATTTGCAGATGACACAAAATTGGGTGGGATAGCTAATACCCTGGAAGACAGAAACAAACTTCAAAGTGATCTTGATAGGCTGGAGTGCTGGGCTGAAAACAACAGAATGAAATTTAATTGGGATAAATGCCAAGTTCTACATCTAGGAAATAGAAACCAAATGCGCAGTTACAAGATTGGGGATACTTGGCTCAGCAATACTACAAACGAGAAGAATCTTGGAATTGTTGTAGATCGCAAGCTGAATATGAGCCAACAGTGCGATATGGCTGCAAGAAAGGCAAATGCTACTTTGGGCTGCATTAAAAGAAGTATAGCTTCCAAATCACGTGAGGTACTGGTTCCTCTCTATTTGGCCCTGGTTAGGCCTCATCTAGAGTATTGCGTCCAGTTCTGGGCTCCACAATTCAAGAAGGATGCAGACAAGCTGGAGCATGTTCAGAGGAGGGCAACCAGGATGATCAGGGGTCTGGAAACAAAGCCTTATGAAGAGAGACTGAAAGAACTGGGCATGTTTAGCCTGGAGAAGAGAAGATTGAGGGGAGACATGATAGCACTCTTCAAATACTTAAAAGGTTGTCACACAGAGGAGGGCCAGAATCTCTTCTCGATCCTCCCAGAGTGCAGGACACGGAATAATGGGCCCAAGTTAAAGGAAGCCAGATTCCAGCTGGACATCAAGAAAAACTTCCTGACTGTTAGAGCAGTACGACAATTTAATCAGTTGCCTGGTGAGGTTGTGGGCTCTCCCACACTAGAGGCCTTCAAGAGGCAGCAGGACAACCATCTGTCAGGGATGCTTTAAGGTGGATTCCTGCATTGAGCAGGGGGTTGGACTCGATGGCCTTGTAGGCCCCTTCCAACTCTGCTATTCTATGATTCTATGATTTTTAAAATTAAAAATATTAAAACGGCAGGATTTTATTTATTTTTTAATAAAAAGGGAACGCTGGTCCTCAAAGCTGGTATTTTATGTAACAGCCAATCTTTCCTGTTTTATATTCTCACATTATCTGACCTTGTCTCAGTAAACAATCAACGGTTACCATTGTTCCACAAGTGACGAATCTCTCTCTTTTATGGTGTAATACATGATACAATTTATTTATCTGTTCCTCTTTGTGTGGCAACTTCTGCTCCTGCTGATATTTTGCAACTAATATGTGCAGAGGTCAAAAATGGCTTCTGACGGCTTTTACATTGTCTTCACTGCATTGTTGAAGTTTGCTAGGATAAGAACTGTGGCTGAAAAGGCAGGAATATTGTTTAAATCCAGTGATTTTTAATATACTACATGAGCACCACATATGCCTAAAACCGAGCTGCTTCCAATGGAAACCGCTCCTGGAGTTTTGGAGTGAAACTGATGCATTAGGAATCTTCCGTGGTTCTGTTTTGATTTCCAAATTTTGTACAGTGTGCACATGAGTGTGTGAGATCATAACACACTCTGAGCCCTTTGAACAGTACAGGATCAAAGTCAAAGGGGATCATTATCCCCATCAAAGCCAGCAAAAAAAGGTATGGATTTTGTTAAATCCATTTCATCTGTGTTTTGTGGATTGACAGTCATCTGTCGTTCCAACATCCACTCACTGACAATCAGTTTTTTTTTTACAAGAATTTTTGTTCTATTTGCGTTCATTTGCGTTAGCGCTGATGCATACTTGGGTACTTGCTGCTGCACATTAATATGGAAGAACGCATGTGTAAATATGTGTCAACGCATTAATATAAATCCCTCCCCAAAGCGAAAAATCCGTGTGATTTAGAAAATTGCCGGTTTTAATCTTATATCAATTTCTGCTGCGTGGTTTTATCCTGGTTGTGCTTTTTATACTGTATTTTGTATTTGTGTTTTTAACCTGTGGGTTGTTTTATGATGGTTTTAATTTTTGTGAACCGCCCAGAGAGCTTCGGCTAGTGGGCGGTATAAAAATGCAATAAATAAATAAATAAATAAATAAATTCTTCAGCATCAGGGCCTTGGAAGCGAATGCTGTGTTGTAGTGCATAAATTCTGCCAGTAGGTGGTGCTCTGGTGTTGCCAACAGCACCCCCTCCCTCCCTTCGACACCCACTCAAGCCTCTACACTTCTCAGAAAACCCTCTACACTTCTCAGAAATCCTCAGAAGTGCACTGTAAAGAGCCTCGTGTGGTGCAGAGTGGTAAGCGGCAGTTACTGCAGCCGAAATTCTCCCCACGGCCTGAGTTCGATCCCAGCGGAAGCTGGTTCTCAGGCCGACTCAGGCCAACTCAGGTCGACTCAGCCTTCCATCCTCCTGAGGTCAGTAAAACGAGTACCCAGCTAGCTGGAGGAAAGGTAACCGCGACTGGGGAAGGCCATGGCAAACCACCCCGCTACAAAGTCTGCCAAGAAAACGTCAGCGAAAGCAGGCGTCCCTCTAGGAGTCAGCAATGACTCAAGTGCTTGCACAAAAGGTTCCTTTCCTTTCCTTATAAATGCGTACATGCGCATATATGATGATACAATGCTACGGAGGCGAGATGATGTAAGCTATAAATTTTATATGCGGAGCTCCGCAGATTCATATAACAGACAAACCGGGAGCGGGGGGAGGGGGAGGAACGAGGCAGCAGAGGAGGATGCCCGTTCCCCCCTCTTTGTTTTAATAAGCTTTCTCTGCGGAGAGAGAAATGCAATAAATAAAAAAATGAATTTGTTTTAAGTAGCTTTCTCTGCGGAGCTCCGCAGAATCAGAGAATTCAAACTAAAACTTGTGTGAAGGAACGAGGCAGCCGATAGGTGGGAAATGGGGAAATCGGCCAATCCCGTTGTCCTTCCCTCAAAGCTCCGCCCACATGTCAAAATGCGATTTAACTCCTCCAGAGACACATAACCATAACATGGTGCAAACTCGGACGTGATCCAAATGCAAATATGAGCATTATCGCGTTTAAAACCCGGCGCTACAGCGAATGGACAGCTGCGTCATGTGTCCTGAAACGCGAATCTGCGCATTTAGGTCGGGGTAAACAAGCCATCTAGACAAGCCCCAGGTCTCCCTTCCTTATTG
The DNA here is from genome assembly GCF_023053635.1 of Elgaria multicarinata webbii. Classification (NCBI taxonomy): domain Eukaryota; kingdom Metazoa; phylum Chordata; class Lepidosauria; order Squamata; family Anguidae; genus Elgaria; species Elgaria multicarinata. The sequence goes on along the minus strand of NC_086193.1, from coordinate 7,463,537 downwards.
CCCTGGCGGATACCCTCTGCCCAAGCTGCCAACTGGCCATTCCTCCGGATGCCTCGAACACCAGTACATACTCTGATCAAATGAAGGTGAGGTTCCATCTGATTCTTGGCTGGGGGACAAGGCTCCATTGGAAGGCATCTGCTGGAACTTCTGGGGAAACTCACCTACCCAAGAAAGAGCCCCGATGTTAAGAGACATCGAATGAAAACGCAGAGAGCGAAAGAAGTAGGCACAATAAACTAAAACAAGAGTCCCTCCGCTTAATCATTTCCAGCCCTGGCCTACAGAAGGCAGCCTATAAATATGTCAGAAGAACTTCCAAAAGATGACCCAGGCCATAGCTAGACCTCAGGTTTATCCCTGGATCGTCCAGGGGTCAAACCTGTTCATCTAGGTGACACACAAGGGATCCAGTGCTCAGGCAGGGGCGAACCCTGGATGATCCCAGGATAAACCTTAGGTGTAGCTGTGGCCCCAGTTAGGGCTTTGGAGAACCTTCCTGGGAAGAGAATGTCCACAGTTTGGGGGCACCTTGGGAGGACTGACAGCTAGAGTCAAATGAAGCTGGGTTCAAACCTCTGCTGTGAAGGTCACTGAGCCAGCGTCCTAGCCTACCTCGCAGTGTGAGCAGATACTGCTCAAGATTTGAGGAATGAGTGGGATACAAACAGGCTAAATCTAAGAGATTTTAGGATATGAACTAATTAATTGAACAAATAAGGCTTCCTGAATTTCACACACACACACACACACACACACACACACACACACCATTCATAGGTGGCAAAGGCGGAGGGGGAAAACATTTTTTGGCAATTTTAAACGGGGACAAAAGTTAGGGGGGGCTTGCCAACAGCAGTGGAGCCCTTTCTGTGACCCCCATTTGCCCTCCAGTACCCCCTTAGAAGCTATATCATCATCAACTTAACAGTCTTTTAGCATTTAAAAAAGCTATAAAGACTGATCTCTTCTGGCAGGCCTGCCCAGGGGAATTTTAGGATGCTTTTAGGATTTTTTAAAGGATGTTTTAACAATGTATACGTTTTTAAATCAGTGTTTTATGTATTTTATACTTACTGCTGTTCCCTGCCTGGATCAAAATGGAGAGGCAGGTAAGAAATATAATAAATAGTAATAATAATAATAATAATAATAATAATAATAATAATAATAATAAGGAGGAGGAGGAGGAGGAGGATTTCCTCAGAAAAATGGGAGGGTATCAGTTTATAGCTGCCAGAAAGGTGGAAAAGGACAGGACAAACACTATTCCCCCGCTCATGCGCTTCGCTCCTCTGATGTTTCTCGCCTGCCCAAGGGCCTCCACTTCCCTTGCTCGGCTTCGTCCATTTTCTTCTGCTGCCCCTTATGCCTGGAACGCTCTTCCAGAACATTTGAGAACTACAAGTTCAACTGCAGCTTTTAAAGCTCAGCTGAAAACTTTTCTTTTTCCTAAAGCTTTAAAAACTTGATTTTGTTCTGACTTTATACTGTTAGTTTTACCCTACCCAGTGCCTGTTTACCCTACCCTGTGCCTGTTTACCCTACCCTGTGCCTGTTTACCCTACCCTGTGCCTGTTGGCATTCTCTTCCCCTCCTTATTGTTTTATTATGATTCTATTAGAATGTAAGCCTATGCGGCAGGGTCTTGCTATTTACTGTTTTACTCTGTACAGCACCATGTACATTGATGGTGCTATAAAAATAAATAAATAAATAAATAAATAAAAATTGGCTGGAAGCGTCAATTCCACCCCCAAGCTTTTATCCTCTTGACCATCAAAATTTCAAACTGGAAATTCTTTGCTTTGGTCAGCCCTCGAACTGGCATGGTTGCTAGTCCTCAAGGATGAAAGGGTCACTTTCAAACACTTCCAAGGTGTTTTAAATCAACACTGAAGATGTCCTGACACTGACATCATTCATGTGGTGGGTGGTGGTGGCTGGCTGGCTGGCTGGCTGGTTAAGAGGCGTTCCGCTTGGCATGTGGGCGTTCCCCAAGGCTGGATAATGTTGGCTACCTGAGCTCGTGGCACATGACTCCAGGCTGTCCTTGGTCTCTGTGATGGCCGTTGGCCAGGATTTGTGCACCTGGTGACCCCGCCCACCTGAGGAGCCAATCACAGGACAGGTTTCATTATGACCCTTCTGAGCTGCACGTACGCAAGTTCGTAGCTTTGCGACACAGACACATTCCTTTGGGCAGTGGTTCTCAACCTGGGGCGCTCCAGATGTGTTGGACTACAACTCCCAGAATGCCCCAGCCAGCTCTGCTGGCTGGGGCATTCTGGGAGATGCAGTCCAACACATCTGGAGTGCCCCAGGTTGAGAACCACTGCCTTTGGGTAACGGTTTGCAGGTTGGCCTTCTCCAACCTCGTGCCTTCTAGGTATGTCAGACTATAACTCCCATCATCCCCATTTGGAGGGAAGCTTGGGATAGAGCAATCACCAAGAGCATTGTTTCCAAATTCTCTCTCCCTCTCTCTCTCTCTCTGTTAAAAGGAGCATGAGAGAACGGTGTTGTGTGCTCAGAGTCCCCACCCACAGAAGGAGTTTATCTGTTACTCCTCTGCATGATCCCCAGCTCCCTTTCAATAACCCTCCACCAGTGGACAGGCAGTTCAAATGCATTTCCGCATCTGATGCAAGCTGGTCGTTCAGTGGCTCCCAACTCAGAGATAGGGCAGGACGGCCTGCCAGCCTTCAAGAGGAGGGTGCCTGTCGCGTCTCTGCATGGGCTACTTTAACAACCTGGCCTCCTTCCAACCAGCTTCTTGCTACATCTTCACATCAGATCTGATTGGATTAGTCACTCCTGAGTGAAGACACAGCAGAATGACTTTTGGAGTTCAAAAGTGGGATAAATAACTAATAAACCACGGCTATGTGGATATTTTTTAAAAATCAGTGGATGGACAGAGGGATATAGACCTAATGAAAGGATTATGGGTCAGATCCCAGTAACCTGTTTTCACCACAAGCTGGGCATAAAGGCAAGGGCCCTCCACAGCTTTTTGCTCCAAGTTTCTGGATGTTCAAGGGTAGGCTGCCTCTGAACATGGAGGTTCCATGGGGCCTCCAAGATCCAACTTTGCTGGATCAAACCAGAGGTTCATCAGGTGCATGAGCCTTTTCTCACAATGACCATGTGGCTGCCTTTCAGACCCCCCCCCCCCACAGCAGCACATGGGGGCAATAGCCCCTCCCGTCCCCCCTCATGTGTGGCCCCTGGCATTGGATATTCAAAGCGTAGAAACACCACATATTCATCTTGACTAATAGTTACTGCCAGACCATCCCATGAACCAGCAGTTCCAAATTTTGGGGGGGGGGGGTCAGTGGGCACATTTGGAATTTTGAGGGAGTGTCGTGGGAACTCTCACAAAATGGTTGCCATGTTGGGCAGGGCCAATCACAAAACGCTCCTTTCCCCAAAAGGCAAGCTGGTGGGACTAAAAGAAAGCAACTGGGCCAAGGCAGAGGTGGGAGCTGAGCCCCAAAGTACAAAAACCCTCTTTCAAACCCAAATAAATATGGCTCGGGAGAACAGCCCACCGTTCTGCAGCCTGCCAGTTAAAAACAAAAGTAATTTTTTTTTATAAAACAAAAATCTTAAGAAATAAAATAATAATCAGCAGAAATAGAGAGCCTGGCAGGTCCCCGGCCCTAAACAGACTCTGCACATGGCGAGGAATTCCTTCCTCTTGCCTGTCCTGCAGGCAATTCCGCAGGGTGGAAATTAGAATTCTGCGATCACAATCCGGTTGCAGAATTTATTCTGCCGGTAAAACTGGTGGTACAGAAGAGAACCATCCCCACGTTGGCAAAGGCAGAGGCCCGGGACATGCCTCCCCGTGAGAAGGATGCTTGACAATGCCTCACCTCGCCGATCCGGGTGGGTCTGCATCCCGGGCACAGCAGCCCCATCGCTCTCGGAGGCGACGGCCTCTTTTCCGGTTGCATCGGCGCTGCTGGCTGCAGCAAATTCACTGGTACTGTAGCTGCCTTTTCTCCCCCGAGGCAACGGAGACCTGTTGGGGAGGGAGAGGCCCATATATCTTGACTTCAGCAAAGCTTTTGACAAAGTACCACATGACATTCTGATTAACAAACTAGCTAAAAGTGGGCTAGATGGAACAACTATTAGGTGGATCCACAGTTGGCTACAGAATCGGACTCAAAGAGTACTTATCAATGGAACCTTCTCAAACTGGGGAGAGGCAACGAGTGGGGTGCCGCAGGGCTCAGCCCTGGGCCCAGTGCTCTTCAACATTTTTATTAATGATTTGGACGAGGAGGTGCAGGGAACGCTGATCAAATTTGCAGATGACACAAAATTGGGTGGGATAGCTAATACCCCGGAAGACAGAAACAAACTTCAAAGGGATCTTGATAGGCTGGAGTGCTGAGCTGAAAACAACAGGATGAAATTTAATAGGGATAAATGCCAAGTCCTACATTTAGGAAATAGAAACCAAAGGAATTTTTGATTTTTTAAGGAATTTTTAACTTCTCCCTAAACCCTGATACAATTTTGCTCTTTATGTTTAAAACGTACTCAGATGTAAGCATTTTTGTTAATTTCCATTTTAAAAATTCGTTAAAATCAAGGGATGAACTGATCTGATTCAAACTTGGGGTGGCTAAAACCCTCCTTAGGAGCTATCACCACGCCAAGTTTGAGCTCTTTATCTTTAAAACTTACAAAGATGTAAGCGTTTTGGTTACCTTGGAGCAAAGGAGGGGACATGACCACCTTTACAAAAGAAATTAGTTAAAATGATTGTTCACGAATTGGTTATAAACTGCCTTTTGAGCCAAAGAGTTTTCTAGGAAATTAGGAAGTGAAGAGATAGAGGGCACAGACTGGAGCCATCTAGGACTGGCACAGGATTTGCCAGGAGTACAAGCCCACACACCCCACACCCCAGTGTGGCCCACAGTCCTACCATTTCTGTGACACATAGGCTTCAAAGTCATACTGTGTCTCCGGCTCGTCTCCTCTCTGCAACCCCTTGATGTGGGAGGCATACTGCTGCCCCGGATCGTAGAGTTTGCTGCTCTCGCATAAGGTCTGGAAGTTGACGGGCAGGGGTGCAGTTTGCATGTGCATGATTTGGTAGAAGGAAATGGTGGCCTAAAATCCAGAAAGGGGTGAACGAAAGAAAGAGAGTGAAGCGTGTTCAAATAAAGCAGCATTTCTAGTGGTAGAGATGTAAAATTTCCGGAAATTTTGAAGCCGTGGAAAAAAAACAGTTTTTTCCTGGGGGGGTTCGGGGGGGAAATGGAAATTTTTGGAAAAATTGAAATAATTTAATATTAGCACTTTTTACAGATTGAAAGTCACTTTGTTACTTTTAGGAACATAAAATGTAAGTATGTCCAAGTTGGCTTGGCATAAAATTATTACATTTGGTATATTAAAAGTACAGTGTATTCAAACAATTATTACAAATTGATTTTTTCCCCCTTTTTCTTTTTTCTTTTTGGTAACAAATGGAGCTACAAGCTCCTGAACTGTTAGGAACCTCTTTGGTTCTGCCAGTTTATGAGGAGCAGGCGGGGGGGTGGGGAACCATTTAAAAAAACAAAACAAAAGAAATCACCAACATTAGTAACAAAGAAAATTATTTATGTCTCTGCTAGTCCTCCATTGTCAAGACATAAAGCCCCCATTCCCATAAAAAGAACTGAGAAAAAGGCGGGGCCCAAGGTTCAATGAATATATGCATGAAATTTAATCAGACTCATTTCCTGAGCTATAGCCATCTCTATCAGTTTCAGTCTCTGCTTCAATGGCAGTGCTGCCCCCTAGAGGCAGAAAGGCATCTTGCTCTTGCAGTTGAGAGTTGTAGTCTCAGTTTGCAACCTAGGACGTGCTTGTCCTCGGTGCACAGAAATTGGAATAATCTGACACTGTACAGTTTTTAGAAATCATTTGGAGAAGTAAATATCTGAACACCTTGTCTTAAACATTTTATTCACCATGCTAAAATAAAACATCCCGTAATCCGTTTTTTCTTAATTTTTTTTCAATGAGTGCAATTTCAAAAGCACTCATTTCCCAGAAGGCAGGATTGCCACTTGCCCAAGAATCTCATTACAAGACCAAGGTGGGGGGTTTGAGATCCAAAACCCAAAACTGGTCTTCTGAACCCAAATAGCAGCCCTTAGCCTTGAAGGATCCCAAGTGCAGTTTAAAAAACAAGAAATGGAAAAAGCGAAAAATAATGTTTAAAAAACTTAAGGAAAAAAAAATTAAGGCAGGCCAGTGAGCCTGGCAGGCACAAAGAGAGGTGTCTACAAGTGCACAATGTTGGAGACCCTGGACATACTGGATCTTTGTCACAAGGCCAGGAAACACAGCCAGAGTTGAACACAGAAATCAGCTTCCTGTGTACTGCAGCTCTCATTTAAACAAGAAGCAAGTTCCTAGTTCTCATGGTGATGAAGAGATACTTGAAAGGACGGTGGCTGAACCACATTTGCGGGAAAGCCCAGCCCAACTCACCGATTTGATGACCTGGTCGGTCTGCTTGACCACCTCGTGGATCTGTCGAAGTGCGGTCACTTTGGTGTCCTCCAACTCCTGCTTCTGCGTATTAGCATCCGCGATGCAGGTCCGATACGTTGCCATGGCCTCTTCAGCCTGGAATTCACAAGGAGTTAGAATCACCAAAGGAGGTAAGAGCATGGGCTGTGAGAACAGACGTCCGACACTTGCACTGAGACAACATCAAACTCTGTCCACAAGGACCGAGTTTCTGGTGTCTCAGGTACCACGTTGCCACAGCCAAACACAAGCTGTCGAAATCGTGTGGCTTGTTTCAGTGGCTGAGTGCGGGTTGTTTTGAACCGTGGGCTGTTCGTTGAATGTGTTGTCTGAATGCAGCACATTTTCTGCAGTGTGCCTTGTGAACCGTGAAGTGTGGCTTGTAAGAGAGCTTCGGCTATTGGGCGGCATAAAAATGTAATAAATAAATAAATAAATAAATAAATAAACCACTCTGAACAACTCAGCAACAAACCATGGGTTTTCAAGGTGGCTTGTTCGAGAAGAACAAACCACCCTATTTATTTATTTTATTTTATTTATTTATTTATTTATTTCATTTTTTTTATACCGCCCAATAGCCGAAGCTCTCTGGGCGGTTCACAAAAAATGTCCTGAGTTCAGACAACAGGCTGACCCACAGTTCAACAGACAACCCTCAGTTCAAAACAACCTACACTCAGTGGCTGAGTATGGGTTAGCGTTTTGTGTGAACCCAGTCAGTTTAATATATAATAGAATCATAGAATAGCACAGTTGGAAGGGGCCTAAAAGGCCATCGAGTCCAACCCCCTGCTCAAAGCAGGAATCCACCCTAAAGCATCCCTGACAGATGATTATAATATAATAATAATAATAATAATAATAATAATAATAATAATGATTATGATTATTTATTTCTTACCCGCCTCTCCACTTGGATCGAGACGGGGAACAACAGTGAATATAAAACACATTAAAAACTGATTAAAACATAGCATACATGATTAAAACATCCTAAAAACATTCTAAAATTCATAGAATCATAGAATAGCAAAGTTGGAAGGGGCCTACAAGGCCATCGAGTCCAACCCCCTGCTCAAGGCAGGAATCCACCCTAAAGCATCCCTGACAGACGGTTGTCCAGCTTCCTCTTGAAGGCCTCTAGTGTGGGAGAGACCACAACCTCCCTAGGTAACTGGTTCCATTGTCGTACTGCTCTAACAGTCAGGAAGTTTTTCCTGATGTCCAGCCGGAATCTGGCTTCCTGTAACTTGAGCCCATTATTCCGTGTCCTCCACTCTGGGAGGATCAAGAAGAGATCCTGGCCCTCCTCTGTGTGACAACCTTTTAAGTATCTGAAGAGTGCTCTCATGTCTCCCCTCCATCTTCTCTTCTCTATTCTTTCAGGACAGAATGAAATTAAATTGTATTGGTACACTGCTTTTCTTTTCGTTTCCCCTCTTCCTCCTCTTGTTAAAAGATTTGACCAGTTTTGTATTTCTGTTTACAAACACAACAAAACAATTTTTTTTTAATCCTCCCCCTGCTCCTGCCTCCTCCTCCAGCCCACCTTGTTCCGGGCCTCCTCCTCGAGTCGCCGTTTCTTGTCCAAGGACTTGGTGAAGGTGCCGCTGCTACTGGTCCCCAGCTGCTCCTCTTCCGCTTTGGCCATCACGTGCTTGGCCTTCTCACACTCCTCCGAGCGCTGGATGTACAATTGCTTGGCCTTCCGCAGGTTGCTCTCGGCCTCTTGCTGCAGGTGAAAACACAAGCAACGTCCCTCGCTGGTCGGCAGAAAGCATCCCTCGAGCAAAACCCGGCCCACAGGCTCTTTCTGCTCTCGCTGGACCACGGCAGCCCATCACATTTTTTAATGTTACCAGCCTGTGGAACTAGGCAAAGGTAGGCTGACCCTATGACAAGGAGGACAGGGCTCCTGTATCTTTAACAGTTGTATTGAAAAAGGGAATTTCAGCAGGTGTCATTTGTATGCATACAGCACCTGGTGGAATTCCCTCTTCATCACAACCGTTAAAGCTGCCCTCTTTTAAATCTGGTCACTCTAGTATAGCTCCTGCAGCTTTAACTGTTGTGATGAAGAGGGAATTCCACCAGGTTCTCCATATGTACACATGACACCTGCTGAAATTCCTTTTTTTCAATACAGCTGTTAAAGATACAGGAGCCCGGTCCTCCTTTTCATACGGTCACCCTAGCAAAGGGGCCTTTCCAGGCCTGCTTCTGCCAAAACATAGCAAGCTTCCTGAAGAAAGTGGCAGCTGTCTTTTGGAAATGGAGGGAACACAGACCAGCAGTAGGGCTTTGGTTTGGCTTGTTGAAGGTCCGAAGGTCGATCTCCAGTTAAAAGGACCCCAGGATGAGCTTTCTCGGCCCTGCGGTCCTTGAAAACCAGAGCTTTGAGGTTGTTTCACCGTTGAGGGCTCTTTGGCCTGGTTTATTCTTGGGCCCAGATCTCCCCAGTCCAGAACGCTAACCACTATACCACACAGCTCTCCTTTGAGCTGCTGCTGTAGCCTCGACCTCCCACATTTGTCCCCCAAGGTTTATTTTGGCATTTATATCCTGCCTTTTTTCCTTCAAGGAACCCAAGGCAGCGTACATAATCTTCCTCCTCTCCATGTTATCCTCACAACAACAACCCTGTGAGGTGGGTTGGGCTGAGAGTCTGTGACTGGCCCAAAGTCACCCAGTGGGTTTCCACGGCCGAGTGGGGACTAGAACCCAGATCTCCAGACTCTCAGTCCAACACCTTAACCACTACACCACACTCACAGGCTGAGTATGGGTTAGCGTTTTGTGTGAACCCAGTCAGTTTAATATATTCTCAAGCGCACGTGATGTTTTCCTCACGACGGTCTGCCGAGCCTCACAGTGAATGGGGTTCTGACGAAACTGCCGTGTGGCCTAAACTGATCCCTTTTGGGATGGACTTGGGGATGGAGAGGGGCCGTAGCTGAGTGTGACGGAGCACATCCTTGGCACGCAGAAGGTCCCTGGTCCAACCCCCAGCTTCTCTGGGTAGGGCAAGGAACATATCCTGCCTGAAATCCTGGTGAGCCGATACTGCCAGTCACTGTCAACAATACTAAGCAAGGTAGGCCCATTTATTTATTTATTTGCATTTATATTCCGCCTTTTTTTCTTCCAAGGAACCCAAGGTACATAATCCTCCTCCTCTCCCTGTTATCCTCACAACAACAACCCTGTGAGGTAGGTTGGGCTGAGAGTCTGTGACTGGCCCAAAGTCACCCAGTGGGCTTCTACGGCTGAGTGGGGACTAGAACCCGGGTCTCCCGACTCCCAGTCCGACACTCTAACCACTACACCACACTGGCTCATATATCTCAGTATATATGGCAGCTCCCTATGTTCCTAGGTACCACACAGGCTCTCTGTTATCGGGACTAGCCAACCTGTTGCCCCCTCCCAATTTCACAAAGAGTCTGCGTTCCTCACCAGCTTCCTTTGGGCCCGGTGCCACAGTTCCTTGATCTCTTTCCGCCGCTTTTCATGTTCAAGGCGCCTCATGGACAACGGCTGCGGAAGAAAAAGAGAGGAAGAAAAAAAAGAGGAATCTCCACATTCCTTATTGAGATATTGCAGACTGGGGGAAGGACTGTCGACACGGTCGGCCTCCCATCTTATCAGCCTTACAGACAACGGCACAAGTTCGAGGCAAGCAAGATCAGATCGTGGTGAAGCCATCTCCAACTGCTGAATTGGGAGAGGAGGCCTGCCAACTTTCTGCATCTAATCCACAAAAGCTGAGGTCGTGATGTATTCGTCAGTTTTTAAGGTGCCACAAGACCGTTTCTGTCTCGCTCTGGCCCGTCCCGGGATTCCCCCTCCTCCAACGAAGACCCAGATCTCATACAGCCAAGCGAGCCTGAGCCCCTCAACTCCAGCACCGAGATCCAGAGACGGAGAGATCTCACCAGGCCTATCTCCATGGATGTCCTGGAAGGACCACCTTGGCTCACCTGCCCCAGAAGAACCCCTTTCTCTGAGTCAGAGGCGGTGGCCAAATTACCTCCTGGTTCCAGAGAACCTCAATGCCAGGAAGTGCAGCCTCAGGCAACTAGGCAAAGGAGTGTGCGTACCCAAAAGCTCAAAGTGAGAGAGTTACTCATGGGTAGGCGTCTTCCTGGGATTCAAAGGGGCTTGAAGAGCAGAACTAAGTGCTTACAGCTAGACCTGGGCAACACTCAAGAGACCTGACTATAGAAAACCTCAGCTGAGGTCTTGGAACTTGCTGAAACGATGTGCATCTTTCAGCGCCTGCTGGTGGCTCCTGGTCCCCTGCTTAATACCCCACTTTTGGGACAACAGTTACTTCCATTTTCATAGACTCAAAGAATAGTAGAGTTGGAAGGGGCCTATAAGGCCATCGAGTCCAACCCCCTGCTCCATGCAGGAATCCACCCTAAAGCATCCCTGACAGATGCTTGTCCAGCTGCCTCTTGAAGGCCTCTAGTGTGGGAGAGCCCACAACCTCCCTAGGTCACTGGTTCCATTGTCGTACTGCTCTAACAGTCAGGAAGTTTTTCCTGATGTCCAGCCGGAATCTGGCTTCCTGTAACTTGAGCCCGTTATTCCGTGTCCTTCATTCTGGGATGACTAAGAAGAGATCCTGGCCCTCCTCTGTGGGACAACCTTTTTAGTATTTGAAGAGTGCCATCATGTCTCCCCTCCATCTTCTCTTCTCCAGGCTAAATGTGCCCAGTTCTTTCAATCTCTCCTCATAGGGCTTTGTTTCCAGACCCTGGCTTCACCTTTTTGGATGACCCTTGTTATTGAAAGGTACTACTGTGTCTGACCTCAGCCTGATGTTGACCTTGTTGTGTGGATTTGGCTATTCTTTGCTCAAGGGCCTGGTTTTGACCCGGCCTTAGCAGAACACTTCGTTGCTTTTGCTGCCACAGACCCCTTTCAGCTGGGGGCTTGTGGATGTCTCCCCACCCTCCGGCTCCTTCCATCGCCGCCTTTTTACCTGCAGGAATGTTTCCGTGCGCAAAGTTATGGCAGCTTGCAGGGCGGCGACGCCATACTCCATGTCTTGCTCCAGGGCCAGAGAATAGATAGAGAGAAACGGCATGAAGGGCTGAGAAGACGGCAAAAAAGAAAACAAGCAAAACACACCAGAGTTGCAAGGATCTATCATGCAAAGAGGAAGGACGGCGCTCTCTAACAAGATGGCTCAGCCAGGCTCATTCCAGGTTCTTAGCTTCGGGCAATTCAACGAGCTCTTACATCGCTTCAGATCTTTGCAAGTTCTCTCCCCCCCTTTTTCTCATAGAATCATAGAATAGCAGAGTTGGAAGGGACCTACAAGGCCATCAAGTCCAACCCCCTGCTCAATGCAGGAATCCACCCTAAAGCATCCCTGACAGATAGTTGTCCAGCTGCCTCTTGAAGGCCTCTAGTGTGGGAGAGTCCACAACCTCCCTAGGTCACTGATTCCACCGTCGCACTGCTCTAACAGTCAGGAAGTTTTTCCTGATGTCCAGCCGGAATCTGGCTTCCTTTAACTTGAGCCCGTTATTCCATGTCCTGCACTCTGGAAGGATTGAGAAGAGATCCTGGCCCTCCTCTGTGTGACAATCTTTCAAGGACTTGAAGAGTGCTATCATATTACCCCTCAGTCTTCTCTTCTCCAGGCTAAACCTGCCCAGTTCTTTCAGTCTCTCTTCATAGGGCTTTGTTTCCAGACCCCTGATCATCCCAGTTGCCCTCCTCTGAACATGCTCCAACTTGTCTGTATCCTTCTTGAAGTGTGGTGCTCAGAACTGGGCACAATACTCAAAATGAGGCCTAACCAGGGCCGAATAGAGGGGAAACCAGTACCTTGTGCGATTTGGAAGCTATACTTCTATTAATGCAGCCCAAAATAGCATTTGCCTTTCTTGCAGCCGCATCACACTGTTGGCTCATATTCAGCTTGCGATCTACAACACCTCCAAGATCCTTCTCGTTGCTGAGCCAAGTGTCCCCCATCTTGTAACTCTGCATTTGGTTTCTTTTTCCGAGATGTAGAACTTGGCATTTATCCCTATTAAATTTCATTCTGTTGTTTTCAGCCCAGCACTCCAGCCTATCAAGATCCCTTTGAAGTTTGTTTCTGTCTTCCAGGGTATTAGCTATCCCACCCAATTTTGTGTCATCTGCAAATTTGATCAGCGTTCCCTGCACCTCCTCGTCCAAATCATTAATAAAAATGTTGAAGAGCACTGGGCCCAGGACTGAGCCCTGCGGCACCCCACTCGTTGCCTCCCCGCAGTTTGAAAAGGTACCATTGAGTCCGATTGTATAGCCAACTGTGGATCCACCTAATAGTTGTTCCATCTAGCCCACTTTTAGATAGTTTGTTAATCAGAATATCATGGGGCACTTTGTCAAAAGGTTTGCTAAGTCAAGGTATATTACGTCCACAGCGTTCCCACCGTCCACAAGGGAGGTTATCCAATCAAAAAATGAGATTTGGCTCTGTGAGGCGCCTTGCACCCGCACTTGCGTTCCTTCCCGGCACCTGCACGGGAGGGAAGGCAAGTGTGAATTGTCCAGCCCCACGCCTCTGGAAAAGGTAAAGAAAAAAAAACTGGGGGGAGGAGGAGAGAAATAGGGTTGTTCATCCACCCCTTTTGTTTTGTTTATTATATGATCTATAACTGCGGAGCTCCGCAGATACAGATAAGGAAAGAAAAAAAGAGGGGTGGAGGACCGAGGCAGCCAGAGAAGGACGCGAGCAGAGGGACTCGGCAAACAACTTCTCCTCCCTCTGGCTGCCCGTTCTTCTCCTCCTGCCCCCCATTTTTATTTATTTTTAATTCCCAGAGGAGCGGGGCTGCCTGTGGTGACCAATCAGGGGGTGCCATGGGCTCCGCTGCCAAAAAAGTCAGGGTAAATGCCCAACTTTTTTGGAGCAGAGTTTCCGGGGTTTGCCCCCGGATGGCTTCACAATGGTGGCTGCATCCTGTAGTTGACGTGCTGCTAGCGCGAAGCCACCCTTCGTGTAGATGTGCCCCTGATGAAATTCCCTATTCTGTGCAACTGTTAAAGATGCAGGAGCCCTGCCCTCCTTTCCATATGCCCCCCTAGCACAGCTGATAGGTTTAGGGGTGGCTGGGTGGTGGGGTGGGAGAGAAAGAGCTCAAAACAACCGTTTTGGGGTTTTTCAAACAGGTTCCCTGTGGACATGGCCTCCTGGCATGTCCCAAGCCACCTTGTCAGAAATGGCTGCACCCCAGTGCATGATGGGTATGGGACCACATGCCTACCTCCTGGGTGATGGTTTGCTTGCAGGTATTCACCATCTTCTGAAGCCCTTTGGCAAATTCCACTTCTGTGGGGAGAAAAAGAGAGGGAGGGAGAGGTTTCACTCTTCCGGACGAAGTATTGGAGTAGAGGAAGCCCAGCCTTGCCTTCTCCCTCCTTTTGAAGCTCACCCAGAGTTGTCCTCTTCTCCAGGTAGTAGATGAGGTCTTTCATATACTTAGAGATGTTCTTGGCGTACGTGAGGGCCACCTCCACCCCTCCCTCACACTTCTGGAGCAGGACGTCCACCTCTTCCGCCGACAGACGGACTGCCCCACGCAGAAGGCAAACAAAGGAGGGTTAGGAAACAAGCACAGTCAGGGATTTTACACATCCGAATGTCTGGATTTTATTTTATAAAGCTTCCCGGGCTGCCCTTCAGCAAAGCCCTCCAAAGCGACTAAGGCTAAAAACAGGGACATACCTACAAAAATAAACTGTCTGGTAAAAGATGGGGAGAACAAAATTGTCTTGGCATCAAAAAGTAGTGTCTCTGCAGAGGCTTATCCACAACTGTAGGGGGACACCACTGAAAAGGCCCTGTCTTACTAGTCACTACTAACCTCCTCTCTGAAAGTAGTGAGAAAAAAATTCCGCTCTGTGTTATTTTTATTGCAGGGGTGGGCAAGCTGTGGCCCTCGGTCTAATTTCAAAATTCCTCTGCAAGCAATCAGTTCATACCTCTGGCAAGTGGGATCTGTCCCTCCTGTGGAAGGACGCTGGGAAAAGGGAGAGAGAGACACACAGAGAGAGAGAGAGAGACACACACACACACACACAGAGGCTGGCAGAAACTGAGAAAGAGAAGGGGGTGGCCCTGTCCACTGCTGACTTCTGTCTGTGCTGGCATGTGGCCCCCGACAGGTTGCCCCCCCCCCTGGGAATGCTGCCCTGAACAGAAAAAAGGTTCCCCACAAATGTTTATTGATTCATAATTTTGCTTTGTGATGCGTTCCTGCGACGCCACCCCCTCACACCCAAGGCTTTGACGCACACACTTCCCTCAGGCTAAGCACCACCACTTAAATACCTGAGGAAGAAAGTGCAAAAGCCGGGTTGCAGTTAAACCTCAAAAAAACCAAGATTATGGCAACCAGCTTGATTGATAACTGGCAAATAGAGGGAGAAAACGTGGAGGCAGTGACAGACTTTGTATTTCTGGGCGCAAAGATCACTGCAGACGCTGACTGCAGCCAGGAAATCAGAAGACGTTGACTTCTTGGGAGGAGAGCAAGGACAAATCTTGATAAAATAGTTAAGAGCAGAGACACCACGCTGACAGCAAAGGTCCGCATAGTTAAAGCCATGGTATTCCCCGTAGTAACCTATGGCTGCGAGAGCTGGACCATAAGGAAGGCTGAGTGAAGGAAGATAGATGCTTTTGAACTGTGGTGTTGGAGGAAAATTCTGAGAGTGCCGTGGACTGCAAGAAGATCAAACCAGTCCATACTCCAGGAAATAAAGCCAGACTGCTCACTGGAGGGAATGGTATTAAAGGCAAAACTGAAGTACTTTGGCCACATAATGAGAAGACAGGATACCCTGGAGAAGAGGCTGATGCTAAGGAAAGTGGAAGGCAAAAGGAAGAGGGGCCGACCAAGGGCAAGAGGGATGGATGATATTCTGGAGGTGACAGACTTGACCTTGGGGGAGCTAGGGGTGGCAACAGCCGACAGAAAGCTCTGGCGTGGGCTGGTCCATGAAGTCACGAAGAGCCGGAAGCGACTGAAACGAATAAACAACAACAAAAAGGGTAAAAAGAAAAACATAAACTTTCCCTTATAGCAGAGGGAAAAGGTAAGGAGTTTTGGAAAGGGCTTTTCTGTGAATAGAGCAGGCTGAAGGGCAACACACAACAAGAATCTTGACATTACACAGTCATAGAGAGATTACTTTTTTGTAGTGTTTTTTCAATGTCTGTCTGTCCATCATTAATGTAGAGCTGAGGAAAGCCACGGCAAAGGCTGTACTTACTTGAACTGAAGTCTTTCATGCTGTCCGGCACCTCTTCTAGACCCTGACCAGTAATCCCTCCATATAGATTTTCCATAGACTGTGGGAGTAGAAGGAGGAAAAATAGTAAGTGCTAAAGTTTCTGAGGACACCTTTGGGTGCTGCTCCCTTAGTTTTTTCACATCACTCCCCAGACTCCACCTTTCTGCAATACTATAAGTGAGAAAGATCTTGAAATTGTTGTAGATCGCAAGCTGAACATGAGCCAACACTGATGTGGCTGCAAAAAAGGCAAATGCTATTTTGGGCTGCATTAATAGAATTATAGCTTCCAAATTGCGCGAGGTACTGGTTCCCCTCTATTCGGCACTGGTTAGGCCTCATCTTAAATACGGCATCCAGTTCTGGGCGCCACACTTCAAGAAGGATGCAGACAAACTGGAGCATGTTCAGAGGAGGGCAACTGGGATGATCAGGGGTCTGGAAACAAATCCCTATGAGTTCAGACTGAATTCTGGGAGGTGTAGCCCAAAACATTTGGCGGGCACAAGGTTGATGTAGCCCAAGGCTGCCTGATCTGCAAGGCTGCAGGCAGGAACGCCTTTCCAGCTGCTACCTGGATTGTGGTGGACAGATCGATGAAAATGTCCACCCAGTGTGCAGCCGCTGTAAAGGAGGCAAACTCCCATGTTAGGCATTATCAGAAAAGGATTTGAGAATAAAACGGCCAGTATTGTACTGCCCTTATACAAATCGATGGTGCGATCACACTCAGAGTACTGTGTACTGGTCACCAGACCTAAAAAAGGGTATTATAGAGCTGGGGAAAGTGCAGAAAAGGGCAACGAAAATGATGAAGGGGCTGGATCACCTCCCCTACGAGGAAAGATTACAACAGCTGGGATTGTTTAGGTTGGAAAAAAGGAGGCTGAGGGGAGACATGATAGAGGGGTACAAAATGATGCATGGTATGGAGAATGTGGACAGGGAGACATTTTTCTCCCTCTCTCAAAATACTAGAACCCAAAGGGGTCATCCCATGAAATTGATTGGTGGAGGATCGAGGACAAATAAAAGGAAGTCCTCCTTCACACAGTGCATAGTTAAGTTATGGAACTCACTATCACAAGATGTAGCGATGGCCACCAATTTGGATGGCTTTCAAAAGGGGTTGGATCAATTCCTGGAGGCGAAGGCTATCCAGGGCTATTAGCCCTGATGGTTGTGTGCGATCTCCAGTATTCGAGGCAGTAGGCCTGTGTGCCCCAGTTGCAGGGGAACATGGGCAGGAGGGTGCTGTTGCACCATGCCCTGCTTGTGGGTCAAAAGCTGGCTGGCCCCTGTGTGAACAGAGTTCTGGACTAGATGGACCCTTGGTCTGATCCAGCATCAGGGCACTTTTTATGTTCTTATGCCAAGGATTGAACCGGGGGCCCTCTGCAGAATGAATCGATCCTCCTCACCTGGTTCTGATCACTGGGTGGGATGGAGAGGAGAGTGCTGCTGTCCACTTCCCCCAGGAGGAATTCAGAGACTCTGGGGGGGAAAAGCATAATTAGGTTTATAAAGAAGCCGGGGAGGGTCCATAAAAGTGCCCCAAAAACCCGTGGAGCAGAAAAAGGACTTTGCCGCTTCTTGATTTGCTTGTAACCCACTGCTGTTTGCGGTAAGTACAGACTTCTGCAACTGGGTGACCTTCAGATGTGTTGGACTACTGCTCCCATCATCCCCCAGCCAGTGAGCCGGTCCCATCTGACCCAGACTCCGGAGAGACCTCTTTGGAGGAAGAGGCTTGAGCCCCCGTGGGAGACCCCACTGCCCTCCAACTGAAGGCTGCTCCAATGCTCCAGAAGCTCCGAAGAAAATCCTTTGCCTCGCTGCAGCGATCCATGCTCTGATAACCTCTCGCTTGGATTACTGCAATGCGTTACACATGGGGCTGCCTTTGAAAACGGTCCGGAAGCTTCAGCTGGTACAAAACAGGGCAGCACGGTTTCTAACAGGGACTGGCCGATGAGACCACATCACGCCAGTCCTTTTCCAACTTCACTGGCTGCCAGTCCAGGTCCGGGCCCGATTCAAAGTGCTGGTATTGACATTCAAAGCCCTAAACGGTTTGGGGCCAGGTTATTTGAAGGAACGCCTCCTCCCATATGTACCTGCCCGGACCTTAAGATCATCTACAGGGGCCCTTCTCCGTGAGCCCCTGCCAAAGGAAGTGAGGCAGGTGGCTACTAGGAGCAGGGCCTTCTCCGCTGTGGCACCCCGGTTGTGGAATGAGCTCCCCAGAGAGGTCCGCCTGGCGCCTACACAGTACTCCTTTCGTCGCCAGCTGAAGACCTTTTTATTCTCCCAGCATTTTAACAGTCTCGAAATAAATTTTAACTTGGTGTTTTAAATTTGTAATTTTGCACTGCTGCTGTTTTTATCTGGTTGAGCTTTTATACTTTATTTTATATTATGGTTTTATACTGTTGTTTTATACTTTGAATGTTTTTAAATTTTGTGAACCGCCCAGAGAGGTTCAGTTGAATCAGTAACCTAGGGAGGTTATGGGCTCTCCCACACTAGAGACCTTCACGAGGCAGCTGGACAACCATCTGTCAGGGATGCTTTAGGGTGGATTCCTGCATTGAGCAGGGGGTTGGACTAGATGGCCTTGTACGCCCCTTCCAACTCTGCTATTCTATGATTCTATGAGAGCTCCGGCTATTGGGCAGTATAGAAATGTAATAAATAAATAAATAAATTAGAGGAAGGTTCTGCCACATGACGTGTCCCGATTTGTGGCCATGTGCGGTTCGTGCCTCCATCTGCAAGCACTGAGTGTTCCGCACTCAAACATCCGGGGATGTCTGCTGATGTGTAAATCAACTCTCTGGCCTCCACCTTCCCTTTAAACCCAAACTGAAAAGCCACGGCCCATCTCTTACAAACATCCCATATTCATTCCCCTGCAATTGTTGCAAGCCTCTGCCCTGAAATGTTTTAAATAATAAATAAATAAATCCATCCACTCCCTCATTCCGCTCTTCCTCAGGTAAGGCAGCCTCTCCTGTCCATTCTTTCAGAGATTGGTTTTGTATCAGGGTCTTCATACACTCACAGGCCTCATCCAGGAGAACTACTCCAAAAGGGCCATTGAGGATCCTGGCTTACCACTGCATTTATTTTATTTATTTATTTATTTAATTACATTTATATACCGCCCCACAGCCGAAGCTCTCTGGGCGGTTTACAACAATTTAAAATAGTAAACATTAAAAGTATACACAAATTAAAAAAAACATAAAAAACAGTATAAAAACAACAGTATCCATTTAAAAACAACAATTCTGGGGTCCATTAAAAACAAACTTAACGTTGTTAAATGCTGTTAAAACGCCTGGGAGAAGAGAAAAGTCTTGACCTGGCGCCGAAAAGATAACAACGTTGGCGCCAGGCGAGCCTCATCGGGAAGATCATTCCAGTCGGGGGGCCACCACTGAGAAGGCCCTCTCCCTTGTTGCCATCCTCCGAGCTTCCCTCGGAGTAGGCACTCAGAGGAGGACCTTAGATGTTGAGCGCATGGAAGAGGCGGGACGGGGGCAGCGGGAGGGAGCCCGTTCCGTGATTCCGAAGTGCGTAAAGCAGGAGCATTTCAGCCCGATCTACTGGTGAGTGGCGCCAAAAGGCAAAAGGGCAGGGCCCAAAATATCTACATCTTTTAGCCTAGAGCTCTTACTGCCTGTAACAGCCGCAGGGGAGGTACAACGACCTTTCAGGGTGGGGGTAACGGCACAAAACACAGGAGACCACCAAATGATCAGCGGCCAGGGGCGTGTCTATATGGCTTGTTTACCCCAACCTAAATGCGCATATTGGCAATTTAGGTCACATGATTGGCAGTGCCGGGTTTTTAACTCGATAATGCGCATCTTCGCATTCGCGATTTACCACGGCTTTTAGATCAGATCCGAGTTTGCACCGCAGTATGGCTATGTGTCTTTCGGGGAGTTAAATCAGATTTTGACATGTGGGTGGAGCTTTGAATGCAGGACGTGATTGGCCAATTTCCTGATTTCGCACCAATCGGCTGCCTCGTTCGTTCGCACCGATTTTATTTTGAAGTCTCTCTGCGGAACTCCGCAGAGAAAGCTTCTTAAAACACATTTATTTATGTATTTATATATTTAGCGCATTTCTGTACCGCCCGATATGCGAAACTCTCTTGGCGGTTCACAAAAACAAAGAGGGGGAAACGGGCAGCCAGACGAAGGAGACGTGTTCTGCTGTCTCGTTCCTTTCCTTCTGCTGCCTCGTTCCTTCCCCCCCACTCCCGGTTTGTCTGTTCTATGAAGCTGTGGAGCTCTGCATATAAAATGTATAGCTTCACGCCTCTCTCCTCTGTAGCTTCGTATATGCGATAATGCGCACATGCGCATTTATAACTCACTATAAAAAATAAATTCAGTTAATAAATCCGTGTTGCTGCTGCAGTGTGACACTCTTTATCTACATTCAAATCAACAAAAATTCAGGTTTATATTTAACGAGTGGCAATCCTGTTGTCGTATAGACGGGGGCCAGGGAAAATTGGGGAACCTGGAAGGCCCCTAGGCCCAAGGTTCCCCACCTCAGGGTAAAGCAACTGTCTGGATCCTGTCCATCCCAGACTCTGGAGAGACTCCGTTGGAAAGAGAACCTTCCTCTCCAACTGAAGACATCGTAATCCGAAGGCAACTTGAAGGACCCCATCTCAGGGACTCCTTGCCTGGCCTCCCAATAACCCCTCCAGTCTCAAGCCCTGGACCCCAATTCTCCTCCTTTGCCCCCCTCCCTGTCAGCTCTCAAGAGTGAAGGCAGCAGCAGAGTGGATGGGAAGAGCAGGACGTCCCGTGGGTTGTAGGGCTCCGCTCAGGAGAAGTTCCTTCTGCAAGCAATGACTCCGTAGAGGACCAAGAAGAAAAAGGGGCGGAGGGGGTGTCCATCTTCTCCGGACCTTTGCTGGGTTAGCCACGGCCCTTTGAGCTCCGTCACTCCTTGGCGTGGCTCCCAGGCTAAGGCAGGTCATGAGCAACCACCCTTAGGCGAGCCGTTTGCTTACGTGCTACTGAAGGAAACCGCAATCATCTCCACGGCCTTTTCAAATTCTCGTTTGTCTGCTTCGTTATTGGCTTCATAATGGAACCCTGCATATTAAGGTGGGGAGAAAGCAAAATTGGGCTCCATTCTCCATTACACACGGCACAGGGATTTTGGAGTTGTACCACCGCAGATGGGACGTGTGTGCTTCTGAGCATGCTTTTCCACGCCTCCCAAGGTTAAAAAAAAAAATGTAGTAAACTAGTATGCCACAACCGAATCATAATATTATTTAAGCATGAAACAACAACAATTAGCAAAAGAAAAAAAAAGATTAAAAATTGCAAGTATATCAAACAGAGAGAGTGAGTCGGAAACTTTGAACCATGCAGTTTCGGTGAAACAAGAAGGCACTGCAGGGCGGCTTAGTTTACATGCACATTTGTCCATGTGGGTGTGTGCTGCAGATGAGATGATAATAATAATAATAATAATAATAATAATAATAATAATAATAATAATGAATAATAATATTTCTTACCCGCCTCTCTGTTTGGATTGAGGCGGTGAGCAACAGTAAGTATAAAATACATAAAACTGAATTAAAAACATATGAATGAATTTTATTTACGGTCACAAGACCAGTAAAACAACACAACAATATGAGCACATATAATATTCCCAAACCGACGGAATAAAATGGGACTATGAATAAAACAATATGTGATAACAATTAATTAGTACTTGTCCCGCATATTTTAAGAGATTAAAACATGATCACAATCAGATGATATCATCCCACGCCGACAAGCAATTGCTGCAGCACAAAATTTAGCCACCTCGGAGGTTATCTGAGAGTTCTGATCAGCCAGAAGATAGTCTGTATCAGATCTCCCAGGTATTCCTTGTAAAATAGGAGTGATGAAAGTATGCTGAAAATCACAATAAAAGGAGCAGTACAGCAATACATGATCCACAGCTTCTATCATGTCAGCTTTACAGGGGCATAGGCGCTTAGAATATTATTATTATTATTTATTTATTTATTTATTTATTTATATAGCACCATCAATGTGCATGGTGCTGTACAGATAACACAGTAAATAGCAAGACCCTGCCGCATAGGCTTACAATCTAATAAAGTTGTAGTAAACAATAAAGAGGGAAGGAGAATGCAAACAGGCACAGGGAAGTGTAAACAGGCATCGGGTAGGGTGAAGCTGACAGTATGGAGTTAGAACAAACTCAATATTTAAAAGCAATAGGGAAAAGAAAAGTTTTTAGCTGAGTTTTAAAGCTGTGATTGAGTTTGTAGTTCTCAAGTGTTCTGGAAGAGCGTTCCAGGCGTAAGGGGCAGCAGAAGAAAAAGGACGAAGCCGAGTAAGGGAAGTGGAGGTCCTGGGGCAGGCGAGAAGCATGGCATCAGAGGAGCGGAGAGCACGAGCGGGGCGATAGTGTGAGATGAGAGAGGAGAGATAGGCAGGAGCTAGACCGTGAAGCGCTTTGAAGGTCAGCAGGAGAAGTTTATATTGGATTCTGGAGTGAATTGGAAGCCAATGAAGAGATTTCAGAAGTATTAAAACATCCTAAAAACATCCTAAACTTCCCCTGGGTAGGCCTGCCGGAAGAGATCAGTCTTTATAGCTTTCTTAAACGCTAAAAGATGCTGGAGATGCTGAGGAGAGAGCTGGACTCAGAAGCTCCCTCTAGCAACTCAGTCTATCCATATTATTTAAAAGACACGCTCAACTTTTCCCTAAAAGGGAATTTCAGAGTGCCCCTGGCAATGTCCACTGACCTTTGACCCTGGATATGAGGGTCCCCGCTGCTGTCAAGGTCTCCACGGTGTTGAGCAGGGGATATTTGCTGATGACCTGTCGGAGAATCCGTAAGGTTTCCCCCAGACACTCGTGGGCGAGAGGCCGCCGGGACTCCACCCCATCTGCCAAAAAAAAAGGGTCAGTGTGGGCATGTGAAGGGCGGCAGGGGAAACGCCAGGCAGTGCAGTTCTAGGGCAAGTCTTTGCCGCTTCAATTTCTGCATGCCACGCAGCTGCTAAAGGCGAAATGAGGACAGGGCTCCTGTATCTTTAACAGCTGTATTGAAAAGGGAATTTCAGCAGGTGTCATTTGTATATATGGGGAACCTGCTGAAATTCCCTCTTCATCACAACCGTTAAAGCTGCCCTCTTTTAAATCCGGTCACTCTAGTATAGCTCCTGCAGCTTTAACGGTTGTGATGAAGAGGGGATTTCACCAGGTTCTCCATATATACAAATGACACCTGCTGAAATTCCCTTTTCTATGCAATTGTTAAAGATACAGGAGCCCGGCCCTCCTTTTCATAGGGTCACCCTAGAAAAGCTAGCAGCGATCAGCAGAATTTGGGCGAATTGCATGGTTTTCGAATGCGATCAAAATCTAGTCGAGATTTCAAGGACGATCTTGCCATCAGGCACTTTACAAAATACAAAAGGGCATCTTTCTTCCTTTCGTCATACCTCTCACCACCACCACCACCACCACCGTTTACCACTCTTTGTTTACTCTAATATTCTCCTTCTGGTTTGACAGTTTGCCAAATGTTGCTTTCAGTCTGAAAATTGAGAGGAAATCTATTAATTAGACTGCCTTAAATTGGTGAAGGACTGTGCAAGCATTTTTTATTATTTATTATTGCATTTATATCCCGCCTTTTCCCCTGCAAGCAACCCAAGGCGGCGTACATAATCCTCCTCCTCCTCCTCTCCATTTTTATCCTCACAACAACAACCCTGTGAGGTGGGTTGGGCTGAGAGTCTGTGACTGGCCCAAAGTCACCCAGTGGGTTTCCATGGCTGAGTGGAGACTAGAACCCGGATTTCACGACTCCCAGTCAAATATACCACACTGGCTCTTTTTTCCTCTCTCACCCTCACAACAACCCTGCAAGGTAAGACGGTGCTAGGCCTAAATCCCTCCATCTAGCCTAATTCCCTCCATCTAGCACAGCCTTCTTCAACCTGGGGCGCTCCAGATGTGTTGGACTACAACTCCCAGAATGCCCCAGCTGGCTGGGGCATTCTGGGAGATGCAGCCCAACACATCTGAAGCGCCCCAGGTTGAGGAAGGTTGATCTAGCAGATCCTGAGGGTTCTGTGAAATATAAATAAAATAGCATTTAATAGTATTATATTTTAAAAACAACTGATATACCCAGCATTACTCAGGCCCCCTAAGACAGATGTCTGCTAGGTAATCATCTTAAAGTGGCAGGCTGGTGTTAAACAAATTAAATTTCTTTATTACATTTATATCCCGCCTTTTTTCCTCCAAGGAACCCAAGGCGACATACATAATCCTCTCCATGTTATCCTCACAACGACAACCCTGCGAGGTGGGGTGGGGTGAGAGTCTGTGAGTGGCCCAAAGTCACCCAGTGGGTTTCCATGGCCAAGTGGGGACTACAACCCGGATCTCCTAACTCCCAGTCCGACACTCTAGCCACTACACTACACTGGCTCTCACACTGGCAGGCTTTGGGGCTTCACAGAGCTCTCCCCCAGCAGTGCTGCACTCAGGATGCCTCCTTTCTCCTTCTTTCTGGCTTTGCAACTTTCCTTTCAAAAGGTGCCACTTTTCCATCCCAACACCTTCCTGTTGGGGAAAGTATCCTGCTGGTTGAATTTCTGCCTGTGATGCAGATCTTAAAGGTGCCATCTCTATGAGGAACATTTAATTCTTGAACCTGATGAAGAGTTCTGTCAAACTCTTACCTGTGGGCTTCCTGGCTGGCTGTTGAGAAAAAGCAGTTGTGATGTGATTGTATGAATGATTGCATCAAGGTTCTTTTTGTGCTGGGTTTAACTGAGGCAGACTTGCACCAGGGCAAACATACATTCTATTGATGCAATCATATGTTCTTTGTAGTTGAGATGTTGCGATTGGAGCCCCAAAAAGGTAGCCAAACACTTCTTGATTTAGTTAGAGGTGATTTTTTTTTTGCAGGTAATTTGGGGAAAATGGTTTCCCTTTCTGCGAAATTAGTGTTTTGTTGGAGCAGAAAATGGTGGATTTGTCCAGACGTTATGACCTATTTGGGAATACTTATCTAGGGTGACCACATGAAAAGGAGGACCGGGCTCCTGTATCTTTAACAGTTGCATAGAAAAGGGAATTTCAGCAGGGGTCATTTGTATATATGGAGAACCTGGTGAAATTCCTTTTTCATCACCACAGTTAAAGGTGCAGGAGCTATACTAGAGTGACCAGATTTAAAAGAGGGCAGGGCTCCTGCAGCTTTAACTATTGTGATGAAGAGGAAATTTCACCAGGTTCCCCATATATACAAAAGACACCTGCTGAAATTCCCTTTTCTATGCAACTGTTAAAGATACAGGAGCCCTGTCCTCCTTTTCATATGTTCACCCTAATCTATCCTGCAAACAGCCCAGCAGCAAGCAGTCACCTGGAGGTGGGGGGGATTATCCCCAGAGACATTTCTGAATTGATCAAGCTGAATCTGAATAAATTGATTAATGAGATAGCTCGGGGTTTAGATAGATGTACATCTTTAAAGTTGAACTCGTGGAATAAGGTGAATAGTAATTCCAAGAAGAATATATTATATGTATGATTCCTCCGTCCATATAGGTCAAATATTTTCAAAAAAGCCATGCTTCGTTTCATAACTGGAGTTGGGGTTTCCTCTCCGCCACAATTCTCTTTGAAAACGATGCAACTTCCAATTAAAAAGGGTGGGTTTGGTTTTCCAGCTCTGGTTTTATCTCATCATGCTTATTTGCAGACTTGTACTAAATTTTGTTTTCTGCTTGGATCAGATTTTGCACCTTGGCCAGTTTTAGAATTTCTTTGTCTCTCTCAATGGAAGGCATTAGGTTCTGTGAACCTAATCCTGTTAGCTTTGTTGCTAGGAAAGTCTTGGGCGGGGGGAGTGAAGATTGAGCTACTGTCACAAGAGTGACCATTCCTGCCCCGATAAGTTGGCAACCCTGCCCTTGCCAAGTTCCTCCTCAGGATGTTTTGTTTACTGCCAGGAAAGGAAGCTGGGAACAAGGAAGCCAGCCCCTTCCTCGTGGCTTTTCAGATAACCCGGCCACCCATCTAATCCACAACCTTCACCCTGCTGCACTGTCCCTGGTGCATTCTCACCACGGAAACTATTTCTGTGACTAGAATTAGAAAGCAGAGAAATGTTCAGCCTGGGCCTCGTCTTTATGGTGGTGCTTTGGTGCCATGATGCACCCACACGATGCACGTGGAGGAAGGCAAGTGTGAATTTCCCAGGCCCACGCCTCTGGAAAAGAAAAAAGAAAAAAATGGCGGGGGAGGAATGGGGCCATCCTTCCCCCATTTTTTTAATTTTACAATCTGTACCTGCGGAGCTCCGCAGATACAGATAATAAAAATAAAAAGCAGAGGGGAAGGAATGAGGCAGCGAGAGGGACTGGGTGAACCACGTCTCCTCCTTCTGGTTGCCATGTTCCTCCCTACCCACCCCATTTCTTTTTGTTTTTATTATCTGTATCTGTGCAGCTCTGCAGATACAGATAATAAAATTAAAAAAGGGGCGAGGAACAGCCCGTTCCTCTCCTCCTCCCTCCGTGCTTTTAAAAAACTTTTCCAGAGGTGCGGGGCCGCCCATGGCGACCAATCAGGGGGCGCCATGAGCTCCACTGCTAAAAAAGTCAGGGTAAACGCCCAACTTTTTTGGAGCGAGGTTTCCAGGGTTTGCCCTCGGATGGCTTCGGAAAGGTGGCTGCATCCTATAGATGACGTGCTATTACTGTGAAGCCACCCCGGGGCAAACCCTTCGTGTAGACGTGCCCCCCTTCAGCCTAAAATGACAGGCATTCGAACAGCCTACTTCACAGGGTCATTGGGGAAACAATAATAAATGGGGATGAGTGGTTTTCCTGAGATTTTCCCAAGGACTGCAGAGCTGGAAGGCAGCACATGCTGGCATCAGGCATCACCGGGGACCGAGGGTCATAGGGAGGCGGCAGGCCCTGTCTCCTCCCAGGGAGAACGTAACGGCAAAGGGTAGATCTGCCGAACGCCGTCCATCGGCCAGAGAAGGAGCGGCTGCAAAGCGCTTCCCCCATCACTGCCGGATGGAAAACTCTGCAGCCCTGGGCTGCAGAGCAGAAAGGCAGCGGCGGTCCAGCCTCCAGGGCCATTTTTATTTCTAAGGACGTCTCTGGGCCCCACATGGGGCCAGACGCATTCTTCGAACATAAAAATGGGGAGCGGCTTCAGTCCAGTGTGCCCAATCGCCCCCAAAAAACAAGGCAGGAAGAATCCTAGGGTTTGTCTTAGAATCATAGAATAATAGAATAGCAGAGTTGGAAGGGGCCTACAAGGCCATATAGTCCAACCCCCAGCTCAATGCAGGAATCCACCTTAAAGCATCCCTGACAGATGCTTGTCCAGCTGCCTCTTGAAGGACTCTAGTGTGGGAGAGCCCACAAGCTCCCTAGGTCACTGATTCCACCGTCGCACTGCTCTAACAGTCAGGAAGTTTTTCCTGATGTCCAGCCGGAATCTGGCTTCCTTTAACTTGAGCCCGTTATTCCGTGTCCTGCACTCTGGGAGGATCGAGAAGAGATCCTGGCCCTCCTCTGGGTGACAACCTTTTAAGTATTTGAAGAGTGTTATCATGTCTCCCCTCAATCTTCTCTTCTCCAGGCTAAACAGGCCCAGTTCTTTCAGTCTCTCTTCATAGGGCTTTGTTTCCAGACCCCTGATCATCCTCTGAACACGCTCCAGCTTGTCTGCCTCCTTCTTGAATTGTGGAGCCCAGAACTGGACGCAATACTCTAGATGAGGCCTAACCAGGGCTGAATAGAGAGGAACCAGTACCTCACGTGATTTGGAAGCTCTACTTCTATGAATGCAGCCCCAAATAGCATTTGCCTTTCTTGCAGCCATATTGCATTGTTGGCTCCTATTCAGCTTGTGATCTACAACAATTCCAAGATCCTTCTCGTTTGTAGTATTGCTGAGCCAAGTGTCCCCCATGAAGGGTTTGCCCCGGGGTGGATTCGGAGTGGCAGCAGGTCATCTACATGACGCAGCCGCCACTGCGAAGCTATCCAGGGGCAAACCCCGGGAACTCCGCTTCAAAAAAGTCGGGCACTGACCCTGACTTTTTTGGTTGCAGAGCTGATGGCGACCCCCGATGGGTCACCATCGGCTGGGCTGGACAGGGAAGGGGGTTAACCAGGAGCTTGAAGTTGGGCTGCACTGTAAATAAATAAATATTTTTTAAAAAAGGAGGGGGGAGGAGAGGAACGGGGCAGCCAGGAGGCCACCATCGCTGCCGGGCCAAGCAGCAGGAAGGGGAGAGGAACAGGGCAGCTGGCTGAAGAGCTGCATAGAAATAGAATCATAGAATAGTAGAGTTGGAAGGGGCCTATAAGGCCATCAAGTCCAACCCCCTGCTCAATGCAGGAATCCACCTTAAAGCATCCCTGACAGACGGCTGTCCTCTTGAAAGCCTCCAGTGTGGGAGAGACCACCACCATCCTAGGTCACTGGTTCCATTGTCGTACTGCTCTAACAGTCAGGAAGTTTTTCCTGATGTCCAGCCGGAATCTGGCTTCCTTTAACTTGAGCCCATACTTTAAATCAGTCAATACTTTAAAGTAAAAATACTTTAAATCAATGACCCCAGCCAAGCTGCGTTTAAGTGAGAAAGTGTTCCAGGGATTAGCGCGCCCTTGCAGAACTCTTTTGTCTTCTCCCATTCCTGCCAAAGCTCAGAGGCGAAATGTAGGTCCAGTCTGAGTGCTGTGAGGGTGCTACTCGAAGCAGGCAAATCTCTCCAGCGATCTAACTTCGGAGGGAGTACAAAACAGCCCCGCACGCTGGGAGCAGAGCAACCCTCCTGCTCCAGAAACGCTGACTGCATTTTCACCCTTTCCCTACTACAGGATAACCTCGTGTCATGCCCATGACTGACCAGCATGTCATCTTGGGTATGCAGTGAATGCGACACGGGCATCTCCCATCCGGTACTTGTCACACAAGTATGAATCACCCCTGGCACGGATTATTGGAGAAGTTGATGTTGGTGGGGACGGAGGAGAGGAGTTGGGAGGAAAATAGGGTGACAGTTTGCATGGGGTGTGTGTGTCTGTGTCGTTACTCCACAATTATCTATCTTGTGTATATCTAGATTAGTATGTCTGGTAAGTAGGGAATGTTAGAACTGAGTGGGCGTGGTTTATGATGTAATAGTTGGGGGGGGAAAGGAGTATATAAGGAGAGTGTTGGGAGTTTGAGGAGTGAGTGAGAGAGAGTTGTTTATTGAGGTGTTTGGATTCTAGGGACTTCGGAGTGGTGTGAAGACAGTGAGAACATCAGAACATCAGAAGTGCCCTGATGCTGGATCAGACCAAGGGTCTATCAAGTCCAGCACTCTGTTCGCACAGTAGCCAACCAGGGATGAACAAGCAGGACATGGTGCAACAGCACCCTCCCGCCCATGTTCCCCAGCAACAGTTGCACACAGGCTTACTGCCTCGAATACTGGAGATCGCACACAACCAGCACTGCTAGTAGCCCTGGATAGCCTTCTCCTCCAGGAATTGATCCAACCCCCTTTAGAAGCCATCCAGACTGGTGGCCATCACTGCATCTTGTGATAGTGAGTTCCATAATTTAACTCTGCGCTGTGGGAAGAAGTCCTTCCTTTTATTTGTCCTGGATCTCCCACCCATCAGCTTCATGGGATGACCCCCTTGGGTTCTAGTATTTTGAGAGAGGGAGAAAAATGTCTCCCTGTCCACCTTCTCCACCCCAGGCATCATTTTGTACACCTCTATCATGTCTCCCCTCAGCCTCCTTTTTTCCAGCCTCAACAACCCCAGTTGATGTAACCTTCCCTCGTAGGGGAGATGCTCCAGTCCCATGGTAATTTTAGTCACCCTTTTCCCAGCTCTGCACTTTTCCCAGCTCTATAATATCCTTTTTTAGGTGTGGTGACCAGAACTGTACACAATATTCTAAGTGTGGTCACACCATCGATTTGTATAAGGACAGTATGATACTGGCCATTTTATTCTCAATTCCCTTTCTTACAATGCCTAACATGGTTGGTGTGTGGAGAGTTCAAAGTGCTGGTATTAACAGCATGATTCAAAGTTCTGGTAGTAACATTCAAATTATTATTATTATTATTATTTATTTATGTAGCACCATCAATGTACATGGTGCTGTACAGAGTAAAGCCCTAAACGGCTTGGGGCCAGGCTATATGAAGGAACACCTCCTCCCATATGTGTCTGCCTGGACCTTAAGATCATCCTCAGGGGTCCTTCTCCGCGAGCCCCTGCCAAAGGAAGTGAGGCAGGTGACTACCAGGAGCAGGGCCTTCTCTGCTGTGGCACCCGGCTGTGGAATGAGCTCCCTAAGGAGGTTCGCTTGGCACCTACATTATATTCTTTTAGACCTTTTTATTCTCCCAGTATTTTAAAAGTCTATAAATTAATTTGAACTTGCTGTTTTAAATTTGTATTTTAAATTTGTATTTTTTTGCTGCTGCTTTTATCTTGGCCGTGCTTTTATATTGTATTTTATATTATGGTTTTATACTGTTGTTTTATACTTGAATTGTCTTAATTTTGTAAACCGCCCAGAGAGCTTCGGCTATTGGGCAGGACAGAAATGCAATAAATAAATAAATAAAATAAATAAATTAGGCAGGATTGAAAGTATTATATTTTTATTTAAAGCTTTTAAATAACAATAAACTTATTATTATTTTGTTAGCTACCAAATACCATGTGTCAGCTTGGCATTATTTACCTGCCTTACAGTTATTAAACACCCACCCCATATTATACCCACAGTATATTCAGAGAGATCCAATATTAAACCGGTTTCCCTCTTAGCAAGGGGAAAGGTTTTATTTAACCCTCTCTCTCAGGTTTTCAAGTGGTGGCGCTTGGCCCAAGAAGGGTTTAGGCGGCGGGCCTAGCGAAAAGGTCGGTGACATTGCAGGGTCCACTTCAAATAGATGTGGAAACCCATAAACAGGACATGGTGCAACAGCACCCTCCCACCCATGTTCCCCTGTCAACTGCTGTACATAGGCACACTGGTTGTGGAGATACTGATACCCTTTTAAAGCTATCCAAGTGGTCGGCCTTCACTACATCCTATGGTAGTGAATTCCATAGTTGAACTCTGAACTGTATGAATCTCCTACGATTCTTCATGGGATGACCCCATTGGCTTCTGGTATTATGAGGAAGGAAGGAAGACTTCTCTCTATGGACCTCTATCCTTGGCACGTCTACATGAAGGATAGAGAAATAAAAAGTGGGCGTGGGTGGGGAGGAACGGGCAGCCAGAGGGTGGAGACGTGGTTCACCCAGTCGTGTCCTCCTCTGCTGCCTCGTTCCTTCTCCCCAACCCGTTTTTGTTTTGATTTATTGTATCTGCGGAGCTCCGCAGATAGAGATCATAAAATAAAAAGGGGGGGAAGGAACAGGCAGCCAGAGAGAGGAGACATGGTTCGCCCAGTCGTGTCCTCCTCTGCTGCCTCGTTCCTTCTCCCCAACCCGTTTTTGTTTTGATTTATTGTATCTGCGGAGCTCCGCAGATAGAGATCATAAAATAAAAAGGGAGGGGAGGAACAGGCAGCCAGAGAGAGGAGACATGGTTCGCCCAGTCATGTCCTCCTCTGCTGCCTCGTTCCTTCTCCCCAACCCGTTTTTGTTTTGATTTATTGTATCTGCGGAGCTCCGCAGATAGAGATCATAAAATAAAAAGGGGGAGGGAGGAACAGGCAGCCAGAGAGAGGAGACATGGTTCGCCCAGTCACGTCCTCCTCTGCTGCCTCGTTCCTTCTCCCCAACCCGTTTTTGTTTTGATTTATTGTATCTGCGGAGCTCCGCAGATAGAGATAATAAAATAAAAAGGTGGGGGAAGGAACGGGCAGCCAAAGGGAGGGGACATGGTTCGCCCAGTCGTGTCCTTCTCTGCTGCCTTGTTCCTCCTCCCCATTTTTATTTTTATTATTTGTAACTGCGGAGGTCCACAGTTACAGATTACAGCATTTTTAAAAAGGGAGGGGGAGGAACCATTCCTCTCCCCCCCCCTGTGGTTTTTTTTTTAAACTTTTCCAGAGGCGGATTCCTGTTTGTGATGAATAATTACAAATTTAAGAATGTAAAAAGCAGTAATTATATTAAAGGGAAGATACACAAAGACACAAGCAGGTTGACAATGAATTCTGGGTAACAGTTTTAAAAAATAATTGTCAAGGTGACCTGGATTGTATCCAAACAGAAAATGCTGTTGAACAGGTGTGAGACTATTATTCCAGGTCAAACGTTTTTGCTTATTAATGAGTAAACAATATTGTGTAAAGTATACACATCAACAAACTTAATATACAGCCGTCTAGAACAATTTATAGACTTAAGTTTAAATTTTGTGATCAATTCTGAATTATACCTTTGAGAAGGGTGAGCACAGGAAAAGGAAGACAGAGTTCCTGTATCTTTAACAGTTGTATAGAACTTTTAAATATACAGGTTCTTAATAGCTTAATAAGAAATAGAATTTCCTGGCCACAGAAATAACTGCAAATTTTGAGTAAGAACTTCTTACTCAAAATTTGCAATTATTTCCATGGCCAGGAAATTCTATTTCCTGTGAAGCGATTAAGATCTAAAAATCTTTAGCAACGAGAAAGGTTTTTATGTTATTTTATGCAAGTTATATTTTAATGTGATGTTAGAAGTATCTTTTGAATAAAAATTAAAAATGAATCAAAATATGTTTCCTTTACTAATTCTTGTTAGTTAGGGTGACCCTATGAAAAGGAGGACAGGGCTCCTGTATCTTTAACAGTTGCATTGAAAAGGAAATTTCTGCAGGTGTCGTTAGTATATATGGAGAAGCTGGTGAAATTCCCTCTTCATCACAACAGTTAAAGCTGCAGGTGCCCTGCCCTCTTTTAAATCTGGTCACTCTAGTATAGCTCCTGCAGCTTTAACTGTGGTGATGACGAGGGAATTTCACCAGGTTCTCCATATATACAAACGATACCTGCTGAAATTCCTTTTTCTATGCAACTGTGAAAGATACAGGAGCCCTGTCCTCCTTTTCATATGGTCACCCTACTCTAGGGAGGGTATCTTATAAACTGCCCCTGAAAGGACTTCTCCTCACTCACCTCAGTTCTGAATATTGAAGGGGAGCGATGTCTTGAAGAAGGGACTCTAAACTAGGCCTTCGTTCCCTGCCAGAATAGAGTGTCCCTATGAAAAGGAGGACTGGGCTCCTGTATCTTTAACAATTGCATAGAAAAGGGAATTTCAGCAGGTGTCATTTGTATATATGGAGAACCTGGTGAAATTCCCTCTTCATCACAACACTTCAAGCTGCAGGAGCCCTGCCCTCTTTTAAATCTGGTCACTCTAGTATAGCTCCTGCAGCTTTAACTGCTGTGATGAAGAGGGAATTTCACCAGGTTCCCCATATATACAAATGACACCTGCTGAAATCCCCTTTTCTATGCAACTGTTAAAGATACAGGAGCCCTGTCCTCCTTTTCATAGGGTCACCCTACCTCTGAAGCCAAACACATTAACTTGGGAATAAGCACCATTTTGTCACAGAAAAATACAATATATTTTTAAAGTAAGAATCGTAAAATGAGTATGCCTGCCAGGACACCCCATCAAATGATTTTTAAATGAAGAAGGAAGGATGTGGTACAAACAGCACTGCCAGCCCAGGGGGTCTCAGCATGCCCACCAAGGCCCAAATGCTGACGCTGAGGCTATTTGGCAGGGCCAGATCACCTGCACCTGCCATTCTCTAGATTCTAGGGGCATGTCTACACCAGGGGAGGGGGAGGGGAAGGATCTCACGATATGCTGATCACGAGATCCTGCCCCTCAGTCCACATGGGCCGCGCAATATTTATTTATTTATTTATTACATTTATATCCCGCCCCATAGCCAAAGCTCTCTGGGTGGTTTACAAAAGTTAAAAACAGTAAACATTAAAAAAAAAGTATACAAAAGTTAAAACCATCAAAAACATAAAAAACAACAGTATAAAAACAACGGTACCCATTTAAAAACAACAGTTCTGGGGGCCGTTAAAAAACAAACTCAGCGTTGTTAAATGCTGTTAAATGTCTGGGAGAAGAGAAAAGTCTTGACCTGGCGCCGAAAAGATAACAATGTTGGCACCAGGCGAGCCTCATCAGGGACATCATTCCATAATTGGGGGCCCACCACTGAAAAGGCCCTCTCCCTTGTTGCCATCCTCTGAGCTTCCCTCGGAGTAGGCACTCGGGGGAGGACCTTAGATGTTGAGCGCAGTTTATGGGTAGATTCATGTTGGGAAAGGCATTCCGCCAGGTACTGTGGTCCCAAGCTGTGTAGAGCATCACGCCCGTCGTGGCAGCCATTTAAAAAACAAAAAACCAAAGAAGAAGAGCTGGAGCGCATGAGCGCTCCAGCGAAAATTGAAAGGTAAAATAATTTTTAAAAAACCGCTCCCGTTCCCCTCCCTACCCCCAAGGGGTACGGAGCTCCTGAAGAGCTCCGTGCCCCGTTCCTGGCTCCTCGTATTTACTCACGAGGAGCCGGGATGAAACTGGGACAGCGGCCCACACGTCCCACGGTCTCAGGACAATCCCGAGACCCCGGGAAAAATTGGGCTAAAAGCCATCCCGGTTATCCCGGGGAAATGGAGGGGTGTTCGCTTCCTGCTCCTAGGATACGCTGTGCGTCATGTGGATGCACAGGGGTGATCCTGGGGCGATCCCTGGGATAAGACATCGTCTAGACATGCCCTCAGTGATCATTTGGGGGGGGCCTCGGCTTCAGCCTCCAGGTCGAACCCTAACTGAGCTCCTGGCAAATGGTTTCGACCAGAAAGAAGGGCAGAGTCATCCATGGCGCACACACACACACTTACACAGAGACGCGCCCATTTAGTATTTATCAGGGCGCTACCAGCTGTCACGGCCTCAGCATAAACAGGAAAAGCATACGGATGAAAATAGCGACAAGGCAGGAAACAGAACTATCCCATCCCACTCGTCGCAACCCTCTGCCTCGCGTGATGTAGCAACTGACTTGGGAGCAGGGTTGTCTTAAAAATGTGTGAAATTAGGGGGCCGTAGACCCTTCATATACGTTGAGAGATGAGGCAAGGGTCCTGCGTCCTCCTCCACTGTTACATAAGAGGGAGAATTTCTACAGTTACAGATTCTCCTCTCTTGGGGCATTAGTGTGCTGATAAATGTGTGAGCTCAGAGATAGGATTCAGCGGATGAGATTCTGGGCTCATGTACACCAAGCAGATATTCCACTCTGAAAGTGGTATGAAAGCGGTCTATAAAAGGCAGGAGCCACACTACTGCTTTATAGTGGTACCATATACTGCTTTCATACTATTTTCAGAGTGTTATATCCTGCTTGGTGTGGATGTGTTGTGAGCCCCAACAGTCGTCAGTGCACTTCATTACCACTATAAAGCAGCTGTGTGGCTCCTGCCTTTTATAGACCGCTTTCATAGTGGAATATCCTGCTTGGTGTAGAAGAGCCCATACCGTCTTTCCCGAAAATAAGACAGCGTCTTATATTAATTTTTGCTCCCAAAGATGCGCTAGGTCTTATTTTCAGGGGATGTCTTATTTTTCCATGAAGAAGAATACGGTACACATTTATTGTTGAACAAAAAAAAAGGTCTTATTTTCAGGGGGATGCCTTATATTACAGCGAGAGGCAAAACTGGAAGTAGGTCTTATTTTCGGGGGATGTCTTACTTTCGGGGAAACAGGGTAGTTAACTTAGAAGAAGTGGATTCAGTGTATGAGATATAGGCCTCATCTACACCAAGCAGATATTCCACTATGAAAGTGATATGAAAGCAGTATATAAAATGCAGGAGCCACACTACTACTTTATAGTAGGGTGACCATATTTGGGAAACCAAAAAAGAGGACACCTAGCATACGGTGACCATTTGAAAAGGAGGACAGGGCTCCTGTATCTTTAATGGTTGCATAGAAAAGGGAATTTCAGCAGGGGTCATTTGTATATATGGAGAACCTGGTGAAATTCCCTCTTCATCACAACAGTTAAAGCTGCAGGAGCTATACTAGACTGACCGGATTTAAAAGAGGGCAGCTTTAACTGTGGTGATGAAGAGGGAATTTCACCAGGTTCCCCATATATACAAATGACATGTGCTGAAATTTGCTTTTCAATACAACGGTTAAAGATACAGGAGCGCTGTCCTCCTTTTCATATGGTCACCCTAACCTAGCATGTGTGTGGGGAAGCAGCTTTCTGAGTCCTGCAGAAAGTACGTTATTCCCCCGCTACCTTAAAGAACCCGATTGGAGTGGAGGAGGGGAAAGGATTTCATTCTGCACCACCACCATCCACTCCAATTGGGGCCTTTTCTATAATGTCCATGAATGACCCACTTTCCCCTTTAAGACCTCAATTGGAGCTCGGGGTGGGGGAATGATGTGCCTCAAGAAAGCATGTCATTCCCTCCTGCCATGCTAATGGCAGCCTTAAAGAGGAAGGCGTGTCATTCCAGGACATTATTGAAAATTATAGAAAATCCCCCCTGACACCATGGAAAGAACAAAAACCAGGACAAATCCGGGGAAATCCTGACAGTTGGTCACCCTACTTTATAGTGGTCTTGAAGTGCACTGAAAACTGTTGGGGCCCATGACATATACCGTATCTCTTCGATTCTAAGACGTACTTTTCCCCTCATATAAACATCTCTAAAAATGGGGTGCGTCTTAGAATCGCGGGTCGTTTATTATTTCTTAGAATCAACGCTTTTTTTTCTGTTGGTGGTACTGAAATGAGTGTGAGTCTTACAATCGATGGCGTCTTAGAATCGAAGAAATATAGTGCCATATACTGCTTTCATAACCGCTTTTATAATGTAATATCCTGCTTGGCGTAGATGTGTCAATAGGCCCCAACAGTTGTCAGTGCACTTCAATACCACTATAAAGCAGTAGTGTGGCTCCTGCCTTTTATATACCGCTTTCATAGTGGAGTATCCTGCTTGGTGGAATATCATAGTGGAATATCCTGCTTGATGAGCCCATAGTTAACTTAGAAGGAAGAAAAGAACTTGATTATTGTGTTAGAGAATATAATTCACATTTATGATATGTCAAGAGCCGAAAATATAACTTAATTTTTGTGTGTGTGTTTTTCTTTTTTCCCCCCTCCCTCTCCCCTTCTCCCCCCTCCCATTTAATTAATTAATTAATTAATTTGTTACATTTTTATACTGCCCAATAGCCGAAGCTCTCTGGGCGGTTCACAAAAATTTAAACCATAAAAAGCATGATGTAATGCTTGGATGTAATGTCATTACGCAATGCTTTTATGTTATGTATGTTTGCAAAACAGGGGGGGGGGGGGAAATATAAAACGCCCAGAGAGCTTCGGCTATGGGCGGTATATAAATGCAATAAATAAATAAATCATAAATAACAAAAATTGGACTGGAAAAGCAAGTAAAAAATTAACTGAAGGGGAAAGGAGAAAGTACGGGACGGGGTGGGAGATTTCGCCAGCATGGTAGCGCTTCAGGTGAAAAGACGCATGAGCTGAAAGAGCGCAACAACGCATAGATGTGAAAGTGCCCAGGACTTGACTCGCTAAGGAAACAGAGGGGGAAACCACGGATGAAAACCGGATAAAAAAGTAGGTGTGATGGAGCACTTTATGAATGCATGTTGGCAACAAAGGTGCGCATATGAGAGCCAGTGTGGTGTAGTGGCTAAGGTGTTGGACTGGGATCTGGGTTCAAGTCCCCACTCGGCCATGGAAACCCACTGGGTGACTTTGGGCCAGTCACATATTCTCAGCCCAACCTACCTCACAGGGTTGTTGTTGTGAAGATAACATGGAGAGGAGGAGGATTATGTACGCCGCCTTGGGTTCCTTGGAGGAAAAAAGGCGGGATATAAATGTGATAAATAATAATAATAATGTTTGTGGGAGAGGCAAATTAAATGAAAGCTGTAGCAAAATCCTGTTGGAGGTCCCTGAAGACCACGGTCCTGTCGATGGGCACTCACCCTCCTGGAGCACCACGTCCTTCAGCTTCTCCAAACGCTCCGCAAAGTAACCCACTTCAGCTAGGAGCTGCGAAATGTCGTCTGGCTCCATCAGGCTGCCTTCGCTGTTCTCGCTGGGGCTGTAAGCGGCCTGAGGCTTGTGCCCTTTGGAGAGCCCCCTGGGGATGGCAGGGGAGAGCGGGAATCCCGCAGCACTGGCATGGCGGCTCAGGCTGGTGGGGCGCTTGAGCGTAGCGGTCGGGATTGACGACAAATCCACGAGGCTGGAGGTGGACAGCTCCAGGCCCTCTCGCCGGGGCAGTTCCTGCAAGGATCAAAATGCATTCCATCTTTGACAGGCCTGCAGCAAAAGGTGTTATGCTGCAGGACCAAGCAAGACGACTAACAGGGAAATGTAATATGGGGAAGGTGTGTGTAGTGGGAGCAGGGGATGTGACTCCAAAGAATCACTGCAGACAAGGCTGGGCAAACCTGGTAATAGAATCATAGAATAGCAGAGTTGGAAGGGGCCTACAAGGCCATTGAGTCCAACCCCCTGCTCAATGCAGGAATCCACCTTAAAGCATCCCTGACAGATGGTTGTCCAGCTGCCTCCTGAAGGCCTCTAGTGTGGGAGAGGCCACAACCTCACCAGGCAACTGATTCCATTGTCGTACTGCTCTAACAGTCAGGAAGGTTTTCCTGATGTCCAACCAGAATCTGGTTTCCTTTAACTTGAGCCCGTTATTCCGTGTCCTGCACTCTGGGAGGATCGAGAAGAGATCCTGGCCCTTCTCTGTGTGACAACCTTTTAAGTATTTGAAGAATGCTATCATGTCTCCCCTCAATCTTCTCTTCTCCAGGCTAAACCTGCCCAGTTCTTTCAGTCTCTCCTCATCGGGCTTTGTTTCCAGACCCCTGATCATCCTAGTGGAAATGTAGTCCCCATTTCCAACTGCTCATTAAGTATTTTTTAATCAGTTCTCAATACATATGAACTAGAACGATTTATATAAAAAAGGTAATGGCAAGCACTTTTATTCAAGATGTATGTTAGAGTGACCCTATGAAAAGGAGGACAGGGCTGCTGTATTTTTAACAGTTACATAGAAAAGGGAATTTCAGCAGGTGTCATTTATTTTCATGCAGCACCTGCCTGGTGAAATCCGCTCTGCATCACAACAGTTAAAGCTGCAGGAGCTCTGTCCTGTTTTGTATCTGGCCAAGAGGGCAGGGCTCCTGCAGCTTTAACTGTTGTGATGAAGAGTTGATTTCACCAGGTGCTGCATGCATACAAACAACACCTGCTGAATTTCCCTTTTCTATACAACTCTTAAAGATACAGGAGTCCTGTCCTCCTTTCCATATGGTCACCCTAGGTATATAAGACATCACTTCTTCATATTCAGAAATGCTTTATGTGCTTTTCTTTGGGCAACTTGGTACACCAGGGAACCAGCTGTTTTTGCTACACTTTTCTTTGGGCAAAATCATCAACAACAACAGAAAAATCAAGCAACTTTGCCTTGTCGATGTTAATGCTCAAAACCGCGAATCCGTTCAAACGTTCTTGCAGAAAGATTCAACCGTACCGCCAAAGAACACAAAACAGAACACATTATTGACTGCACTGCATTACTAGATATCACTCTTGCTATCCTGCATTCATATTCTGCTTAATTTTATCTCCCACCTTTGCCTCTGAGGAATGCATTTTATGAAGTCTATTAGGAACTGAATCGCTTGATCTAGCCTTTCGTGATTGCTGTCAGCGCCATTTATGTGCTTTTATCTCATCTCTGCTGGAGGTGGGGTGTGAAGACACCTTGGCTTTTTCATTGTCCCAAAATGGAGTCGGTACTGCTCACTCACAGGAGAGCTACTTTGTAACAAATCTTTACCAAATGGTCCCCCTTTGCCTCTACCAGGAGTAGGACCCCCCAAAATCGTAGGCCCATGCCAACTGGCCCCACTGCCCACCCCTATGCCCACCCATGACTGCAGAACAACTAGAATGCGAATATAGAATCATAGAATAGTAGAGTTAGAAGAGCCTCTAAGGCTATCTAGTCCAACCCCCTGCTCAATGCAGGAATCCACCTTAAAGCATCCCTGACAGATGGTTGTCCAGCTGCCTCTTGAAGGCTTCCAGTGTGGGAGAGCCCACCACCTCCCTAGGTCACTGGTTCCATTGTCGTACTGCTCTAACAGTCAGGACGTTTTTCCTGATGTCCAGCTGGAATCCGGCTTCCTGTAACTTCAGCCCCTTATTCCGTGTCCTGCACTTTGGGAGGATCGAGAAGAGATCCTGGCCCTTCTCTGTGTGACAACCTTTTAAGTATTTGAAGAGTGCTATCATGTCTCCCCTCAATCTTCTCTTCTCCAGGCTAAACTCCAGCTATTGGGCGGTATAGAAATGTAATAAATAAATGTAATAAATAAATAAATAAATAAACATGCCCAGTTCTTTCAGTCTCTCCTCATCGGGCTTTGGTTCCAGACCCCAGATCATCCTGGTTGCCCTCCTCTGAACATGCTCCAGCTCGTCTGCCTCCTTCTTGAATTGTGGAGCCCAGAACTGGACGCAATACTCAAGATGAGGCCTAACCAGGGCCGAATAGAGAGGAACCAGGAACTCACGCGATCTGGAAGCTATACTTCTATTAATGCAGCCCAAAATAGCATTTGCTTTTTTTGCAGCCACATCACACTCTTGGCTCATATTCAGCTTGTGATCTACAACAATGTGTGTAATGTGTGTAAAGTAGTTGTATTGTATTACAGAGCACTTCTAAGTGGGGTGGAAAACTTTCTGGGGGCATAACCTCCAGGACAGCTGTGCCCCTCCAAAGCCAGCGTTACCAGAGGAGGGGCACCTCTAGGGCCGGCATCAAACTTAGGTCTACACCCCAGTAAGGGCCCGCTGGCAGGAGCCCTCAGAGTTTCTTCTCTTATTTATTGCATTTATTTTATTTTTTGCATTTGTATACCGCCCCATAGACGAAACTCTCTGGGCGATTCACCATGGCAACCTGGTTGTTCCTTTGCCTCCCACTCTGGCCCAGACAGTGGTGCTGGTGAGGAGGAGACGCCACAGCCTACATGCTCCCCGGATCTCTGCCTGTCAAGCAAGATAGTGGCAAAGAGGAGGAGGAGAAGAAGGTGCAAGAGCACCTGGTAATGATGGGGCTGAGAAAGCAGATTCACTGAAGGGAGGGCCTGCATGGAGGGGGCCTTGCCCAGGGCCCTCCAGATCCACCAGGCACTTCTGCCCCAGCCTAATTCCCTCCATCTAGCACAGCCTTCCTCAACCTGGGGCGCTCCAGATGTGTTGGACTGCATCTCCCAGAATGCCCCAGCCATCAGCTGGCTGGGGCATTCTGGGAGTTGTAGTCCAACACATCTGGAGCGCCCCAGGTTGAGGAAGGCTGGCCTAATGGGAGTCCACCAAGAGAAGAGCCTTCCATGTGGTGTCCCCCTTTTGGACAGGTGTGTGTATGCATGTGTGTGTGCCTCCCAGTGGTGGACACGGCCCGGAGGCAAAAGGAAGTGGGGGGCAAACTGCAAAAAATCCCAGCTCCTTGTTTTCACTGCTTAAAAGCTCTCGAACTTTTAGAACAGCCTTCCTCAACCTGGGGCGCTCCAGATGTGTTGGACTACAACTCCCTGGCTGAGGCATTCTGGGAGTTGTAGTCCAACACACCTGGAGCGCCCCAAGTTGAGGAAGGCTGAAGCAGATCCTGAAATATAAATAAAATAACATTTAATAGTATATTTTAAAACTAGCTGATATACCCAGCATTGCTCAAGCCCCCTAAGATAGACGTCTGCAAAGTAATCATCTTAAAGTGGTAGGCTGGTGTAAGGCCTGTGAGTTAACTTTTAAACAAATTAAATTTCTTT
The DNA here is from genome assembly GCF_023053635.1 of Elgaria multicarinata webbii. Classification (NCBI taxonomy): domain Eukaryota; kingdom Metazoa; phylum Chordata; class Lepidosauria; order Squamata; family Anguidae; genus Elgaria; species Elgaria multicarinata. The sequence continues at coordinate 7,421,665 of NC_086193.1, read as the reverse complement.
CTTTCTTTATTACATTTACATCCCGCCTTTTTCCCTCCAAGCAACCCAAGGCGACATACATAATCCTCCTCCTCCTCCTCTCCATGTAATCCTCACAACGACAACCCTGTGAGGTAGGTTGGGCTGAGAGTCTGTGACCGGCCCAAAGTCACCCAGTGGGTTTCCATGGCCGAGTGGGGACTAGAACCCGGATTTCCCGACTCCCAGTCTAACACCTTAGCCAGTATACCACACTGGCTCTTTTTTCCTCTCTCACCCTCACAACAACCCTGCAAGGTAAGCCAGGGCTAGGCCTGTGAGGAAGCGTTTCTTTCAGGTATCTGATTGGCTAAAACTGTGGAAGGCAGGAACAAGTTTATTCGTTAGTTAGCCGTGGGATGGAAAATTGCCCCTCTAAATCTTCTTATGTCTCCCTAAATAAAGAGCAGTACACAATTATGATTTAATTTTTTAAAATGAAAGCGAAAAGTTTCAGGCAGGGGCCTCTACTATCCCTAAGGGAACAGTAGAGTTCCTGACCCACAAAAGAAATCATAGAATAGTAGAGTTGGAAGGGGCCTACCAGGTCATCAAGTCCAACCCCTTGCTCAATGCAGGAATCTACCTTAAAGCATCACTGACAGATGGCTGTCCAGCTGCCTCTTGAAGGCCTCTAGTGTGGGAGAGCCCACGACCTCCCTAGGTCACTGGTTCCATTGTCGTACTGCTCTAACAGTCAGGAAGTTTTTCCTGATGTCCAGCTGGAATCTGGCTTCCTTTAACTTGAGCCCGTTATTCCGTGTCCTGCACTCTGGGAGGATCGAGAAGAGATCCTGGCCTTCCTCTGTGTGACAACCTTTCACAAACATGATGAGTGCTATCATGTCTGTCCTCCATCTTCTCTTCTCCAGGCTAAACCTGCCCAATTCTTTCAGCCTCTCTTCATAGGGCTTTGTTTCCAGACCCCTGATCATCCTGGTTGCCCTCCTCTGAACACGCTCCAGCTTGTCTGCATCCTTCTTGAAGTGTGGAGCCCAGAACTGGACGCAATAAATCTGTACCCAGAAGGAATCAAAGTCTACTTTTGGGTTCTGATCTCTTGTGCTGTATGGAGGTGAATATGGGTTTATATCCTAAATGGGAGGGTTTTTGGGGGGTGGCGGAGGGAGTTCCTCTCCCACCACCTACAAGCAATGGGGAAATTACCATTCCCCTTTGAAGGAAACTGTTCCCTTGGAGTGGAGCACTTGGCTCTTGTGGCTGTCCATTGCTCAAGTGTGTTGCAGTGAGTAAACAGCAGACAGCGCCGCTTCCGTAAATCTTGCTCGTCATCTCAGAAACCGCAACTCAGAAACTGGCTTGGTACCCTGCGGCTCTGAAGGCAGTCAGAGGAGAACATTCTGGACTAGAAGGAGCTATGTTCTGTCTCAGCACAGCTTCACGTGTCCGTGCAACCTCAAAAAAGCACACTTCAACGCTTCTGCAAATCTTCCATCCTCATAAATAAAGAGGACTAGAACGTTTCTTTTAAAAATGCGAACGAAAGCTGAAAATTTCAGGCCCTCGGGTGCAACCAAACCCTCACTTCTATAACTTTCGGCATGTCTACACCTAGGGTCCGGAGGGGGAAGATCTCATGATTTGGTGATCGCGAGATCCTCCCCCTCAGCCTACACACGGTGCGCGACTTCCCGGGAGGAAGAGGATGTTGTGCCCGCCATTTTTTTAATCCGAAATGAGTGCAGGAGCGCTCCTACGAAACAGTTTTTTTTTTAAAAAAAAAAAAAAGCAACAACCCTCCAACTCACAACAGTTCCCAGCTCCTCACGGTTACTTACGAGGAGCTGGGACAAACTGGGACTGCTAGCCACACGTCCCACGGTCTCAGGACAAGCCCGAGACTGCGGGAAAAACTGGGATTAAAGGGTAGGCCAGGGAAAGGGAGGGATCATAGAATCATAGAATAGCAGAGTTGGAAGGGGCCTACAAGGGCATCGAGTCCAACCCCCAGCTCAATGCAGGAATCCACCCTAAAGCATCCCTGACTGATGGTTGTCCAGCTGCCTCTTGAATGTCTCTAGTGTGGGATCCCTCCCTGCTCCCAGGATCCCGTGTGCGTCATGTGGACGCACAGGGATGATCCCGGGGCAATCCTCGGGATATCAGCAGGTCTAGACATGCCCTGAGGCTGCAATCCACGTTTACTCCTCCTACGGAGAGTATGACAGTGTAAGCCTATCCATTTCATTCAGAACTAAGTCCTGCTGTAGCAGGTGTGTTTAAGACTGCTGCATCCTAAATTCAATTGCTCATTAGATTTACTTCTGGGTGCACAGGTTTAGGATTTTATTTAAAAAAAAAATAGAAAAAAATTAAGAAAAATAAAATAAAATCAGAAGGAGCGTAACCAATCCAAAGTGTTTACTTAGTCCATAGACAGTTCTAGATATTGGTACATAAAGACTGGGTTCAAACAACACAATAAACCAATGGTGGTTTAAATAGTCGACGGGTTATCGTGTTGTGTGTGGGGAGTTTTTTAACCGACGGTTGGTTATTTGGCCAACATGACCAACGCAAATAACCAGCGCTGTGCAGAGTTGGCTATTTGGACCACCAGTGGTTATTGTGTTGTAATGGAGGACACTGTTGGTTTTTTCCTCACCCGCTATTGGTTATTTCGTCAACCATAGAGTTGTAAGGCAAGAGTGGTCAAAGTGGTGGCTGCCACTCTAGTCCAGTTGGCAGGATAGATTTTCAGCAGCAATGAGTGATGGGATACTAGTGGGAGGACTGAAGGGAGAGAGAGGGCGAGGGATGAATGAGTCAGGGTGGAATAATAGTCAACTCAGTGCAGATCCTAATCCACACCACAGTTGATTATTATTATGTTGTGTGGGGAGTACTCCCTAGATAAACAACTGTCAAGTTGTTTATTACCCCATAGTAGACCATCATGTAGTCTGAATGCAGCCAAAGACAGTTACTAAAGCAAAACAGTAAAACAAGGATAAACTAAGACTTGTAAAATAAATAGAACAGACTATATAATACAAGTAATCATAAAAAGATTAATTGATTTTCATTCATTCATTGATTGCTTTTTTATACCGCCCAATAGCTGAATCTCTGTGGGTGGTTTTCAAAGACTAAAAACCTTAAAAATGCAATATTATACACTGTACATAGTACAAAAGCCATTGACATACAAATATATAAACATTCAGTACATGCACGCACGCACGCACATACGCACAATTTTAAACATTCGACCATAAGTAAATTCAGGACCAGATTAAAACCTTATCATACACTGCCAAATGCCTGGGGGTAGAGGACTTAACCTGGCATGAAAAGATAACAATGTTGGGGCCAGGCAACCCTCCATGAGGAGATTGTTCTACAATTGGGGGGCCAACACTGAGAAGGCATTTTCCCTTGTTGCCATCTTCTGAGCCTCCCTCAGCAGGTGAGTGCAGTAAATGAGTTGGTTCATGCTAGGGAGAGGTCTTCCATCAGGTATTGTGGTCCTGAGCTATGTAAAGCAGTGGTTCCCAAAGTGGGGGGTTGGGTGGGATTGCATAGGGGGGCGTTAAGAGGCAAGGGGGCGGCAGGAGGACGCTAAGAGGCAAAGGGGCGGCAGGGGGACGCTCGAGGTGGTCTTTTCTGAAAAGCGCCTCTCCAAAATCTCCCACGGACATTTTTATGGGAGAAGGTAGTTTGGTCCTAAGCCATATAGGGGTAGAATCCACACATGTATTAATACTGTTTAAGAAGAGTCCTTTTAACGGTGAATTGAAATGTTTCAAAAGCACCAAAACTCTAATGAAGAGACATACCCTGCTTGGTGTGCCCTGCCACGCCGGTTGCAAAACAGAGGTGCTCGCTCTCTTTTCCCCCCCTCGGCAAGCCTGCGGCGGGTGCTTCCCTTTTAAAGGGGCCGCGCACAGGGGGAACTGGGCATGAGTTTGCAGAACCAAGGGGGTGGTTACCTGAAAAAGTTTGGGGACCACTGATGTAAAGCTTTATAGATCAAAGCCCAGCACCTGGAATTGGGCTTGGAAACATGCAGGCAGGCAGTGCTGGTGGGCCAGAATTGGTGTTATATGTTTGGACCTTATTGTCCCTGTTATCAGTCTAATTCTAAGGGCATGTCTACACTACAAGGGTGTAGGGGGAGTATCGCAGACTTACTGGCTTCCGCGATCCTCCCTGGGTGTTGAGATGGCCGCGTGACGTCCCAAAAGGACATCGTGATCGCCATTATTTTTTAAAAACGAGAAGAGCCAAAGATAAGAAAAATTAAATTAAAATACCTGCTCCTCCCCCCTGATGGACACGGAGTGCCTGAAGAGCTCCGTGCCCCATGCCCAGTTCCCTTCTTGCATTTACTTGTGAGGAGGTGGGACAAAGCCACGACGGGTGCTTACACTTGCCGCGGTCTCGGGATGATCTCGAGACCGCAAGAAGAATTGGGCTAAAATGGAGGGATCATCCTTCCCTTCCCCCGGGATCCCCTGTGCATCATGTGGACGCACAGGGCTGATCCCAGGATGATCCCCGGGATAAGGCATGGTGTAGACCTGGTTGCATGGGCAACCAGGATGATCAGGGGTCTGAAAAGAAAGCCCTGTGAAGAGAGACTGAAACAACTGGGCATGTTTAGCCTGGAGAGGAGAAGATTGAGGGAAGACATGATAGCACTCTTCAAATACTTGAAAGGTAGTCACACAGAGGAGGGCCAGGATCTCTTCTCGATCCTCCCAGCGTGCAGGACATGGAATAACGGGCGCAAGTTACAGGAAGCCAGATTCCGGCTGGACATCAGGAAAAACCTTCTGACATTTAGAGCAGTACGACAATGAAACCAGTTACCTAGGGAGGTTGTGGGCTCTCCCGCACTAGAAGCTTTCAAGAGCCAGCTGGGCAACCATCTGTCAGGGATGCTTTAGGGTGGATTCTTGCATTGAGCAGGGGGTTGGACTCGATGGCCTTGTAGGCCCCTTCCAACTCTACTATTCTATGATTCTATGATTCTAGACATGCCCCAAGTGATCGGTGTTACAATGGTAAATGTTGAAGCACAGTTGCTCATCATGACAGTCCCCATAGCCACAGGCTATGCTGCCATAGAGGCAACTCAGGCAGCCGCCTAGAGCGCCAAGCAAACGAGGGCGCCGAACAGCGTACCCGGAAGCCGCCCATTCAAGACCGAGCCAGCCCCAAATACTTTGCAGCACAACAGGGGAAAATAGATCGTTGTTGGGAAGATTCATTTTCACCAGCCATTGTGAGGTTTGCAGCTAGGTTCAGAGGGGAAACAGAAGCCTGAAAAGGGTGGCAGGTTGTGTCAGCATCCCTGCGCATGATCACCCTGCGCATGATCACAGCATCCTCAGCTGGCGCTGAGTCCCTGTAAAGCCCGGGTCCACTACCCCACAAAGGCCCCATTCAGAAGACACCTCAAACCATGGCTTTAACCATAGTGGTTAAGCTAGAATGCCAGGCTGTGTTCAGAAGACATCTTAAACCATGGTTTTAACCATGGTGAATAAGGCTTTTAAGCCATGGTTTAAGGCTTTTAAGCCATGGTTTAAGGTGTCTTCTGAACACGGCCTGGCATCCTAGCTTAACCACCATGGTTAAAGCTGTGGTTTAAGGTGTTTTCTGAACGGGGCCTATAAGTGCCTGAAGAGGGGTGGTTGCCTTGTCCCAGGCTGAAAGAAAGCCCTGCTCCCTCCATTCTCAGAAGCTCTTGTTTAGAACGGGTTTCGCAGCCTTCCTCCACCTGGAACCCTCCAGATGTGTTGGACTACAACACCCATCATCCCATAGCCAGCTTGACCGGAATTGATGGAATGATGCGGATTGTAGTTCAACACACCTGGAGTGTGCCAGGTGGGGGAAGGCTGGATGAATTCATAGGTTCTTGAAAAGAGGGGGCTCGGCTGAAGCAGGAACCTTCCAAACCAAACCCATCAGTCCCGAGAAGAGGTTTTGATCAGCATCTCTTGCCCCAAGACCTGAAACAGTCTCCTGTTCTCTTGCCAACAGGGTTGTTTCTGTCTCCTGTTCCTGCAAAGTCTCCCCTTTTCTCTCTCTCTCTCTCTCTCCTATCCCACGCCTGCCTGCTGACTTCCCCCCAGCTCACACAGACAACTTGAGAAGGGGCCCTTGTGATGCAAAGTATAAATGGTTATCACCTTCAAAGCCCTACCTGGTTTGGGTCCAGGCTACCTGCGGGATCGCCTTCTCCCGTACAATCCGCCCCGCACACTCAGGTCCTCCGGGAAGAATCCACTTCAGCTAGCCAAAATTGGGCTGACAGGTATTACCCAGAGGACCTTCTCTCCTGCTGCTCCCAGACTGTGGAACGGCCTGCCGGAGGAGACGCGTCAACTTAACAGTCTTTTAGCATTTAAGAAAGCTATCACGACTGAGCTCTTCCGGCAGGCCCACTCAGTCCAATTTTAAGATGTTTTTAGAATGTTTAATAATTTTTTAAATTCAGTTTTATGTATTTTAGAATTATTGTTGTTCCCTGCCTCGATCCAAACGGAGAGGTGGGTAAGAAATAAAATTATTATTATTATTATTATTATTATTATTATTATTATTATTATTCAATGCTGAAGCTATGTGAGGGATTGATTGCCTCTGAGCATATGCAGAGTATCTAGCTGCCTTTATTTTTACTATTGGCCCATCAAGCCAAGGACCGCCCATTCTGACTGGCAGTATCACCTCTACAAAACCTTTCCCAGAATTGCCCCTCAAAGTCTCCTGGTAACTAGAAATGTCGGGATCAAATGCTGTAGCCCTAAGCTCTGGGCCTTCCCCTCTCAAAGGCACCCAGTCCCTTCGTATACTACCTCAATCATTCTTACAAGAACTGTGCAAAGTAGCTCTGTGCAAGATGTTGTTTTTTAAAATAAAAAATAGTCGTTGGTCACTTCATAAAGCTTTACGTTACTGGCCTTTCACTTTTTATGCAGGATAAATTAATAAGTACTAGCTGTACCATGCGTAACATACGCCGTTGTAGCATATCTTAAAGTTTATTAATTAAATATCATCGCAGGGGCGCGGGCTGCTTGGAAGCCACCGATACAGCGCCGTTTGGCAGTCCTGGGGGGCAGGGAGGTCAGGGGAGCAGATGTCCTCCTCTCTGTCAGCCTTGGGCCGCCCGCCCAGCTCGCATGAGATTAGGCCGGGGCCTCAGCTCGCAGCAGGAGAGTGGCCTCGCACCCAGACACCAAGGGTCCCGGCCGTGTCTTGCTCATGATCCAAACCGTGGCGCTGCCCCCTTCATGGGGGGGTGGGGAGCGAAGAGGCAGAAAGCGGGGTAGGATTACCTTGGAAAGCCCGGAGGAGTCGGGCGAGGGGCTTAGCAACCTGTATCAGCTGCTGTTACATGTTGTTACTGTTGCTTAGCAACCTGTATCAGCTGAAGCCTTTACGGAAACATACCTAAACGTTTTATATATACAGATTATAAATTGGACATATTTTTAAAATTTAAAAACAACAACAACAACAACAACAACCCTACAAAGTAGGACAATGTTATCTCATAAGACGCTGTCTTCTATAGTGTCAGCTCCATTTAGCCTAGAACCGCCTACCCTTCTGATCAGTCATGGGCTCTCCAAAATCCTTCGTAGGCCCGTTTAAATTGAGTGGAGGACCTAAACCTGCCACCTTTGTGCGTGCAAAGCATCTGCTCCGCCGCTGAGTCAACACAACCTGCACAGCGTCAGCCCACCCATCAACAGAGTGGCCCTCCGTTCAGACAACACGCTAAACCATGCTGCTTAACCACAAGATGGTGAACGGAATTCCGTTCACCATCTTGTGGTTAAGCAGCATGGTTTAGCGTGTTGTCTGAACGGGGCCAGTGTGATTCCTTTCTTTCTTCCTCCTGGAAAGCATTTGTAGCACCCTGGGCATGGCATGAATATTACTGAGCTGTCATCATAGTACCTTAAGCCACACACTGGCTCTGCAGGAGACCGCATCCAGAACATTTCCCCTGGCTTTCATGACTTTCCTCCGCAGTCCAGTAGAATATGGACTGTAACTGTTCCTACCAGCACTCATGGCCTTGTTAAGCATCCCCACGATTCGACAGCATGGAGATCAGCCGGCTCTACCCGGACGTACAATCCAAGAAGAGGCAACGCTAACAATTTAAAGGCCCACAAAATATCCGCATTCGCACGGGTGGCTCTCAAGACCGTTTCCACCGCTCCTGGCTGTGTAAAGGCAGCAGGACTAAAGAAAAAATAAAATAAGACCATGCACCACAAAAGCAACCGCCCAGCTCCGTTGCTACGAAAGGGCGGGGAGAAGAAGCCACAAATGATCTCTGAAGCAAGAGGAAGTGCGATCCGACGACTTCCTCTTTGGGGCACAGTTACAGACCTTTTTCTCAATTATGCAAAAACAAATAATAACGTTGAGAAGCAGCATTGTCGGCCTGATTAAAAAAACGAAAACCTCAGTTTGGTTATTGTTTTTAGTTGTTAATAGAGAGATGGAGCGATGAAACTGGGATAAATTTGTGTATGACTAAAACAATGGTTCTGAAGGGAAAAAATATCTCGTGAGGTACTGGTTCCTCTCTATTCGGCCCTGGTTAGGCCTCATCTAGAGTATTGCGTCCAGTTCTGGGCTCCACAATTCAAGAAGGATGCAGACAAGCTGGAGCGTGTTCAGAGGATGATCAGGGGTCTGGAAACAAAGCCCTATGAAGAGAGACTGAAAGAACTGGGCATGTTTAGCCTGGAGAAGAGAAGATGGAGGGGAGACATGAGAGCACTCTTCAAAGACTTAAAAGGTTGTCACACAGAGGAGGGCCAGGATCTCTTCTTGATCCTCCCAGAGTGCAGGACACGGAATAATGGGATCAAGTTAAAGGAAGCCAGATTCCAGCTGGACATCAGGAAAAACTTCCTGACTGCTAGAGCAGTACGACAATGGAACCAGTGACCTAGGGAGGTGGTGGGCTCTCCCACACTAGAGGCCTTCAAGAGGCAGCTGGACAACCACCTGTCAGGGATGCTTTAGGGTGGATTCCTGCATTGAGCAGGCGGTTTTACTCAATGGCCTTGTAGGCCCCTTCCAACTCTACTATTCTATGATTCGATGATCTTTTGATCCACGCATGGGTCATGGAACAGGCATGCTCTCTGGAGTCCACCATCTTAGAAAAGCCATTCTTTCTTACATGCACCATATTAAAGGAGGTATCCTTTACAAAATGCGCCATCTTAGAAGAGGCGTGCATGCATGGGTTCCTCTGTAGGTGAGACGATGCCCATATTTGTGGGGTGGGGTAAATACTTAGAAAAAAATAATTATTCAATTAATCGGGAGGACTTTTTAAAATCACTCCAAAAGTGTTTAAATGGATCTTTCTGAACAACTGACAGTGCGATCTTATGCACATGATTACTCAAAAGTACGTCCCATTGTGTTCAATGGGGTTTACTCCCTAGTAAGTGTGTTTAGAAACTCAATATAAATAACACAAAGCTTTCATAACATGCTAGCACAACTCCTCTTCACTTCCCTCCACCCTCTCTTTCTTTCATATCTGCTAGCATATGCTGAAAAATAAAGTTGTATTTCGCAGTATGAGAAAGGCGCAAGACTTGGGGCCCTGGGATTTTTTTTTTAGCATTCATTTCAGAACACGAAGCCTCCAGCTGCCCCACAATGACATTTTGCTAGCGTACAAGCATGCGCTGGGTATTGCTGCACATCTCCTTTTCAAGCCACAGAGTAAGCATTTCCGAACACAAGATACCCACTAGTAAAACTGAGAGGTGCAATTCTTAACTCACCGGTGCGGCCTTCCACCATCCAAACAAAGCACAGTTCAGATGAAGAGAGATATAACATCAGCAACAACAAATCTTAACGTTTCTAAGGACTAACAGATATATTGTGACATACAATTACGCTTCAAATGGAGTGTAAAAGTATCTAAAATAAGCACACTGCTCAGTCACAAACCGGTGTTGGTGATAATACAAACATACTGGCGTTGATAAGCTAATTAACACCTGTAATGATTTATTTTTTAAAAACACATTGTCTACATTCAGGCCACAGGTGACAGAAGTTCTTGTAACAATTTCCGAAGATGTAGATGTGTTAGTGTGTTGCAGGCAAAACAACATATTTATTTTGATATAAGCTTTCTTAGATCCAGAGGGAGAGGCGGGTAACAAATAAATAAATAAATAAATTATTATTATTATTATTATTATTATTATTATTATTATTATTATTATTTCTAGTATCAGATGCCTCTGATGAACGGGACAATGTCCATGAAAGCTCATGCCACAATAAATTTGTTAGCCTTTAAGGTGCCACAAGACCTTTCGTTGCTGATACAGTGTGTTCGGGTATATTGCTGAGCCATCATGAAAGCCTCTTCCAGCTTCTGTAAATATATTGAAGGAAGAGAGAAGATTGAGGGGAGACATGATAGCACTCTTCCAATACTTGTCACACAGAAGAGGGCCAGGATCTCTTCTTGATCCTCCCAGAGTGCAGAACACGGAATAACAGGCTCAAGTTACAGGAAGCCAGATTCCAGCTGGACATCAGGAAAAACTTCCTGACTGTTAGAGCAGTATGACAATGGAACCAGTTACCTAGGGAGGTTGTGGGCTCTCCCACACTAGAGGCCTTCAAGAGGCAGCTGGACAACCATCTGTCAGGGATGCTTTAGGGTGGATTCCTGCAATGAGCAGGGGGTTGGACTCGATGGCCCTGTAGGCCCCTTCCAACTCTACTATTCTATGATTCTATGATTATCGATCCTCCCAGAGTGCAGGACACAGAATAATGGGCTTAAGTGACAGGAAGCCAGATTCCGGCTGGACATCAGGAAAAACTTCCTGACTGTTAGAGCATATAAAATCATAGAATCAGAAAATAGTATAAGGCCATCGAGTCCAACTCCCTGCTCAATGCAGGAATCCACTTTAAAGCATCCCTGACAGGGTGGTTGTCCAGCTGCCTCTTGAAGGCCTCTAGTGTGGGAGAGCCCACAACCTCCCTAGGTCACTGGTTCCATTGTCGTACCGTTCTAACAGGCAGGAAGTTTTTCCTGATCATAGAATCATAGAATAGTAGAGTTGGAAGGGGCCTTCAAGGCCATTGAGTCCAACCCCCTGCTCAATGCAGGAATCCACCCTAAAGCATCCCTGACAGATGGTTGTCCAGCTGCCTCTTGAAGGCCTCTAGTGTGGGAGAGCCCACAACCTCCCTAGGTCACTGGTTCCATTGTCGTACTGCTCTAACAGTCAGGAAGTTTTTCCTGATGTCCAGCCGGAATCTGGCTTCCTTTAACTTGACCCCGTTATTCCGTGTCCCGCACTCTGGGAGGATCGAGAAGAGATCCTGGCCCTCCTCTGTGTGACAACGTTTCAAGTATTTGAAGAGTGCCTTTGAAGACCAGCTGCTGCAGGGCACGAGAGAAAAGGTGCCATTGTGCTCATGTCCTGCTCGTGAACTTCCGAGAGGCATCTGGTTAACCGTGATGAGAAATCAGATGCTGGATGCAATTGGACTTTTGATCCCATCAGTAGAGCAGTTCTTATATTCTTATCTTGACTCTCTCTTGACTCTAGTGCTAATGCATGTAGATGGGAGCTGCCTGACTCACAAACACAAATCCAGTATGTATGATGTTGCACCAGGTATGGGTTGAACCTCATTTTGGTGCCTGTACCCCTGTCTATATGGAGGTGCGAATTTTCCTTCCTGGCGCCTCTGAAAAGTTTTTTTAAAAAAAATTAATGGTGGGGAGAGGGTGGAAAGGAAAGGGGCCATTCGTCCCCAGGGGGAGGGAGGAAAGGAACGGGGCTGCCCCCCTCTTTTTATAATTTAAAGGGCACAATATGTGGAGCACTGCATATTCAGATTGGAGGTTGCCCAGTCCTCTGCTTGAAAAGTTATATATATAAAAAAAGAAATGGCATGGGGGTGGGGTGAGGAAAGAATCGGGGCTGTCCCCCCACCTTTTTCTTTCTAATTTAAAGACCACAATATGCAGAGGTCCACATATTCAGAATGGAGGTTGCCTGGCCCTGTGAAAATTTGGCAATGTGGAGTTCCGTATATTTAAATCATAAAATAAAAAAGGGGGGAGGAACGACACTGTTGCTCTCCCCCCCCCATTGTTAATCTTTTTTTTTTTTTTACTGTTTTAGAGACGCTCAACTTTTTTGGAGCGGATTTTCCAGGGTTTGCCCCTGGATGGCTTTGTATTTGCAGCTGCATCATCTGTCCGAAAATGGAAAATGGAAATGGAAATGCAAGATCTTGATCCTCCCAGAGTGCAGGACAAGGAATAACGGGCTCAAGTTAAAGGAAGCCAGACTCCAGCTGGACATCAGGAAAAACTTCCTGACTGTTAAGAGCAGTACGACAATGGAACCAGTGACCTAGGGAGGTTGTGGGCTCTCCCACACTAGAGGCCTTCAAGAGGCAGCTGGACAAGCATCTGTCAGGGATGCTTTAGGGTGGATTCCTGCATTGAGCAGGGGGTTGGACTCGATGGCCTTGTAGGCCCCTTCCAACTCTGCTATTCTATGATTCTATGATTTATGGTGGTATAAACAACCGTATGGATGAGCCCTGTGTTGGGGTGTGAAAACAGAAGCAGCTAGGAGGCCCTGATGCATAGCAAATGGGCTGTGTACAGCTGGGCAGGTCACAAATTGAACATGCGCAAAACTCCAGCCTGCTACTTCCCTTTTACACACACACACACACACACACACACACACACACACACACACATGCAAAAAACAGATAACTCTTATTGGTGCATGTATTCAAATTGCAGATGCTGATAGAGACAGATTTGCTTGTTTCTTTCTGAAGAACTGAAGGTGGTTTGATCTTTGCTTCTTCTTGTGTATGCATTCATCTCCTCGGTCTCGTCTGATGATACAGGTGCAGCTGGCTTGTGTAGTCTTAAAAAACCTGCTAGATACGTTTGATTACAGGCATCAACAGGGCAAAAGTGGCATATGGGTCCAGCAAAGGAAGCAAAACTTCTCTCAAACCACTTTCAGTTCACTGCAAAGCAATGGTCAGAAGTACAACCAGGTTCATTCCAAGTGTTAACGTTCTCTCAAATATTGTTTTTTCGCTTTCCTTTTCATTTTGAGGGAAATGGTTATATGGTGGTTGTTAAACCAACCGGCTTTAGAAGGCAATGGGGAGAAGCCAATGTTGAGGAAGTAAGTACAGCATATATCAAATGAAGACACGGAATAACAGGCTCAAGTTAAAGGAAGCCAGATTCCGGCTGGACATCAGGAAAAACTTCCTGACTGTTAGAGCAGTACGACAATGGAACCCGTTACCTAGGGAGGTTGTGGGCTCTCCCACACTAGAGGCATTCAAGAGGCAGCTGGACAACAGTCTGTCAGGGATGCTTTAGGGTGGATTCCTGCATTGAGCAGGGGTTTGGACTCAATGGCCTTGTAGGCCCCTTCCAACTCTGCTATTCTATGATTCTATGATAAGAAGTGAGGGGATATATGACCCTACAAACCTATTTTCTGGTCCCAATTTTGCCTTTGGGGGATACGGTTAGTTTTTCTTGTTACTACACTTTGGCCCTTTCTACACCTAAGGATTATCCCCGGAAAATGGAGGGATCGCCCCTACCTGCTCCCGCGATCCCAGGTGTGTAATTTGGATGCACAGGGATGATCCCGGGACGATCTCGGGGGGGCGGGGGGGAAGGCAGGTGTAGAAACAACCTTTGTCATTCTGCAGTGTTTTAGTTCCGACCCTGGAGTCTCTCACTGTTGTATCTCTGAGGGAGAGTGCATGAACATCAAGGTAATGTGCAGTCCAACACATCAAGAGGGCACTAGGTTGGGGGAAGGCTTTCACACACATTGCAGAGGTCTCAGCATCTGCAATATACTGTGGGACACTTAGGCCATAGCTAGACCTAAGGTTTATCCCTGGATCGTCCAGGGATCAAACCTGTTCATCTAGGTGACACACAGGGGATCCAGTGCTCAGGCAGGGGCGAACCCTGGATGATCCCAGGATAAACCTTCAGTCTAGCTGTGGCCTCAGAATCATAGAATAGCAGAGTTGGAAGGGGCCTACAAGGCCATCGAGTCCAACCCCCTGCTCAATGCAGGAATCCACCTTAAAGCATATCTGACAGGTGGCTGTCCATCTGCCTCTAGAGTGCCTCTAGCGTGGGAGAGACCACAACCTCCCTAGGTAACCAGTTCCATTGTCGTACTGCTCTAACAGTCAGGAAGTTTTTCCTGATGTCCAGCCGGAATCCGGCTTCCTGTAACTTGAGCCCATTATTCCGTGTCCTGCACTCTGGGAGGATCGAGAAGAGATCCTGGCCCTCCTCTGTGTGACAACCTTTCAAGTATTTGAAGAGTGCTATCATGTCTCCCCTCAGTCTTCTCTTCTCCAGGCTAAACATGCCCAGTTCTTTCAGTCTCTCTTCATAGGGCTTTGTTTCCAGACCCCTGATCACCCTCTGAACACGCTCCAGCTTGTCTGTGTCCTTCTTTATACTGTTAGTTTTACCCTACCCTGTGCCTGCTTACCCTACCCTGTGCCTGTTTGCATTCTCTTCCCCTCCTTATTGTTTTACTATGATTTTATTAGATTGTAAGCCTATGCGGCAGGGTCTTGCTATTTACTGTTTTACTCTGTACAGCACCATGTACATTGATGGTGCTATATAAATAAATAAATAAATAAATAAATAAATAAATAAATAAAAATAATAATAATAATAATTCTTGAATTGTGGAGCCCAGAACTGGACGCAATACTCTAGATGAGGCCTAGCCAGGACTAAATAGAGAGGAACCAGTAACTCACACTTATATTTCCCCCGTCCCCAATATATGTTAAAATGAAACCAAACAGGCCCTCTTTCCTTTCAAATCAGCAGAGGCCAGCTATGGCAGGGTCAGCAATGCATAGCAAGTGGGATGGGGGTGGATGTATGCTCAGACAGTCATCACTGTTACAAAAATGTGGGTGATACAATTGTGTCTGTATTTCCATCCTGCCAAATTGGAGGCTAGGCCATTACTCACCAAGGCGGCTGGGGGTACAGGGCTTCCTGCCCTGCCCTTCTTTGAGATGGAGGGCGTTTTCATCAGTTCACGCTTCTTCCTTGAAAACATGGTGTCCCACCGAAAGGCGACGTCCGCAGCTCAACGTTGGGCTCCCAGCTCCCGGCTGGAGTTGTCCTTCCTTTCCATCCACCAGATGTGGCTCCTTGGACTGGCCTTCCACCACAGCCTGGTTGTTGACACACTTTGCCAATGAAACACGCTGCAATTTTAACTCCAGTCACCGTCTGCGCGGCTGCCTGGTCTCAAAGCACATGATTGCTCACTTATTTCCTGGCTGGGTTTCTCTGAAAAAAACAACAACCCAACAACTGAAATACTACACAGGAAAAGGCCAGTGTGTGCGTGTGCGTGTGGCAGCGGTTGCTAACTGGGAGGAAGCTACAGCTTGCTAAATTCCTCTTTGTTGTTCTTACTCCTTTGTAGGCAAAATTCAGTTGATCTCTCTCCGCTTTAATTTGCAAGATCATTTGAAGCTTCTTATAATGAGTTAGACAATTGGTTCATCTGGATAAGTATTGAGGCCATGAGTCCCACATGCATTTTGCAATGTGTGAAAAGAGTATTCCCCACCTCCCCTGTCCTGAGCTGACTACAAATCAACTTTATGGGATGATGGGGAGAGAGAGATAGAGAGATATTTCCACCCACTTCTTCCCAACTTGTTCATTATTTTATATAGTTCTGTCATGTTCACGCTTGAGTATCCCTTTGCGCAACTAAAGAGACTCCATTTATTTATTTATTAAATTTATATACCGCCCCATAGCTGAAGCTCTCTGGGCGGTTTACAAAAGTTAAAAACAGTGAACATTTAAAAAGTATACAAAATTTTAAACCATCAAAAATATAAAAAACAACAGTATAAAACAACAATATCCATTTAAACAGCAATAGGTCTGGGGTCTATTAAAAAACAAACTTGGCATATGTTGTTAAATGCTGTTAAATGCCTGGGAGAAGAGAAAAGTCTTGACCAGGCGCCGAAAAGATAACAATGTTAGTGCCAGGCGAGCCTCGTCGGGGAGATCATTCCATAATTGGAGGCCACCACTGAAAAGGCCCTCTCCCTTGTTGCCATCCTCCGAGCTTCCCTCGGAGTAGGCACTCGGAGGAGGACCTTAGATGTTGAGCACAGTGTAGGTTCATGTCGGGAGAGGCGTTCCGTCAGGTATTGTGGTCCCAAGCCGTGTAAGGTAGGGTGACCATATGAAAAGGAGGACAAGGCTCCTGTATCTTTAACAGTTGCATAGAAAAAGGAATTTCAGCAGGTGTCATTTGTATGCATGCAGCACCTGGTGAAATTCCCTCTTCATCACAACAGTTAAAGCAGCAGGAGCTATCCTAGAGTGACCAGATTTAAAAGAGGGCAGGGCACCTGCCGCTTCAACTGTTGTGATGAAGAGGGAATTTCACCAGCTTCTCCATATATACTAACGACACCTGCAGAAATTCCCTTTTCTATACAACTGTTAAAGATACAGCAGCCCTGTCCTCCTTTTCATATGGTCACCCTAGTCACTTTATAGGTTAAAACCAGCACCTTGAATTGGGCTCGGAAACGTATAGGCAGCCAATGCAAGCGGGCCAGAAAAAGAATGCAAAGCAACAAACAACATTAAATGCAGGATAATGTACAAAATAACAAAGCAAAAAAGCCAAATCAATTAAAAACACATCCATTAAAATTACGGAAGCAGCAGCACTCCCTGGCTTAACCTGAATATTTCAGCGAAACTGAATTCAGCTTCAAGCCCAAAAGCCTGTCTGAATAAGAAAATTTTTACCTGCCGGTGGAACGATGATCAGAGATGGAATTCACCTGATCTCCCTTGGCAATGAGTTCCACAGCCTGGGAGCAGCCACAGAGAAGTTCCTCCCTCACGTCCCCACCAAGCGCACCTCTGATAGCAGAGGGAAAGAGAGAAGGGACCCTCAGGGGGGTCTTAAAACCCTGACAAGCCCTTGGGGAAGCACGCTGTCAAACAGCCTGGTCCCCAGTTGTGTAGGCCTTTTTAAGCCATCATACCCACCACTTTGAATAAGATTATTACTATTAACAAACCCTACCTTCAAACTAGACCACAAGTGTAGGCCTTTCAGCTGCACAGGCTTAAATCAAAAGGCATGAATGCAGCTTTGTGCAACTTATCTATTGCTTGCGAAATTGTAACATAAATGAGACTGGTCAGCTCTCTGCTACCCCCTATGGACCGAAAACATTTAAAGGGAGAGTGCAACATCTCTCATCCAACGTTTCCCAAATTCTCTCCAGGCCCCCGTCTATACGACCGCGGGATTGCTCCTCATTAAATATAAACCCGAATTTCCGTTGATTCGAATCTAGGCAAAGAGCGTCACGCTGCAGCAGCAACAGGGATTTATCTTCTGAATTTATTTATTTTTATAGTTAGTTATAAATGCGCGTTATCACATATACAATGATATAAATGCGCATTATCACATATACAATGATACGACGCTACGGAGGGGAGAGGAGCGAAGTTATAAATTTTATACGTGGAGCTCTGCAGATTCATATAACACAGAAACCGGGAGGGGGTGGGTGGGAAGGAACGAGGCTGCAGCGGGAAAGGAACGAGGCAGCAGAACACGTCTCCTTCGTCTGGCTGCCCGTTTCCCCCTCTTTGTTTCTGTGAACCACCCAGAGAGCTTCACATATTGGGTGGTACAGAAATGCAATAAATATATAAATACAGAAATAAAATTGTTTTAAGAAGCTTCCTCTGCGGAGCTCCGCAGGGAGACTTCAAAGCAAAATCGGCGTGAGCGCACGAGGCAGCCAATTGGTGTGAAATTGGGAAATCGGCCAATCCCGATTTCCCAATGTCCTGCCCTCAAAGCTCCACCCACATGTCAAAATCTGATTTAACCCCCCCAACGACACATAGCCATAATGCGGTGCAAACTCGGACGTGATCGAAAAGTCGCGGTAAATCGCGAATGCGAAGATGCGCATGATCGGGTAAAAAACCTGACGCTATGGCGAAAGGACGGCTGCGTCCTGAAACCTGAATATGCACATTTAGGTCAGGGTAAAGAACCCATATACACATCCCCCAGACCAATTTCTCCCTAGATTTCAGAGTTCTGAATCAGCTGTTTTTGTTTCCAAAGTGGAACTGACCCATTAGGAATCATCCTTCGTTCCATTTTTATTTCTGGATTGTGTACATTATCCTGTCACTCTCACATTCGCGCTTTCCTTTTTCTCACACAATCACTCTTGAACTTTCTTTATTATCATTCACCTAAGCAGATATAACTCACAGCACATTATTATATATATTAAAATCCATTCTCCATTTTAAACCCCTTTCTCCACATAGTTTGGAGGAAGGTGGGCTTTATCCCTTGCCTCAGACGTACCAAGTGGTGGTGCTTGGCTTGAGCAGGGAGTAGCCTTG
Organism: Elgaria multicarinata webbii; assembly: GCF_023053635.1. Classification (NCBI taxonomy): domain Eukaryota; kingdom Metazoa; phylum Chordata; class Lepidosauria; order Squamata; family Anguidae; genus Elgaria; species Elgaria multicarinata. The sequence continues at coordinate 7,403,094 of NC_086193.1, read as the reverse complement.
GCTAGGTCTCGATTTCAGAGCCTGTGTCGCCCCATAAGAAGTGGTGGCAGACGTGAGGTCTGGTGTTCAGAGCCTGTGTCGTGGCATAATAGGTGGCCAGGATACCTGAGAGAGCGCCTTCTCCCCTACCAACCTGCCCGGTCCCTGAGGTCATCCGAGGGCCTGCTCCTGGTGGTTCCACCTAGATCCATCCTCCGATTGGAACCCACCAGGGGAAGAGCCTTCAGCGTGGTGGCCCCCCTCCTGTGGAATTCCCTGCCTCTGGAGGTCAGGCAGGCTCCAACCTTGTACTCCTTTTGGCGCCTCCTGAAAACATCTTTATTCCAAGAAGCCTTTCTTTAACATGCAGCCTTGGATTTCTGTGTTGTTCTTTTTTGCTTCTTTTTAAATTTTGTTTTAACTGTTTTATTCTGTTTTTATTTTCATTTTACCTTGTACACCGCTCCGAATTTTTTTTCAATGAGGAGCGGTATATAAATATTCTAAATAAATAAATAAATAATACATTGTATTGCACACGTGCGCACTACGGCAGCTTTCAGTCCCTTTGATTCTTTTTCTCTTAAAGACGTGCGCTGATGAAACCCTCCAAAAAGCAGTTTTGATGCAATCACATATGATTGCATCCTTTTCTGGTGGAGTGTTATGAACACATGAGCTTCAGTAGAACACAGCATAAAAAGAAATATGATGCACTCATACATACAATCGCATTGAAGTTGCTTTCTTTGTGTGTGCAATAAAAAAGTAAGGAGGGTATGCAAATTAACTGAAAGCTGCATCTGACTGTAAAAACTTCAACTTCAGAATTAAATAACTCTCCTACTTGAACTTGAATGGAGAAGTAGAACACAGAGCAAGGCACGATCCTGAAACAATAATGCAGGAATGTTGAACCTCTTTCAGTCCAAGGGTTGAATTCTATTTCAGAGAAGCACTTGGGAACGACATTGTTGTTGTTATTATTGCATTTATATCCCACCTTTTTTCCTCCGAGGAACCCAAGGTAGCGTACATAATCCTCCTCCTTTCCATTTTATCCTCACAACAATCCTATGAGGTAGGTTGGGCTGACAGTCTGTGACTGGCCTAGAGTCACCCAATGTGTTTCCATGGCCGAGTGGAGACTGGAACCCAGATCTCCCGACTCCCAGGCCAACACTTTAGCCACTCCACCACACTGGCTCTCCACGCTATGTTCTAATGGTTGGTGCGGCTGAAGACAAAATAGGGTAGGGTAACCATATGAAAAGGAGGACAGGGCTCCTGTATCTTTAACAGTTGCATAGAAAAGGGAATTTCAGCAGGTATCATTTGTGTATATGGAGAACCTGGTGGAATTTCCTTTTCATCACAGCAATTAAAGGTGCAGGAGCTATGCTAGAGGGACCAGATTTAAAAGCAGGCAGGGCACCTGCAACTTTAACTGTTGTGATGAAGAAGAAATTTCCCCAGGTTCTCCATATATACAAATGACAGCTGCTGAAATTCCCATTTCAATGCAACTGTTAAAAATACAGGAGCCCTGTCCTCCTTTACATATGGTCACCCTAGAATAAATAAACAAACATAATATGTGTGAATCATAGAACAGTAGAGTTGGAATGGGCCCATAAGGCCATTGAATCCAACCCCATGCTCAATGCAGGAATCCACCTTAAAGCATCACTGACAGATGCTTGTCCAGCTGCCTCTTGAATAGGGTGACCCTATGAAAAGGAGGACAGGGCTCCTGTATCTTTAACAGTTGCATAGAAAAGGGAATTTCAGCAGGTGTTATTTGCATATATATGGAGAACTTGGTGAAATTCCCTCTTCATCACCACAGTTAAAGCTGCAGGAGCTATACTAGAGTGACCAGATTTAAAAGAGGGCAGGGCACCTGCAGCTTTAACTGTTGTGATGAAGAGGAAATTTCACCAGGTTCCCCATACATACAAATAACACCTGCTGAAATTCCCTTTTCAATACAACTGTTAAAGATACAGGAGCCCACAACCTCCCTAGGTAACTGGTTCCACTGTCATACTGCTCTAACGGTCAGGACGTTTTTCCTGATGTCCAGATGGAACCTGGCTTCCTGTCACTTGAGCCCATTAATCTGTGTCCTACACTCTGGGAGGATCGAGAAGAGATCCTGGCCCTCCTCTGTGGGACAACCTTTTAAGTATTTGAAGAGTGCTCTCATGTCTCCCCTCCGTCTTCTCTTCTCCAGGCTAAACCTGCCCAGTTCTTTCAGTCTCTCTTCATAGGGCTTTGTTTCCAGACCCCTGATCCTCCTCATTGCCCTCCTCTGAACTCCCTCCAGCTTGTCTGCGTCCTTCTTGAATTGTGGAGCCCAGAACTGGATACAACCAGTGCTGGATAGAGGGGAACGAGGACCTTGCGCGATTTGGAAGCTATACTTCTATTAATGCAACCCAAAATGCTATGTATTCTTATTCCAACCATTTGAAGTTACATTGTGCATGTCGGCGCACTACGTAACTGCTTGGGGAGAGTCCCTAATCCAGTGGTAGAAGGCGCACATGCTTTCGTGCTCGTGTGCTACGATGTCACAGGAGTATCCGTCATTATGAAAAATCTTACTACTACAGCAATCCAGCTTCATAAGCCTGACCAATTAATGGATTAGTTGGTGCAGCAAAATACCGTTTTGGCTCATGCACCCCCGAGGAAAGTATACTTGGGGCATCTTTGCTCTGCATAATGAACTTGTAAGGTGAAGCAAGCCAGTTCCTTGGGTACTGAAGGAACGCCTCCTCCCATATGTACCTACCCGGACCTTAAGATCATCTACAGGGGCCCTTCTCCGTGAGCCCCTGCCAAAGGAAGTGAGGCAGGTGGCTACCAGGAGCAGGGCCTTCTCCGCTGTGGCACCCCGGTTGTGGAACGAGCTCCCCAGAGAGGTCCACCTGGCGCCTACACTGTACTCCTTTCGTCGCCAGCTGAAGACCTTTTTATTCACTCAGTATTTTAACACTTAATTTTAACTTAAATTTAAATTTTGCTGTTTTAACTCTGTATTTTAATCTTATATCAACTTTGCTGTGTGGTTTTATCCTGGTTGCGCTTTTTATACTGTATTTCGTAATTGTGTTTTAACCTGTTGGGTGTTTTACTGTGGTTTTAATTTTTGTGAACCGCCCAGAGAGCTTCGGCTATTGGGCGGTATAAAAATGTAATAAATAAATAAATAAATAATAAATACTCCAGTATTCAGGGGCCATGTGAGAACTTTCCTCTGCTACAGCACAGCAATGCAAAAAGGCCTCAGCCCCTCCTCACTGCCCCCCCCCCATTCTCCCTTGCCACCCCATCAAGCACTCAGCCTTGAGTTCCTAACCCTAGTGATGTCACTGCCGTGGCATCTAAGGAAGGCAAATAGCAGAAAGCAAGAAAAATCTCACCATGCTGTCCTGGACCCAGGAGAGCACCTCAGAAAACTCTTATGTGGGGGAGGCAATACAGCCCCCCACCCCCAATAAAAGGGCTGGTGAGTGAATCTGTTTGTACAGGATCCGCTATACTGTGATACTCATGAAGAAACATAATGCAAACAAAACTCTGTTAACAGCTAACAGCTGCTATTTCAAAAATTCAAAATATTTGAAATCCTGCAACGTATGTTCCTGTATCTATTTTTTTAAAGTCTTCCTCAGAGATGCCAAGCTGGAGGGGGTTTAGAGGAGGGCAACGAGGATGATCAGGGGTCTGGAAACAAAGCCCTATGAAGAGAGACTGAAAGAACTGGGCAGGTTTAGCCTGGAGAAGAGAAGATGGAGGGGAGACATGATAGCACTCTTCAAATACTTGAAAGGTTGTCACGCAGAGGAGGGCCAGGATCTCTTCTCAATCCTCCCAAAGTGCAGGACACGGCTCAAGTGAGAGGAAGCCATATTCCGGCTGGACATCAGGAAAAACTTCCTGACGACAATGGAACCAGTGACCTAGGGAGGTGGTGGGCTCTCCCACCCTAGAGGCCGTCAAGAGGCAGCTAGACAACCATCTGTCAGGGATGCTTTAAGGTGGATTCCTGCATTGAGCAGGGGGTTGGACTGGATGGCCCTTCCAACTCTACTATTCTATGATTCTATAATGACAGGCCCCAATGAAACGAGATAAGAGGATTGGTTCCAATCCAAAGCCTGATATAAACTCAGTTGAACTGTCTGGAACAGTTCAAGGTGATTAAAAGGGCACAGCGAATGCACTTGATCCCGTTGCTCTTGAGGGCACTGTTTAATAGTTGTACGTTTATAATCACTAAGGTTGTAAAATGCTGGGATGTGTTTTGAGTTGGATCCAGACTTAGTCACACTCAAGTCAATGGGACTGAATGCAGCCATTTAGTTAGTTAGTTATTACGTCTTTATCTCACCCTTCCTCCAAGAATCTCTGGGTGGCTTACAAGATTTCATTTTATCCTTACAACAACCCTGTGAGGTATAATGGGCTGAGAGGTGGTTACCCAGTTAGCTTCCTGGCTGAGTAGAGGGGCATAGTTTTCAAAAAGTAAAAATACGTCATCAAGTCTGTTTTGTCACTAGGTTTGTGAGTGTGTTTTATTGCTCTTACTGAAAAGTTGGCTTTAAACTGGTACGTATTTGTTCACCTTTGTACTGTGATCTATCCTAGAAGCACTTATGAAGGGGAAAGGAGTGGGCAGGGAATATAAGTACATTGTTAAACAACAGGACAGAGGATTGTGGCCTAAAAAACGAAAGCGGGAGATCATTGCAATGGTCCACATTAAAAAAAAATTAAATACCAAAATGAAATCAGTATTTATCAAAAACACAGGATAAACAACTGCCAGCATTTCGAAGGTGAAACTTGTCTCACAAATGTGCAGCTCTAGCTGGACATTTGAATGTCTGCCTGTCCCTAAAGCTTCCCCAGTTGAATGTCTGCCTGTCCCTAAAGCTTCCCCAGTTAGGATATATTTATTATTATTATTATTATTATTATTTATTTATTTATATAGCACCATCAATGTACATATTTACTGTAGAAGATGGAAGTAATCGCTGTACGGAGTTCGGCTAATTTTATTTAATGTGTGATAATATGTGTTCAGCTAAAACCCATTTAGGGTAGCCATGAATAAAATCTGTATGTCTGCCTGTCCCTAAAGCTTCCTCAGTTGAATGTCCACCTGTCCCTAAAGCTTTCCCAGTCGAACGTCCGCCTGTCCCTAAAGCTTCCCCAGTTGAATGTCCGCCTGTCCCTAAAGCTTCCCCAGTTGAACGTCCGCCTGTCCCTAAAGCTTCCCCAGTTGAATGTCCACCTGTCCCTAAAGCTTTCCCAGTTGAACGTCCGCCTGTCCCTAAAGCTTCCCCAGTTGAATGTCCGCCTGTCCCTAAAGCTTCCCCAGTTGAATGTCCGCCTGTCCCTAAAGCTTCCCCAGTTGAACGTCCGCCTGTCCCTAAAGCTTCCCCAGTTGAATGTCCACCTGTCCCTAAAGCTTTCCCAGTTGAACGTCCGCCTGCCCCTAAAGCTTCCCCATTTGAATGTCCGCCTGTCCCTATTGCTTTTTAAAGGCACAGGAGGAGCTCTGGCAAGAGCGGGGGCGGGCAGTGTACCTGGCGGGGGGGTGGGGGCACAGGGTCCTCTTGGGACGTCGGAGTTGCTTTTGGGGGAATGCCCAGCAGGGCGCCCGGGGATTTTGGAGGGGCCCGACACGCAGGAAGCTGCCATCCTCCAGGAATTCGGCTCTTTCTGCCCTTATAAGGCTATTTCAACTCGCGGCCAATCAGCGGCGGGAGGCGGCGCTCTCCGGGCCCGAAAAACTTCGGCTAAGGAGGCGGAGGCGCTGGAAGTGGCGGTCGGCGGAGCGGCTGGTGAGTGCGCGCCTCGCTCGCTCGCCTTCTCGACACCGTCCGCTCCCGACGGAGGATGAGCAGCAATCAGTTCAACAAGGGGCCGAGCTACGGCTTGTCCGCGGAAGTGAGGAACCGGGTGAGTGCCGCTGCGGAGGGCGCCTCGGGCCAGGTGCGCCCCCGCGGGCGCACGGAGACCGCTTTGGAGAGGCGGCGCGCCACGCCGTGCGCGCTTGGAGAGGTGTGGCGCCGCGCCGCGCCCTTGGAGAGGGGCAAGGGGGGCCCGCGCGCGCTTCCCTGCTGGCCCCAGCTCCAGGCAAGCCGGGCCCTCCTCGCCTTCCCCGAAGCAAGGGGCAAACCCCTTGTCATTTGAGCTGCTGTCTGGAATTGCCGATGGAGGTCGGGCGGGGGGTGTATTAAGGGCCTCCCCACCTTTTGCCTCGTAATTTAGTAGGACCTGGCTTTAGATCTCTGCTCTGCCGTGATACTCGCAGTATTTATTTTGGGGTGTGTGGGTGGGAATTTTATTTATTTATTTACTATTGCATTTCTATCCCACCTTTTTTCCTCCAAGGAACCCAAGGCGGTGTACATAATCCTCCTCCTCTCCATTTTTATCCTCACAACAACCCTGTGAGGTAGGTTGGGCTGAGAGTCTGCAACTGGCCCAAAGTCACCCAGTGGGTTTCCCTGAGTGGGTTACGCTATTGCTTTATAGCGGTATTGAAGTGCACTGACAACTGTTGGGGCCCATTGACACAGACCGTATTCCACTTTCATACCACTTTCGTACTGATATATCCTGCTTGGTGGAGTCACCCGGTGGGTTTCCGTGGCTGAGTGGGGACTAGAACCTGGGTCTTCCGACTCCCAGTAGTTCGTAGGGTGCCTTGAAACAACAGCAGCAACTACAAAATACATCCCGTAAAACCATATCAGAGCAGCATCAAAACAAAATTGACAAGTTGTCTTGCGACAGGATAAAAATGAGTGATCACTAGCTGACCTGGGTCTGCACTCTCTCTAACCTACCTAATAGGGTTGTTGTGTGAGTATAAATGCAGGGGTGGGGAAAAGAACCATTTACACAATCGGCCTGTCCAGAAGACACCTTAAACCATGGCTTTAACCACGGTTAAGCCCGAAAGCCGGGCTGTGTTCAGAAGACACCTTAAACTATGGCTTTAACCATGGTGAATAGAGCAGAAAGGCTTATTCACCATGGTTAAAGCTGTGGTTTAAGGTGTCTTCTGAACACAGCCCGACTTTTGGGCTTAACCACCGTGGTTTAAGCCATGGTTTAAAGTGTCTTCTGAACGGGCCCAATCCCATGTGTCTTTGGAGCAAGGGAGGATTTTAATTGCAATGATTTGATCCTGGGCTGCTTGGCAGATCTCTCCATCTGGGTGACTTTCTGGACTTTTGTGCCTTGTGGTTACAGTATTCATGCAACCGAGTTACAATATTCTATTTTACTCAAAAGTGACTAACCAAAAAGGGCTGAAAAACAAAGGATTGAGTCCAGATTTACCGTGTTTCAATGAGCTGGGTGTGTGGCAGATCCTGGATCCCACCCAAAATGTCCAATATTAAAGTTGTGGATAGCAAGTTTTGAAATCTGAAAGCAGCCTTCTCTTTACCTTGGGCTATTTGCTTATTAGACCACATAATTTAAGTTACCTGTGCTGAAAAGTTGATTAAGTTATTCCTTTGCAAGGTGGTCATGCTTGTAAAACCTCCTTTATCATATGAAGGATCAGTGTCCAAATACCTCCCACTTGCATCCATGTGCACACACGTGTTTTACACCTGCTTGACCCGACCTGGTGCTCTCTAGATGTGTTGGACAACAAGTCTCATAATCCCCAGCCAGGTGCACCTTACTGAAGGCCCTTCTACTCCTACTGCATGCGTTTACTGTGCAAACAGTTTTGCCTTTCACTGATTAAAAGCCACAGTGGTGTCATGTTGTCTTGACAGAATACAATTTCCTTATAATCTGATGTCTCGATGTTTATGTATTTACATGGAGGTACACTATGGTCAAAACACACTCACTTAGAGATTAAACTTTTAGAATCTAGAGCGGCCTTCCCCAACCTGTTGTCCAGTTGTTTTGAACTTCAACTCCCATCAACCCCAGACAGCATGGCCAATAGTCAGGAATGCCAGGAGTTGTAGTCCAAAATATCAAGAGGGTACCATGTTGAGGAAGGCTGATATAAGGACTTGGGAGGAGCCAAACCCTGAAGAATGACATCTGTAGTAATTCATGTGAAGTCTTTTAAGCAAGCATCCTCAAAAGGCTAAAATGAGGAGAGTGAGGGCAGAATCCAGAAACTCTTGTGCATGAGCAAAACTTCATTGCCCTTCCCATGAGTGTGTGATGAGTGGCTAAAGCAGTATGCCTCTGAGCACATGCAGAATTGCTTGCTCTTTCCGGCAAATAATACAGCTTTCCTCTAGCTGTGGTTAAGACATGGGGATCTCTAGTGAGAGAGCTGTGTGTCTCAGCTGACGTTTTATTTTCTCTCTTTTTCTGTAAAGAAACTGGATAGCTCAGAATGTTGGCATTGCTCTCATCCCACCTCTTGCACACTTCCTCTTGCTGGGGACTGCTCCATCCCGGGCCCTTGCCCCTCCTGGGAATGTCCTGTCACCACGTTCCCTGAATCTGACAGCCGTCTGTTCATGCTGTGACTTGTAGAGAGCCACAGGGATTCACTCTTCTCCATTTGATCCACCGAGGGGAGAGCATGTGTTCCTGTTTGCTCACTCGCTTTACAGATTTCCACTTCCAGGAATCTTCCTTCCTTCCTGCTTTCCCAAGCAGCCATCGCTTGAACTTTTAACTGGGTTAAAAAACAAAACAAAAACCGGTTAACTGGATGTGGCCTGGCTTTAAGGTTGTATCTTTGGCAAAAGCATATTTTAACCCCTGCAATACAGCCAATCCTGGTAAGAGGTGATGTATCAGGGTGAAATTCCCCCGGAGTTCTGATGTGCTCCCAAACTGCAGTCATATTAGGGAGAGTGCACATCTGGAGGGTTAGGGTTCCGTGCCTTGCCCAGTTCTTCGAGTATCTTGTTCTACTTCCTCATGCAGTGCCTTTCCTACAAGCTGTTAAATGGGAATGGAGAGAGGGCTGATGACTGGTTAGGCCTCATCTAGAGTATTGCATCCAGTTCTGGGCTCCACAATTCAAGAAGGACGCAGACAATTTCACCAGGTTCTCCATATATACAAATGACACCTGCTGAAATCCCCTTTCTATGCAACTGTTAAAGATACAGGAGCCCTGTCCTCCTTTTCATATGGTCACCCTATATTATTATTATTTTAAAATGCATATATCTTGGTGCATTTTCTAAAAATCTGGGGCTCATCTACACCAAGCAGGATATTCCACTATGCGACCGGTATATAAAAGTCAGGAGCCACACAACTGCTTTATAGCGGTAATGAAGTGCACTGACAACCGTTGGGGCCCATTGACACATCCCATATACCGCTTTTATACCACTTTCATAGTGCTATATGTTGCTTGGTGTGGATGTGTTGTGAGCCCCAACAGTTGTCAGTGCACTTCAGTCCCACTATAAAGCAGTAGTGTAGATCCTGCAGTGCACTTCAATACGGCTATAAAGCAGTAGTGTAGATCCTGCAGTGCACTTCAATACGGCTGTAAAGCAGTAGTGTAGATCCTGCAGTGCACTTCAATACCGCTGTAAAGCAATAGTGTAGATCCTGCAGTGCACTTCAATACCGCTGTAAAGCAATAGTGTAGATCCTGCAGTGCACTTCAATACGGCTATAAAGCAGTAGTGTAGATCCTGCAGTGCACTTCAATACCGCCATAAAGCAGTAGTGTAGATCCTGCAGTGCACTTCAATACCGCCATAAAGCAGTAGTGTAGATCCTGCAGTGCACTTCAATGCGGCTATAAAGCAGTAGTGTAGATCCTGCAGTGCGCTTCAATGCGGCCATAAAGCAGTAGTGTAGATCCTGCAGTGCGCTTCAATGCGGCCATAAAGCAGTAGTGTAGATCCTGCAGTGCGCTTCAATGCGGCCATAAAGCAGTAGTGTAGATCCTGCACTTCAATACGGCTGTAAAGCAGTAGTGTAGATCCTGCAGTGCACTTCAATACCGCTATAAAGCAGCGGTGTGGCTCCTGCCTTTTATATACCGCTTTCATAGTGGACTATCCTGCTTGGTGTAGATGAGCCCCTGGTCTTCTTTGCCAATCAATCCTGTTTCTACATTGCCGCTTTTAAGAGCTGCAGTCACACAAACAGTCTTTAACGTATGTCACCTGGGAGCAGAGAGGTTATGAACCGAACGGCAAAAAAAAGTTTTCTTTTTCAAATGTCTAGCGGAGCGTGCCAACTCGGAAGTTTAGATCTCTTCCAGAAGTTAGTCTAACAAAAAGACTATTCCCCCAAGAGAGAGAAACGGAAGAATGAAATGCAGAAGACAACTTCCTGAACTGTTCCAGAGGCTTTTGTTTTTAGCCTCCAACGGGTGTTTCTTTCTTGGCCTCTGGGCCGGTGTCAAGGGTAGGCGTGGTTGGCTGCCTACCGAGACCCCAAAGCCCTTCAGGGGCCCACCGGCAAAAGCCCCAGAAGTTGTTCCTCCCATCTGCAACCTGCTTGTTCTCCTGCCTCTTGCTCTGGGCCAAGCAATGATGGTGTGGAGGATGAGATTCCCCTGCCAACTTGCTCACGGATAGTCTGCCAAGCAAGCGAGTGGTGCAATTATGAGAAAGCGGATGTGGAGCAACAGCAGCTGATGACAATGGGGTTGGAAAGGTAGACTCACCGAGGGAGGGCCCCCCGTGGAGGGTGTCTTTCCCAACCCTCAAAAACCCAGAGCTGGCAATGATTGGCGTGACGGCTTCGAAAAAGAGCTATGAATTAGACCCACGGGTCTAGCGGGACAGAGGGGTGAAGAACTCGCAATATTTTTCTCGCGAGGTCGCCCCATCCATTCACACGCAGTTGGGACGACCTTCGAGGGAGAGGCATCGCGCCCGCCATTTTGTTGTTTTTTTCTTAAAGGGGAAGACGCGCACGAGCGCTTGTGTGCAAAAGCTAAGCTTTTTTTTTAAAAAAAATACTTTGTCCGCTCCCCCACCCCACTCCTGATGGGTGCAATGCTCCAGAGGAGCTCTGTGCTCTGTGCGCGGGTCCTGTCTCTTTGCGAGGAACTGGGACAAACCGCGACTCTCAGCCACGCCTTCCTGCGGTCTCAGGCTCAGCCTGGGACTGTGGAAAAACCAGGCTCAAAGCGTAGGGCGAGATCCCTCCCTGATCCCGGGATCCCCTGTGCGTCATGTGATCATGTGCGATCCTCCCTCGATCCTCCCAGACTGCAGGACACAGAATAACGGGCTCAAGTTGCAGGAAGCCAGATTCTGGCTGGACATCAGGAAAAACTTCCTGACTGTAAGAGCAGTATGACAATGGAACCAATTACCTAGGGAGGTTGTGGGCTCTCCCACACTAGAGGCCTTCAAGAGGCAGCTGGACAACCATCTGTCAGGGATGCTTTAGGGTGGATTCCTGCATTGAGCAGGGGGTTGGACTCAATGGCCTTGTAGGCCCCTTCCAACTCTACTATTCTATGATTCTATGATCAGGAAAAACTTCCTGACTGTAAGAGCAGTACGACAATGGAATCAGTGACCTAGGGAGGCAGTGGGCTCTCCCACACCAGAGGCCTTCAAGAGGCAGCTGGACAACCCTCTGTCAGGGATGCTTTAGGGTGGATTCCTGCGTTGAGCAGGGGGTTGGACTCAATGGCCTTAGAGGCTCTTCTAACTCTACTATTCTATGATTCTGTGATTTCGCCCCATCTAGCTAAGGCTAGGTCTCTTAATGATGATAATGAAATGGAACCCCCATGTTCAGGGATAGCCTATCCCTGAATACCAGCTGCTGAGGGATATTTATTTATAATATTTATGTGCTGCTCCCCACTGAAAATTTCAGAGAGGTGCACAAGATAAAATAAAAACAAAAACAGAATAAAACACTTTAAAATAAATTTTAAGACAAGCAAAATGTACAGTGAACCGTGGCTGGTCGTTAAGGAAACGCTTCCTGGAGGCGCCGAAAGGCCCTGCTTGTTTACGTCCTGATTTTGGCTTTTGACCAGCCACTGTTGGAAACAGGCTTGACCTTTAGGGCAGATTTCATGTTTCTTTCTCTGGTACTGTAAGTTACAGTTTCTCTTACTAGGAAGCATCCTTAAAGGAGAGGAGTCTTCTGAGTAACCACGTGCCTCTTATATTGAGCTGTGATGGCAGTGATTTGGACCTCTGATAACCATCTTCTATGCCATCTTCATAGCAGGCTGGGAAAAAATCCTGTTACTAAGTGAAGGAATACATCATCATCATCATCATTATTATTATTATTATTTTGTTTATTCGTTCAGTCGCTTCCGACTCTTCATGACTTCATGAACCAGCCCACGCCAGAGCTTTCTGTCGGCCGTTGCCACCCCCAGCTTCCCCAAGGTCAAGTCCGTCACCTCCAGAATATCATCCATCCATCTTGCCCTTGGTCGGCCCCTCTTCCTTTTGCCTTCCACTTTCCCTCTTCTCCAGGGTGTCCTGTCTTCTCATTATGTGGCCAAAGTACTTCAGTTTTGCCTTTAATACCATTCCCTCAAGTGAGCAGTCTGGCTTGATTTCCTGGAGTATGGACTGGTTTGATCTTCTTGCAGTCCAAGGCACTCTCAGAATTTTCCTCCAACACCACAGTTCAAAAGCATCTATCTTCCTTCACTCAGCCTTCCTTGTCATACTGCTCTCATAATCAGGAGGTTTTTCTTGATGTCCGTAGGGCTTTGTTTCCAGACCCCTGATCATCCTCGTTGCCCTCCTCTGAACACGCTCCATCTGCTCTTCAAAATTTACTACTGGATATGGGTCTTTGGGGAAGGTAGTTTTTTTTTAGCTTCTACAGGGATGGCATCTATGATTCCGGTTGCTGCTGTATTTATTGCTGACAGTGACCCGGGGTTTGGGGAGAGTGCCACAGAACACTTCTGATGCCCTAAATCCAATTTGGATTTGACCAGTTTTTACTAAATAAACTATTTAGTAAAAACTGGTCTGGACATCAGGAAAAACTTCCTGACTGTTAGAGCAGTGCGACGGTGGAATCAGTTACCTAGGGAGGTTGTGGGCCCTCCCACACTAGAGGCCTTCAAGAGGCAGCTGGACAAGCATCTGTCAGGGATGCTTTAGGGTGGATTCCTGCATTGAGCAGGGGGTTGGACTCGATGGCCTTGTAGGCCCCTTCCAACTCTGCTATTCTATGATTCTATGATTCTATTTTTTTTTTTAAAAAAGTATGCCATATTAATTTTACATGATGAATAAAACCCTCAATTTTTGCCTAAGAGTGAAATACTTTGATTGAAGGGGCATTCCAAAAAAGTTTAAATCTCTTATTTTCAAAGCTTTACTTAGATATTATTTTACTGGAATATTTTGACATGAAAGAACGCTCAATCCCATGACTTCATATCCATTGCCTAAATTTTAAGAATCAAAAAATGAAGGTGCAGCACACTAAATTAGCTAACCCTCTAATTTTAGCACACCCAAAGAACTGTATGTGTTGTTCACATATTTCCTAAGGAATAAGTCACACACACAAAGCTAATTGCAGCTTTGAAATGGCACAACATGGCTGCTATTTTAACCTAATGATTATGAAATGATGCATTTTTAAAGAAATGAGCGTTTCTGTGGCAGAAAAAATTCCATCTACATCACTATTGTCTCTCTATTGGCACAGTTGCTTTTGGTTTTGCTTTGACCTTTATTGTTAATTTGGGTTTTTCGTGCCATTAGGCAAGGGGGAAAAAAAGAATTGAGCTTCTTAATTCTTAGTGGCCCATGAAGAGGGTCACAGATTTCTATGCAAAAAAACCCCACTTCCAAACCTGGCATCTCCAGTTAGGACGATCATTCCCCTGACTCTGCTGTGATAGAACTAGGTCCTTGTTCTGACTTTTACCAATGTGTACAAAATCTTTTTTCTTCAGTGTTTCCCCAAGTTTCCATTTCTTCTGTTGGGTAACAATTGAAGAATAATCCTGCGGAGGAGAGAGAGAAATAGCAGGTAAAAGTCGTCTGCCCGTCCCCTCCGCGCTCAGGCCTTCACATTGCTATGTAAGGCCGCTTCATACGTTCACAAATGTAGTGATTATGAGTTTTCTAAAAATTGTGTGTGTGCAACTCTTCTTTTTCTGATCCAGAAAAAGCTTTCCTGCTGCCTTATAGAATCGTAGAATAGCAGAGTTGGAAGGGGCCTACAAGGCCATCAAGTCCAACCCCCTGCTAAATGCAGGAATACACTCTAAAGCATCCCTGACAGATGGTTGTCCAGCTGCCTCTTGAAGGCTTCTAGTGTGGGAGAGCTCACAACTTCACCAGGCAACTGAGTCCATTGTTGTACTGCTCTAACAGTCAGGAAGTTTTTCCTGATGTCCAGCTGGAATCTGGCTTCCTTTAACTTGAGCCTGTGATTCCGTGTCCTGCACTCTGGGAGGATCAAGAAGAGATCCTGGCCCTCCTCTGTGTGACAACCTTTTAAGTATTTGAAGGGTGCTATCATGTCTCCCCTCAATCTTCTCTTCTCCAGGCTCAACATGCCCAGTTCTTTCAGTCTCTCTTCCTAGGGCTTTGTTTCCAGACCCCTGATCATCCTGGTTGCCCTCCTCTGAACACGCTCCAGCTTGTCTGCGTCCTTCTTGAATTGTGGAGCCCAGAACTGGACGCAATACTCTAGATGAGGCCTAACCAGGGCCGAATAGAGAGGAACCAGGACCTCACGTGATTTGGAAGCTATACTTCCATTAATGCAGCCCAAAATAGCATTGGCCTTTCAAACGCCTTCAAGCAAGTGAGTAACTATTACAGACCTGGTTTATTCTACATCAAGGTTTCTCTTACCATGATGGAAGCCCAGGTGCTGAGCAGTTGGTACGTTGTGAAGGCATGTGTGCCAATGATCTTGCACTGACAACTGTTTGTGCCCGCAGGATTGTACACGAAGAGACATCTCTCCAGTCAGCAAAGCAGGAGGGCCCATTCGTAACATCTAGTGGGCGAGCTGCACGTCCTTTAATCATAACGCTACACAACCTCTGGCTTTATGGCGCCATGTAATCAACCTCTGAAGTATTCCCTGAGATTTGGGCAAGCGAGGCTGAGAGACTTGCCAAAGGGTGTCTGAGGGAGACGGTGGCAGAGCCGAGAGCTGGCTCTGCGTTCCACACCAGCAAAACGCTTTCCTCTACCTAAAACCTGAATAGGTGGCATTTGCAGCAGTGCCCTGACTTAAAATGAGCACCCTTTGTCCATGTATTAAAAGATTTGGAGAGCTTGGATGTTTGGGTGTGTGTGTGTGGATTGACTGCTCCATTGTGGTTGCAGGTAGTGAGGTAGATTTTCTGAAACATTTCCGATGCCTGTTCAGGAATCTTTGGGATCTGTTTTAGCACGTTTGTTTACTAAATATAAGTCCTATAAAGCTGAAGTGTCATGCTACTTTTTCATGCTATAGAACTATTTTTATTTATTTATTATTGCATTTATATCCCACCTTTTTTCCTCCAAGGAACCCAAGGCAGTGTACATAATCCTCTTCTCCATGTTAGCCTCACAACAACAACCCTGTGAGGTAGGCTGGGCTGAGAGTCTGTGACTGGCCCAAAGTCACCCAGTGGGTTTCCATGGCCGAGGGGGGACTATACCAACACTTTAGCCACTACACCACACTGGCTCTCAAATATTTCAAATGTCTTTTCGAATGGCCAAAAGTATTCAAGGGATGGACTAAAAGACCTTCGCCCACCTGCATCCCGCAAGGGAACTCCAGAATCCTTATTATATACTTGGTTAGGAAGAGAACATTGAATAAATCACAATGTGCTATAAATATGGGTAGTCAAAGCCTCTTTCCCCCCTGAATACTTTTGAATATAAGACATGAAATAGCATGGGCCTCCATTAAAATTATTTTTTTTTAAAGAAAAATGAATTAATAGAATCATAGAATAGTAGAGTTGGAATGGGGCTATAAGGCCATCGAGTCCAACCCACCACTAAATGCAGGAATCCACCCTAAAGCATCCCTGACAGATGGTTGTCCAGCTGCCTCTTGAAGGCCTCCAGTGTGGGAGAGCCCACAACCTCCTTAGGTCACTGGTTCCATTGTCATACTGCTCTAACAGTCAGGAAGTTTTTCCTGATGTCCAGACGGAATCTGGCTTCCTGTAACTTGAGCCCGTTATTCCGTGTCCTGCACTCTGGGAGGATCGAGAAGAGATCCTGGCCCTCCTCTGTGTGACAACCTTTCAAGTATTTAAAGAGTGCCTTTGAAGACCAGCTGCTGCAGGGCACGAGAGAAAAGATGCCATTATTCCGTGTCCTGCATTCTGGGAGGATCGAGACAAGATCCTGGCACTCCTCTGTGGGACAACCTTTCAAGTTCTTGAAGAGTGCTATCATGTCTCCCCACAGCCTTCTCTTCTCAAGAACATGCCCAGTTCTTTCAGTCTCTCTTCCTAGGGCTTTGTTTCCAGACCCCTGATCATCCTGGTTGCCCTCCTCTGAACCCCCTCCAGCTTGTCTGCATCCTTCTTGAAGTGTGGTGCCCAGAACGGGATGCAATACTCAAGATGAGGCCTAACCAGGTCCGAATAGAGAGGAACCAGTACCTCATGTGATTTGGAAGCTATATTTCTATTAATGCAGCCCAAAATAGCATTTGCTTTTCTTGCAGCCATATCGTACTGTTGGCTCCTATTCAGCTTGTGATCTACAACAATTCCAACATCCTTCTCGTTTGTAGTATTGCTGCTCTACTGTTAACATCCTAATTCTAACAAGCCCCAAAAGTTGTGTGCTGTCTGTATTTTCTTAGGTCTAGTTATCAGGGAGTGGGGGGAATTAATTATAACTCCAAAATTTGTTAGTTTGATTGGTCTTGCACTTGTCCAGTTAACAAGCCTAGCTAATTAGGCCTCTTTCATGCTTTGTGACCATTGCCATGGGTTTATTTGTAACTGGGAAAATGCAGTATTTAAAAATGGTGAGTTAAATCCTTCTGTGTAATTACAGAGTTGCACTGTAACCACAGCATCTTCCAGTGGCTGTAGAGAAATGAAATCCCTGGGGCGGAGGGAAAGTGATCTTGATCCTGCAAAGAGTGCAGAAGGAGAAGTCCCAGTAGAGTTGTGGGATAAAAAGCCTGTTGTAGAGAACCCCTGTAATCCTGCTCTTATATGGGGGTAGCCATTTGGATACAGAGCATAAACAATGAGTTAGAAAGATTTCAGCACTTTTCCTCAGGACAATTATTGGGGTTCTAAGTGTTGTGCTTCGAAACTGAATTAAACTCCATAACATGTACATTTTGGGCATCTACTCTATCTTAGGGTGACCATATGAAAAGGAGGACGGGGCGCCTGTATCTTTAACAGTTGTATTGAAAAGAAAATTTCAGCAGGTGTCATTTGTATATATGGGGAACCTGGTGAAATTCCCTCTTCATCCCAACAGTTAAAGCTGCCTCATTTAAATCGGGTCACTCTAGTATAGCTCCTGCAGCTTTAACTGTTGTGATGAAGAGGGAATTTCACCAGGTTCTCCATATATACAAATGACACCTCCTGAAATTCCCTTTTCAACACAACTGCTGAAGATACAGGAGCCCTGTCCTCCTTTTCATAGGGTCACCCTATTTAAAACAACTTTTTTTCTGATTTAAATGATGATTTAAATCATTACATTCCTTTGATTTAAATCAATCCACCCTGTAGTTCACCATGGCTAGCTTTTGCTGAAACAGAATGATAGGACTTCATTTTATTTCATTCTGTAGTGGGCTGTTGCATTGCAGTGCATAGTGGGGGGTTCAGAAATTGAAAGCTGTAGAAAAAAATAGTATATGTTGACAAGATCCTACAGAGAATTGCAGTGATCTGGTTCAATCTTGGGGTGACGGAAGAGGGTGTGGTCATTAGCTCATCAGCAATTGACTTAATTGTGTTTGCAGAAGCAAATTATGCTGGCTTTTATATTTCTGTGGGATAATGTTGCTTCGCTTAATTATTTTCCAGTCTAGTCACCAGGAAATTATTCTTGGCTAGATGATTAGATAAGTGCGTGATCACATGCTTGGGGTAATTGACTGGCAGTTTACCAGTGTTTTGTTTTAAATTGAAAACCTTTTATAAAAAAGACAAGAATATCAGGCAACTATCAGAGTTTAGAGTTATGCTTTAAAAACGTTTACTATGGGCTTCTATTATGTTAGGGTGACCCTATGAAAAGGAGGACAGGGCTCCTGTATCTTTAACAGTTGCATAGAAAAGGGAATTTCAGCAGGTGTCATTTGTATATACGGAGAACCCGGGGAAATTCCCGCTGCATCACAGCAGTTAAAGGTGCAGGAGCTATACTAGAGTGACCCGATTTAAAAGAGGGCAGCTTTAAGGGTTGTGATGAAGAGGGAATTTCGCCAGGTTCCCCAAATATACAAATGACACCCACTGAAATTTCCTTTTCAATAAAACTGTTACAGATACAGGAGCCCTGTCCTCCTTTTCATATGGTCACCCTAATTATGTTCTTATTGTTACTGACATTTTTAGCAACCTTGGGGAAATTACAGCCCCGTTCAAACAACACGCTAAACCATGCTGCTTAACCACAAAATGGTTAATGGAATGTCATTGAATCATAGAATAGGAGAGTTGGAAGGGGCCTACAAGGCCATCTAGTCCAACCCCCTGCTCATTGCAGGAATCCACCCTAAAGCATCCCTGACAGATGGTTGTCCAGCTGCCTCTTGAAGGTCTCTAGTGTGGGAGAGCCCACAACCTCCCTAGGTAACTGATTCCATTGTCGTACTGCTCTAACAGTCAGGAAGTTTTTCCTGATGTCCAGCTGGAATCTGGCTTCCTGTAACTTGAGCCCATTATTCCGTGTCCTGCACCCTGGGAGGATCGAGAAGAGATCCTGGCTAATGCATTCCGTTAACCATTTTGTGGTTAAAGCAGCATGGTTTAGCTTGTTGTCTGAACGGGACCCTACATGTCTTAAAGGAATTGTTTTGGAGTCTCTGGGGTGTGTGACTAGGGCCTATCCAACACCAAGCAGGATATAGCGGTATGAAAGCAGTATATGGTATGTATCAATGGGCCCCAACAGTTGTCAGTGCACTCCAATACTGCTATAAAGCAATAGTGTGGCTCCTGCTTTTTATTATTATTTTATTTATTTATTACATTTATATCCCACCTTTTTTCCTCCCAAGGAACCCAAGGCGGCATACATAATCCTCCTCCTCCTCCTCCGTTTTTATCCTCACAACAACCCTGTGAGGTAGAATCATAGAATAGCAGAGTTGGAAGGGGCCTACAAGGCCATCTAGTCCAACTCCCTGCTCAATGCAGGAATCCACCCTAAAGCATTTCTGACAGATGGTTGTCCAGCTGCCTCTTGAAGGCCTCTAGTGTGGGAGAGCCCACAACCTCCTTAGGTAACTGATTCCACCGTCGCACTGCTCTAACAGTCAGGAAGTTTTCCTGATGTCCAGCCGGAATCTGGCTTCCTTTAACTTGAGCCCGTTATTCTGTGTCCTGCACTCTGGGAGGATCGAGAAGAGATCCTGGCCCTTCTCTGTGTGACAACCTTTTAAGTATTTGAAGAGTGCTCTCATGTCTCCCCTCAATCTTCTCTTCTCCAGGCTAAACATGCCCAGTTCTTTCAGTCTCTCTTCATAGGGCTTTGTTTCCGGACCCCTGATCATCCTGGTTGCCCTCTTCTGAACACGCTCCAGCTTGTCTGCATCCTTCTTGAATTGTGGAGCCCAGAACTGGACGCAATACTCTAGATGAGGCCTAACCAGGGCCGAATAGAGAGGAACCAGTACCTCACATGATTTGGAAGCTATACTTCTATTAATGCAGCCCAAAATAGCATTTGCCTTTCTTGCAGCCATATCGCACTGTTGGCTCCTATTCAGCTTGCGATCTACAACAATTCCAAGATCCTTCTCGTTTGTAGTATTGCTGAGCCAAGTGTCCCCCATCTTGTAACTGTGCCTTTGGTTTCTATTCCCTAAATGTAGAACTTAGCATTTATCCCTATTAAATTTCATTCTGTTGTTTTCAGCCCAGCACTCCAGCCTATCAAGACCCTTTGAAGTTTGTTTCTGTCTTCCAGGGTATTAGCTATCCCAACCAAGGTAGAGGTTGGGCTGAGAAGCTGTGACTGGCCCAAAGTCACCCCGTGGGTTTCCATGGATGAGTGGGGACTCCTGACTCTCACTTTAGCCACTACACCACGCTGGCTTTATATACCGCTTTCATAGTGTGATATATACTGCATGGTGTAGATTAGGCCTTGGCTGAATAGTAAGATCTCTGATGACCATAAAAGTTAAGAGTTGGCATGCAGTTTGCCCAGTTAGAAAAAAAAATGACCACCATAAAATGCAAACCAATAATTTGCAATTCCTGCCTTGTCCCAAGAGCACAGGCTTGGAAAACATCTCTGTATGGCTGGATTGGGTTAATTGCTGCTCCTTTGGAACTCTGATCTTGTTTTTTTCACACCACCACATCAGGGATGTTGAAGGAAGGGAGTACACCAGCGAGGCCTTGACACACCCCTGGGATAAGTTTGCACTGTCAGCAGTAACCAGACACAGGATGTGACCTGCCATATTCCTCCAGGGTATTATACAGCGCAGACTGAGAGCACTTGGGAGGTGGTGATTCTATTCCTTTTATAAGGGACAAAGATAGGAAAAGGCTAAAAAAAATTGAATTTAGTTGGTTGTTTCTTTTCACTCGCTGCTTTCTGACTGGGGGGATCTCCAAAGCGATTTATTTGTTTCAAACATTATTACCCTGCTTTTTGAAGATTTCCTGAGGTGGCTATCAATAAAGATAAAACAAAGAACATACTTCTTTATTGCATTTCTATACTGCGCAATACCCGAAGCTCTCTGGACGGTTCACAATAATTAAAACCTCAAAATACATCAAAAAACACAATGTAAAATTTAAAGGTTTAAAACTACAGTATAAAAATACAGCATAATACAACTGTATGGAGAAAGTCCTTCAGACAAAGAACATCTCAGCTGTGCAAAGCAGGTATATCTATACATGTACATCTTAACCCATGAACAGTTAGCAAAGTTCTAAAGCAAAACAAAGACATATTAAAGAAAACTTATGCATTATACCTTATTAACAGATGGCCCATAACTCTTCTGGCAATGTCAGATTGACCTGGATGCCCAGTCCTCCTTACCAACCTAGCTCATTTGTCATATACTATATCAAAAGGTCTTGACAGTTAGAAATTCCAATTAATCATATAGAATCATAGAATAGTAGAGTTGGAAGGGGCCTATAAATCCTTCAAGTCCAACCCCCTGCTCAATGCAAGAATCCACCTTAAAGCCTCCCTGACATGTGGTTGTCCAGCTGCCTCTTGAAGGCCTCTAGTGTGGGAGAGCCCACAACCTCCCTAGGTTACTGGTTCCATTGTCGTACTGCTCTAACAGTCAGATAGTTTTTCCTGATGTCCAAACGGAATCGGGGTTCCTGTAACTTGAGCCCGTTATTCCATGTCCTGTACTCTGGGATGATTGAGAAGAGTTCCTGGCCCTCCTCTGTGTGACAACCTTTCAAGTATTTGAGGAGTGCTTTCATGTCTTCTCTCAATCTTCTCTTCTCCAGGCTAAACATGCCCAGTTCTTTCAGTCTCTCTTCACAGGGCTTTCTTTCCAGACCCCTGATCATCCTCGCTGCCCTCCTCTGAACATGCTCCAGTTTGTCCACTCACACAATCCCGTGGCAGCCATCCACATGTAATTCAATATAACAGTTTTCGCATTGCAGCACATTCAGGCACATACATTATTCCAATCCCATCATGCAGTTCACTTGCAAGAACCAAACTACATACAGAGACCTACATATAGAGCGGGTATATCAAGGCTTCTGGCCTTGTTTTCTCATAGTGTAGGGATTTCTGAAGGGGCAAGTGTGGTCAGAGTGGTGAGTGAATTTAGCAGCAGAGTGTTGGGCAGATGTACAAGGGGAAAAATTAGAAGCCCAGAAGGGGAAGCAGTTGGCAAGGTGAGAGATGAGCTGGGTGTAGGTCCGTGTTGGGGGCATCTCTACCCATCTGAGTGAAGGGGAATAGCACTCTTCAAATACTTGAAAGGTTGTCACACAGAGGAGGGCCAGGATCTCGATCCTCCCAGAGTGCAGGACACGGAATAACGGGCTCAAGTTACAGGAAGACAGATTCTGGCTGGACATCAGGAAAAACTTCCTAACTGTTAGAGCAGTGCGACAATGGAACCAGTGACCTAGGGAGGTTGTGGTCTCTCCCACAGTAGAGGCCTTCAAGAGGCAGCTGGACAACCATCTGTCAGGGATGCTTTAGGCTGGATTGAGCAGGGGGTTGGACTTGATGGCCTTATAGGCCCCTTCCAACTCTATGATTCTATGATGCTATGAATGCCTCTCCTATGACAGCTCCTCTTGACACACACACATACACACTCCATCTAAAACAAAACCATCTTGGAAGAAAGAAAAAGCTGTGATAAACAAGATGCTGGACTTAATGGGCTTCTTTTCCTGGGCTTAAATAAAAGCTCTGTGACGATGATCTCATTGGTAACTTTTCCCTGCTGGCTTCAAAGCTGCAGGTGCTTCTTAAAATAGGAGTCGGAAAGAAACCTTGCTTGGATTCCTGGCCCTTCCCCAGCTCTCCTCTCTTTCAGCGGTGCGCAAATGCTTGCCAGGTGCTGCTGCGGCAACATTATTTGGCCCGACCAACTCTCAAATCTAGGTGTGGTTCAAGTTTTTTGCCTACAGGTTCGTTCACAAAGAAACGGGTTTCTGGGACTCAGCTTCTCAAACTACCCCCCTTTCTCTCGCTTGAGTTTTGCATATGGAACTCCAGAGTGGCTCGAAAGACTTTGTGATCCGTTTGTGTGGTGAAACACTTCTTGGGATCTACTCAAGGATATTACAGAGCTGGGGAAAGTGCAGAAAAGGGCAACTAAAATGATTAAAGGGCTGGAGCATCTCCCCTACGAGGAAAGGTTACATCAACTGGGATGGTTTAGCTGAGAAAAAAGGAGGCTGAAGGGGAGACATGATAGAGGTGGACAAAACGACGCATGGGATGGAGAATGTGGACAGGGAGACATTTTTCTCCCTCTCTCAAAATACTAGAACCCATGAAACGGGTTGGTGGGAGATCCAGGACAAATAAAAAGAAAGTTCTTCTTCACACAGCGCAGAGTTAAATTATGGAACTCACTACCACAAGATGTAGCGATGGCCACCAATTTGGATGGCTTTAAAAGGGGGTTGGAGAAATTCCTGGAGGCGAAGGTGATCCATGGCTACTGGCCCTGATGGTTGTGTGCTATCTCCAGTATTCGAGGCAATAAGCCTGTGTGGCCCAGTTGCTGGGGAACATGGGTGGGAGGGTGCTGTTGCACTTGGCCGATGGCTGGTTGGCCACTGTGAACAGAGTGATGGACTAGATGGACCCTCGGTCTGATCCAGCATCAGGGCACTTCTGATGTTCTTATGTACTTTGCGTCTTCCAGGTTTTATGACGCTGCCAATCTGTTTTGCTTTTAAAGGCGATGCTATGGATGTGCTTGGAATTGGCACCTGAAACGGTATCGGTGACCCAGTTCATGTCAAGCGCTCCCTACACCCACATAGAATCATAGAATAGCAGAGTTGGAAGGGGCCTACAAGGCTATCGAGTCCAACTCCCTGCTCAATGCAGGAATCTACCCTAAAGCATCCCTGACAGGTGGTTGTCCAGCTGCCTCTTGAATGACTCTAGTGTGGGAGAGCCCACAACCTCCCTAGGTCACTGAACATGAACCTGCCCAGTTGCCGAGATCTTTCTCCAGGTGCCCCCACCTCCGTTGGTTAGATGGGTGGATCTCCTGATGGGGTTGGCCTGGGCAGTGCACTTCAAGCGTTTGAGAAAAGGATTCCTTCCAACTAGACCTCTTTCTCCTTGTCCCTCTCTAGCTCGCCCAGAAGTATGACCCTCAAAAGGAAGCGGAGTTGCGGGCGTGGATAGAAAGTGTCACCGGAAGAGAGATCAGCCCCGATTTCCAGAAGGGGCTGAAAGATGGCGTCATTCTTTGCGAGTGAGTGGTAGGCCAATCAAGGGGCGCTTGTGTTTTATGCCCGTACGACTGTCGATACCCCATAACCACTTTCAGGAGTCTGATTGGAAGAGGGGGAAATCTGTTGACTCCACTGGATGGCAAGTAGAGGTGGCAACTCCAGAGACAAAATCATGGAGAAGGAGTGGTCAAGAATTGGCCAAGACAGTTAATAGTCTATGGGCCAGAATTGGTGGTCATCTGGAATGAATAAGTGTGGTAACCCTTTTATTAAAAAATCGCCTGTGATGCTAGTAAAATTATTAGCCAAGATGGTCATGAGTAACGAGTAGCTTTTGCCCAAAAACAGAACACATGGACTCTGTTTTTTAAAATTAGCCAAAAATACACACTACTTGTTTAGGGCTATACGTTTGACAGTGTTTGCCCAATTAAGGCACCAAAAGGCTCAAACTGATCCATTAAAACAGGTTGTCATGTTTATGAACTCCAAATGGTAAATGATCAGCCCTTTTCCAGATAGTCCACGGGCCGACATAGACTATCAGTGGCATGTTGCAGTAGAAAAATATATACTATGGCCTCTTCTACACCGAGCAGGATATAGCACTATGAAAGTGTTATGAATGTGGTATATAAATGGCAGGAGCCACACTGCTGCTTTATAGCAGCATTGACGTGCACTGACAACTGTTGGGGCCCATTGATACATGCCATATATTTATTTTTATTTATTTATTTATTTATTATTGCATTTATATCCCGCCTTTTTTCCTGCAAGGAACCCAAGGTGACGTACATAATTCTCCTCCTCTCCATTTTTATCCTCACAACGACAACCCTGTGAGGTGGGTTGGGCTGAGAGTCTGTGACCGGCCCAAAGTCACCCGCTGGGTTTCCATGGGAGATCTAGAACCCAGATCTCCCAACTCCCAGTCCGACACTCTAGCCACTACACCACATATACTGCTTTCATACTGCTTTATCCTGCTTGGTGTAGATGAGGCCTTAGACACGTGATGAAGAATAAACTTCATGTAGGGCTCATCTACACCAAGCACGATATTCCACTATGAAAGCGGTATGAAATCAGTATATCAAAGGCAGGAGCCACACCAAGCAGGATATAGCGGTATGAAAGCGGTATATGGTCTGAGTCCATGGGCCCCAACAGTTGTCAGTGCACTTCAATGCTGCTATAAAGCAGTCGTGTGGCTCCTGCCTTTTATATACCGCTTTCATAGCGGAATATCCTGCTTGGTGTAGATGGTAGGGCTGTGCACGGACCCACCGATCCGCTTCGCACCTCATCCACAATTTGCAGATCGGGCTCGCTCCGCCCCGCCTCGATCCGCCTCGGGTCCGCTGCGGAGCTCCGGCTCCGAATCGGAGCTCCACAGCGGCGGGGGCAGCGTAAGGCCCCCCTCCCTCCTCCCCCCTTACCTGGGGAGGAAAACTTCACAAAAGTTTTTTGTGAAGAATGGGGGGAAAAACTTCACAAAAGCCAGAAAACCACCAAACGGTTAGTGTTTGGGGGGGGGGGGGAAGGAGGGGCACAGGAAGGAGGGGTGACCTTCTGGGGAACAGAAGGCAGGATTGGAACCGTTGGAGGGCCGGATGTTCTCCGCCCCTGAAACACAACGGTATAAAGACTGATCTCTTCCGGCAGGCCGATCCAGTGGAATTTTAGGATGCTTTTAGGATGTTTTTTTTAGGAAGTTTTAACAATGTATACTATGTTTTTAATCAGTATTTTATGTGTTTTATACTTACTGTTGCTTCCCGCCTCGATCAGGATGGAGAGGCGGGTAAGAAATAATTTATTATTATTATTATTATTATTATTATTATTATTATTATTATTCTGTATACTAATTGCTGGGAGTGGGGAAGCGATGTGGGTGGGCTGCGTCCTTCGCGCCCTAATTGTAGGCTTACCTCTGGCCCTGAGTGTCAGGGATTGCAAACAAGCTGAGTTTGGAGAAAACTATTAGAAGCTACCGACTTCTCCACTTTGGCTCACACAGCTCAGTTGGAAGCAAACCTGTAGATAGCAGATGTTTTGCTGAAGTTTCCAGGATACTGATATAACTCTATAGCAGGAATAATGATAATAATTAATAATAATTAGGAATAATACACTGCAGCAACTTCAGTAAACACGAATATAACATTTACTTTGAGGTATAGAATCATAGAATAGCAGAGTTGGAAGGGGCCTACAAGGCCATCTAGTCCAACCCCCTGCTCAATGCAGGAATCCACCCTAAAGCATCCCTGACAGATGGTTGTCCAGCTGCCTCTTGAAGGCCTCTAGTGTGGGAGAGCCCACCACCTCCCTAGGTAGCTGATTCCTAGGTAGATATTTGCAGGATCAAGACATACAGATAATACTCACGAAGCGTAACACTTTCAGAAATACATCACACAGGAGGGAATTTACAAACTGCACAGATGCTCTTTATATACAGACATAGCAGATCACATGATTCAATTAATCAATTAACTCCATATCCCAATTGTCAATTAACCCTTGACTTAGCCTGATGCAAGCTCCCTCAAGACTTGCTTCAGCTCTGGTTGTTACAAAAATCTGGACAATAAAAATCCATACCCTGTCACTGTGGGAATGGATGGGCCTTAGACCAGCAGGACTGCCGCGATCCCATCCTGGGTGATTTGAAGTGTAAGCCCAGGTCTTAGAATCATAGAATAGTAGAGTTGGGAGGGGGCTGTAAGGTCATCAAGTCCAACCCCCTGCTCAGTGCAGGAAGGTGGTTACCTTGCTAGTGGGTGGCTTCATAGCTCCTGTGGTCTTTCTTGCTCCCTTGCCCCCCTCCCCCAATGAATTAACATTATAATGGTACTAAACTAGAACTGCAACTGTGTCCCCCCCAAAAAAAACAGGTTAATCAACACGCTGCAGCCGGGTTCAATAAGGAAAATCAACCACTCCGCCCTCAACTGGCATCAGGTATGTGTTGATGCTGCGAAAGCAGGAAAACAAGCCACGATGGCTTTGAACAGAGCTGGCGTCAAGGGTAGGCTTGGTCGGGCAGCTCCCGAGGGCCCACAACCTAGCAGGGGACCCCCTGACAAGAACGCCCGGGACCCTTGCAACCTGTATGGTTAACCTGACTCTTGATCCGTCCAAGACAGGGGGGGGGGAGTGTTGAGCAGGAGAAGGAGATGCCGCTTTCTGCTGGCCCTCTCAGGCTGCTCTGCAAGTCCAAGAGCGGAAAGAGGCCGTTTGCGAAACTGGTTTTGCCAGTCCCAGGGAACGGCGCTTCGCTCTGCAGGGTGGTGAAACTCCCCCTGGAGCCATTTGAAAACCTCGCTGGCTTTTAAGATGCCAAGCAACCTTATCCTAGGGTCTAGAGAGTTGCTTCTTCGTTTTAAATGATGGCTGAAGTTTCTTGGGAAACGGAATGCGGTTGGCCCTTCTCCTTCTCTCTCTCTCTCTCTCTCTCTCTCTCTCTCTCTCTCTCTCTCTCTCTCTCTCTGGGCATGTCTGCACCTGCCTTTTCCCCCTGGATCATCCCTGTGCGTCCACATGACACACAGAGGATCCCGGGAGCAAGCAGAGACAATCCCTCCGTTTCCCCAGGATATCTGGAAACACTTTTACCCTGGTTTTTCCTGCGGTCCAGGGACGATCGAGAGGTCCACAGACTCTTTTTTTTTACTTACTTTTTTGCTGGAACACAAGTGTGCTCTAGCGCCTGCCTTTTTTTTAAAAAAAAAAAAGGGAGACATGACGGTGCGATGTCCCTTTTCTCTTTTGGGATATCGCGCTTCCGTTTAGATGGCCAGGGATGATCCTGGAAGCAGATAAGTTTGGGGTCATCTCCCCTCCCTCCTGTCATGTCTAACCCTACTGCGCCTGTTTTGGGAGAAGATGTTTCAGGTAATCAATCAGAATCAGATTCAGAACTAGGAGACGCAACGCCAGACACCAGCCAGCCTGTACTAGTAGGGGAGGAAGCTCTCAAGGGCGATTCACCAGCTGGGAGTCAGCCCTCTCCAGAGCTTATCTCCTCAAGGCCAAATCCTACACACTCGGTGGGAAGTGAGCTTTCTTCCGGAGGTGAGCATCCTGACAAGCTAGCTGATGCTAGGGTCCGCCAGAAGCTCAAATGCATGGGGCGGAAGGAAGGTGTGAGAAAGTCTGTTCGATTACGCCAGAACTTGCCTCCGCACCAGGCGCTCTGAAGTTACGGGCGTTTGGGAAGTGGCTTCCTATACTTCTTGAACGGACAATTGTCTCGCTTAGTTTGCATAGTTTTGCCTAGGGGGACGTTTCCAAGAAGTTAGACTCTCTTCAGATGGAAGAGACGTTTGTTGCTTAATAAAAGCTTTGTGGATTACTTAGCAAACCTGTCATTTGCCTCCCATCAAATAGCAGGAGTTTTCTGAGAAATACGACACTCCCACTACACCCTTAGGTGTAGACATACCCTCTCTTGCTGTCTCGGTGCCTCAGTGAAAGGTGGCCAACTCCCTCATCCAGGGTATTGATACTCTGTCCAATAAACAACTCCTGGCAACAAACGCTGTTACAGCCAAGGATTTTACCACTCCCATTTATTTTATTTAGTACATTTTTATACCGCCCCATAGCCGAAGCTCTCTGGGCGGTTCACAAAAATTAAAACCATGAAGAACATAAAAACAACCAACAATTTAAAATTGTAAATACAAAATAGAATATAAAAAGCAGTTTGGCGGTTGTCAGATCAAAGCAGCTGCTACTCTGGTGTGTGTGTGTGATGTCTGCAGTCTTCATTATTATTATTATTATTATTATTATTATTATTATTATTATTATTTTATTACATTTATATCCTACCTTTTTTCCTCCAAGGAACCCACATAATCCGCCTTCTCTCCATTTTTATCCTCACAACCACCACCCTGTGAGGTAGGTTGGGCTGAGCGTCTGTGACTGGCCCAAAGTCACCCAGTGGGTTTCCATGGCTGAGTGGGGACTAGAACCCGGGTCTCCCAACTCCCAGTCCAACACTCTAACCACTAGGCCACACTGGCTCTCATCTTGACTTGCAGCTGGCTTAGATCCCCATTTAGCACTAGAAGTTCAGCTGCCGTGTTTCCTTTCTGGCTCTCTGCTGTCTTCTAAACCGTTTCAAAGGCCGCCTTTCCACTTTGTCATGACTGCCAAGGGACCCTTGAATAGCCTTGTCCAGGCGTGCAAGGCTGTGTATGTGTGGGGGGGAAAGGGTGTGCATTTGAACCATGTCCCCATCCTCGCCCACCTCCTGTGTTGAGGGAGAAGGTCTGAAGGCCGCTCTACCGCTGTCTCCCCCAGCCTGGTGCCCTCCAGATGTGTCGGACTACATCTGGAGGGTGCCAGTTTGGGAAAACTGAGTGGAAAACACGGTTTTACCGACGTTCTTGATTGCAGGGAAGGTTCTGCCTGTGTTCAGGCACATGGGACCCTGCTGTTCCCTTCCACCCATTCAGCCCTCACATGTGCAGGCTCAAGTTGTAGAGGGTTCTGTGAAGCTATTCCAGCGGGGATAGGAAATGTGTTCCCGGCCTGCCAGGCCCAAATTTGTGCTTTCCAGAATGCACTCGATACGCAGGCAAGCCATCCTCTGATGGAAGCCCGTTCGCCATTGCTATTAGGGAGCCCCCAGGTTTACTTGGAAATCGTAGAATCGTCGACTTGGAGGGACTGTGGGGTTCACCTAGAATCATAGAATGGTAGAGTTGGAAGGGGCCTCTAAGGCCATCGAGTCCAACCCCCTGCTCAATGCAGGAATCCACCCTAAAGCATCCCTGACAGAGGGTTGTCCAGCTGCCTCTTGAAGGCCTCTAGGGTGGGAGAGCCCACAACCTCCCTAGGTCACTGGCTCCATTGTCATACTGCTCTAACAATCAGGATGTTTTTCCTGATGTCCAGCCGGAATCTGGCTTCCTGTAACTTGAGCCCGTTATTCCGTGTCCTGCACTCTGGGAGGATCGAGAAGAGATCCTGGCCCTCCTCTGTGTATTTGAAGAGTGCTATCATGTCTCCCCTCAGTCTTCTCAAGGCTAAACCTGCCTACTTCTTTCAGTCTCTCTTCATAGGGCTTTGTTTCCAGACCCCTGATCATCCTCATTGCCCTCCTCTGAACTCCTCCAGCTTGTCTGCATCCTTCTTGAAGTGTGTTGCCCAGAACTGGACGAAATACTCAAGATAACCAGTGCTGAACAGAGGGGAACCAGGACCGAATGCGATTTGGAAGCTATATTTGTATTAACGCAGCCCAAAATAGCATTGGCCTTTCGTGCAGCCACATCGCACTGTTGGCTCATATTCAGCTTGTGATGTACAACAATTCCAAGATCCTTCTCGCTTTTAGTATTGCTGAGCCAAGTTATACCTAGTCCTGCCCCTGGTCCGTTGCAGGAGTCACAACGCCAGGTGCAAGATAGAATCATAGAATTATAGTTAGGGCAAGACCAGTTATGTTCATAAGCACAAACCGCTGTGGCTTTTCAAGGACACGGAATAACAGGCTCAAGTTAAAGGAAGCCAGATTCCGGCTGGACATCAGGAATAACTTCCTGACTGTTAGAGCAGTACGACAATGGAATCAGCTACCTAGGGAGGTGGTGGGCTCTCCCACACTAGAGGTCTTCAAGAGGCAGCTGGACAACCCTCTGTCAGGGATGCTTTAGGGTGGATTCTTGCATTGAGCAGGGGGTTGGACTCGATGGCCTTGTAGGCCCCTTCCAACTCTGCTATTCTATGATTCTATGAAATCTGGGACTAGTTTTGTGAGCCTGATCCTCACACTGGCCCTTGACGTGTGACATCTGTTCCTTTCAACAGCTGGAAAACCTCTCCAACTTCATCAAGGCCATGATTAGCTACGGCTTGAAGCCCGTTGACGTGTTTGAGGCCAACGATCTGTACGAAAGTGGAAACATGACCCAGGTCCAGGTGTCGCTCCTGGCTTTGGCAGGCATGGTGAGCTGAGGCAGTGAGGGGCGCGTGGAGAATTTTCCAAAGCGAAAACTTTTCGGAAATCTCTCCAGTGCTTTATTATTTCACAGCTGCAAACGTGATGCTAGGCAAACTCAGCAGTTCCAAAGTGGCTGCCAACATATCATGCACAGGTCTTTGGTTTGCTAAAATTTACTAGCGTATCAACAATTTCAGTACCCCCTTTAAATATGAACTATGGGGCCATTCAGAAGACACCTTAAACCATGGCTTTAATAACCATGATGGTTATGCCAGAAAGCCAGGCCATGTTCAGAAGGCACCTTAAACCACAGCTTTAACCATGGTGAATAAGGGTTTTTGCTTTATTCACCATGGTTAAAGCCATGGTTTAAGGTGTCTTCTGAATGCAGCCTGGCTTTCTGGCTTAACCACTGTGGTTAAAGCCATGGCTTAAGGTGTCTTCTGAACTGGGCCAAAATAAAGGAAGTATTCTGATAAAACTTTCTACACAATATAACATTGAAATAACATTAATTTATTACTTAGTTATTAGCATTTATATACTGCTTTCTCTGTGAGCCATTCTGGTGGTATCTAACAATAAAACCTTGCAACAATAAAATCAAAAACATTAAAATGTGAAAGGCTGACTTGAAAAGATGTGTCCTCACACCTTTACCAAAGGCCTAGAGAATGGGGGCCATTTATTTATTTATTTATTTATTTATTTATTTATTTATTACATTTCTATACCGCCCAATAGCCGGAGCTCTCTGGGCGGTTCACAAAAATTAAAACCATTCAAAATATAAAACAACAGTATAAAACCATAATATAAAATACAATATAAAAACTCAACCAGATAAAAACAAAACAGCAGCAATGCAAAATTACAAATTTAAAGCCATGTTATTTAAAATTTATAGATTGTTAAAATATTGGGAGAATAAAAAGGTCTTCACCTGGCGTCTAAAAGCATATAAGCGAACCTCCTTAGGGAGCTCATTCCACAGCCGGGGTGCCACAGCAGAGAAGACCCTCCTCCTGGTAGCCACCTGCCTCACTTCCTTTGGCAGGGGCTCACGGAGAAGGACCCCTGAAGATGACCTTAGGGTCTGGGCAGGTACATATGGGAGGAGGCGT
This sequence comes from Elgaria multicarinata webbii, assembly GCF_023053635.1. NCBI lineage: Eukaryota > Metazoa > Chordata > Lepidosauria > Squamata > Anguidae > Elgaria > Elgaria multicarinata. The sequence continues at coordinate 7,370,948 of NC_086193.1, read as the reverse complement.
TCCTTCAGATAACCTGGCCCCAAGCTGTTTGTAATTCTTCAGGGAGCACATTTCATAGCTTGTGGGTAACACATAGAACCTTAGAATAGTAGAGTTGGAAGGGTCCTATAAGGCCATCCAGTCCAACCCCCTGCTCAACACAGAAGCAAGCCCTTTCACACGTGCCCCACGAGCGGACCGCTGCGGTCATGGTGCCCTGAAAAGGGCCTCTCTTTCAGAGCTTAATACCTGGGAAGGTTCACAGCAAGACAAATGACTTTAATTTTCCCCTTCAAATGGAATGTAGGAAGAGGCTTTATATGGTGTCAAACCAGTGGTCTATCGAGCCCAGTATTGCCAGCACTGACTGGCAGCTGCTGTCTAGGGTTTCAGGCAGGAGTTTTTCCTGCCCTATCTGGAGATGGCAGGAATCGAACCTGCAACCTTTGGCTTGCAAAGCAGGTGCTTGACCACTGAGTCACAGCCCTTCCCCATATTGTAGCTCAAATACATGTGATGCGTTTTATTTTATTTTGACATGGGTTACTATTTTTTTGCTTTGTTTGTTTATTTATTATTTATTTATTTAGAATATTTATATACCGCTCCCCCTTGAAAAATTTCGGAGCAGTGTACAAGGTAAAATAAAAATAAAAACAGAATAAAAACAGTTAAAACTAAATTTAAAAAGAAGCAAAAACAGAAATCCGAGGCTGCATGTTAAAGAAAGGCTTCCTGGAATAAAGATGTTTTCAGGAGGCGCCGAAAGGAGTACAAGGTTGGCGCCTGCCTGACCTCCAGAGGCAGGGAGTTCCACAGGAGGGGGGCCACCACGCTGAAGGCTCTTCCCCTGGTGGATTCCAATCGGAGGATGGATCTAGGTGGAACCAGCAGGAGCAGGCCCTCGGATGACCTCAGGGACCGGGCAGGTTGGTAAGGGAGAAGGCGCTCTCTCAGGTATCCTGGTCCCAAGTTGTTTAGGGCTTTGTACACAAGTACAAGAACCTTAAATCTGGCCCGGTAGCGAATAGGCAGCCAGTGCAGCTCCCTCAGCAGAGGAGTTACATGCTGGAAAGGGGCAGCTCCGGACAACAGCCGAGCTGCAGCATTCTGCACAAGCTCCAGCTTCTGGAGCAGCTTCAAGGGCAGCCCCACACAGAGCGCGTTGCAGTAATCCAATCTTTGTTTCTTAGGCCTTATCTGCAGCAAGCAGGATATTGCACTATGAAAGGGGTATGAAAGCGGTATATAAAAGGCAGGAGCCACACCAGGCAGGATATCGTGGTATGAAAGCAGTATATGGGTCAATGGGCCCCAGCAGTTCTCAGTGCACTTCAATACTGCTATAAAGCAGTAGTGTGGCTCCTGCCTTTTATATACCACTTTCATACCACTTTCATGGCGCAATATCCTGCTTGGTGTAGATGAGGCCTTCGATACAAGTAAAATAAACATTCTAGAATTAGATCACTCTGAATTTTTTAGAAACTTTAAAAGATTACAAATCAGCAGAAGTAGAATAGGCTGTCCAAACACCAGCCTAAAATAAGCCGTTTAGAAAACTAAGAGGGAGGAGCGTTGACGAATCCCTTCTGGAAGACTGTGGTGAAACTTCGGTGCAGCCACCAAAAAGGCCCCGTTGACTGCAGCAGTGTGGTTAACCACTCTGCAGGATAGTATCTGAAGCAGGACTGTTCCTGGCCATCATAAGGGGAGGGGGCAGCAATGGTCTCTGAGACACCAGAGCGTGTGGTGTTGCATCACCAACACATGTGGTGTTGCATCTTTTCTCTGAACAGGAAAAAAAAGTGTTGAGTAGCTCCATTTTTTTCAAAGCCCCGAAGAATCCTTTGTAAGGAGCGGGGGTTGGGGCAGGGCGGGGGAGTGGTGAGGGACCAAAGACCTGTGTTGGAGGAGCTGAAACATCTTACCCAGGGTCTCCAGACATTCTTTTGGAGACTTTCTCCTTGGCCAAGAGAACTATGATGTTGCGGGGAAGCAATAAAAATTAGTGCTGTGCAGCCACCCTCTGATCCCCCTCGGAGGCCAATTTGGAGCCCCCGAAGCAGCCCCGGTTTGGCTTGGGGGTGCTTCAGGGGTTGCCCGACACGCCTCAGCACCGAAGCCAAGGTGAAATTCGGCCCCTCTGAGGCAACTCGCAGCCTACTTCCTGTCTTATGGGGTGGCAGCGGCCTAAAGCTTCGGAGTCAATTGGGCCGCCTTCGCCCGAATTGCCTCGGATCCGATTCGGAAGGGTCCGAATCACCCCGATCCGCTTTGGATTCGGGGTTTGGATCCGAGGCATTGCACAGCCCTAATAAAAATGACTAGGCTTCTAAGTCACACCTGGTAGAGGAACAGATCAGGACTGGATGGCCACCTCATCTTCCTTGTTTCTGCAGGCCAAGACGAAGGGAATGGACAGCGGGGTGGACATTGGGGTGAAGTATTCAGAGAAACAGGAGAGGTGCTTCGATGATGCAAAACTGAAAGCTGGGCACTGCGTCATTGGTCTGCAGGTGAGTCCAGTGGCACTGCGGTGGGGGGGAATCCTGGTTGCCACTGATGACCTGGATAGATGGTGTGTATTAAGTCCATGCTGGTGTAGCATGGCAGTCAAGACTGAGTTACAAATCCGGTTCGAATCTCGGTTCTGCCACAAACTCACTATGTGGCCTTAGGCAAGTTGCTCACTCTTAGCCTCCCCGCCATCTTCAGTATGGGGTTGTTGTAATGCATGTGACGTGCTTTGACTACTTGAAATCTTTCTACAGATGTTAGGGTTTTAAAAAATTATTTGGCACTCCTCACTACACCAGGGGGGTATTGAACCTCTCTCAGGCTGAGGCCCAAATTAAATTTCGAAGACGCCCTACACCAAGAGAGGCATTTCAACCTTTTAGAACAGGGCAGTGGGCAGCAGTGGTAGAGGCACCAAAGCCAGGAAGCCATAAAATGATTGGTGGAGGAAGGGTGTGTGCCCATCTGGGAAACCCCAGGCAGGCCGGATTTTGCCCCCAGGCCTTGGATTGTGCACCCCTGTCCTTATGTTGCATGAATCATGTACAAAATTATGCATGGTATGGAGAATGTGGACAGGGAGACATTTTTCTCCCTCTCTCAAAATACTGGAACCCTTGAAGCTGACGGGTGGGAGATCCAGAACAAATAAAAGAAAGTCCTTCACACAGCGCAGAGTTAAATTATGGAACTCGCTACCACAAGATGTAGTGATGGCCACCAATCTGGACGACTTCAAAAGGGGGTTGGATCAATTCCTGGAGGCGAAGGCTATCCATGGCTACTAGCCCTGATGGTTGTGTGCTATCTCCAGTATTCGATGCAGTAAGCCTGTGCGCACCAGTTGCTGGGGAACATGGGCAGGAGGGTGCTGTTGCACCATGTTCTGCTTGTTCATCTCTGGCCAATGTCTGGTTGGCCACTGTGTGAACAGAGTGCTGGACTAGATGGACCCTTGGTCTGATCCAGCATCAGGGCATTTCTTATGTTTTTATGTTCATGTGTGAGTTGGCTGGTTTGTTTTATGACGGACTACTGTCTATTGCACGTTGCCATTTTTAGCTGTTTACAACATACACATCACGTTTCCTTGTAACAGGGATGCGCTGTGCCAAATTTCAGCTTCCCAATTGTTGCAAAAGTACCGAAATCATTTAATAGCCTCTTGAGTTGGTGACTGAGGCCCAGATGTTTCTATAGATATCATCATCATATATTTATTTTATTACCCGCCTCTCCCTCTGGATCGAGGCGGGGAACAACATGGAATACAAAATATTATAAAATACATAAAACTGATTAAAAGATATAAAAACTAATACCTGATTAAAATAACAGCCAGCCAGACGTCTTAAAATTTGACTGGGTAGGCCTGCCGGAAGAGATCAGTCTTTATAGCTTTCTTAAATGCTAAAAGACTGTTAAGTTGACGAATCTCCCCCGGCCGGACATTCCACAGTCTGGGAGCAGCAGAAGAGAAGGTCCTCTGGGTAATACCTGTCAGCCTAATTTTGGCAGACTGAAGTAGATTCTTCCCGGAGGACCTGAGTGTGCGGGGCGGATTGTACGGGAGAAGGCGATCCCGCAGGTAGCCTGGACCCAAACCATGTAGGGCTTTAAAGGTGATAACCAACACTTTACACTTCGCCCGGAAACTAATTGGCAGCCAGTGAAGAGATTTTAAAACTAGTGTGATGTGGTCCCCCCTAGATGTACTAGGGACCAACCTGGCTGCTATATTTTGAACTAGTTGTAGTTTCCAGACTAGGCACAAAGGTAGCCCTACGTAGAGCGCATTGCAGAAGTTGAGCCTCGAAGTTACCAGCGCGTGCACGACCATCTTTAGGTCTTCCGACTCATCGTTATGCACGTGTAATAAACTGCCATCTCTCTGCTTCAGATGGGTACCAACAAGTGTGCCAGTCAGTCGGGAATGACCGCCTACGGCACCCGGAGACACCTGTACGACCCCAAGAACCAAATTCTACCTCCCATGGACCACTCTACCATCAGCCTGCAGATGGGGACAAACAAGTGTGCCAGCCAGGTACGAGTTGAGGGCGTCCGTCTTTCAAACTGGGCCTTGTGGCATAGCAGAAGAATTGGTGGCTCCCCTTGGTATTTTTAGAAGTTAAATTATTAATCCTTCCAAAGAGCATTCGTCTACATTTACAGATAAAGTAATACACTAAAAACAGTGCTCATTTGACTCTGGCCATACGCGTTTCAACTTTTGTCTTCATGAGTGGCCCAATCACTAAAAATACACAGAAAGACATTTGTTAGGGCCTTAGATAGAGGCAAAGGGATTTTATCTTCTTTTCTTTTCTTGTTTAAATGACATAAAGTTTTCAAAAAGGGTCTGACTTAGGTGTTCCCAAAGTTAGGGATTTTTCTGTGTCACTCCTGTAAAACACAAAGGCATAATCAAATGCTTCATTTTTAATTTCAGGGCGCACTCTACCTTGGGGAGTGACATATGAAAATCCCTAATTTTGGGAACACCTAAGTCAGACCCTTTTTGAAAAAAAAAATAGTTCTGGGTACTCTACAGCTTAGGGAGGTCCAAAAAAACTTTATGTTATTTAAACAAGAAAATAAAATAAGATAAAATCCCTTTGCCTCTAAGGCCCTATCAAATGTCTTTCTGTATATTTTTAGTGACTGACGAAGAATCATAGAATTGGAAGGGGCCTATAAGGCCATCGAGTCCAACAGGAATCCACCTTAAAGCATCCCTGACAGATGGTTGTCCAGCTGCTTCTTGAATGCCTCTATTGTGGGAGCGCCTACAACCTCCCTAGGTAACTGGTTCCCTTGTCGTACTGCTCTAACAGTCAGGAAGTTTTTCCTGATGTCCAGCCGGAATCTGGCTTCCTGTAACTTCAGCCCGTTATTCTGTGTCCTGCACTCTGGGAGGATCAAGAAGAGATCCTGGCCCTCCTCTGTGGGACAACCTTTTAAGTATTTGAAGGGTGCTCTCATGTCTTCCCTCAATCTTCTCTTCTCCAGGCTAAACCTGCCCAGTTCTTTCAGTCTCTCTTCACAGGGCTTTGTTTCCAGGCCCCTGATCATCTTGGTTGCCCTCCTCTGAACACGCTCCAACTTGTCTGCATAATGGGCTCAAGTTACAGGAAGCCAGATTCCAGCTGGACCTCAGGAAAAACTTCCTGACTGTTAGAGCAGTACAACAATGGAACCAGTTATCTAGGGATGTGGTGGGCTCTCCCACACTAGAGGCCTTCAAGAGGCAGCTGGGCAACCCTCTGTCAGGGATGCTTTAGGGTGGATTCCTGCATTGAGCAGGGGGTTGGACTCGATGGCCTTGTAGGCCCCTTCCAACTCTGCTATTCTATGATTCTATGATTCTTGAAGTATGGTGCCCAGAACTGGACGCAATACTCCAGATGAGGCCTAATAGAGACAAAAGTCGAAACGCGTATGGCCAGAGTCAAATGAGCACTGTCTTTAATGTATTCCTTTACCTGTAAATGTATAAAAGTGCTCTTTGGAAGTATTAATAATTTAACTTCATTGGTATTAAATTTTAATTTATAACCATAGCCTTAACTTTTAATTGTCTGTTTTTGGTTAAGGTTAGCACCTTGGTTTTTGGGCTCCATTTGGTATTTACCAGCCTTTTCCAACCTGCTTGGGCAAAGCCGGTGTAAACGGATTAAGGGCCCAATCCTAGTCCACGTTTAGGACAAGAAAAAGGGTAACTCCCAGCATTCAGGCTCTAGGGTTGTGCCTTCATTCACGGATTCCGTGCCCGCCGTAGCCGTGCTGAATTTACCTCCCCGCTCCGTGCTGAATTTCTTCCGCTCCTCTTTCCCCCTCAGGTGGGCATGACAGCGCCAGGCACCCGGCGGCACATCTACGATTCCAAGCTGGGCACAGACAAATGCGACGACGGCTCCATGTCACTCCAGATGGGCTACAACCAGGGGGCCAACCAAAGTGGGCAGGTTTTTGGCTTGGGCCGCCAGATCTACGACCCCAAATACTGCCCCCAAGGCAACCCTGGCGAGGCGGCCAACGCAGCACAAAACGAAGATGAGAATTCAGCCGATTATTACTACTATCAGGAACAAGAGGGCCAGTGAGCTGGGGAGCCCTATCCTCTCCCCACCTCCTTCTCCCAGCGATCCTGCAGTGCCTGTAATTGCAACTTCTCAAAGAAATTTGTCTTTCCTCTACCTTTCTCCCTCCCCATCCAAGCAGAGATGAAAAGAAAGGTCTTCAGAGTTTTGGGGGGATAAGTGAGTCGGGTTGATCCTTCGGGTGTTGTGAGCCAGAACCAGGGCTGTGTGTATACTTCTTGTCAGAAATCGGATCTAGATTCTGAGGTGTAGAACAGAAGCCACGCTTCAAAAAAGTAGAGGCTTGGCCTGCTTCTCCTAGTAGGGCTAGGAACTATTGCAGGAGAACCCATTCCCACCCACCACCACCCGCCAACACTTGGACCCTGGAGTGCCATTGCTCCCAGTCAAACTAGATGGATCCAGGGGTTGATTTGATATGAGGCAACTCCTCCAACTTGTGAGGATGCCAGCAGGCCGTGCCCTCACACTTCGAAGTGTATTTTCACAGAACGTGTTGCGGGGAGGATGTTAAAACAAAGCCGAGATGCCCCATTTTGCACCCAGGGCCAGGTTCTAGCCATGCTCTGTACTCGTGCGCCATTGTGGTGTACACACAGCCCTAAGAACAGGCCCGTTTTGATACTCAACTACACAATCAACCCGACGCATTCTTGCCGAAAACTATTTGTGCCCAATGGATGAATTTTTTGCGTGCGTTTATCAGAGTCTTTTCAGAATGAAGGCTTTTTTGGGGGCCAAGAACGTTGCAATTCCGCAGGCAGGTGAATGAGCAAGGAGTGAACTGGTAAAGGAATATATTTGGAGGGTGAAAGGCAGCCAGAAGGGTGTAGAAACGCCACGACCTGAACAATGGTTTAGACAATACTTGTTTTTCTCTCGTAAAAATCTTCATAATGATGACTAGAATCTTAGCTTCTTCTTTTTTTGCTTTTTTATTTTTAAAATCAAAACAAAAAAACTGAGGTTCTGGAAATCACTTGAAAGCTCTATGCTGACTTAGAAATTTCGACCCATAGCACTTATTTTACAAATAGTTCTCTAGTCTGATTCATTCTCCTACTACCACTGAGAAAGGTGTTTTAATCTCTGTCCACTGGCTGACCTGATGTTCAGTTACAAGAAGCATTTGTGGTGAGTAGATTTTTTTTTTTAAAAAAAGAGGGGCTATCAGCTGTCTATGAGTAGCTGTCTCCTGTGTTTTAAGGTTTTTTTTTTCCTACTACAGTCACCATTGCAGGCCATAACCACAGTATTTGAAATGTAAGAAATTCTGTATTTCATGATGTGGTCTAGGAACTTGAAAAGGCTTTCAAGACAAACTTCTCTTTCTCTCCCATACCCTTTGCTCTACTTAACACAGCCTTCCTCAACCTGGGGCGCTCCAGATGTGTTGGACTACAACTCCCAGAATGCCCCAGCCAGCTGGCTGGGGCATTCTGGGAGATGCAGTCCAACACATCTGGAGCGCCCCAGGTTGAGGAAGGCTAAAAGTCTTAACAGTTGGGTCTTCAGTGCCCTTTTATGCTGCTACACAACTTTTCAAGGGACCAAGGATTCTTTAAACTCATGCCAAGGTAAAACTCTTTAAGAGTTTGTAAGCATTTATATTATTAACTGAAGGGACACCCTGATCTTTTTTGTTTTGTTTTTTGAGATGCCTAGGGACCAATATTTTTAAAAAGGGGTGCCGGTTTTCTGTTAGTATTACCTGATCGCCTTAATCTCCTTTACGATGGAGGAAAGGGATTTTATTATTCGGGTCACTAAACCCAGAGTTTGCTTGCTTCTCTGCCTACAGCAACTTTCCTAGGGTGACCCTATGGAAAGGAGGACAGGGCTCCTGTATCTTTAAAAGTTGCATAGAAAAGGGAATTTCAGCAGGTGTCATTTGTATGCATGCAGCACCTAGTAAAATCCCCTCGTCATCACATCAGCTAAAGCTGCAGGAGCCCTGCCCTCTTTTGTATCTGGTCAAGAGGGCAGGGCTCCTGCAGCTTTAACTGTTGTGACAATGAGACAGTTTCACCAGGTTCTCCATATATACAAATGACACCTGCTGAAATTCCCTTTTCTATGCAACTGTTAAAGATACAGGAGCCCTGTCCTCCTTTCCATATGGTCACCCTAAACTTTCCCCAACATGGTGCCCTCCAGATGTTGTTGGACTACAACTCCCATTGGCTCCAAGCTAAAATGCCTAATGGTCAGGGATTATGGGAATTGTAGTCCAAAATGTCTGGAAGGTTGGTCTGCAGACACCTAGGCCCTGTTCAGAAGACACCTTAACCACTGTGGTTTAAGGTGTCTTCTGAACAAGGCCTTAACCACTTGTAGCCTCTTCAGAAATCAAAGCTGTCTCCAATTCCATAGACTGGGGAGACTAATACTTTAGTAGAGATGTGAGGTGAGATCTCGTCCATGAATTATTCTGTCACAATAAAACCGTCAATCTTTAAGGTGTCACGGGACTTTTGGCTATGTTTGCTGCAGCAGACGGACAGGGGGGCTGGTTCTCTGGACTTTGACTTCTGTCATGGATGCTTTTAGTTATAAAAGCCTTACCTTTATTTAGATAGGGTGACCCTATGAAAAGGAGGATAGGGCTCCTGTATCTTTAACAGTTGTCTAGAAAAGGAATTTCAGCAGGCATTGTTTCAGCACCTGGTGAAATTCCCTCTTCATCACAACGGTTAAAGATGCCATCTTTTGTATCTGCTCACTCTAGGCAGGGCTCCTGCAGCTTTAACAGTTGCGCTGAAGAGGGGATTTCACCAGGTGCTGCCTGCATGACACCTTCTGAAATTCCCTTTCCTAAACATCTCTTAAAGATACAGGAGCCCTGTCCTCCTTTGCATAGGGTCACCCTAATTTAGACCTTCAAAAGCCTTCCTCCTCTTAACCTCATGGCGTCCTTTTATTAATGGTCTCCCTTTTTAAAAAACTAAAACTGGACAGCCCCCCCCCCCCATAACTGTGTCAGTACAGCTGTGCAAGCTTCTTCGGTGGGAAGGTTGGGGGGAGCGGATGGGTCATGTGGGGACCATCACCAGCTGTCTGAGCCTGTGAAATGGCAGTGGGGCGAACTGACACAATGTGAACCTGCAGTATTTGAATATAAGCAATAAATGCTTCAAAAGCAAAATGCAGCCTGAGATTTTTTGTGTGTGTGGAGGGTGGGTAGGGGAACACTGAGGGCACGTCTACACCAGGGGAGGGGGAGGATCTCGTGATACGCTGATTGCGAGATCCTCCCCCTCAGTCCACACGCGGCGTGCGACAACCAGGGAGGAAGGAGGACGTCACGCCCGCCATTTTTTAATAATTTTTTTTATTGCTTTTCCACATAATTAAACATACACCATTACAATAAAGAAACAACAACAACATAATACATACATGTTGAGTAAATGTTGAATAGTTGAATCAATATATTGATGTTGATTCAATATATGTTGAATCAAATGTTGAATCAATATATTGATTTTTTTAAATACAGAACTAAAAAAAATAAATACGTACTTCAGCTTCCCCAGCAAATAAATCCAAACAGCAGCCTGCCTTTGTTTCTACTGTTGCTTTTAGGAGGTTTTAACAGTGTATATTATGTTTTAATTCAGTTTTATGTGTTTTATATTTACTGTTGTTCCCCGCTTTGATCAAAATGGAGAGGTGGGTGAATCATAGAATAGTAGGACTCTTGCATCGTTTCCGATCTTTGCAAGTTCTCCCCACCCCCTTTTTTTTCATAGAATCATAGAATAGCAGAGTTGGAAGGGGCCTACAAGGCCATCCAGTCCAACCCCCTGCTCAGTGCAGGAATCCACTCTAAAGCTTCCCTGACAGATGCTTGTCCAGCTGCCTCTTGAAAGCCTCTAGTGTGGGAGAGCCCAACACCTCCCTAGGTCACTGGTTCCATTGTCGTACTGCTCTAACAGTCAGGAAGTTTTTCCTGATGTCCAGCCGGAATCTGGCTTCCTTTAACTTGAGCCCGTTATTCCGTGTCCTGCACTCTGGGAGGATCGAGAAGAGATCCTGGCCCTCCTCTGTGTGACAACCTTTCAAGTATTTGAAGAGTGCTCTCATGCTAAATTTATTCTTCTTATCATTATTATTTATTTTTAAAATGCCCCAACCCCACACTCTCCTCCCCAACCCTGATGGACATGGAGCACTTGAAAAGCTCCGGGCCCTGTGGCTGGTTCCTGGCTCTTTGTGTTTACTCACGAGGAGCCGGGATGAAAGCGGGATGGCTGCCCACATCTCCCACAGTCTCCACGGGAAAAATAGGGCTGAAAGCCGTCCTGGTAATCCCGGGGCATTGAAGGGATCTTCCCTCCCTACCCCCAGGATCCCCTGTGCATCATGTGGACGCACAGGGATGATCCCAGGACGATCCCCCGGATAAGGCATCATCTAGACATGCCCTGTGAGTGAGCAAACAGCAGAGATTGTTAAATTAGGGTGACCATATGAAAAGGAGGACAGGGCTCCTGTATCTTTAACAGTTGTATTGAAAGGGGAATTTCAGCAGGTGTAATTTGTATATATGGAGAACCTGGTGAAATTTCCTCTTCATTACAACAGTTAAAGCTGCCCTCTTTTCAACCTGGTCACTCTAGTATAGCTCCTGCAGCTTTAACTGTTGTGATGAAGAGGGAGTTTCACCAGGTTCTCCATATTGAAATGCACTTTGGATGAAATTCTCCCCCATCGCTATTGTAGGAAGAGGGACCGTACATCTAGTGACTCTGTGATAGGGTGACCCTATGAAAAGGAGGACAATGGCTCCTGTATCTTTAACAGTTTCATAGAAAAGAGAATTTCAGCAGATATCATTGTTATGCATGCAGCAGCTGGTGAAATCCCCTCTTCATCACAACAGCTAAAACTGCAGGAGCCCTGCCCTCTTTTGAATCTGGTCACTTCGCAAAAAAGGGCAGGGATCCTACAGCTTTAACAGTTGTATTGAAATGGAAATTTCAGCAAGTGTCATCTGTATGCAGTTGAAGTTCCCTCTTCATCAGAACAACTAACGCTGCAGGAGCCCTGCCCCCTTTTGTATCTGGTTGCCCTTACAAAAGAGGGCAGGGATCCTGCAGCTTTAACCGTTGTGATGAAGAGGGAATTTCACCTGGTGCTGCATGCATAACAATGACACCTGCTGAAATTCCCCTTTCTATACAACTGTTAAAAGATACAGGAGCCCTGTCCTCCTTTCCATATGGTCACCGTACTCTCTGAACAGCATATGTGAAAGGCCCCTCCATGCATTCAGGGACCCTGGGGCCCAGTCAGCACTGTTGATCACAAGGGAAAACCCTACACCACTTCCATCAGTAATGCCTCGTGCAGTTTCTCGGGTGTACAGCTGGCAGCCATTTTCTGCACCTCCCTCACCCAATTACCAAAAGCATAACTTGACAATATTTACAACTTCCGAGCAACTCCACCCTTTTGTTTCAATGATAAAATGAGCAACACCTGCCTCTTAATATCCACCGCTAACAAAATGGTGTGAACACTTGTTCACCTGAGGCAACCTTCCAGCAGCTCCAGACATGATGATTGATTCCAACCAAATTCTGGATTTTACGATTTGTGTCACAAACAGCTCATGTTTGCTGACTCCAGTCTGGAGCCTGGCGCCGTCAATCTAAGCCGGGGACGGACAACTTGTGGCTCTCCAGGTGTTGGGGCTCCAAATCCCATCAGGCCTAACCCATGCAGCTGATGGTGAGGATGATGGGAATTGCAGTCCAACTTGCCCACCCCAATCGAAGGTCAATTTCAAACTGTAGGGTGGTAGCCTAATTTTAAAGGCAGCTCCGTTGCATTTTGAGGATCGAAAGAGAGACGCTCTTCGAAGGACTTGTAACACCCCGATTTTTAACCTGAATATTCGACGTTCCACACTGTTGAAATTTCTTTGCTGCTTGTCGTACAATGTGCTCATTCGTAGTTTGTACCGCACCGATTTGAAAGCAAAAATAGCATTGGGATTGGGTTAAAGATATACTAAACAAAATGTAATCGTAATAGATCAACTCCTTAAAATGAACCTTGCCAAGTGAAGCTTGTTAAAAAGGCAGGATGTGGCTACCTAAAGTATCCTGGAGTCTCTGGTCACCTGCAGGCACACTAGGAAACAAGAGCCCCACGCCATTGCCTCCCACATGCACTCTTTTAACTCTGGCTTACCTATTTACCTGCCCTGTTATTTGATTTAAAAGCAAAGAAGGCTTTTAAATCAAAAGATCTATTGTTGGCACATTGTACAGGATTCTGAATTTTTAACTGCAGCTCAAAAGAAACCTCCACAGGTACAGTGTAATTATTTTTGTGATGCCTTCACGCACCCATGGCCCTTTCTTACACTTAAGGGTTATCCCAGGAAAATGGAGGGATCTTCCCTGCCTTCTTCCGGGATCCCCTGTGTGTCATTTGGATGCACAGGGATGATCCCGGGATGATCCCAGGGAAAAAAGCCAGGTGTAGAAACAGTAGGGTGACCCTATGAAAAGGAGAACCGGGATCCTGTATTTTTAACAGTTGTATTGAAAAGGGAATTTCAGCAGGTGTCATTGTATATATGGAGAACCTGGTGAAATTCCCTTTTCATCACAACCGTTAAAGCTGCCCTCTTTTAAATCTGGTTACTCTAGTATAGCTCCTGCAGCTTTAATTGTTGTGATGAAGAGGGAATTTCACCAGGTTCTCTCTCTCTCTATATAAATGACACCTGCTGAAATTCCCTTTTCTATGCAACTGTTAAAGGTACAGGAGCCCTGTCCTCCTTTTCATAGGGTCACCCTAAGAAACAGCCTATGTCCATGCACTTACCTGTATGCTCAGCGGTGCTAGTGGCTAAGGTGTTGGACTGGGAGTCCGGAAAGCTGGGTTCTAGTCCCCACTCAGCCATGGAAACCCATTGGGTGACTTTGGGCCAGTCACAGACTCTCAGCCCAACCTACCTCACAGGGTTGTTGTTGTGAGGATAAAAATGTAGAGGAGGAGGAGGAGGAGGATTATGTATGCTTGCCTTGGGTTCCTTGGAAGAAAAAAGGTGGAATATAAATAGGGTGACCAACTGTCAGGATTTCCCCGGATTTGTCCTGGTTTTTGTTCTTTCCATGGTGTCAGGGGGGATTTTCTATAATGTTCAATAATGTCCTGGAATGACACACCTTCCTCTTTAAGGCTGCCATTAGCATGGCAGGAGAGAATGACATGCTTTCTTGAGGCACATCATTCCCCCACCCCGAGCTCCAATTGAGGTCTTAAAGGGGAAAGTGGGTCATTCGTGGACATTATAGAAAAGGCCCCCATTGGAGTGGATGGTGGTGGTGCAGAATGAAATCCTTTCCCCTCCTCCACTCCAATCGGGTTCTTTAAGGTGGCGGGGGAATAACGTACTTTCTGCAGGACTCAGAAAGCTGCTTCCCCACACACATGCTAGGTTAGGGTGACCATATGAAAAGGAGGACAGCGCTCCTGTATCTTTAACGGTTGTATTGAAAAGGGAATTTCAGCAGATGTCATTTGTATATATGGGGAACCTGGTGAAATTCCCTCTTCATCACCACAGTTAAAGCTGCCCTCTTTTAAATCTGGTCACTCTAGTATAGCTCCTGCAGCTTTAACTGTTGTGATGAAGAGGGAATTTCACCAGGTTCTCCATATATACAAATGACCCCTGCTGAAATTCCCTTTTCTATGCAACCATTAAAGATACAGGAGCCCTGTCCTCCTTTTCAAATGGTCACCCTATGCTAGGTGTCCTCTTTTTTGGTTTCCCAAATATGGTCACCCTAAATATAAATGTAATAAATAAATAAATAAAAAGATGTCACACTTATTGTGTGAATACGGAGAACATGCCCTGGTGGGCAGGGGAAGGATAAATGACCTTGGTCTTGACCAAAAACTCCTCCTCTTTGGAGGGGCTATTTTCATTTCAAGGGCCGCCCATGTGGGAGGCTTTGTGTGCAAGTTTTGTTTTGGGTTTTTTTTGCCTTCAAAAAGCTTTTGGAGGCTTTCCTTGCAGGAGGAGATCTTTTACCAAGACTGCAGTGCGCAGGAAGTGAGCGAGGGTTGGAGACAAACAGTAGAAATAGAGCCAAGAGGGTTATCATTCAGTCCCAGACAAATGGAAATGTTTGGAGGTGATACATAACCTATTTCTGCAGGCAGCTATAAAAACTTGGAAAAGATGGCACAATTGCCTTGCTCCCGGACCTTCGGTAAAGCGCACAAAGAAAAACCTTGCACACAAATAAAACCTTGCACACAAGGGATTTCTTACTTTCATGTAAGGTACATCTTCGTGGAAAAAGCAGCTTCATGGAAAAATGGACAAGCGGCGTCCTTTTGTGGAGAAATAAACTCTGGTCTGTTGCACTGATGCAAACGCTAACAAAACCGCTCAAGCAGTATAGATCAAAGTCATACATTGATAATCTTGATGGAATCTGGGAGTCATTTATTGACTATGCTAACAGCAATAAGGACATTACTACACGTCCATCAACTCATGGAACACACTGGAGAAACCTGTTAGGGGGGGCGGGTTCATTTTGAAATATTTTCCTCTGGCTTTGTTTGTATGTAATTACAATCAGTCTACTGTGTCCCCGAATTAATTTGAACGGATTTTGATTGCATACCGAGTGTAACCCGTGTTTGATCATTGGCTTTTGTTTAATGGGATTGGATATCACATCCTTTCGTTATTATTTATTTATTTATTTACTTATTGCATTTATATACCGCCCCATAGCCAAAGCTCTCTAGGCGGTTTACAAAAGTTAAGAACAGTAAATATTAAAAACAAATGTACAAAATTTAAAAACATAAGCAGCATAAACACAACAGTATCCTTGTAAAAACAGCTATTCAAACTCAGCCTATGTTGTGAACCGCCCAGAGAGCTTTGGCTATTGGGCGGTATAAAAATGTAATAAATAAATAAATAAATAAATAACAGCCTGGAAGGAGAAAAAGGTCTTAACCTGGCACTGAAAAGATAACAATGTTGGGGCCAGGCGAGCCTTTTCGGGGAGATCAATCCATAATTGAGGGGCCACCACTAAAAAGGCCCTCTTCTTTGTTGCCATCCTCTGAGCTTCCCTTGGAGTAGGCACACGGAGGAGGACCTTAGATGTTGAGTGCAGTGCATGGGTAGGTTCATATCAGGAGAGGTGTTCCGTCAGGTATTGTGGTCCCAAGCCGTGTAGGGCTTTATAGGTTAAAACCGGCACCTTGAATGCTAGGAAACGTACAGGCAGCCAATGCAAGCAGGTCAGAATAGGTCTTTTATGTTCAAACCTTCTGGTACCGGTTATCAATCTGGCTGCTGCATTCATGTAAACTTTAATAAAAATATTTTTTTTTAAAGGAAGGGGGAGAAGGGTTCAAGCTGTTCTTGCTGCTGCTGCTGCTGTTACACAGTTGGCAGTCAGAAACTCTGCAAAGACAAATAAAAAAACAACCCACCCAGTAGAGACCAGCCAGGAGATCGCGAACTACTTTCTGCCCACTTCTGGTCTATCCACTCCCACCCCGACCCCAAAATCTTTTTGTTTCTTTTCCCAGAGAGGCCCTTGCAGTCCTGTCTGGACCTTTTATATCCTGGCGTCGTCAAAAATATAGCCAAATTGCAGGCACACCAAACTGACAACCTTATAAAGTTCTCTCTCTGCATTTCAGCACTAGGTATGTTTAGCCTGGAGAAGAGAAGATGGAGGGGAGACATGATAGCACTCTTCAAATACTGTAAAGTTTGTCGCACAGAGGAGGGCCAGGATCTCTTCTCGATCCTCCCAGAGTTCAGGACACAGAATAACGGGCTGAAGTTAAAGGAAGCCAGATTCCAGCTGGACATCAGGAAAAACTTCCTGACTGTTAGAGCAGTACGACAATGGAACCAGTTATACCTAGGGAGGTGGTGGACTCTCCCACACTAGAGGCCTTCAAGAGGCAGCTGGACAAACACCTGTCAGGGATGCTTTAGGGTGGATTCCTGCATTGAGCAGGGGGTTAGACTTGATGGCCTCATAGATCCCTTCCAACTCTACTATTCTATGATTCTATGAATACTGGTGAGGGTCAAGTTTTCTAAATGCATGTAAAAACAACAAAGAGCCTTACAGACCAATACATTTCAGGCATCAAATGGGCAGGTATATATATATATATATATATATATATATATACATACATACATACATACATACATATATATATATATATATATATATATATATATATTATTGATATGTCTTGATAAAACACTGCCCCATGCCCAAAACAATCTTAATGCAACCATGCTCCCGACGGCAAAGGAACTCCAAGAAATTCAACTTTCCATTTGGAAGATTTCTCTTTCCAGCCTGTAACGCCAAACCAGGATTTAGTGTTACATGCGCAAGCCTCAGGGTCACGCACTCCCGCCGTGTGGCCAGCAGGAGGACTTAACCAGGCTTTAATTTTTCTTTCCCTGATCCCTGCCTCCTTGTTACCTATGATCCAAGAATGATGGTTTAAAACAAACTCTAGTTTGTTAAAAGAAGCACCAAAATGATTGAGGGTTTGTTGTTGGCTTGCTTATCAATTGACCAGTGTCTGTTTTAAATCGCTGTTTGGGTAATGGTGAACGAGGAATTGGGGAAAGCAAAACTACGTCCTAGTTAGGTCAACCTGTCAGGTGAGTATGGGAGGAGGACCGGGAGAAGGGGGAGTGTGCAACCCTGAGGCTTTGCCTGGGCTTGTTGAGGTCCGTGCAGGTAACAAGAAAGCCTTGCTTTGCATTACGTGTGAACCAGCTCATACAGTTGTGAGTACCGGGTGTGATATGTGGATGTATGTACCTTTAAGAGCCCTGTAGCAGCTAGTCTCCAGGTCCTCATCGAAGGCCTGGGCGGAGCCTCTGTTTCTTCCAGTTGGTGTTGTGGGCCTTGTTGTGGTGTGTCACTGTTCTAGGAGGTTTCAGTAATAAAGGAATCCAGCAAGGAAAAGACTCTGAAGTTATTGCCTGGTAGTCTAGGGGCAAGTGGCAGGCTGAGCAGGTAAGCTCACCCGTGATATTTTCGAGTTACAAGGTACCTGGTAGTCATGGACTACTTTTCTAAGTTTCCTGAAGTTCTCCACTTGACAGATAAAACAGCTGTGACTGTTGTTGCCAGATTGAAGGCAACATTTGCACGTCATGGTATACCTAAAGAGATAATCTGTGACCATGTACCATTTACGAGCCAGGTTATGAGACAATTTGCAACTGAGTGGGGGATCACCTTGACACATTCGAGCCCAGCTTACCCCCAGTCCAACGGGCAAGCAGAACGTACTAAAAACCATCAAGCACATGCTATCGAAAGCTCTACAAGATGGCACTGATCCATATCTGGCCCTGTTGAACCTGCGTAATACTCCAGTAACAGGTTTAGGTTTTGCTCCTGCCCAATTGCTCATGGGACGTTTACTACGGAGCACACTGCCAGCTATTACATCTGCCCTGAAGCCCAGGGTGCCACGTGGAGCGCACCCTCGATTACAAGATCGACAGAGGCAGCAGAAAGCATATTATGACAATATGCTTCATTTGAATCTTTGAAAGCTCAATTTCTTCCCATCCCAAATATGAAGATGGGGCAAACCTTTACAAAAATACTGGAAACAAAATTCTTACCCTTCTGTACCAGCAAAATTCACTAGGGATTTCTTTTCCCAGCATGGAGAACTTCTGCATCGTCTTCAAGGGCAGCCCCACGTAGAGTGCATTGCAGTAGTCTAAGCGGGAAGTTACCAGTGCATGCACTACTGTGGCTAGGTTGTCCCTGTCCAGGAAAGGCTGTAGCTGGCGGATCAGCCTCTTCCACCTTTGCAAGTAGGAGATAGGGTCAGGTTGAAAACAGCTTTAGGTTGGATGTCAGCATCAGTAGCTCAGAAAAGAAGAGAGCCACGCTCATATGTAGTGGAGACTCCCCAAGGTCAAACTTATAGAAGGAACAGGGGGCACCTCAGGAGGGATTGCTTTTCCCTTGTGGGTGCAACCAATGTGGATCTAGGGGTTGCAGAGGAGCTGGCATCCCCTGAGGCAGTGGTCTTGCCAGAAGGACCTCAAGCTGAGCTGGAGCTTTCGTCAGATGGAACAGCAGATGGAATCGAACGGACACGGAGTGGGCGAGAAGTGAGACTACCAGCAAAGTTTAAGGACTATGTTATGCGATAGTGGTGAAGAGCTGAGATTGACGAGTTAAGATTTAATTGAACAAAAGTTATTGTTTTTATGGAGAAGGGGTCTAGTCTCCAGGTCCTCATCGAAGGCCTGGGCGGAGCCTCTGTTTCTTCCAGTTGGTGTTGTGGGCCTTGCTACAGGGTTTTGGAGTGTCACTGTTCTAGGAGGTTTTAGTAATAAAGGAATCCAGCAAGGAAAAGACTCTGAAGTTATTGCCTGGTAGTCTAGGGGCAAGTGGCAGGCTGAGCAGGTAAGCTCACCCGTATGGTCCCTATGCCTGAGGGACACTACACCGGGGGGGGGGGAGGGGGCAATCTACAACTTGCATAAGCTAGGGTGACCCTATGGAAAGGAGGACAGGGCTCTTGTGTCTTTAACAGTTGTATTCAAAAGGGAATTTCAGCAGGTGACCTACAAAGCTTTTCACTGTCTAGCTCCTTCCTATCTTTCCTCTCTCATCTCACACTATTGCCCCGCTCGTGCTCTTCGCTCCTCTGATGCCATGTTTCTCGCCTGCCCAAGGGCCTCTACTTCCCTTGCTCGGCTTCGTCCATTTTCTTCCGCTGCCCCTTACGCCTGGGACGCTCTTCCAGAACATTTGAGAACTACAAGTTATTATTATTATTATTATTATTATTATTATTTATTTATTTATATAGCACCATCAATGTACATGGTGCTGTACAGAGTAAAACAGTAAATTACAAGACCCTGCCGCATAGGCTTTCAATCGCAGCTTTTAAAGCTCAGCTAAAAACTTTTCTTTTTCCTAAAGCTTTTAAAACTTGATTTTGCTCTGACTTTTATACTGCCTGTTTGGCAGGCAGTATAAGAGACCCAATAAGGAGGGTCTCTTCCCCTCCTTATTGTTTTATTATGATTTTATTAGAATGTAAGCCTATGCGGCAGGGTCTTGCTATTTATTGTTTTACTCTGTACAGCACCATGTACATTGATGGTGCTATATAAATAATAATAATAATAATAATAATAATAATAATAATAATAATAGGTGTCCTTTGTATGCCTGCAGCACCTGGTGAAATTTCCTCTTCATCACAACAGTTAAAGGTGCAGGTACCCTTCCCTCTTTTAAATCGGGTCACTCTAGTATAGCTCCTGCAGCTTCAACTGTTGTGATGAAGAGGGAATTTCACCAGGTTCTCCATATATACAAATGACACCTGCTGAACTTCCCATTTCTCTACAACTGTTAAAGATACAGGAGCCCTGTCCTCCTTTTCATATGGTCACCCTACATAAGCACACTAAGCACTGATATATCAGTCACCACTGCCACCTTTGGGCATTTTTACTAGTGTGGGAGGCATAGGGTGGCCTTTTCTTTTACAGAGGACCGTCCTCTTGTCTGAGGGGCTGCCAGAGGACTGTCCCCTGTCCTCTCCTTGAAGGGCCACCCAGTCCAACTCTAGTTTAACCATACAGAACCATGAGAAGGGAGAGCATCAGGGACCCATTTGCCCAGCATAGCCGACCCAACAGGTCACTGTCTTCCTCATTATGGTGCAGTGGCTAAAGTGTTGGACTGGGAGTCGGGAGATCTGAGTTCTAGTCCCCACTCGACCATGGAAAACCACTGGGTGACCTTGGGCCAGTCACAGACTCTCAGCCCAGCCTACCTCACAGGGATGTTGTTGTGAGGATAAAAATAGAGAGGAGAAGGAGGAGGATTATGTACGCCGCTTTGGGTTCCTTGCAGGAAAAAGGGCGGGATGTAAATATAATAAATAAATCAATAAATTATGAAATTGCATTTCTATTTAAATAATAATTTCTAAATTTGCCTTTATGCAAGTAAATTTGCATGTATACATGCAAAGGAGCATGTGCACATTTCATGCCGATCTGGGCCTCTTTTTTTCAGAGGTGCATCAGCGGGAGGAGGAAAAGGAGGTTGCACAGTCCGCCATAGGAAAAAATGGAACAGGCGTTGCAAAACAAAGACCGGTTCAGCTTTGTGCCGCGAGGCGCTCTTCGCCTGCCATGCCAATTCATGTTTCTGGAGAAACCCCCCCAGGGATGCAAGCTGTGAGTGACGCACTTCACCAGGAATGTGCGTGGGGTTGCCAAAGCTTCATGGGGAACCCCCCTCCATGTTCTAGAGCTGTTGTTCCTCCATGCGTTGCCAGCTCATCACCTTCACTGCTGCGCCTCCACTATCCTCAGCCATCTTTTAAACCAGAGGTTCCCAAACTTTTTCAGGTAACCGCCCCCTTGGTTCCACAAACTCATGCCCAGTGCCTCCTGCGTGTGGCCCCTTTAAAAGGGAAGCACCCGCTGCAGGCTTGCCAAGGGAGGGAGGGAAAAGAGAATGAACGTCTCTGTTTTGCAGCCGGCGTGGCGGGGCACACCAGGTAGGGTATGTCTCTTCATTCGCGTTAAGGTGCTTTTGAAACATTTCAACTCACCGTTAAAAAGACTCTTCTTAAACGGAGGACAGGGCTCCTGCATCTTTAACAGTTGCATAGAAAAGGGAATTTCAGCAGGTATCATTTGTATATATAGAGAACCTGGTGAAATTCCCCCTTCATCACCACAGTTAAAGGTGCAGGAGCTATACTAGAGTGACCAGATTTAAAAGAGGGCAGGGCTCCTGCAGCTTTAACTATTGTGATGAAGAGGAAATTTCACCAGGTTCCCCCATATATACAAATGACACCTGCTGAAATCCCCTTTTCGATATAACTGTTAAAGATACAGGAGCCCTGTCCTTCTTTTCATAGGGTCACCCTAATATAGTGTAGGTGGCCAGGATGCCATAATCGTGTCACCGTTCTCCTAAACACCCCCATGCTCAAATAAGGTCGCGTGCCCTTTAAGCAGAGGACGGGCGACGTCATGCGACCGCCAGTAACCCGGCTGGCTTCGTATCGCTCAGCGCGCGACGTGGGCTGCGCCGCCGTTCCAAATCAGAACGTTGCCGGCCGGCGAAGGGGCGTGGCCTACGGGAAAGCTTTTGATGTCGGATACATTCGCTCGGGCTCTTTTGCAACAATGAAGTGAATGGCGAAGGGGGTCTCGTCTTAAAGGGGCCGCGTCAGACAGGTAAACGGCACGAAAAATTCTTATGAAATTGAGCGGGGTGGGGGGGGGAGAGTGAGAGAGAGAGTGTGTGAGAGAGAAGGACAGTACGTTATATTTCCTGCAGCCCTCTCCCGAAATTCTCTAAAAGGAGACAATTTTAAAAGTCCCAAAGTGCGTGTGTTTCGTGTGAATGTATAAGAGTTTGGGGAGCTAGGTGGGTATTGTATTATAGAGTAAGCTAAAGACCTGTATTCCACTCCCCCCCTCCAATATATCACTAGTGCACAACGGTAGGGCCTTTGTTTATAAATAAACTCACCCCACCACTCTGGTTCCCTTAACGAATTATTATTATTATTATTATTATTATTATTATCATCATCATCATCATCATCATCATGGCCCCCGTTCAGACAACACGCTAAGCCATGCTGCTTAACCACAAAAAGGTTAAGGGAATGCATTTTGTGGTTAAGCAGCATTGTTTAGAGTGTTGTCTAGGGTGACCCTATGAAAAGGAGGACAGGGCTCCTGTATCTTTAACAGTTGCATAGAAAAGGGAATTTCAGCAGGTGTTATTTGTATATATGGGGAACCTGGTGAAATTCCCTTTTCATCACAGCAGTTAAAGCTGCAGGAGCTATACTAGAGTGACCAGATTTAAAAGAGGGCAGGGCTCCTGCACCTTTAACTGTGGTGATGAAGAGGGAATTTCACCCGGTGCTGCATGCATACAAATGACACCTGCTGAAATTCACTTTTCTATGCAACTGTTAAAGATACAGGAGCCCGGTCCTCCTTTCCATATGGTCACCCTACCATTTCTACACTTGGCTTTTTTTCCTGGGATCGTCCCTGTGCATCCAAATGACACAAAGGGGATCCCGGAAGCAGGCAGGGACGATCCCTCCATTTTCCTGGGATAACTCTTAAGTGTAGAAAGGCCATGGGTGCATGAAGGCATCACAAAAATAATAACACTGTACCTGTGGAGGTTTCTTTTGAGCTGCAATTAAAAACTCAGAATCCTCTACAATGTGCGAACAATAGATATTTTGGTTTATCCCGCCATTTATTTATTTATTTATTACATTTATATACCGCCCCACAGCCGAAGCTCTCTGGGCGGTTCACAAAAGTTAAAACAGTAAACATTAAAAAGTATACAAAATTTTAAAACCATCAGAAACATAAAAACAACAGTATAAAAACAAGATTTCCCAATGCTGGTTCTCAAGGTGGCAAGAACTATTCCAGAGAATTATTTATTAGTGGTTGTTGGTTGGTTTTTCAAATTATTATATTAAAGGATCGAGCCCTTCAATCTCCTCCTACTAGGAGTATGCCCCATTGAGCAGAGGGATTTACTGCTGAGCAGGGTGGATAAAAATCAATGATTTTTAAAAAACAAAACAAAAAAAACCTGGTTTTTTTAATTTAAATTGGATTTTTTAAAAAAATAAAATGCTTTTTGGGGAAAAATCTATCTAAAAATAGTTTTGTATTTAAGATACATTATAGTCCAAAGGTTATTCATCATGAAATAAGGATTAGTTTTTAATTATGTAGCATGAGGCTGTATATTCATGCAATGTTTAAAAATTTTGGTAAATGAATTCAGTTAATCCATTTCAGGTAATGATTACTTTTCTCCTTCCAATAAAGTACAGCAGAAAAGTTGTCCAAATATGAATGATTAACCTATTAAACTGGAGATAGTTCACCTTGCAATAATTTAATAATTACCTATCTATGATGTGTTTCTAATAGTATAACCAAATCAGTATTTTTTATATAGAACTGTAAAACTAATCTGAAAAGTTGTTATTCTAAAAATGAAACCTACATCTGGTTGTTAATATTAAGATTATACCAGCAAGAATGAGTCTTTGGTAAATGATTTGTGTAAAATATGTATTAAGGTTATAGCGAGGAAGAGTGCACATTTTGGGGGGGGAGTCACATGATTAAATCAAGTCTGAATAGTGATTTAAATTGTGATTTAAATCAAATTGATTTAAAGACTGCTCTTCAACATTTTTATTAATGATTTGGACGAGGAGGTGCAGGGAACGCTTCTCAAATTTGCAGATGACATAAAATTGGGTGGGATAGCTAATACCCTGGAAGACAGAAACAAACTTCAAAGTGATCTTGATAGGCTAGAGTGCTGGGCTGAAAACAACAGAATGAAATTTAATAGGGATAAATGCCAAGTTCTACATCTAGGAAATAGAAACCAAATGCACAGTTACAAGATGGGGGATACTTGGCTCAGCAATACTACAAACGAGAAGGATCTTGGAATTGTTGTAGATCGCAAGCTGAATAGGAGCCAACAGTGCGATATGGCTGCAAGAAAGGCAAATGCTATTTGGGGCTGCATTAATAGAAGTATAGCTTCCAAATCGCGTGAGGTACTGGTTCCCCTCTATTTGGCCCTGGTTAGGCCTCATCGAGAGTATTGCGTCCAGTTCTGGGCACCACACTTCAAGAAGGATGCAGACAAGCTGGACCGTGTTCAGAGGAGGGCAACCAGGATGATCAGGGGTCTGGAAACAAAACCCTATGAAGAGAGACTGAAAGAACTGGGCATGTTTAGCCTAGAGAAGAGAAGATTAAGGGGAGACATGATAGCACTCTTCAAATACTTGAAAGGTTGTCCCACAGAGGAGGGCCAGGATCTCTTCTCGATCCTCCCAGAGTGCAGGACACGGAAGAACAGGCTCAAGTTAAAGGAAGCCAGATTCCAGCTGGACATCAGGAAAAACTTCCTGACTGTTAGAGCAGTACGACAATGGAACCAGTGACCTAAGGAGGTTGTGGGCTCTCCCACACTAGAGGCCTTCAAGAGGCAGCTGGACAACCCTCTGTCAGGGATGCTTTAGGGTGGATTCCTGCATTGAGCAGGGGGTTGGACTCGATGGACTTATAGGCCCCTTCCAACTCTACTATTCTATGGAGGGCACCAGGTGGTTGGAGGCTGTTCTAAATTAATTAACAGAACACACTACTTTTTATTTTAAAAATGTTGTATTGCTGCTAAACCTTAAGGAGCCTCTTGTGTGTCTACTCATAAGTAAATTCCCTGTGTTTGATGGAGCTTACACCTAGCTTACTTATAAGTAATTGTGCATAGGATTACAGCCTCTATTATTATTATTATTATTATTATTATTATTATTATTATTATTATTATTATTAGTATCCCACCATTCGCCCAATACTGGGGCTCAAGTCAGCCTTATAAAATTTAAAACATATATGTTTTAAAACCTATGAAAAGAAATGGATACTGGTTTTTTTACATATTTTTGATGGTTTTAAATTTTGTATACTTTTTGATGTTGACAGTTTTTTAACTTTTGTAAAACTGCCCAGAGAGCTTCGGTTATGGGGTGGTATATAAATTTAATAAATAAATATGAAAAGGAAAGAAATAACTATCCCATCTACCTATCCATTGTGTTTGAAGGATGGTTTACAGAGTTTTTCAGTGCTATTTGACAGCCCTCCACCCCCACCCTCCGGGAAAAAAACACAGTTTGAGGGTGGGTGAGAACTTTGCAAAAGGATTGATGGGTTGGAGATAAAAATATTTGAAATCTTATGGAAACTTATCACAGAGCAAGCCCATTGAAAACTGGGGGACCCGCTTCAAAGTAAGCGTTTATAGGTTTGTGGCGTGCCTGTCTTCATACACCCTTCAGAGGGCTTCTTTGTGGGGAAATGGTGGGATATAATTCCGCCACCACTGCTATTTTTAAAAAGCTGTACAAGTTGCCTTGCTTTTCGTAGTGGGAAGATGGAGTAATGAATGAATAAATAATTCATCAGCATTGGCTGAGCTGTTTGTGATGTCACAGAATGTTCAAGAATAAGCATAACTGCAGAGTGGTGTGTGAGAGGGGGAAACAGTCACGGAAAGTTGACAGCCAGTGCAGCTGCTGAGGGTGGGCGGGGAATGAAAGGGCTGTTTTGGACCCTGCCTTCACAGCATTGCATTGGTGCTGCTCTGCTGCTCAACCCTGTGGGATCACTGCTGCAGGGTGGCAGCCAGTAATCCTAATTGGAGGAGGAAGAAGCCTGGGCTTTCGCCGGCCCCCCTGCCCCTCGCCCGGCTTCTGGCGACTAATTGGAGGACGCCTTCTGCCCTGGAACGCCCGCAGAACAACGCTGGAGTGAGGTCAGTCAGCAGAAGAGCCGTAGTGACCTTGCTGTGGTGGGAAAAGTCAGGGTAAGTCCATGACATTTCCAATGTGGGGTGGCTGCTGCGTCGTATAACCAACGCAGTGCCACCGCGGGTTTTTAAAAACATATAGACAGCCCCCACCCTTGTTGGAGTGGGGGCTGCTCCCATGCCGTAGCAGGAAGACGTGCACATGTGAAGCAGGGGGTAAAGTTCAGTTTTGGCGTGTTGATTACGTGTTGGGGTGGGAAAGCACCAGCACTGTTTGCATGGATTACATGTAATATGTGGGGCATTGGAAACCCCCCCTCTGCTTTGAGCGACAAAATCTCAGCCTCTTATAATGAGATTAGCAAACAGTTTCCTGGCAAAGGAAGACAATCCTGATATCCCTTCATAAGAGCCTTTATTCCTTGGGCAAAGGGTTCACCCAGTTAAGTCCAACAAGCAGGGCATTGAAAGAGAATTGCCACGTTGCTGCTGAGCCGGGCTGTTAGACCATCTTGCCCTGCAAACGGTCACCCCCAACCTAGTTTTATGTATTTTATATTTACTGTTGTTCCCTGCCTTGATCAGAATGGAGAGGTGAGCTACTAGGAGCAGGGCCTTCTCTGCTGTGGCACCCCAGCTGTGGAACGAGCTTCCCAGAGAGGTCCGCCTGGCGCCTACACTTTACTTCTTCCGTTGCCGGCTGAAGACCTTTTTATTTTCTCAGTATTTTAACACCTAATTTAACTTAAATTTCAACTTTGCTGTTTTAATTCCATATTTTAACCTATATCAATTTTTGCTGTGTGGTTTTATCCTGGTTGTGCTTTTTATATTGTATTTTGTATTTGTGTTTTTAGATTGTTGGTTGTTTTTATGCTCTTCATGATTTTAATTTTTGTGAACTGCCCAGAGAGCTTCGGCTATTGGGCGGTATAAAAATGTAATAAATAAATAAATTATTATTATTATTAGCCCTTCATGGAGGCCAGGCATAATGAAGGCTGCAGTTCAGTGCACCTGGAGGGCACCAGGTTGGGGAAAGCGCTGACTGATTACCTGGAATCCCTTTTTTGCTGGTGATGCCAGGGCTTCTTCAGATGCACAAAGTGTTAGCAACAGTTGGCAGAGAGAGATACTTCACAGGTCCGGGTTGGAGGGGTGGGAGAGATTTATTTATTTATTTGTTTGTTGAATTTGTTTATTGCACCCCATAGCCGAAGCTCTCTGGGCGGTTTACATAGGATAAAAACACTTAAAAACAATATACAAAAACTTTAAAACCCTAAAAACATACAAAGACAAACCAGGCTAATTACATATTGCTAAATGGCTGGGAGAAGCGAAGAGTCTTAACAGGGCACCTGGATTATAGTGGCCGTGAAATGGGGAAAGGCCGTGGAATTTGCATGCAAAGCTAGAAGCATGGAGAGCAATAATCACAACAACTATTTTGAATGTGTTGATAGCCTTGAAAAGGGAGGCGCTTGCCCAGGGCATATAAACAAATTATTATTATTATTATTATTATTATTATTATTATTATTAATTTATTTATATAGCACCATCAAAAGGCACCTTCTCTAGGGTGACCCTATGAAGAGGAGGACAGGGCTCCTGTATCTTTAACAGTTGTATTGAAAAAGGAATCTCAGTAGGTGTCATTTGTATATATGGGGAATCTGGGGAAATTTCCTCTTCATCACAGCAGTTAAAGCTGCAGGTGCCCTGCCCTCTTTTAAATCCGGTTACTCTAGTATAGCTCCTGCAGCTTTAACTGTTGTGATGAAGGGGGAATTTCACCAGGTTCTCTATATATACAAATAGCAACTGCTGAAATTCCCTTTTCTATTCAACTGTTAAAGATACAGGAGCCCTGTCCTCCTTTTCATAGGGTCACCCTACCTTCTCCCCTCTGATCCTGGGCAGCCAGGATGATCAGGGGTTTGGAAACAAAGCCCTATGAAGAGAGACTGAAAGAACTGGGCACGTTTAGCCTGGAGAAGAGAAGATTGAGGGGAGACATGATAGCACTCTTCAAATACTTAAAAGGTTGTCACACAGAGGAGGGCCAAGATCTCTTCTCAATTCTCTCAGAGTGCAGGAGACGGAACAACGGGCTCAAGTTAAAGGAAGCCAGATTCCAGCTGGACATCAGGAAAAACTTCCTGTCTGTTAGAGCAGTACAACAATGGAACCAGTGACCTAGGGAGGTGGTGGGCTCTCCCACACTAGAGGCCTTCAAGAGGCAGCTGGACAACCATCTGTCAGGGATGCTTTAGGGTGGATTCCTGCATTGAGCAGGGGGCTAGACTGGATGGCCTTGTAGGCCCCTTCCAACTCTGCTATTCTATGATTCTATGATTCCTCCCCCTCAGCCAGGCAGTATGAGTACCTTATTATACTTGTCCTCAAGGTGCTTAAAGATTATATTTCTTTATGCCTTCATTAAAATATTCTTAACCAACACAACTTTCCCCAATGAGGGGGACTTCTGGACCAGCTAACAGCAACAACTCCAATATGGGTTTTAAAAAAATCACGCTTGACCAAATGAAATGCAGGATAGAACTGCAATAAATAAAAACTTTAGCAAAATTTGGTGGACTATGAACTTGTAACTTCAAAACTATAGTATCTACGTAATTCAGGGCTGGGTGAGTCCCGATGGCTGCAGTGTCTGATGTGATTTAAGGGGTTGGAATGTAATGCCGCTATGGAGAAAGGTTTACGGGGGTAGAGGAGGCCAGCACTTGTTGCAAAACTAAATCTTCTTAAAGTTGTGTGGTATGCTGGTTTTTCTAGCAACAACGCTGTATTTAATATTTAGCTCAAAGGCTAATTTATCCTGCAAGGCATCTGTTTCGTTAAGGGAATCTGAGCTGATCTCTATCTGCTGTGTTGTTCAAGGTGGTGACGATTTAAAGCACAGGTCCCAAAGACGGTTGTTGACAAATGCCCACATGTGTTTTATCCTCCCTTGAGGGCCTCATAATTGATGCCTGACTTTTATTATTGCATTTATGTCCTGCCTTTTTTCCTCCAGGGAACCCAAGGCGGTGTACATAATCCTCCTCCTCTCCATTTTATCCTCACAACAACCCTGTGAGGTAGGTTGAGCTGAGAGTTTGTGACTGGCCCAAAGTCACCCAGTGGATTTCTAGAACCTGGATCTCCCAACTCCCAGTCCAATACTTTAGCCACTACACCACGCTGGCTTGATCCTGTAGCTGGAGTAGGATTTTGGCCTTGGAATATGGATGGGGCAAACTTGCTGCAGAACTCTGTGTAGTCCACTCTGAATAAATAAGTAACTCCTGAACACACCCCAAAAGCTGGGATTTACCAAATGCATCATCTTTTGCACAAGGTAGTCGGGTGTTGGTAATCATGGGAGGAGAAAAGACCCTGCAGGGAGGGGGCTCACCCTCACCGCTGAAAAACTTCTCTGATATTTCTAGCTTCTAATACTTCTGCCGCACTCTTTCAAGCTTTTAAGGTGGATTCCTGCATTGAGCAGGGGGTTGGACTCGATGGCCTTATAGGCCCCTTCCAACTCTGCTATTCTATGATTCTTTGCTATCATAGGGGCTAGCATCTTAATTGTTTTTGAATAGAATCCAAGAGACCTATCAGAAGCTGAATTCCGTGGCTAATGGCACACTCTTGTTTTCAGCTGCATGGAACTATGGCATCCACAGTACTCAAAACAGCAGGCATTTCTTACATTCTCTTCGCCTGGAAGCCACCCCACCCTATAATGACGCGGCTGTATTCTTCCTCTAAAAGCACCTTTGCTTGCCAGCTGCCCCCGGCTTTTCTGGCTACTAAACTGTTCAGCTGTCGTTGCCACACAGTTCCAAGCAGTGCTGTGCCATGGGGCTTTGTCCTAGGTTCTGAGATGCTCAGCATGACCTGGATGAGGGCACCGGGGGTGGGTGGGTTACTTATCAAATTTGCAGGTGACGCAAAGCTAGGGGAGGAATAGAAGGCAGAGCCCCGATTCAAAAGGATCTAGATGGGCTGGAACACTGGGCAAATGCAACATGGTGAAACCCAACAGCGATAAATGTAAAGTCCTGCATTGTGGTACGAAACAAAGGCACAAGGAGGGGATGGTTCAGTCCTGGATTGGCATTATGGGCACGTCTAGACGGGGCGATATCCTGGGGATTATCCCTGTGCGTCCACATGATGCACAAGGCATCCCAGGAGCAGGGAGCATCCCTACCTTTCAATTCTGACTTTTCCCATGTTCTCGGGATGATCCCGAGACTGCAGGACGTGCGGCCCACCATTGTGGTTTTGTCCTGGCTCCTCGTGAGTAACCGTGAGAGCACGGGACACGGAGCTTTGCAAGCACTTCATGCCCATTGTGTGTGTGGGGGTGTGTGAGAAAGTGGGGTCAGGGCTATACTAGAGTGACCGGATACAAAAGAGGGCAGGGCTCCTGCAGCTTTAACTGTTGTGATGAAGAGGGAATTCCACCAGGTGCTGCATGCATAAGAAATGTCACCTGCTGAAATTCCCTTTTCAATACAACTGTTAAAGATACAGGAGCCCGGTCCTCCTTTCCATAGGGTCACGCTACTATTAAAGATACAGGAGTCCAGTCCTCCTTTCCATAGGGTCAGCCGACTGCTGAAGAAATACCTTTGATGCCCTTTTAATGCTCTGGGTACGTCCTGAAGAAATGCAACACGGTGGTTGGCACTCAGTCAACATTTTACTCAGCCAAATTTTGGAAAGCTGACAGCTGAAGATGTGACGTGGGGAATTGTCAAGTCATGCTGATGGATAAAGCTTACCACTGTAGAGAGACTGATTCTAGGCAGGTTTAATCAGAAAAATAGTTCCACTGTGATCCAGGGAGCTTACTCCTAGGTAAGTTAAGTATACTTAGAACTGGGGCCTTTATCTTATTCTGGGGTGATGATGGCAGCGAAAACTCTTCCTTCTCTGCCACCAACGTTGTCTCATGCAGCTTTTTCGAATGGTGAAGGGCCAACTTGGTGTAAAGTGTGGTGTGCAAGAGCTGTACATTTTGCGGAAAAATTCTCTCACAACTTTGGAATGGCAGCCCATTTGTGGGTGTCATGTCTAGCTCTGCTCCCCCTGTTTTGGAAGAAAGTGTTTCAGGTGATCAGTCAGAATCAGACTCTGAAGTAGAGAAGTTGGCGCCAGACACAGGCCAGCCTGTACCAGTGGGGGAGAAAGCTCTCACGGCCTCTCTACCAGGTGGGAGTGAACCCTTTCCAGAGCTCATCTCCTCAAGGGCAAACAATACACAGTCAGTGCGAAACCAATATTCTTCCAAAGGGGAGAGCACAGAGAGGTTAGACGATCCTAGAGTACGCCGCAGGCTAAAATGGGTGGAGCAAAAGGAAGGTGAGAGAAAGTCAGCCCGGTTTGCATCCCAACAGAAGCCGCCTCAGAACTAGTCTCTCTGAAGTTAATGCGTCTTGGAAAAAGGCTTTCCATTCTCCTTGAAAGGACAATTGTCTTGGTTAGTTTGCATAGTTTTGCCTAGGGGAAAGTTCCTAGAGATTAGACTCTCTTCAGGTAGGAAGAGATATTTATTGCTTAAATAAAGTTTTGTAGATTACTTAGCAGACTTCGTTATTGTCTCCCAAGAAGGCAGGAGGTTTCTGAGAAACACGACAGCAGATATGAAGAGAGACTGAAAGAACTGGGTGGGCATGTTTAGCCTGGAGAAGAGAAGATTGAGGGGAGACATGATAGCACTCTTAAAATACTTAAAAGGTTGTTCCACAGAGGAGGGCCAGGATCGCTTCTCGATCCTCCCAGAGTGCAGGACACGGAATAACAGGCTCAAGTGACAGGAAGCCAGATTCCGGCTGGACATCAGGAAAAACGTCCTGATTGTTAGAGCAGTACAATGGAACCAATGACGGGAGGTTGTGGGCTCTCCCATACTAGAGGCCTTCAAGAGGCAGCTGGACAACCATCTGTCAGGGATGCTTTAGGGTGGATTCCTGCATGGAGCAGGGGGTTGGACTCGATGGCCTTGTAGGCCCCTTCCAACTCTACTATTCTATGATTCTAGGATATAGGACTGCAGCCAAAAGTCTCATTTTTTTGTTGCTACTCTCATATCTATTTATTTATTTATTTATTTATTACATTTCTATACCGCCCAATAGCCAGAGCTCTCTGGGCGGTTCACAAAAATTAAAGCCTTACAAATTATTTGACAGCCTTACAAATATTTGGGTATTATTTGGCAGTATTTGACCAGTCAAGGGAACAAATCTTTTTTTAACAGCCCAAGCCTGGTGCACATTCCAACAGGTTACCAGAAGCTCAGAGTGGGCTGGGTGAGGCAGCAGGGCCTTTTGGGGGCTTATTTTAAGGACATGCCGGTCCAGCTGGTCACTCCCCCCCTGCCCTGCCACCCGTGCTTCTAATACTAAGATGTGCCATCCTCTGGGGAATGTGGAATGGCTGGTCCACGCAGTTACAGAAAAGGCTCTCGTTTTCCAAGGACAAAAGGGGCCAGGAGGAAAATGCTGCTTCCTTATGCTTTATTCACTACTCCGGTTTCCTTGAGTTCTTCTGGTCTGTTTTCTGGATGATTTCCACTTTGTGAAATACGTATAGTATAGGCTAATGGGTTCCCCCCTGCATTTAGGCAACTCAAGGCACATCAGGTGACAGAGCATGGTGGGGAAGCCCGGATCCTCCTGTGCATGATGGGCTTTGGCATCCAGCTGGCGTTATTGATGTGGAAGAACTTCACCTATCGGCGCAGACAGACGGTGAGTGGTTAGTCAGAATGTTATGTTATGGAATTGTTGTAGATCACAAGCTGAATATGAGCCAACAGTGCGATATGGCTGCAAGAAAGGCAAATGCTATTTTGGGCTGCATTAATAGAAGTATAGCTTCCAAATCACGTGAGGTACTGGTTCCTCTCTATTCGGCCCTGGTTAGGCCTCATCTAGAGTATTGCGTCCAGTTCTGGGCTCCACAATTCAAGAAGGACGCAGACAAGCTGGAGCGTGTTCAGAAGAGGGCAACCAGGATGATCAGAGGTCTAGAAACAAAGCCCTATGAAGAGAGACTGAAAGAACTGGGCATGTTTAGCCTGGAGAAGAGAAGATGGAGGGGAGACATGATAGCACCCTTCAAATACTTAAAAGGTTGTCACACAGAGGAGGGCCAGGATCTCTTCTCGATTCTCCCAGAGTGCAGGACACGGAATAACAGGCTCAAGTTAAAGGAAGCCAGATTCCGGCTGGACATCAGGAAAAACTTCCTGACTGTTAGAGCAGTGCGACAGTGGAATCAGCTACCTAGAGAGGTGGTGGGCTCTCCCACACTAGAGGCCTTCAAGAGGCAGCTGGACAACCATCTGTCAGGGATGCTTTAGGGTGGATTCCTGCATTGAGCAGGGGGTTGGACTCGATGGCCTTGTAGGCCCCTTCCAACTCTGCTATTCTATGATTCTATGTATGGAAGAATTCTGATTTTTCAATTCACCATTGCCCCCCCCTCCCCGGATAAAGGAGGCTTGGAAGAGGAGGTTCCAGGTTAGTTGGGTGGGGGCAGGTGGGCTTGTAACTTGATTTACGAGACTGCCCTAACTTATTTATTTATTTATTTATTTATTATATTTTTATACCGCCCAATAGCCAAAACTCTCTGGGCGGTTCACAAAAATTAAAACCATAATAAAACAACCAACAGGTTAAAAGCACAAATCCAAAATACAGTATAAAAAGCACCACCAGGATAAAAACCACGCAGCAGAATTGATATAAAATTAAAATACAGAGTTAAAACAGTGCGATTTAAATTTAAGTTAAAATTAAGCGTTAAAATACTGAGAGAATAAAAAGGTCGACGAAAAGAGTACAGTGTAGGCGCCTGGCAGACCTCTCTGGGGAGCTCGTTCCACAGCCGGGGTGCCACAGCAGAGAAGGCCCTGCTCCTGGTAGCCACCTGCCTCACTTCCTTTGGCAGGGGCTCATGGAGAAGGACCCCTGCGGATGATCTTAAGGTCCGGGCAGGTACATATGGAAGGCGGCTTTCCTTCAAATAACCTGGCCCTAAGCCGTTTAGGGCTTTGAATGTCAATACCAACTTCCTGGGGGGTGGGGATAACTAACACTCTGGAAAACAGAAACAAACTTCAATGTGATCTTGATAGGCTGGAGTGCTGGGCTGAAAACAACAGAATGAAATTTAATAGGGATAAATGCTAAATTCTGCATCTAGGAAAAGGAAACCAAATGCACAGTTACAAGATGGGGCTCAGCAATACTTGGCTCAGCAATACTACAAACGAGAAGACTCTTGGAATTGTTGCAGATGCCCTGCTTTATTATTATAGATAGTATGCTTGGTATTAAAGTTATTAGATCCTATCTGGCAAAATGCCCGGCATCACCGTGGTAGGGGTATGTGTGTGAAGGGAGAGTGCTTGTGGTATTTTGCGAAGGCGCTTTTGTGGATCCATGTGCCAACACACCCACACCCTGTGGGATGAGGGAGGGGGCGGGTAGGTAATTCTTTTTGATACAAATACTTCCTAAAAAACCATCTTAGAAGAGGCCTTACGTCGACCCTTCATTCCCGCACAGACGGGAAAGCCTCTTCTAAGATGTCACCCGTTGGAACGTACCCCACACACCATCTAAAACCAAAATATGCTCTTCCTCTGCAAATAGATGCATTAATTAATTGGCCAGTTTAAAAGTTTCTTGATTAACTGGCTAGCGTTTCTTTAATCGAGGGAAGGATCTTGTTTGTTTGATTTTGCATGAGATTGTTCAAGGTTTTCCTGCTGCCGTCTCCAGTTACAGCTGATCATTGAAGTCCTTTGGCCTCTTTTCCTGTTTCTCATCCTCATTTCGGTGCGTCGGTCTCATCCGCCGTTTGAACAGCACGAATGTAAGTATAAAGACGGGTCCCCTTGGGATGAGGTGGCGCCCCCTTGTGGGTGGAGGTCTCTCTAGGGGAAATGGATGCAATGGATGTTGGATGTTTTATTGTGTCCTTAATGGTTTTAATTTTTGTGAACTGCCCAGAGAGCTTCGGCTATTGGGTGGTATAAAAATGTAATAAATAAATAACTAAATTAGCACAGTGGTTCCCAATTAGTGGTCCACGGACCCCAGAGGGTCCATGTAACTCACCGAAGGGGTCCGTGGCACCATTCACATATTCACCATTCATTTCTGGAGTCCACGGACGACGAATTCCTACCAGAAGTAAAATATAACATCCCTGAGCACCTGCATGATTTAGCGACTAGCTTCAGAGATTCCTTCCCTGCACCTAATCCTGAAAACTCCTGGAGAAGGAATCCTTTTGAATGTGGTGATGGACAACTAACAACTCTTTCTGCGGAAGAGCGAGATGCACTTGTTGACGTGACTTGTGATGGTTCCTTGAAATCATTTTTCAAAGAATATAGACTGGACCAATTCTGGGTGACGGTTTTTCCTGGTTATAAGAAGTTAGCTTTGAAACATCTAGTTCCCTTTTGTTCCACATATCTTTGTGAACAAACATTTTTGATGTGTTGTTATATGAAAAACAAGCATAGAAATCGGCTCGATGTTGATCCAGATTTGAGATTAAAAGTAGGAAATATTGAACCGGATATGGAAGGGATTGTTCAGGACAAAAAGAGGCATGATTTCTCCCATCACATTTAGGTTTAGTAGCTGCTAGACAAGTCATAATTTGTTCAATTGTAAACTAGACATTAGTAAAATTAAATTCGTCTTTATATTCCTAACTAAATCGTTGTAATTTTTGCATGGGAATATCACAAATATCACAAATTTTATGGTCTGTTTTTTAGTATACCTAAAATCCTTTGCTTATTAGGGGCTACCCCTTATTTTCTCCAAAAATTGCTTCGCACAGATAACTACCATAGAGATTTTTTTTTCAAAAGTAGGGGGGTCCATGGCTTGGCATTTGAAAAACAAGGAGTCCGCAGCACTTGGCTAATTGCGAACCACTGTTCTAGGGGAAATGGATGCATTAGCGCAAGCAGGAAATGGGTGCTTTCAACGCCAATGATACAACATAGAAGGCAGCAGTTGAAATAAACAGCAAAAAGTGGTGCTAACCAGCATACAAACTTGCACTACTGAATGAAGGAACAGAAATGGGGTAAATGATTTAAGGAAACCATGTATACAATATCATAATAGTACCACCAAATATTTGCCGTGTAACAGAAGGTTGTTAACAGCACCAAGCGTGTAAGGTTGAGGGTTCAGACCACGCAAACAGAAAGTTATTAACAGTTAAACAGAAGTGATTTATACAGTAGCGAGACGCTAGATAAGGAACCTGTACTTAATTAAACAGAAGTTATTTATAGTAGCGAGACCCTCTGAACACAGAAGTTGTGTATTTTAGCTCTCAGTAGGCTCGGTCTTCCCTGTAGATGTCTTTTTAAAAAGCATGTGTTAACACCCTTCTAAGTTGGTAGCTGCAGCACACGCCTCTCTTCTTCTTCTTCTTCTTCTTCTTCTTCTTCTTCTTTTGGTATGACGCTTGGCTTTGCTCCGAAGACCATCTCACCAGGCCTCTGGCTGTACTTCTCGCCCCATGCAGGTCACTTCCCAAACAAGGCGCTACCCTCTGCCGGGACGCTGTCGTGGATACAGGGCATCCTCTGCAATGTGAACAACCCCTGCTTCCGGTACCCAACGGCTGGAGAGACACCAGGCTTAGTGGGAAATTTCAACCATTCCATGTGAGTGGCGGGGCTACCATTTTCCTTGTGTCCCATGCACTCCCCAGAATTTTCCTTATATAATTGAGATGCTAGACCTCCTTTGGCCCAAGGGCCGAATTCAATTTCAGAGAAACTTTTAGGACCCGCGTTCCAGTGGTGGGCGGAGCCAAAGGCAATTGAGGAGGGGCCAACATACCTAAAATAATTCCATATTTTTGTTTAAATTCTTACTGCTGGTAACTAAGTCTTAGGAGAAGCATTTCAGCTGGAAACAAAGCCCTATGAAGAGAGACTGAAAGAACTGGGCATGTTTAGCCTAGAGAAGAGAAGACTGAGGGGAGACATGATAGCACTCTTCAAATACTTGAAATGTTGTCCCACAGAGGAGGGCCAGGATCTCTTCTCGATCCTCCCAGAGTGCAAGACATGGAATAATGGGCTCAAGTTAAAGGAAGCCAGATTCTGGCTGGACATCAGGAAAAACTTCCTGATTGTTAGAGCAATGGAATCAGTTGCCTGGTGAGGTTGTGGACTCTCCCACACTAGAGGCCTTCAATTGGCAGCTGGACAACCACCTGTCAGGGATGCTTTAGGGTGGATTCCTGCATAGAGCAGGGGGTTGGACTCGATGGCTTTATGGACCCCTTCCAACTCTACTATTCAATGATTCAAGCTTGCCCTTGTCTTCCTCTATCAGCCTCTCCCGCCTCTTCGCTGATGCCCAGAAGGTGCTCCACCACTTGAACCACCAGCCGATGCAGAACAGTTTTTCCCAGCTCCTGTCTGTCTTGCCTCAGCTTGGCCGCAACAGAAGTTCATGGCCAGGTAAGCATCAGGCTTTGCTCCCATGGGGCCACAGAAGGGGGTTGGGACCTCACCTTTGCCAGAGTCCTCAGTAGCAACCTGGCTGTCTCCTAAGGCTATCTCAGCTTCTCTTCTGCAGGCCGTCGAGCCTTAACTGGGTCAACAGTTTAGCCTAGCGGTGGGCAGAATGTTGAGGTGTCCAGAAAAAAATCCTCTCCAAGCAGAGAGATTAGCAGAGTAATACAGCGTTCCAGGCAGGATTCAGAGAAAGCGAATACAGCCACAAAGATAAACCACAGCAATTTCTTCAGCAACGCTTTACTGAGGCATAGACATAGAGATCTTATTTACAATATCATACAATATACTCACAGAACGTCATGTTCACACAGGAGAGAGTAAAGATATGCTTCCACACAAGACTTATATACAGAGCATTATCTTTACCTACCAATTTACAACTTAACAGTCAATCAATCACACTTGTCAGGTCGTTAACCAATAAACCAATTATCTCCTGACCTTTAAAGTGGCTGATGTAACTCTTTGCAATTCTTGCAACTACCTGGGTGGGACTGAAACTATGGATATTAAAAATCAAAACCCGGACAATTGG
Organism: Elgaria multicarinata webbii; assembly: GCF_023053635.1. Taxonomy (NCBI): domain Eukaryota; kingdom Metazoa; phylum Chordata; class Lepidosauria; order Squamata; family Anguidae; genus Elgaria; species Elgaria multicarinata. Next base: position 7,332,743 of record NC_086193.1, on the reverse strand, counting down.
GACCTATGACTAGATCTCTGGGTGATTTGTAGTAGATCAGACTCCCAGTTGTTTAACAATCGCAGCAGCCGAAATTGAACTCTTTAAATCGGGGTGGGCAACTTCCAGGAGTCTGGGGGCCACACAGAATGGCAGGGGGCTGCATGTGGCCCGTGTGGGCCGGGTATTACCCAGTCCTGGTTTAAAGAAAGAAAGCTTGGGTGGGTAACCTGGAGTGGATTTTTGTGTACAAGGACCATGAACGTTGTTTAGTTCTGATACCCAAACTGAGTCCCTGGGCTCAAATTCCTCCATTCTAAGTGTGTGGGTTGGATCCAGACATAGTCATGGTAGGGCAGATGCATTGAAATCAGTGGGTCTGAATCCAACTCTAGGTCATCTGCACTTGGGTTCAGTTGGTGGATCTTGGGGTTCTAGTAAAAAACACAGTAGATCCCTGAAGCCTGAGTTCTGCCCACCCCTGAGCTGGTGGCCGTTGTTATGATAGCGCTATCTATTTACACGCTTTAGGACGAATGCGAGGGTAGGCTTTGTGGAAGAGATCCGGGGCCCTGGGAAATAAGATTTAGGCCTCGGTGGGCCCACGCCTGACAACGCCCCTTCTTGGGTGAATCTCGTTCAGCGGCGTGGGTGATCTGCCGCTCAGGATCCTTTGCGAGCTCTTGTCTAGCAGGCTCCGACTTTGTAGTGTCTGGTCCTGGGTTCAGCACCTCCACAGTTTGCACCAGCTGTCCCGGCTGTTCCTCCTCTTCCGGGTCTGAGTCCTGGCTGCTGCTCCGAGCTGCGTTCAGAACACCGCCTCACTTGGAACTTCTCGGCCTTTGTCTCCCTCCCTGCTTGCCAGCCATGCAGCTCAGGACCTACCTGAAAGAAAATGAGACTTTCTCCCAGTTTCTCCTGACAAACGCCTCCGTCCCGCCTGCTTTGGTGGATGAACTCCTGGGGTCACAGCTCAGCCTGCGGGTGGTAAGTAAAACAGCAGGTTCTTCTGAAGGACTAGAACCTTAAGGCCTAGAAATAGAAAGAAGGGGGAGTTGAAGAGGATGGCAAGAGCATGGTTCCTGACGTGAACCTACCCGTCCACTGCGCTCAACATCTAAGGTCCTCCTCCGAGTGCCTACTCTGAGGGAAGCTTGGAGGATGGCAATGAGAGACAGGGCCTTTTCAGTGGTGGCCCCCCAATTATGGAATGATCTCCCCGATGAGGCTCGCCTGGTGCCAACATTGTTACCTTTTCGGCGCCTGGTCAAGACTTTTCTCTTCTGCCAGGCATTTAACAGCATTTAACAAATGAATTTGTTTGTTTTTTAACGGACCCCAGAATTGTCATTGTTTAAAATGGATACTGTTTTACACTGTTGTTTTTATATTTTTGACGGTTTAAAATCTGTATACTTTTTAAAGTTCATTGTTTTTAACTTTTGTAAACCGCCCAGAGAGCTTTTAATAAATAAATTATTTTTAATAATATTTAAAATAATTTAAAAATAAATAATTATTTTTAATAATTTATTATTATTAAATTTAATAAATAAATAAATAAATAAATAAATAAATAAATAAAACTCTGTTGAGAAGGGGGAGCAGGAGTACCTTCCCAGCCCAGCTGAAGGCCACTGCCGTGAAGGTTCCTTCCACCTCAGCTGTTAGCAGTGCCTGCAGCCATTCCAGCACTGGCCACCACACAAAAGGAATCTGGAAGCAATCCTACGATCACACTGAAATAACTGATTCGCAGGGTTTTATTAGTGTGCGGGTAGAAAGAGGGGCAAATTCCCCGCCTCTGGAGGCCAACTTTGTATTGCTTTCGGCGCCTCCTGAAAACGTCATTATTCCAGGGGGGAATCCGCACGTCGTACCGAGACCGCTTCTAAGCGACCCCAGTGCGACGTGAAAGCGATCGTGTAACTTGCCTTTGGAAGAGCTGAAGAGCCAGCGTCCTTGCTGCCACCGCCACCCACAGACCTCCTCGCCGGCTGGGACGGAGAGCTCGGGGGAAGAAGGCGGGGTGGAGAGCTTCTTCCGCTCTCCACCCCGCCTTCTTCAGCAGAGCTCTCCTCGCTGGCCGGCGAGGATGTCTGTGGGTGGCGGGTGGCGGCAAGGACGCCGGCTCTTCGGCTCTTCCAAAGGCAAGTTACACGATCGCTTTCACGTCGCACTGGGGTCGCTTAGAAGCGGTCTCGGTACGATGTGCGGATTCCCCCCTGGAAGCCTTCCCTTAACGACCAACCACGGTTCACTGTACCTTTTGCTTCTTTTAAAAATCTATTTTAAAGTGTTTTATTCTGGCTTTTTATTTTATCTTATCTTGTACACTGCTCCGAAATTTTCAATGGGGAAGCGGTATATAAATATTGTAAATGAATAAATAAAAAATAAAATAAATTGAAAACGGAATTTCAGCAGGTGTCATTTGTATGCATGCGGCACCTGGCGAAATCCCTTCTTCATCGCAACAGTTCAAGCTGCAGGAGCCTTGCCCTCTTTTGTATCTGGTCAAGAGGGCAGGGCTCTTGCAGCTTTAACTGTTGTGATGAAGAGGGGATTTCACCAGGTGCCGCATGCATAACAAACGACACCTGCTGAAATTCCCTTTTCTATTCAACTGTTAAAGATACAGGAGCCCGGTCCTCCTTTCCATAGGGTCACCCTATAAAGGAGTAATCCTTAACACGAAGGAAAAGAAAGCTGCAGTAAACTATGCACAGTGCTTGGGACAACTTTTGAAAATAAGCTCCAACCCGGGAAGTATTCCTAATGTATCGGATCTGCTTTGGGAAAAGGGGCAGGTTATTTAGAATCTAAGGAGAAAGTCCACTGAGAATTTCGGAAGCACCCCTGTGTTAAGAATGTAAGAAGTGCCCAGATGCTGGATCAGACCAAGGGTCCATCTAGTCCAGCACTCTGTTCACACAGTGGCCAACCACCTTTTGACCCACAAGCAGGGCATGGTGCAACAGCACCCTCCCACCCATGTTCCCCAGCAACTGGTGCACACAGTCCGACTGCCTTGAATACTGGAGATAGCACACAAAAATCAGGGCTAGTAGCCATGGATAGCCTTCTCCTCCAGGAATTTATCCAACCCTCTTTTAAAGCCATCCAAATGGGTGGCCATCACTACATCTTGTGGTAGTGAGTTCCATAGTTTAACTATGCGCTGTGTGAAGAAGTCCTTCCTTTTATTTGTCCTGGATCTCCCACCCATCAGCTTCATGGGTTCTAGTATTTTGAGAGAGGGAGAAAAATGTCTCCCTGTCCACATTCTCCATCCCATGCATCATTTTGTACACCTCTATCATGTCTCCCCTTAGCCACCTCTTTTCCAAGCAGAACAATCCCAGTTGATGTAACCTTCCCTCGAAGGGGAGATGCTCCAGCCCTTTAATCCAGCCACTTAATGGTTCTCTGTGAGGTTTCTCTCCAGATGAATGTATCCAATACATTCATTGTATCCAATACATACATTCAATAAATTCCGTGCAGGACACGGAATAACGGGCTCAAGTTAAAGGAAGCCAGATTCCAGCTGGACATCAGGAAAAACTTCCTGACTGTTAGAGCAGTACGACAATGGAACCAGTTGCCTGGTGAGGTTGTGGGCTCTCTCAGACTAGAGTCATTCAAGAGGCAGCTGGACATCCATCTGTCAGGGATGCTTTAGGGTGGATTCCTGCATTGAGCAGGGGGTTGGACTCGATGGCCTTGTAGGCCCCTTCCAACTCTGCTATTCTATGATTCTATGATTCAATGTGAAACTGGCTAAGAAGAAAGCAAGAGCAGTGTTTACATGAGGAAATGGGAGCCGCCCCAGGTTCATGGTGTGGTTTTAGTAAAAGCAGGGCTATGCAGGCTGCAGATCGGTCTGGTTTAGGTTCTCTCTTTGCTTCTGCATCTTAACAGCCCGACTTCTCCTCTTCCAGTTCTCGCTCGCCGGCCTGCCCTTGAAGCAAATGGTTTGCAACGGTTCCGTTCTGTCCGACGTGCTGGTGGTGAAAGACGCCGGGGCCGCTGAGGAGCTGCAGCGGGACCTCTGCGCCTTGTCCGACGGGACCCTCCGGGCCATGGAACGCAGCTTCTTCTCCCAAGTGGATTGGGTCAGAATCCTTGCAGTAAGTGGAGAGGCTGCATGTGTCTTAAGGAATGCAGGCTGGTTGGCATGCTTTGCACTGGTTTGCTGGTTTCTGGCTTTTGGGCGGTATTTCCCCCTATCCTAAAAAGGTGGAAATGTCTCCCTTAAGGTTCAGCTGTTTGCATTAAGGCCTTTGAGCTGGTATTTTGGCTTCTGCTTCCTTTGCCTTCAGACCTGCTCACCCCTGGAACGGGGGCTCCGAGGGCTTCTCTGAAATGGGACTTGGCCCTTGGCTTCCTTGCTTTGCACGATCTTCGGCCCATCTCCATCGTCTGTCGCTGTTTAGCATCCTGCTTCTGTGCTTTTCTCCAAACGCTTGCTGAACTGCGTTTTTTAACTAGGCCTTTAAATCTGTGCATGTCCCATGTCTGGAATGGATTATATAAGTCAAATTGCACAAGTGTGCCCCTAAGGTGGCCTATACCCTGGTATGAACTCTCCTAGCATCATAAAATGGTGCAATTGTGAAGTTGGAACAGAAGAAGTACCCTGATGCTGGATCAGACCAAGGGTCCATCTAGTCCTGCACTGTGTTCACACAGTGGCCAACCAGCTTTTGACCTACAAGCAGGGCATGGTGCAACAACACCCTCCCGCCCATGTTCCCCAGCAGCTGATGCACGTAGGGTTACTGCTGCCTCAAATACTGGAGATAGCACACTTGATATTTACCCGACCATTCTACCCAAGAAACGGCACTCAAGGTGACTTGCAAGGTGACTTGCATTAGAATCATAGAATAGCAGAGTTGGAAGGGGCCTGCAAGGCCATCGAGTCCAACCCCCTGCTCAATGCAGGAATCCACCCTAAAGCATCCCTGATAGATGCTTGTCCAGCTGCCTCTTGAAGGCCTCTATTGTGGGAGAGCCCACAACCTCCCTAGGTCACTGATTCCATTGTCGTACTGCTCTAACAGTCAAGAAGTTTTTCCTGATGTCCAGCTGGAATCTGGCTTCCTTTAACTTCAGCCCATTATTCTGTGTCCTGCACTCTGGGAGGATTGAGAAGAGATCCTGGCCCTCCTCTGTGTGAGAACCTTTCAAGTATTTGAAGAGTGCTATCATGTCTCCCCTCCATCTTCTCTTCTCCAGGCTAAACAGGCCCAGTTCTTTCAGTCAGTCTCTCTTCATAGGGCTTTGTTTCCAGACCCCTGATCATCCTGGTTGCCCTCCTCTGAACACGCTCCAGCTTGTCTGCATCCTTCTTGAATTGTGGAGCCCAGAACTGGACGCAATACTCTAGATGAGGCCTAACCAGGGCCGAACAGAGAGGAACCAGGACCTCACGTGATTTGGAAGCTATACTACTATTAATGCAGCCCAAAATAGCATTTGCCTTTCTTGCAGCCCTATCACACTGTTGACTCATATTCAGCTTGTGATCTACAACAATTCCAAGATCCTTCTCGTTTGTAGTATTGCTGAGCCAAGTGTCCCCCATCTTGTAACTGTGTATTTGGTTTCTATTTCCTAAATGTAGAACCTGGCATTTATCCCTATTAAATTTCATTCTGTTGTTTTCAGCCCAGCACTCCAGCCTATCAAGATCACTATATTAACTATATTATACTCAGTTAAATATATTCAATGTGATGATAATACAAATCAGAAAACAATTTCCTGCTACATCAGTGTAGCAATATAACATTCAATAATGATTAACAATCATTCACACGTATATTAAACCAGTTAATAAATTATTCCTATGGTGGTTGCCTCTTGGGGTTCTTTTTGTTCATGTTAATTCCAACACTGCCTTGAGTTTATTTGACTTTCATTAACTGCCATCTCTTCCTCTTTGGGGCTGGAGCATCTCCCCTATGATGGAAGGTGACATCAACTGGGGTTGTTTAGGCTGGAAAAAAGGAGGCTGAGGGGAGACATGATAGAGGTGGACAAAATTATGCAGGATGTGGAGAATGTGGACAGGGAGACATTTTTCTCCCTCTCTCAAAACACTAAAACCCGGGGTCATCCCATGAAGCTGATGGGTGGGAGATCCAGGACAAATAAAAGGAAAGACTTCTTCACACAGCGCAGAGTTAAATGATGGAACTCACTACCACATGATGTAGTGATGGCCACCCATTTGGATGGCTTTCAAAAGGGGTTGGATCAATTCCTGGAGGCGAAGGCTATCCACGGCTACTAGCCCTGATGGTTGTGTGCTATCTCCAGTATTCAAGGCAATAAGCCTGTGTGCCCCAGTTGCTGGGGAACATGGGTGGGAGGGTGCTGTTGCACCACGTCCTGCTCGTTCATCCCTGGCCGATGGCTGGTTGGCCACTGTGTGAACAGAGTGCTGGACTAGATGGACCCTTGGTCTGATCCAGCAGGGCTCTTCTGATGTCCTAGGGTGGATATGCTTCCTGGGCAGTGATGCTTCTTTGATGCATCAAAGAAAAACAGCCACCATTTTTTCTCTCCCTAACTGTTCCCCTTTTGCTCCTCATTTCCTCCCAACAGGAACGCTTGAGCTCTAGTTCAGCCAATCTTCCAAACACTGTGGAATCTCTCCGTGTTTTCCTTCAAGGGGCTGAATCATTAGCCAAGGAGGTAATAATGGCTGGGGCGGGGATTGCTGTCCCTTCATTGCAGATATGTGTGCATGTTGACTTTAACTTTTCTATAGGGTGCGGGGCAGGAGGAGGGAAGCATCCCTTCTCTATATCATTACTTCAAGGCCTGGATGAGTCCTGCCTCTGGATAAGGACATGGAGTGTAAATGCATGTCTGCCTATCTTGGTGGTGGTCAGGATGGGGCAGTGTTCTGATGCTTCCAGAAACGTCCATCTTGGTTTTTCTGCCTCCCAGATCTCCTCCATGAGCAGCTTTGTGGACTTCCGTGAAGCACTGCAGGTCCTCTCTGGGAGTGGCCCCTCCTCTTCCCCTCAGCAGGTGTTCGAAACAGTATCCCGTATTGTCTGTGGCCATCCGGAAAGGGGAGGACTCAAGATCCCCTCCTTAAATTGGTACGAAGACCATGATATCAAGACCTTCCTCAGTCACAATGCTTCTGAGGAGAAAGCCGTCTCCTTGGACAACACCACAAGTGAGTGGGAAAGAACCCTTTTCTTTGCGGGGCACGGTGGAGTTGACGGTGGATCTTGAACCCAGGATTGTAGGAACTGCGCCTCACCGGTTTGGGCTGTAGAGTAAGCAGAAATGAAAAAGAATGGAGAGGAGGAGTAGACAACATCTGGAATACCTCTTAGCAGACTGAAAATTGGTGTATAGATCCACACATAGCATGGCTTTATAGCAGAGTTGACTAGTCGCACAACCGTTGGTTAGCGTGTTGTCCGTCGGGCGCTGTGAACTATTTTGCCCCGTTGAGTTGACTATTGTGGGCTCTCCCTCACTAGAGGCCTTCAAGAAGCAGCTGGACAACCAACTGTCAGGGATGCTTTAGGGTGGATTCCTGCATTGAGCAGGGGGTTGGACTCGATGGCCTTGTAGGCCCCTTCCAACTCTGCTATTCTATGATTCTAAATTCACCATGGTTCCACATAGTTTTAATTGCTTTAATCTTTTTAAAATTCTATACTGGTTTTAGCTTGATTTATGGTTTAATTTCTTTTTAGCTATGTATATTTATTGTTTTATACTGTTCACATGGTTTTATTTGTACACCACCCTGAGATCCTAGTGATCTAGGGCGGGCTATAAATGTTTTAATAAATAAATAAATCGTTCTCTTTTTAATCCTTTAGCTCCCTACTGCAAAGATTTGATCAGGACTTTAGAAGCCAATCCACTTTCACGTATCTTATGGAAGGGCATCAAACCCCTTTTTGTTGGAAAAATCTTATACACCCCACCTACACCAGCCACGGAGAAGGTGATGGCAGAGGTAAGAGGTATCACTCCCTTTTGGGGATAGATCCTTCCCTAAATCCCCCTGTCGTGTTTCTCAGAACATCCCGCCTTCTTGGGAGACAATAACGAGGCCTGCTAAGTCATCCACAAAGCTTTATTTAAGCAATAAACATCTCTTCCCACCTGAAGAGAGCCTAATCTCTAAGAACTTTCCCCCTAGACAAAACTATGCAAAATAAGCAAGACAATTGTCATTTCAAGGAGAATGGAAAGCCTTTTCCCCAAGATGTGTTAACTTCAGAGAGACTAGTTCTGAGGCGGCTTCTGACGGGATGCGAGCCGGGCTGACTTTCTCTCGCCTTCCTTTCGCTCTGCCTGTTTTAGTCTGCGGCATACTCTAGGATCGGCTAACCTCTCTGTGCTCTCCCCTTCTGAAGAATGTTGGTTTCCCACTGACTGTGTATTATTTGCCCTTGAGGAGATAAGCTCTGGAGAGGGTTCACTCTCAGCTGGTGAAGAGCCCGTGAGAGCTTTCTCCCCCACTGGTCCAGGCTGGCCTGTTTCTGGCGCCGACTCCTCTACTTCAGAGTCTGATTCTGATTGATCACCTGAAACACTTTCTTGCAACCCAGGGGGAGCAGGGCTAGACATGCCACCCTGGATGTTCTTGACCGATTTCTAAGATCAGTTTCAGAGGCTCTTTTCTGGATATTGCTGCTCACAATGGTGCAACAGACAGCTACCAAAGAAAGAGCCTTCTCTGTGGTGGCCCTGTCTGTGGAATGCCTTTCCCTAGCAGAACCGCCTGGCACCGTCACTGTTTAAATCCAGATGCCAGGTCAAGACCTTCCTCTTCCAGCAGGCATTTAATCACCAGTCCGTTGCTCTGATTATTCATTTTACTTAATATATTCAGTGTTTAATATTTTGATGTTTTCGTTGTAGTATTTATCGTTTCAGTTGTTATTTTATTGTTTTGGGTTGTTATTTTATTGACTGTAAATCGCCCTGAGGGCATCTGCCAATTGGGTTGAATGTACAGACGTTCATAAAGAAATATCATAGAATCATAGAATAGCATGGCCTTGATGAAGTTGGAGAGGTTTTCCAGCTGTTGAAAGGAACAGATGTCACACGTCAAGGGCCAGTGTGAGGATCAGGCCCACAAAACTAGTCCCAGATTTCATAGAATCATAGAATAGCAGAGTTGGAAGGGGCCTACAAGGTCATTGAGTCCAACCCCCTGCTCAATGCAGGAATCCACCCTAAAGCATCCCTGACAGATGCTTGTCCAGCTGCCTCTTGAAGGCCTCTAGTGTGGGAGAGCCCACAACCTCCCTAGGTAACTGATTCCATTGTTGTATTGCTCTAACAGTCAGGAAGTTTTTCCTGATGTCCAGCTGGAATCTGGCTTCCTTTAACTTGAGCCCGTTATTCCGTGTCCTGCACTCTGGGAGGATCGAGAAGAATAAATCCCATCTGGAGTAAGGTTGTGTACGTGGGTAGATGAGTGTGTCCCGTTCTAGGTAAGCAAAGCGCCACCCTGCCGTGCCATAACTTGATGCATTTCTGACACCAGTGTTGAAACAAAGTCCCATCAGGTGCAGGACATGGAATAATGGGCTGAAGTTACAGGAAGCCAGATTCTGGCTGGACACCTCCTGACTGTTAGAGCAGCACGACAATGGCCAAGTGACCTAGGGAGGTTGTGGGCTCTCCCACACTAGAGGCCTTCAAGAGGCAGCTGGACAGCCATCTGTCAGGGATGCTTTAAGGTAGATTCCTGCATTGAGCAGGGGGTTGGACTTGATGGCTTTATAGGCCCCTTCCAACTCTACTATTCTATGATTCAGGGTTCTCCCGTATTGTCTCTCTTGGGCAGGATCTACACGACTGCTTTATAAAGATATTGAAGTGCACTGACAACCGTTGAGGCCCGTGGCACATTCCACCTACCTTTTTTAAATCACTTTCATAGAGTTATATCCTGCTTGGGGAAGATCTGGCCTGGGTTGCCAGAGAAAGTGGAATGGAGCAGGTCTCTCTTATTTCCCCCATCCCCAACCTGCCTTTTGCGACATCTTCCTGATTAAGAGATCTGGAGATCTCAAAAGCTTGCACTTTTTGTTTGTGTGGTGTGTGTGTGATCTTTGGGTTGCCTAGTAAAGGTGTTCATGAATATGGATTTTGGATTATCAGTGGTGCTTAAGCAGGATCCCTGAATGGAACCTCCATGTTCAGGGGCAGTCTAACTCTGCATACCAGATGCTGTGGATAAGTGTCATGATCCGGGGCATGGGCGGGGTCCCTAGGCAGGAATCATAGAATAGTAGAGTTGGAAGGGGCCTATAAGGCCATTGAATCCAACCCCCTGCTGGGGCCAGGATGGACGGAGACAGAATAAGCTTGGGCGGTTGGAAGACTGCTGGGGGTGAGGCACAGGTCTCAGGTGGCAGAGTCCAACAGAGGGCCAGAGGCAGGAGGCAGATCCAGGAAACAGGCAGAAGGTCAGACACAGGTTCAGAGTCCAAGCAGGGGCTAGAGGCAGAAGATAAGTCCAGTCAACAAGCAGGCAAGGTCCCAGCAGGGATCAAGGCAAGAAGCAGAGTCCAGTAGGAACAAAGTCTAAACAAGGGCCAGAGGCAAATGTCGAGGGGTCAAAGGCAAAGCAAGGTTCAGGCGCGTACCAGGTAGTGAAGGGACCAGAGGCAGAGGCGTAGTCAAGACGAGCAAGAGGTCCAACAAGGCGAGATCTGAGGTAGCGGATGATGCACTGTCTCCTGCTGCAGCTAGCACAAGAGACAGTGTTGCTGTGACAAAGGCTGAAGGTGAAATGCAGCTCTTATATAGGCCTTTCCTGGCAGCTCCCAGCTGCTCTGTATGAGCCCACCTGGGAGTGCCTGCTGGTCTGGGCCTGAACCCTGCAAGGCTTTACCAGCCAGGGCTCGCATCCGGTGAAACCCTGCAGCTGGTTATATGCAAGGCTGCCACCAGATGGTGCTGCAGGACAGGTCCTGACAATAAGCAAGAGGGGATGGCTGTTGCCTTTGTGACTTGCTTGTGAGCTTCCCACTGGGGTATCTGGCTGGCCGGTGTTGGAACCTGGAGTTTGTCTACATGGGCCCTCCTTTATGTGATCTGTCCAGCAAGACAATTCTGCTCCCTTGTGTGCAGCTCAACCAGACCTTCCGGAACCTTGCCGTGTTGCATGAAATGAGGGGAGCTTGGAAAGAACTGGGACCACAGATCTACACTTTCATGAACACAAGCCCAGAAGTGGGAGCTATTCAGGTATGTCCTTCCAGCCTTAAGCATCCCTCAAGCTGGACTGGGGCCAGGGCTGGGGGCAGGGTTAGGAGACGGGAGTAGGTGGAGAAATAGGAATAGGTGGTTTGTGCTGTGAATATTATTATTATTATTATTATTATTATTATTATTATTATTATTATTATTATTACAATGAACTCAATTTCTCTTTATAGACTAGCAGGTTATTAGCTAGTAACTTGCATGCTGAAGTCCAGCCGCTGCAGGACACGGAATTGTGAGCTCAAGTTACAGGAAGCCTGGTTCCGGCTAGACATCAGGAAAAAATTCCTGATTGTTAGAGCAGGACGACAATGAAACTGATAGAGGCAGGGAGAGATTTCATTTTGCCTAAGAATATAATGTGCCAAGGGTTAAAGATGGCTTCTCTGCCAATGGGTGGCTACAGGTGGCTACATGCCGGTTTTGCATCCCTTAATGGTGGACATAATGTGCTAGCAGACAAAGAGGAAAACTTTCAACCAATGGAGCTTCGAATGTAACCTATGACTCATTGAGATTGTGCCCCTTGCAAATTGAATGTAACTTAACTTGCTAAACCAGAATTGACCAATCATAGAATCATAGAATTGTCGAGTTGGAAGGGGCCTAAAAGGCCATCGAGTCCAACCCCCTGCTTAATGCAGGAATCCACCCTAAAGCATCCCTGACAGATGGTTGTCCAGCTGCCTCTTGAAGGCCTCTAGTGTGGGAGAGCCCACAAACTCCCTAGGTCACTGGTTCCATTGTCGTACTGCTCTAACAGTCAGGAAGTTTTTCCTGATGTCCAGCTGGAATCTGGCTTCCTTTAACTTGAGCCCATTATTCCGTGTCCTGCACTCTGGGAGGATCGAGAAGAGATCCTGGCCCTCCCAGAGTGCAGGACACGGAATAAGGGGCTCAAGTTAAAGGAAGCCAGATTCCGGCTGGACATCAGGAAAAACTTCCTGACTGTTTGAGCAGTACGACAATGGAACCAGTGACCTAGGGAGGTGGTGAGCTCTCCCACACTAGAGGCCTTCAAGAGGCAGCTGGACAAGCATCTGTCAGGGATGCTTTACGGTGTAATCCCGCATTGAGCAGGGGGTTGGACTGGATGGCCTTATAGGCCCCTTCCAACTCTACTATTCAAGGATTCACTTAGCACGATACACATCCCAATATGACCCTAAATACAGCTTTCTTTATCCCCACAGAATCTGCTGGAAACCCCTGGTGTGGCACAGTTTCTGGAGCAGCACTTCCATGGAACCTTCTGGAATGTGTCAACTTTGAGGGAATTCTTGTCATCGGAGGCGGAAGGCCGGGCCTACACCTGGCGTGAAGCCTATGCCGAAGTGGACAGCACTATCGGCACTTTGTCGCAGTTCATTGAGGTGCATTTGGGATTGCCATTATTTATTTGTTTGTTTCTTTTATTACATTTATTTATTTATTTATTACATTTCTATACCGCCCAATAGCCGGAGCTCTCTGGGCGGTTCACAAAAATTAAAACCACTCAAAGTATAAAATAACAGTATAAAACCATAATATAAAATACAATATAGAAGCTGAACCAGATAAAAACAGCAGCAATGCAAAATTACAAATTTAAAACACCGTTTCATCAAAACATTGATTAAACGTTTCACAAAAAAAAATTCTCTAGGCATTTAGCAACTTAAAAATACTATCAATAATAAAACTGCAATAAATCAAGTATATAAAACTAATAAATGTGCCCATAAAATACATCGCCAGGTTTAAGAGCGTAAAACCCACAATCCAGGGACTGAAAATAATAAAACACAAAAATGTTTAAAGTCTGTAAACACCTGGGAGAACAGAGAAGTCTTAGCTTGGCAGTGAAAAGATAACAGCGTGGGCACAAGGCAAGCTTCCCTTTGAGCACATTCCAGATCTGAGGGGCCACCACTGAAAAAGCCCTCTATTTTGTTCCCCTCCTCCAAGCCTCAGAATGAGGAGACACTTAGATAAGGGCTTCCATGGATGACTTTGAAGTATAGGCAGATACATATGGGAGGAGGCATTGCTTCCCCTCTAGTCAGTATTGGTTAGGCCTCATCTTTACAGCACCCAGTTCTGGGCACCACACTTCAAGAAGGATGCAGACAAGCTGGACTGGGTTCAGAGGAGGGCAACGAGGATGATCAGGGGTCTGGAAACAAAGCCCTATGAAGAGAGACTGAAAGAACTGGGCATGTTGAGCCTTGAGAAGAGAAGACTGAGGGGAGACATGATAGCACTCTTCAAATACTTGAAAGGTCATGGAATCATAGAATAGCAGAGTTGGAAGGGACCTACAAGGCCATCGAGTCCAACCCCCTGCTCAATGCGGGATTGCACCCTAAAGCATCCCTGACAGAGGGTTGTCCAGCTGCCTCTTGAAGGCCTCTAGTGTGGGAGAGCTCACAACCTCCCTAGGTCACTGATTCCATTGTCGTACTGCTCAAACAGTCAGGAAGTTTTTCCTGATGTCCAGCTGGAATCTGGCTTTCTTTAACTTGAGCCCGTTATTCCGTGTCCTGCACTCTGGAAGGGCCAGGAGCTCTTCTTGATCATCCAGATTCCGGAATCATCCAGGAAGCCAGATTCCGGTTGGACATCAAGAAAAACTTCCTGTCTGTTAGAGCAGTACGGCAATGGAACCAGTTACCCAGGGAGGTTGTGGCCTCTCCCACACTAGAGGCCTTCAAGAGGCATCTGGACAACCATCTGTTAGGGATGCTTTAAGGTGGATTCCTGCATTGAGCAGGGGGTTGGACTTGATGGCCTTAGACGCCCCTTCCAACTCTACTATTCTATAATTCTATGGAGCGTTCTGTAATCCCCTCCTCATTGCTGTCCACTACTTCATTCAGTGAGGGTCGTTTTGGCCTTGCTGACTGCAGCACCTTTTCTTCTAGTGTGTTTCCTTGAACAAGATCGAGCCGGTGGCCTCGGAAGAGCAACTCGTCTTGAGAGCCATGCAGTTGCTGGAGGGTCGCCAGTTCTGGGCCGGAGTTGTCTTCCTGCCACCAGACAACCAGAGTGCGCTGGGCGCAGACCTGCCTTCCCACGTCCGCTTCAAAATCCGCATGGACATAGACGATGTCACCCGCACCAACAAGATCAAGGACAGGTGGGACGGCGTCTCCAGCCACGTCCAGGCTTTTGATATTTAATTTTAACTGAACTCAGTTCATCGATGAAAGAGCTTTCCGCGCTCAAGGAGCGTTGCTTTATTTCCCGTCCAGGTTATGTTTCTTGGTCATTCAGGGTTCCTAATGAGTGACACCTCCCGGAATCTCACCCCTTTTCCTTCTTGTGTCTCCTGCTCAGGTTTTGGGATCCGGGACCAGCCGCTGACCCCTTTGATGACTTGCGCTACGTCTGGGGCGGTTTTGTCTACTTGCAGGACTTGGTGGAGCAGGCCGTGGCGCGGGTTCTCACGGGGACGCCGGGGATGCACCGTCACACGGGGCTCTACGTACAACAGATGCCGTATCCCTGCTACGTGGATGACATGTACGTGGCTGTGCCTGCCTCGTCCTTCGGTGGTGGGAGGGTCCGTGGTGTTTGGTGCAGCTGCACGGCGGGCGGTTTTTCTCTTAAGGACAAAAAAGGCCTGTCTCAGGTGGGATTCACCTGGGGCTGCAGGCAGCCCCCGTTGCCCTCCACATCTGGCGCTCTTAGCTAATTTTGAACCTCTTGGAACTCTGTAGCCACTATGGATGCTGATCTTTTCCGGCATCTCACGGGGAGTGGGGGGAGCATTCCTCAGGCAGGCGTCTGACAGGCGAAAATGCCCTGTAGACCTCCCAGTCTCGCCCACCCCTGGCCTATGTTACGCTGGTATTAACATTTAAAGCCCTAAATGGCTTGGGGCCAGGCTATCTGAAGGAACGCCTCCTCCCATAAGTACCTGCCTGGACCTTAAGATCATCCACAGGGGTCCTTCTCCGTGAGCCCCTGCCAAAGGAAGGGAGGCAGATGGGCTACCAGGAGCAGGGCCTTCTCTGCTGTGGCACCCTGGCTGCGAAATGAGCTCCCTAAGGAGGTTCGCCTGGCACCTACACTACATTCTTTCAGACGCCAGCTGAAGGCCTTTTTATTCTCTCAGCATTTTAACAGTTAATTTTAACTTGGTTGTTTTAAATTTGAGTTTTAAATTTTTGTTACTGTACTGCTGCTGTTTTGATCCTGGTTGTGCTTTTATATCATATTTTATATCATGTTTTTGTACTGTTGTTTTATACTTTCAATGGTTTTTAATTTGGGTGAGCCATCCGGAGAGCTTCGGCTATTGGGCGGTATAGAAATGCAGTAAATAAAAAAATTAAAAGGAGGACATGGGTGCAACAGCACCCACACCCACACACACTGCCCTCACTCTTCTTCTCCAGTGCTTGCCTCTCTGTCCTGTCCTGCATCCCCAAACACCTTTTCCTGCATTTTCTGCTGCCTCCTGCCCTGCCCTGCACCTGTCTTCTCAACATTCATAGAATCATAGAATAGCAGAGTTGGAAGGGGCCTACAAGGTCATTGAGTCCAACCCCCTGCTCAATGCCTTGTTGACATGCAGGCAAAGGGGCCTTTGCCAATGGCCTGAACATTTATTTATTCATTTATTTATTTTATTGCATATGTATACCGCCCCATAACCAAAGCTCTCTGGGCGGTTCACATAAGATAAAAACACTTAAAAACAATCTACAAAAATTAAAAACCACAAAAACATGCAAAATGCACATACATTTAAAACATTGTGGATTTGATTTAAATCAGTTTGATTTACATCACGATTTAAATCACTACTCAGAAAGACTTGATTTAATCATGTGACTCCCCCCCCAAAAGTGCACTCTATTCATTGAATTTTTGAACTGTAGAACTTAAGTTGATTCTGTGTACACAGATTTGCAAAGGCACAATGGGATTGTGAACTCTGCAGACACAAATTCACAGTTCTGAGAACTGTCAAACCAAGCAGCTGTGATAATAATACCTTCTAGATAGAAAAATTGCCCCATCATCTTACAGAAACCTCTGGAAGAGCATGACATGGTGAATGGATGAATGGAATTCATTCACCCCAAAATTTAAACATCGCATGAATATACAGCCCCGTGCGACGTAATTAAAAACAAATCCTTATTTCATGATGAATAACCTTTGGGCTATAATGTATCTTAAATAGCAAACTATATTTAGATAGATTTTTCCTCAAAAAGCATTTTATTTAAAAAAATCCGATTTAAATCAAGAAAATCAAATTTTTTTATTTTTTTTTTTAAAAAAAACATAGAATCATAGAATAGTAGAGTTGGAAGGGGCCTACAAGGCCAACTAGTCCAACCCCCTGCTCAGTGTAGGAATCCACCCTAAAGCATCCCTGACAGATGGTTGTCCAGCTGCCTCTTGAAGGCCTCTAGTGTGGGAGAGCCCACGACCTCCCTAGGTCACTGATTCCATTGTCGTACTGCTCTAACAGTCAGGAAGTTTTTCCTGATGTCCAGCTGGAATCTGGCTTCCTTTAACTTGAGGCCTTTATTCTGTGTCCTGCACCCTGGGATGACCGAGAAGAGATCCTGGCCCTCCTCTACTGTTAAGTCTTTGAAGAGTGCTCTCATGTCTCCCCTCCATCTTCTCTTCTCCAGGCTCAACATGCCCAGTTCTTTCAGTCTCTCTTCATAGGGCTTTGTTTCCAGACCCCTGACCATCCTGGTTCCCCATTGATTGTTATCCACCCTGGTCCCCACCCCTGGTTTAATGGATCTGTGTACCTTCTCCCCATCTTGTTCAGCTTCCTGCGGGTCTTAAACCGCTCGTTGCCTCTCTTCATGACGTTGGCTTGGATCTACTCCGTGGCGATGATCATCAAAGGGGTGGTCCACGAGAAGGAGGCCCGCCTGAAGGAGACAATGAAGATTATGGGACTGAGCAGTGCGACCCTCTGGCTCAGCTGGTTTCTGAGCAGTTTCATCCCCTTCCTCGTCAGCGCATCTTTGCTTGTGCTCATTCTCAAGGTGCACCTTTTGGTTTTTAATCTGGGATTGGAGTCCAGTAGGGCCCTGCTTGATGCCGTACGGCGAGGCCTTGGCTATGGATCCCAGTCAGTGAAAAAGAAATGGCCGGAAGGGTTATGGCGGTATCATTACGGACGGCTGCTATCTGGTGTCTGTAACGATTTTCTTAATTTTAATTATTCTGGGATCAGTAGGTAAGACCCAAATAACTTTCTTGTGCACTTTTCCTTTCAGTTCAGACCCACTTCTCCGGCTTTAGCAGGTGCTTTTGAGCATGGCTTTGCACCTGTGAGGACTAGAAACTCGTGGGTTTTTTTTTTTTTAAAAGCAAACTCTGAGATTCTTAAGAAGCATGTACTCCAAAACACAGAGTCCTGTTATGTATGATGGAATTATCAACATGTAGATCAGGGATAAGCAACTTTTTTGGATTTGCGGGAGGGAAGAGAAGGTGGCAGCAGCAGGTGGAGAGGAAGGAAAGGCTGCGGTGTGGGCAGCGGTGTGGGCAGCAAGCATGCATCACCAAGGGGAGGTGATGCGGGGAAGGGAGGAAAGACCCCCGTGACCCCAGGGGGAGGGGGCAGGGAGGTCCTGGGGGTGGGGGGAGGGAAGAAAGGTGGATTTGCGGGATTTGGATTTGCGGGATTTGGATTTGGATTTGCGGGAGGGAAGAGAAGGTGGCAGCAGCAGGTAGAGAGGAAGGAAAGGCTGCGGTGTGGGCAGCGGTGTGGGCAGCAAGCATGCATCACCAAGGGGAGGTGATGCGGGGAAGGGAGGAAAGATCCCCGTGGCCCCAGGGGGAGGGGGCAGGGAGGTCCTGGGGGTGGGGGGAGGGAAGAAAGGTGGATTTGCGGGATTTGCAGGATTTGGATTTGGATTTGCGGGAGGGAAGAGAAGGTGGCAGCAGCAGGTGGAGAGGAAGGGAAGGCTGCGGTGTGGGCAGCGGTGTGGGCAGCAAGCATGCATCACCAAGGGGAGGTGATGCGGGGAAGGGAGGAAAGACCCCCGTGGCCCCAGGGGGAGGGGGCAGGGAGGTCCTGGGGGTGGGGGGAGGGAAGAAAGGCGGCAGCTGGAAGAAAGTGTCTGGAGTTGGTACTTGGGGGTCTTGGAGGGCTCCTGCGGGTGCCATATTGCTCACCCCTGATGTGTCCTGGGGATATATGAGAGTTGTAGGCCTGGTTCAAACAACACACTAAACCATGGCGGCTTAACCACAAAATGGTTAAGGGAATGCATAAGCCACATGGTTTAGCGTGTTGTCTGAACCAGGCTGTAGTCCATCACGTCTTGGGGAAGGCTGGTACAGAGAACCACTAAAAGAATATCGTTGGGCAATCTTCATTGCGTGATCGGTTTGGAGATGCCTTTGGCAGCCTTTTCATTCTTTATGGTCCCTGGGAACTTCATGCCCTGAGAGATAGGGAGCAGGAAACTGAAGGGAGCTGAAGACCTTTGTATTCTCTCAGTATTTTAACACTTAATTTTCACTTAAATTTAAATCTTACTGTTCTAACTCTGTATTTTAATCTTATATCCATTTCTGCTGCGTGGTTTTATCCTGGTGGTGCTTTTTATACTGTATTTTGGATTTGTGCTTTGAACCTGTTTGTTGTTTTATGATGGTTTTAATTTTTGTAAACCGCCCAGAGAGCTTCGGCTATGGGGCGGTATAAAAAATGTAATAAATAAATAAATAAATTTGTTTTGATTCAGCTAATCGTTTCAGCTTTTCTGCTTTCTTTTCATCAGGTGGGAGATATCCTGCCCTACAGTGACCCGGCCGTGGTCTTCCTCTTCTTGGCCACTTTTGCGGTGGCAACCATTGCCCAGTGTTTCCTCATCAGCACCTTGTTCTCCCGGGCCAACCTGGCTTCTGCCTGTGGTGGCATCATCTACTTCTCGTTCTACCTGCCCTACGTTCTGTGTGTGGCCTGGCGTGACCACATCACCTTCCCCCTGCGTCTCCTAGTGGTGAGGATGTTTATTTATCTTATTTCATAGAATAGCAGAGTTGGAAGGGGCCTACAAGGCCATCGAGTCCAACCCCCTGCTCAGTGCATGAATCCACCCTAAAGCATCCCTGACAGAGGGTTGTCCAGCTGCCTCTTGAAGGCCTCTAGTGTGGGAGAGTCCACAACCTCCCTAGGTCACTGATTCCATTGTCGTACTGCTCTACCAGCCAGGAAGTTTTTCCTGATGTCCAGCCGGAATCTGGCTTCCTGTCACTTGAGCCCGTTATTCCGTGTCCTGCACTCTGGGAGGATCAAGAAGAGATCCTGGCCCTCTTCTGTGTGACAACCTTTTAAGTATTTGAAGAGTGCTATCATGTCTCCCCTCAATCTTCTCTTCTCCAAGCTCAACATGCCCAGTTCTTTCGGTCTCTCTTCATAGGGCTTTGTTTCCAGACCCCTGATCATCCTGGTTGCCCTCCTCTGGACACGCTCCAGCTTGTCTGCGTCCTTCTTGAATTGTGGAGCCCAGAACTGGACGCAATACTCTAGATGAGGCCTAACCAGGGCCTAATAGAGAGGAACCAGGACCTCACGTGATTTGGAAGCCATATTTCTATTAATGTAACCCAAAATAGCATTTGCCTTTCTTGCAGCCATATCGCACTGTTGGCTCATGTTCAGCTTGTAATCTACAACAATTCCAAGATCCTTCTCGTTTGTAGTATTGCTGTCGTTTGTAGTATTGTTCCATTTCTATCCCACCTTTCCCACAAGGAGACCAAGGTGATGTATGTGATCCTCCTCCTCCACCTCCTCTGCATTTCATCCTCACAACAACCCTGTGAGGGAGGTTAGAGAGAGAGTCAGCGACTGGCCCAAAGACACGTAGTGAACTTTGTGACTGGGTGGGGACTCCAACACTCTACCCCTCCACCATACTGGCTCTCATGTCTCTCCTCCTTGTATTGGTCAGGTACAACTGGCCTCCAACCTAGGGTGACCCTATGAAAAGGAGGACAGGGCTCCTGTATCTTTAACAGCTGCATGGAAAAGGGGATTTCAGCAGGTGTCATTTGTATATATGGAGAACCTGGTGAAATTCCCTCTTCATCTCAACAGTTAAAGCTGCAGGAGCTATACTAGAGTGACCAGATTCAAAAGAGGGCAGGGCACCTGCAACTTTAACTGTTGTGATGAAGAGGGAATTTCACCTGGTTCCCCATATATACAATTTATTTATTTATTTATTACATTTATATACCGCCCCACAGCCGAAACTCTCTGGGCGGTTCACAAAAGTTAAAAAGGTTAATGACACCTGCTGCAATTCCCTTTTCAATACAACTGTTAAAGATACAGGAGCCCTGTCCTCCTTTTCATAGGGTCACCCTACTCCAACCCTTCTACTTTCCCTTGGCCCAAAACTCTGCAACTGGGCAAATCACATTCAGTGCAGACAGAAGCTGAATTCACCAGATGGATGGCCATTTTCAGTGCAGGGGTTGGGAGAAGTTAGTCTGAAGCCTTCCTCAGTTACTCCAAGTTAGCAGGTACAACCCAGTTGGGTAGTTCTGCCCCAGTCTCTTCCTGCTGCAGGTGGGAGTCGTTGCCTCTGGATAGCTTCTCCAACCTCTTTCTCTCCCCCTCCCCTCCCCTACTAGTCCAGAAATTTCAACTAGTTCAAAATATGGCAGCTGGGCTGGTCAGCGGAACACCTAGGGCTGACCACATTACACCAACTTTAAAATCACTTCACTGGCTGCCAATTATAGAATCATAGAATCATAGAATAGCAGAGTTGGAAGGGGCCTACAAGGCCATCGAGTCCAACCCCCTGCTCAATGCAGGAATCCACCCTAAAGCATCCCTGGCAGATGGTTGTCCAGCTGCCTCTTGAAGGCCTCTAGTGTGGGAGAGCCCACAACCTCCCTAGGTAACTGATTCCACCGTCGCACTGCTCTAACAGTTAGGAAGTTTTTCCTGATGTCCAGCCGGAATCTGGCTTCCTTTAACTTGAGCCCGTTATTCCGTGTCCTGCACTCTGGGAGGATCGAGAAGAGATCCTGGCCCTCCTCTGTGTGACAACCTTTTAAGTATTTGAAGAGTGCTCTCATGTCTCCCCTCAATCTTCTCTTCTCCAGGCTAAACCTGCCCAGTTCTTTCAGTCTCTCTTCATAGGGCTTTGTTTCTAGACCTCTGATCATCCTGGTTGCCCTCTTCTGAACACGCTCCAGCTTGTCTGCGTCCTTCTTAGTTTCCGGGCGAAGTACAAAGTGTTGGTTATCACCTTCAAAGCCCTACATGGTTTGGGTCCAGGTTACCTGCAGGATCGCCTTCTCCCATACAATCCGCCCCGCACACTCAGGTCCTCTGGGGAGAACTTACTCCGATCAACAAAAGCAAAGCTGACAACTGTTACCCAGAGGACCTTTTCTTCTGCCTCTCCCAGATTGGGGAATGGCCTGCTGGGAGAGATTAGTCAACTTAACGGTCTTCTGGAATTTAAGAAAGCCATAAAGACTGATCTCTTCCAGCAGGCCTACCCAGTTAAAGTTTAAGTTGCCTTTTAATAATGTGCTGCTTTTAATAATGTATTAGTTTTATATGTTTTAAGAACATAAGACATGCCCTGCTGGATCAGACCAAGGGTCCAACTAGTCCAGCTCTCTGTTCGCACAGCGGCCAACCTGTCATCGGCCAAGGATGAACAAGCAGGACATGGTGCAACAGCACCCTCCCACCCATGTTCCCCAGCAACTGGTGCACACAGGCTTACTGCCTCGAATACAGGAGAGATAGCACACAACCATCAGGGCTAGTAGCCGTGGATAGCCTTCGCCTCCAAGAATTTATCCACCCCCCTTTTAAAGCCATCCAGATTGGTGGCCATCACTGCATCTTGTGGTAGCGAGTACCATAATTTAACTCAGTGCTGTGTGAAGAAGTCCTTCCTTTTCTTTGTCCTGGATCTCCCACCCATCAGTTTCAAGGGGTGACCCCGTTGGGTTCTAGTGTTTTGAGAGAGGGAGAAAAAGGTCTCCCTGTCCACATTCTCCACACCAGGCATAATTTTGTCCACCTCTATCATGTCTCCCCTTCAGCCTCCTTTTTTCCAAGCTAAACAATCCCAGTTGATGTCACCTTCCCTCGTAGGGGAGATGCTCCAGCCCCTTCATCATTTGAGTTGCCCTTCTCTGCACTTTTTCCAATATCCTTTTATAGGTGTTTTGACCAGAACTGTACACAGTACAATTATATGTATTTTATGGTGTTTGCATTTGTGTTCTACCCCGCCTCGATCCAGAGGGAGAGGCGGATTATTATTATTATTATTATTATTATTATTATTATTATTATTATTATTATTATTATTATCTTTCATGCCAGAGCCTCCTGTCTCCTGTTTCGTTTGGCTTCGGCTGTGAGTATTTCTCCCTCTACGAGGAGCAGGGGGTGGGCATACAGTGGCACAACCTGAACACCAGCCCTGTGGAGGGAGACCGTTACACGTTTGCCACTTCCATCGGATTGCTTCTCCTGGACGCCTTCCTCTACGGACTGGCCACGTGGTACATCGAAGGGGTGTTCCCAGGTAAACGTGGCAGAACGCCTGGAGCGCGCTTCTGTTTATGAGCTGTTCTCAGGGATTCCAAAACCCTGCTGACTCTCAACGAGTATAACACAGAGCAGAACCATGCCTTTTTTAGTTAAGTAAAAGTGCTTAAATTAAGCTCTTAATCAATGCAACCCTGCTTTTAACGGATGGATCAAAACTTTTAACGGGTGGATCTAAATGCTGCAAGCCAAATTTACTGTCCTGTCTGTTTTCTAGGCCAATACGGGATTCCTAAGCCCTGGAATTTTCCTGTCCTGAAGAGTTACTGGTTTGGGGAATCCTCCACTGATGGTTCCCCTCACCCCATTCCTACAAATCCTCTCAGCTCAGCGGAAGGTGAGCCCCACCTCTTTTCTTTGGCCCGTTTGCTCAGTCTCTGGCCGCTTTTTCTGGAATGCAGGCTTCTTCCCATCTAGTGGGAATGCAGGCTTCTTCCCATCACTAGATTTCACATCTAGCGATGTATGAGGATTTCATGACAATTTGCAAATCCCTCAAACATGCCCCATTCACAATCCCAAACACAAACGAGAGCGCCTTTTCTCCGAAAATGTTAGCAGATTCCCAGATATTCGCAAAAATGCGTACTTGAAAAATGCGCAACTGTCTCAAAATGCACACCTTTTAAGAACGTAAGAAGTGCCCTGATGTGGGTGATTAAGATGTGCTGCCATATGCCTGGGCAAAGAGGAAAGTCTTAACCTGGCGCCGGAAAGATAGCAGCGTTCCGTCAGGTGTTGTGGTCCCAAGCCGTGTAAGGCTTTATAGGTTACTGAGTATTTATAGGGTAATGAGTATTCAAAACCTGGTGGAAGAAGAAGGCTAGCTTAGCCTCCCTGGGAGGGGGGCAGGGAACACCCCACAACTGCGGGGCATTACTGCTCTGCTTCATGAAAGGTCCTGTCACGAATGCCCACCAACCCATCCTCTCTAGGAGGTGGGGCACGCAACACGGGGCCCCCAGTGAGGAATGGAAATTTTGGGCAGGCTCAGAGTGGAGGATGCAGCCTTTCAGGTCCCCAAAGTACTAATATGACCTATCTGAAATGGTGGTGCATTCCTTCCCCCACAGTAATTGTGGAAGATCCCCCAGCCCACTTGAAGGTGGGCGTCTCCATCCGCAATCTGGTGAAGATCTATCACAGCAGCAGCAAAATTGCCGTCAATGGGCTGAGCCTCGACTTCTACGAGGGTCAGATCACATCCTTTTTAGGACATAACGGTGCCGGCAAGACCACCACCATGTAAGTTGGGACTGGAAGACCATGGGGTGAGCCCTGCTTTTCCAAAATATAGATGCCTGCACGAATGGGGCTGCTAGTGGAATTTGCCCCCACGTGTCTCTGAGAGACAAGAAGGGTGGGAAGAAAGTTCAGCCAAGGTCACAGTGGTGCAACGATATAGTTTTGGATTTTGGATTCATGGTCTTACGGGAGCCTCCATCTTTAGATGGCGATCAGTATTATGTCACTTCCTTCAAAATGAGGCCAGTCAGCCCTGCTGCATTTGGAGGCCCTCTGGCTCATTCTGCCGAGGGGGGTCCTGGCGTCTGCCCCAGAGTCCTACTCTGATGGCTCCACTGTGAGGCATCTCTAGTTCAGGATTTGAACTCTGGTCCACTCTGTTCTGGACTTTGTTTTTGGATCCTCCAAGTCTTGAGGAGGAGAGTGATCTTGAGGGCCATGGGACCTGGTCAAGTTGGTGAAGGGTCAACAGGCCATTTTGTCTGTGGTGCAATGGGAGTGCTGTGCTCTGTGGAGAAATAACCTTGTTGTTGATGTTGATGATGTTGTTGTTGTTGTTCTTCGTCTTCTCTTCCTCCTTCCTCCTTCCTCCTTCCTCCATATTTCCACTAAATAAATAGTTATTACTACACTTTCATCCTGCCCTTCCTTCAAGGAACTTGGTGTGGCGTACATGGTCACTCCCCGCCCCCACCAATTTTATCCTCACAACAACCCTGCTATGTAGGTTTGATTGAGATATGGCAACTGGCCCAAGGTTAACCAGTGAGCTTCGTGGCTCAGTGGAGATTTAAACCTGAATCTCCCTAACCACTATACCACACTGTCTCCCCCTGTGTATTTCTGCCTCTCCCCTCCTTTCAAGGGTTGCTTGTTTGAATGATTGAAGTTATTGGTTGTTTCGCCCTTCTGAGGTGTTTCTAGTGTTACAGCTGGGAAATAAATGTGGGTGGTTTTTAAATGTTTACGTCCCTGTTTCCTGTTCCCCCCACATCCTAGGTCCATTTTGACCGGCCTCCTGCCCCCCAGCTCGGGGACGGCCTATGTCCTGGGGAGGGACATCTGCTCAGAAATGGACACCATCCGGAAGACAATGGGGATGTGTCCTCAACACAATGTTCTCTTTGACATGTAAGGCCATGAGGAGGGTCCTTGAAATGGGGTGGGGATGATGGGAGAAATTCAGGGCTCAGGGTGCTACGGGGAGGGATGGCAATGTGGAAGAGCTTTGAAGCAATGGGATCGGATCAGATGAGATTTTGAGAGTGGACGTAATACTTGCACTCTTCAAATACTTGAAAGGTTGTCACACAGAGGAGGGCCAGGATCTCTTCTCGATCCTCCCAGAGTGCAGGACACGGAGTAACGGGCTCAAGTGACAGGAAGTCAGATTCCGGCTGGACATCAGGGTTCTCCCACACTAGAGGCCTTCAAGAGGCAGCTGGACGACCATCTGTCAGGGATGCTTTAGGGTGGATTCCTGCATTGAGCAGGGGGATGGACTTGATGGCCTTGTAGGACCCTTCCAACTCTACTATTCTATGATTCTATGCTCTGCAGAGTACTTGCCATAATGATTAATCTGGCCTTTCCTTCTCTTTTCTCCCCAGCCTGACCGTGGAAGAGCACATCTGGTTTTATGGACGACTGAAGGGCCTCTCTGGCCAACAGGTCCAGGATGAGATGGAGCAGATAATACAGGATGTGGGGCTACCCCATAAGCGGCGGGATCAGACCAAGAATCTGTCAGGTGAGGTTTTGGGCCTAGACCATATTTATTTATTTATCTATTAAATTTATATACCGTGCTCTCTGGGCGGTTTACAAAAGTTAAAAACTGTGAACATTAAAAAGTATACAAAATATGGTATGGAGGGGGAAATAGTCTCCTGGGATTGATTACATTCCTCCTTCATTCTCTCAGGGAAGCAGAATGTAACAAAACTCTCTCCCTGCAATTGCCTGTCCTTAAAATAAATGATGGAAATTGCATGTGATCTACATAATCTGCCTTCATATTCCAGATGGCAGTTAGAGACTTAGATTTGGAAGAATCATAGAATAGTAGAGTTGGAAGGGGCCTATAAGACCATCCAGTCCAACCCCCTGCTCAATGCAGGAATCCACCCTAAAGACAAGACTTTAAGTTAAAACATTATATAAAAGTATCTAAATTCATCAATTTGACAGTCTTTTAGCATTTAAAAATGCAATAAAGACTGATCTATTCCGGCAGGCCTATCCAGTGAAATTTTAGAATGTTTTAAGGATGTTTTAATCATGTATGCTATGTTTTTAATTAGTTTTTAATGTGTTTTATATTCACTGTTGTTCTCCGCCTCAATTGAAGTGGAGAGGTGGGTAAGAAATTATTATTATTATTATTATTATTATATGATATAAAGTTTTAAAAATAGGAATGTCAGGCTCTAGCAAGTAAGCCAAGCTGCGTAGAAGAAGTCCATTGTCACACACCCTCTCAGGGAGGAGCTGTCTCCCTCAACATGGAGCCCAAACCACTGTTTCTCCTCCAAAAGAAATGTCCACTGAAACCCTGTGTCTCTTTTCTTCTTTTTTCCTCTCTGGTTAGGCGGGATGCAACGCAAGCTCTCCGTGGCCATTGCCTTTGTGGGGGGCTCCAAGGTGGTGATTCTGGATGAGCCCACGGCTGGCGTTGACCCCTACTCTCGCCGAGGCATCTGGGAATTGCTACTGAAGTACCGCACAGGTCTGAGGGCGGGGAGGCAGGGGACCCCTTTCGGAGGCAACGGATTGCCGCGCCCCTTTCCACCAAATAGTGCAATAAAGCAAGTCGCCCCCCCACAACAGTTACTGACCATTTTATTTGTACTTATATCCTGCTTTTCAACCAAGCTTGGCTTCCAGTTAAAATCCACGGATAGAGACAGTATCATTAAGGATCTTTGGGGTGGGGGTGGGGTGGGGCAGCAGAACCTTCTGGTTCTGGTTCTGGTTCCAGGCTCTCCTTCCAAAGGGAGGGGGGGACAGATGGGCACAGGAAGTGACTGATAATCCACAGGGGGAGTACATGAGTACATTGTTTGCTCATTTATACTCCATTTTGTTTTTTTTGTTTTTTTACAAAAAGTACACTTTGTCGCTGTTCAGAAGACAACAAGGGAGAGGGCCTTCTCAGTGGTGGCCCCCCAATTATGGAATGATCTCCCCGATGAGGCTTGCCTGGCACCAACACTGTTATCTTTCAGGTGCCAGGTCAAGACTTTTCTCTTCTCCCAGGCATTTAACAGCATTTAACAACATATGCTAAGTTGGTTTGTTTTTTAATGGACCCCAGAACTGTTGTTAAATGGATACTGTTGTTTTTATATTTTTGATGGTTTAAAATTTTGTATACTTTTTTTAATGTTCGCTGTTTTTAACTTTTGTAAACCGCCCAGAGAGTTTCAGCTATGGGGCGGTATATAAATTTAATAAATAAATAAATTTAATAAATAAATAAGACACCTTAAACCATGGCTTTAGCCATGGTGGTTAAACCTGAAAGCCAGGCTGTGTTCAGAAGACACTTCAAACCATGGCTTTAGCCATGGTGGTTAAGCCTGAAAGCCAGGCTGTGTTCAGAAGACACTTCAAACCATGGCTTTAACCATGATGGTTAAGCCAGAAAGCCGGGCTGTGTTCAGAAGACACCTTAAACCATGGCTTTAACCATGGCGAATAAAGCAAAAAGCCTTCTTCACCATGATTAAAGTTGTGGTTTAAGGCGTCTTCTGAACACGGCCTGGCTTTCTGGCTTAACCACCATGGTTAAAGCCATGGTTTAAGGTGTCTTCTGAACAGGGCCGTAGTGTCTTATGTAAAATCCAACAGTTATTTTTTAAAAAATACAGCCTAAAACCAAAACAAAATCAACAAGCAAAACCAAATAGCAATTTAAGCAAGCAGTACTTTGAAACAGCAAGCGGTATACACAATCAAAACAGAGATTCTAAAAATGCCTGCTTAAATAAAACCTTCTTCGGCGTCTGCCTAAAGCCAGACGATGAGGGGCACTCCTCATGAGAGGCCATTCCACACCTGCGGTTCCACGGCTGGGAAGGGGCCTCCCTCAGGTGCCCACCTTGCCTCAGGTGCTGGCAGGACGCGTAGGAGAGCCTCCAAGGTGGATGACGGTGGTGGGGAGGGAAATAGCAAAAGGAACTTAAGAAGCTTGCTCTAGATTTATTTATGTATTTGTAGTATTTATATTCCACCTTTTTTCCTCCAAAGAACCCAAGGCAGTGTACATAACCCTCCTCCTCTCAGTTTTTATCCTCACAACAACAACCCTGTGAGGTGGGTTGGGCTGAGAGACTGTGACTGGCCCAAAGTCACCCAGTGGGTTTCCATGGCCAAGTGGGGATTAGAACCCAGATCTCCTGACTCCCAGTCCGACACTTTAGCCGCTACGCCACACAGGCCATCCAGGAACCTTGTCGAGAGCCTCTCTCTCCTTCTGTCCTGCTAGGCCGGACGGTCATCTTGTCGACCCACTACATGGAGGAGGCAGACCTGCTCGGTGACCGCGTGGCCATCATCTCTCAGGGCCGGCTCTGCTGCTGCGGCTCGTCGCTCTTCCTCAAGACCAAACTGGGCACCGGCTACTACCTCACCTTGGTGAAGCGGGAAGCGTGGAAGGTCCACAACTCGGCAGGGCCCGCCAACCATGTCGTGACCACCAACAGAAAGGTTAATATGGAAGTTAAAGCAAAGGGAGCTCATTATTTCTGGACACGTTGAGCCCTTCTTTTCACTAGGGTGACCCCATGAAAAGGAGGACCGGGCTCCTGTATATTTAACAGTTGCATAGAGAAGGGAATTTCAGCAGGTGGCATTTGCATATATGGAGATCCTGGTGAAATTCCCTCTTCATCACAAATGCGTTGCCTTCATAGAATCATAGAATCATAGAATAGTAGAGTTGGAAGGGGCCTAAAAGGCCATCAAGTCCAACCCCCTGCTCAATGCAGGAATCCGCCTTAAAGCATCCCTGACAGATGCTTGTCCAGCTGCCTCTTGAAGGCCTCTAGTGTGGGAGAGCCCACAACCTCCCTAGGTAACTGGTTCCATTGTCGTACTGCTCTAACAGTCAGGAAGTTTTTCCTGATGTCCAGCTGGAATCTGGCTTCCTTTAACTTGAGCCCGTAACGGCTGGACATCAGGAAAAACTTCCTGATTGTTAGAGCAGTACAACACATTTGTGATGAAGAGGGAATTTCCCCAGGTTCTCCATATATGCAAATACCACCTGCTGAAATTCCCTTCTCTATGCAACTGTTAAAGATACAGGAGCCCGGTCCTCCTTTTCATAGAATCATAGAATCATAGAATAGCAGAGTTGGAAGGGGCCTACAAGGCCATCGAGTCCAACCCCCTGCTCAACGCAGGAATCCACCCTAAAGCATCCCTGACAGAGGGTTGTCCAGCTGCCTCTTGAAGGCCTCTAGTGTGGGAGAGCCCACAACCTCCCTAGGTAGCTGATTCCACTGTCGCACTGCTCTAACAGTCAGGAAGTTTTCCTGATGTCCAGCCGGAATCTGGCTTCCTTTAACTTGAGCCCGTTATTCCGTGTCCTGCACTCTGGGAGGATCGAGAAGAGATCCTCCATAGGGTCACCCTAGTGAAAAGAAGGGAGAAACTAATTCACAGGATGCTGAACTTTTTACTGTAGATTGTAAAGCCCGACGCATTTCGGCCTGCACCTTTTCAATTATTTATTATTTATTATTTATTATTTATTAAATTTATCTACAGCCCCATAGCCGAAGCTCTCTGGGCGGTTTACCAAAGTTAAAAACAGTGAACATTAAAAAAAGAAAAAAAAGAAGAAGGATACAAAATTTAAAACCATCAAAAATATAAAAACAGTGGTATCCATTTAAACAACAACAGTTCTGGGAAAATTATTATTTATTACATTTCAAGTAGGGCTGTGCATGGACCCCCCGATCCGCTTCGGATCGGGATTTGCAACTTTTGGATCGGGTCCACTCCGCTCTGCGCTGATCTGCCAGTGGGCCGCTTCACTTCGCTGAGGAGCTCCGGATCCGAATCGGAGCTCCGCAACGGCGGCGGCACCAGTTAAGGCCCCCCTCCCTCCTTACCTGCGTCCATCCGCAGTCTGGCGGCTGCTTCAACTGAGCCTGAGGATTCAAACCAGACTCTGGCGGCCTGTTCTTCCTGTTTGAGTCCCCGGGCTCAGTTGAAGCTGCCGCCGGACCGCGGATGGACGCAGGTAAGACCCCCCCTCCACCTTGCCCCCTTACCTGGCTCTGCCGCCATTGCTGTACGGGCAGCGGCAGCAGGGCCAGGTAACCCCCCCTCGTGCACACCACTTATCTGGTCCGTTGTGCCAGCGACGGGCCGCAACGGACCAGGTAAGTCCCCCCTCCCCCCGCCCCCTTACCTGGCTCTGCCGCCGTTGTTGCACGGGCGGCGTCAGCGTCAGGTAAGGCCCCCTTACCTTTTTTGCGGAGCTCCAGATCAAGGCGAAGGATCCGCCTTCATCTCGATCCGCTCCGCGACGCTCCGCTGCTCCCCCGATCCTCTTCGACTCTGCCTTAAGGGGAGGCAAAGCACCCCGATCCGCTTCTGCTTCTCCGACCCTAAGAGAAGCGGAGCACAGCCCTAATTTCAAGGCCTTCAGGGGGCTGTAAACATTTAAAATACATACTATAAAACATGGTCAGAAAAATATATTCTTATTATAAAATTAGATTGACTTATTGCCACAGGGGCCTATGTACATATGTACCTTGTTTAAAGCATTCTTCAAATTTATGATAAGAGGACAAAGTACTCTGTATAAGATGTTTTGCTTTTAAGCCTGCTTGCACTGTTTCCCTGGCCATCATTGCCCGCTTGAAGCTGTTATTGGACCCCATGCAGAGAAAATTTACTGGAATCAGTCTGACCTTTATGAGCTCCACGCCCAGTGCGGCGGTCCCGTGCAATTCTTCCTCACTAATCTGTGTAGCAACCTCCAGCTTGCAAGCCTGATGCAGCCCACAGAGGTTGAACCGCCCAGAGAGCTTCGGCTGTTGGGCGGTATAGAAATGCAATAAATAAATAAATAGGGCCCTGCCCACTTTCCTCCCCAACTCCGCCTTCAACTCTGCCCCTTGCCTTCCTCTCTGTAGGCTGATAGCGATTCAGAAAGGAGCTGTGACACGGGTCTCGGGAGTGAACAGAACAGTGAGGCCAACGTCGCCGGTGAGTATTTCCGCAGGGACCGGGACATATTATTATTATTATTATTATTATTATTATTATTATTATTATTTATTTATATAGCGCCATCAATGGAAGTGTATAGGCAGCCAATGCAAGCGGGCCAGAATCGGTGTTATATGTTCAAAGTCATCCACCCAGAAGTCATCATTTCTGTGGTCTGATCTGCCCTTTTCCCTTCCTAAGGTGGCACAGGGACCCCAAATTTGGCAGCCCCTTTTAGGCAGCTGATGCAGTCAATCTTCTTGGCCCGCCGCTCTGACCATGTCACTCCACTTCTGAAATCTCTTCATTGGCTTCCAATTCACTCCAGAATCCAATATAAACTTCTCCTGTTGACCTTCAAAGCTTTTCACGGTCTAGCTCCTGCCTATCTCTCCTCTCTCATCTCACACTATTGCCCCGCTCGTGCTCTCCGCTCCTCTGATGCCATGTTTCTCGCCTGCCCAAGGACCTCTACTTCCCTTACTCGGCTTCGTCCTTTTTCTTCTGCTGCCCCTTACGCCTGGAACGCTCTTCCAGAACACTTGAGAACTACAAACTCAAACACAGCTTTTAAAACTCAGCTAAAAACTTTTCTTTTCCCTATAGCTTTTAAATATTGAGTTTGTTCTGACTCTATACTGTTAGCCTCACCCTACCCGGTGCCTGTTTACACTTCCCTGTGCCTGTTTGCATTCTCCTTCCCCTCCTTATTGTTTTACTATGATTTTATTAGATTGTAAGCCTATGCGGCAGGGTCTTGCTATTTACTGTTTTACTCTGTACAGCACCATGTACATTGATGGTGCTATATAAATAAATAAATAAATAATAATAATAATAATAATAATAATAATAATAATAATGTACATGGTGCTGTACAGAGTAAAACAATAAAATAGCAAGACCCTGCCGCATAGGCTTACATTCTAATAAAATCATAATAAAACAATAAGGAGGGGAAGAGAATGCACCAAACAGGCACAGGGTAGAGTAAAACTAACAGTATAAAAGTCGGAACAAAATCAAGTTTTAAAAGCTTTAGGAAAAAGAAAAGTTTTGAGCTGAGCTTTAAAAGCTGCGATTGAACTTGTAGTTCTCAAATGTTCTGGAAGAGCGTTCCAGGCGTAAGGGGCAGCAGAAGAAAATGGACGAAGCCGAGCAAGGGAAGTAGAACGTTTATCCTGGAGAAGAGAAGATTAAGGGGAGGCATCATAGCAGCCGTCTGATATCTGAAGGGCTGTCAGGCAGAAGATGGAGCAGAGTTCTTCTCTGTTCCTCCAGGGGGCAGGACTAGAGCCAGTGCGTAGAAACGGCAGGGAAGCAGAGTTCAGCGGTAAGAGCTGTCTGACAGTGGTGGGCTGTCCTTGGTGGGAGATACTCAGGCAGAAGCCAGGCAGCCATCTGAAAGGTTGTCACACGGAGGAGGGCCAGGTTCTCTTCTCCGTCATCCCAGAGTGCAGGACAAGGAATAATGGGCTCAAATTACAGGAAGCCAGATTCCGACTGGACATCAGGAAAAGCTTCCTGACTGTTAGAGCAGTACAACAATGGAATCAATGAACTAGGGAGGTGGTGGGCTCTCCCACACTAGAGGCCTTCAAGAGGCAGCTGGACAACCATCTGTCAGGGATGCTTTAAGGTGGGTTCTTGCACTGAGCAGGGGGTTGGACTCGATGGCCTTGTAGGCCCGTTCCAACTCTACTAGTCTATGATTCTATCTGTCAAGGGTGCTGTATTTCCCTTCCAGCTCTTTGATGCTATGTATACCTGATTCTGGGGGACAATTGGAGGAAGGCTATGGCCATGGTGCTTTGCTTCTGTGCTTCCAGGGGACTTCCGATCCAACTTCCTTTGAAAGAGAAAGTTGGATTGGATGGACTTGTGGTTCTTAGCACTTCCTGGATCATGTGTTCTGCCAGTACGCTGCTCCATTTCCCTAAAACAAGCCCCATGAAAACACTATGGTTTTCAACAGACGTGCCCCAGCTAACAGACGTGATCCAGAAGCTGGTCCCTGGTTCTCGACTGGTGGAGGATATCGGTCAAGAAGTTCTCTACGTCCTGCCGTACAGCGGAGCAAAAGATGGCACCTTTGGGGATCTATTCCAAGAGTTAGATGCCCGTCTGGCTGAATTTGGCATCTCCGGATACGGCATTTCCGACACCAGCTTGGAAGAGGTAGCTTTCGAAAGGGGCTGGCGTTGGCTGGCCGAACTTCTTAGAAGTCAGTGATAATTTGCAATGAACCTGATAGGTGCATTTCCCATCTCCTGAGTCTGCTCAGAACCTTGTTTCGAATTATGTCAGGACCTTGAGAAACAGCATGGAGAATGAAGGTCGCCCGTGTTATTTAGAGCTTTGATTTGTTTTTCTTCCAGATTTTCTTGAAGGTGGCTGAGGACACTTGTGTGGATGCAGCAGGTAACACTGAGCCAGTCCAACTGCAAATGCCCAGACCTAGAACAGCAGAGGGAGACATGAGTAGAGATATAAGATTTGCTTTTCTGGGTCCCGGAGCTGCCCCTATCCTCTTCCTGGTGGAAGGTAACCAATCACTGGTCACCTTCTACCAGGCTCTCCCCCTCCTTCCCCGGGGTTGAGCCCAGATTGGCCCTGGAGAGACATCAAACCCTTTGACGTTGCTCCATTTGAAAAAGCCGGGGTAATTCCTGTCCTTTTCATATCGGTGCAACAAGGAGAAGCCATCAAGGGGTGGCTGTGGCCTTGTGCTTCCATCATCTAACCCAGAGGTTCCCAAACTTTTTCAGGTAACCGCCCCCTTGGTTCCACAAACTCATGCCCCGTGCCCCCTGCGCGCGGAACCTTTAAAAGGGAAGCACC
Organism: Elgaria multicarinata webbii; assembly: GCF_023053635.1. Classification (NCBI taxonomy): domain Eukaryota; kingdom Metazoa; phylum Chordata; class Lepidosauria; order Squamata; family Anguidae; genus Elgaria; species Elgaria multicarinata. Next base: position 7,298,587 of record NC_086193.1, on the reverse strand, counting down.
CGCCGCAGGCTTGCCGAGGGAGGGAGGGAAAAGAGAGCGAACGCCTCTGTTTTGCAGCCGGCGTGGCGGGGCACACCAAGCAGGGTATGTCTCTTCATTCGCGTTTTGGTGCTTTTGAAACATTTCAACTCAATGTTAAAAGGACTCTTCTTAAAAGGTATTAATACATGTGTGGATTCTTCCCCTATATGGCTTGGAAGCAAACTACCTTCTCCCATAAAAATGTCCCTGGGTTTTAAGACCTTCTGGAGAGGCGCTTCTCGGAAAAGACCACCTTGAGTGCCCCCTGCCGCTCCCTTGCCTCTTAATGCCCCCTATCCCACGGCCCTATCCCCCTATCCCACGGTCCCCAAGGGGGCAGTACCGCCCACTTTGGGAACCACTGATCTAACCGATGCAGTGTATATCCGCAGCGACCACCTTGAGTGGAAAGTTGAGTGGAAGAGGGGAGGAGACTTCACTCTCTCTCACTACTTTTGCACCCGACAGGGGATGCAGAGCTGCCCCAGCAGGGCCTGAAGATGTCCACGCCAGCTTCTGCTTGCACTCTCAGGACGCTGAGTGAGGATACGGAGATGGCTGATGCCGAGATGGGTAAGTGAAGGGAAGTGGGCAAAGTGGGTGAGTCGGGTTGGGTTCAGGAGGAGGCGTGTTCTGCCACAGTTCAGCTGCCCGGTCTTATTTATTTTATTTATTTATTTATTTATTTATTGCATTTCTATACCGCCCAATAGCCGGAGCTCTCAGGGCGGTTCGCTCTCTGGGCGGTCTTCTCCGTCCCCTGAGCCCCTCTGGTCTCCCTCCTGATCTTCCGCTCAAAGACTGGAATTTAAACAGAGCACGCCCCAACTTGGATCATAAAATCGGATGAAATTGCACTGGAAGCTCAAATATGGGGGGGTGAGGGTGGGATGAGTTATGAAGTTCCCAACGTTCCAGCAGGATCTTCTTACCCAGTTGTTTGTTTATTTTTACATTTATATCCCACGTGTTTTCCTCATGCAAGGACCCGAAGGTGGCTTACGTGGTCCTCCTTCTCTCCATGTTGTCCTCACAACAATCCTGTGAGGTAGGTTAGGCTCAGAGGGCATGATTGCCCCAAAGTGAGCTTTATGGGCGAGTGGGGACTTGAGCCCTGACATTCACAGTCTTTGTCCAGCACTCTGACCACTACATGGCACTACATTCTACGCGGGTGCCTACCCCGAGGGAAGCTCGGAGAATGGCAACAAGGGAGAGGGCCTTTTCAGTGGTGGCCCCTCAATTATGGAATGATCTCCCCGATGAAGCTCGCCTGGCGCCAACATTGTTATCTGGCTGCCTGTATGTTTCCGAGCCCAATTCAAGGTGCTGGTATTAACCTATGAAGCCTTACACGGCTCAGGACCACCGTACCTGACAGAACACCTCTATCAACATGAACCTCCCCGTACACTGCGCTCAACATCTAAGGTCCTTCTCCGGGTGCCTACTCCGAGGGAAGCTTGGAGGGTGGCAACAAGGGAAAGGGCCTTCTCTGCGGTAGCCCCCCAACTGTGGAACAGTCTCCCTGACGAGGCCCGCCTGGCGCCGACATTGTCATCTTTTCGGCGCCAGGTCAAGACTTTTCTCTTCTCCCAGGCATTTAGCAATATGTAATGACCGTGGGTCTGGTTTTCTGGCTCATTGTTGTTAAAGTTGTTATAGCGGTTTTAAATGTATGTGTGTTTTGCTTGTTTTTGTGTGTTTGTTTTTAAGTGTTTTTATCTTATGTGAACCGCCCAGAAAGCTTCGGCTATGGGGTAGTATACAAATGCAATAAATTAATAATAATAATAATAATAATAATAATAATAATAATAATAACAACAACAACACAAACAGCAACATTGTAGGGGGACTGCCCCTTGATAATCAACCCTGGAGTTGACTATTAATCCAACACAATTGTGTTACCTCTTCCAACAAGAACCTACCCGGTACACTGCGCTCAACATCTAAGGTCCTCTTCCGAGTGCCTACCCCGAGGGAAGCTCGGAGAATGGCAACAAGGGAGAGGGCCTTTTCAGTGGTGGCCCCTCAATTATGGAATGATCTCCCCGATGAAGCTCGCCTGGCGCCAACATTGTTATCTGGCTGCCTGTATGTTTCCGAGCCCAATTCAAGGTGCTGGTATTAACCTATGAAGCCTTACACGGCTCAGGACCACCGTACCTGACAGAACACCTCTATCAACATGAACCTCCCCGTACACTGCGCTCAACATCTAAGGTCCTTCTCCGGGTGCCTACTCCGAGGGAAGCTTGGAGGGTGGCAACAAGGGAAAGGGCCTTCTCTGCGGTAGCCCCCCAACTGTGGAACAGTCTCCCTGACGAGGCCCGCCTGGCGCCGACATTGTCATCTTTTCGGCGCCAGGTCAAGACTTTTCTCTTCTCCCAGGCATTTAGCAATATGTAATGACCGTGGGTCTGGTTTTCTGGCTCATTGTTGTTAAAGTTGTTATAGCGGTTTTAAATGTATGTGTGTTTTGCTTGTTTTTGTGTGTTTGTTTTTAAGTGTTTTTATCTTATGTGAACCGCCCAGAAAGCTTCGGCTATGGGGTAGTATACAAATGCAATAAATTAATAATAATAATAATAATAATAATAATAATAATAATAATAATAATAACAACAACAACAACACAAACAGCAACATTGTAGGGGGACTGCCCCTTGATAATCAACCCTGGAGTTGACTATTAATCCAACACAATTGTGTTACCTCTTCCAACAAGAACCTACCCGGTACACTGCGCTCAACATCTAAGGTCCTCTTCCGAGTGCCTACCCCAAGGGAAGCTCGGAGGATGGCAACCAGGGAGAGGGCCTTTTCAGTGGTGGCCCCCTCAATTATGGAACGATCTCCCCGACGAGGCTCGCCTGGCGCCGACATTGTCATCTTTCCAGCGCCAGGTCAAAACTTTTCTCTTCCCCAAGGCAGTTAACAACATATGCTGAGGTTTTTTTTTTAACTGACCCCAGAACAGTTGTTTTAAATGGATATTATCGTTGTTATGCTTTTAAATTTTTATGTATTTGTTTTTAATCTTCACTGCTTTTAACTTTTGTAAACCACCCAGAGAGCTTCGGCTATGGGGCGGTATATAAATGTTATAAATAAATAATATTTTTTTTAAAAAAAAAACCCCAAAACATCTGGGACAGTGTTTGGTTCCCAAAATAGCTGGACGTCTTTAAATTACCATTGTTAGCTCTCTGTTGCTTCTCCCGAGTCCCCAACTATTTATTTATTATTTATTTATTTAAAACATTTGTGTCCCGCCCTATATCACTAGGATGTCAGGGCGGCGTACAGATAAAAGCATACAGTATAAAACAATAAATATACACAGCTAAAAACAAAATAAACCATGAACCAAGTTAAAACAATATATAATTTTATAGCAGTAAAAACAATTAAAACACTTAAAACAATGCGCCATTGTTAAGCAGCATGGTTTAGCATGTTGTCTGAACGGAGCCACTATGGCCCCGTTCAGAAGACACCTTAAACCATGGCTTTAACCATGGTGGTTAAAGATGGCCTCCTCCTCGCCACCCCTGACCTCCTTAGGTTTGGAAGCTGCTTCCTTTCACGCAGCCTTCATCCAAGCCTTGTTTATTCAGTAGAATTTTAAGCAATTTTAGACAAGCTGAAGCGTGTTCAGAGGAGGGCAACCAGGATGATCAGAAGTCTGGAAACAAAGCCCTGTGAAGAGAGACTGAAAGAACTGGGCATGTTTAGCCTGGAGAAGAGAAGATTGAGGGGAGACGTGATAGCACTCTTCAAATACTTGAAAGGTTGTCACACAGAGGAGGGCCAGGATCTCTTCTCGATCCTCCCAGAGTGCAGGACACGGAATAACGGGCTCAAGTTAAAGGAAGCCAGATTCCGGCTGGACATCAGGAAAAACTTCCTGACTGTTAGAGCAGTACGACAATGGAACCAGTTACCTAGGGAGGTGGTGGGCTCTCCCACACTAGAGGCCTTCAAGAGGCAGCTGGACAACCATCTGTCAGGGATGCTTTAGGGTGGATTCTTGCATTGAGCAGAGGGTTGAACTTGATGGCCTTGTAGGCCCCTTCCAACTCTGCTATTCTATGATTCTATGATTCTATGATATATTAGTATGTTTTTAGGATGCTTTTAGGATGTTTTTAATCAGTATATTTATGTATTTTACGCTTATCATTGTTCCCTGCCTTGATCCAATCGGAGAGGCGGGTAAGAAATAAATTTGTAATTTTGCATTGCTGCTGTTTTTATCTGGTTGTGCTTTTATATTGTATTTTATATTATGGTTTTATACTGTTGTTTTATACTTTGAATGGTTTTAATTTTTGTGAGCCGCCCAGAGAGCTCCGACTATTGGGCGGTATAGAAATGTAATAAATAAATAAATAAATAAAATTATTTGGAAGCCTGGGCATTCAGAATCGCTTTTATTTTGGATAAATGCAAACTCTGGTGAAGGGGGCGGAAATGCCGTCTCCTGCTAAAGCACTCGAGCTGGGAAGAGATTCTGACCAACTTAACCCATCTCTCTTCTTCCTCCCTACGTTTTTATGCTCAGACAGAGGACGTAAGAAAGGTAAAAGATTCAGGGTGTGCTGACCGCTGGGCCCAGCACCCTCTTGCCCTCATCACAAAATCACGGTTCTTGTGTCGCACACAGGAATGCAAAGGGTTGTGGTCTTTTGGGTTGGTTTTTTTGGGGAGTATTCTATATTTATTTATTTATTTATTGCATTTACAGTATAGGAAAAGAACCTCTCGTGCAAGCACTGAGTCATTACTGACTCTTGGAGGGACGCCAGCTTTCGCTGACATTTTCTTAGCAGGCCTTATAGCGGGGTGGTTTGCCGTTGCCTTCCCCGGCCATTATTACCTTTCCCCCAGCTAGCTGGGTACTGATTTTACAGACCTGGGGAGGATGGAAGGCTGAGTCGACCCGAGCCGGCTGCCTGAAACCAGCTTCCGCTGGGATTGAACTCAGGCCGTGGGGAGAGTTTTGGCTGCGGAAACTGCTGCTTTACTGCTCTGCGCCACACGAGGCTCTATTTACAGTATATCCTGCCTTTTTTCCTCCAAGGAACCCATAATCCTCCTCCTCTCCATTTTATCCTCACAACAACAACCCTGTGAGGTAGGCTGGGCTGAGAGTCTGCGACTGGCCCAAAGTCACCCGGCAGGTTTCCATGGCCGAGTGGGGACTCGAACCCGGATCTCCCGACTCCCAGTCTGACGCTTTAGCCACTATACCACACTAGGTCCAAACTTGGAAAAGGGGAAGAGGGAGATCTGACTGCACCAAAGAGCAGATCATTTAGTATCACCGTTTGAGAGACAGTGCTGTGTAGTGGTTAGAGTGTTGGACTGGGAGCCGGGAGATTTGGGTTCTAGTCCCCACTTGGCCATGGAAACCCACTGAGTGACTTTGGGCCAGTCACAGACTCTCTTACCATCCTACCTCAGAGGGTTGTTGTTGTGAGGATAAAATGGAGCGAAGGAGGATTATGTACGCCGCCTGGGGTTCCTTGGAGGAAAAAAAGGCCTGCCTTGGCTCGGTTCTGAGGTGGTTCGGGCAAAGCCCAAGGTGCCCTGAAGCCAAAGCCAATTGGCTCTAAAGCTTCGGGGCGCTTTGGAGTGGCCCTCTTACCTGCTGCCTCCGCCAGCACCCAGAAAAGTCCAAGTTGCCTCGGAGGGCCTAAATCTCACCTCGGCTCTGGCTCCGAGGCGGGTTGGGCAACCCCCGAATCACCCCGAGCTGAACTGGGGCTGCTTCGGGGGCTCCGAGCTGGCCTTTGAGGTGGATTGGGGGATGGGTGCACAGCCCTAATCCTTAGTCTGAGGAACTCGTCTCTGGTGTCAGGATGCTGCTTCTGCTGCTTCTCCTTTGACCCCTGCATGGCTTTGGCCGTGCTCTGCTCTCTGATCCGTGTTTCTGCCAAGGAAATTGTCCCCTGCTGGTTTAGCGCCATGCACCTGCTTCTGTCTCACCCAAGTCCTGCGAACCAGCATCCTGAAGGCCTTCCCTGGCTGTGACCTGACGATTCTCCTCTCCCTTTTGACTGCAGATGAAGCAAAGGAGACTGATCTCTTGCGGGGCATGGGGGCCCAGACGTCTTGCCGCTTGACAGGCTGGGCGTTGACTTACCAGCAGCTCCGCGCCCTCTTCACCAAGAGACGCCTGTATGCCCAGCGTAGCACCAGAGGCCTCTTCGCGCAAGTATAATAATGGCCTCCTCTTTTTCAGTAGCTTTATAAGAGAATGGAGGGGGGCAGAGAAGGGGGGGGAGACATGCTGGCTTGGATCATGGTTTGGTGCCTGTCGTCCTGTTCTGTGGACTCTTGAGGCTTGCACGGCAGGCTGGTAGCAAGATCAAGGCAGGAAGAAAGCAGGACCTTGCATAGCTCCAAGAGCTGGAACTCTGCCCTATAAGGACAGTAGGAGGATGTTGTCTCAGCAGAGAGCTGAAGCCAATTAAAGCTTTATCTAGCCCAGCAGATCTGGTCAGCTTTTCCCCTCCTGGAGGAACTGACTGGATTGTTAAAGAGCCTTCACTTGAGTTTGTACCCTGAGATTTCTGCAAGGCTGGAGAGTTGGAGTTTATTCCAGGGGCTCAGCCTCTGAGCCAGAGGACAGTGACAGAGCGGTGTCCTCTGGCTAGGAGGGCCCTTGATAACGCACTGACTGTCCTACCCTCAAGGAAACAGCTTGTACCTCATCTTCAGCTGACTCTGCCCCATGACACCTGTGACTGACCTGTCTGGGTTTTCTTTCCAGATTGTGCTTCCTGCTGTCTTTGTCTGCATTGCCCTCTTCTTCAGCCTGATTGTCCCGCCCTTTGGCAAATACCCACCCTTGCGCCTCGAGCCCTGGATGTACGGGCCTCAGTTCACCTTTTTCAGGTACGTTTGGGCCAAATTTCTGAACTTTCGAAGGTTTGGCCTGAATTTTGGAGCGCCCCGCCCCCCGCCTTTCATTTTGTGAGGGGAACTTTGAGGGCAGGGGGCACAAAACGTGCTGATGCTTGCCCAATGCTGCCAGACACCATGTTTAAATGCTCAAATCCCCTCATGGAAGGTTGTTGAATCTTTTTCAGCCTGAGGGCCAAATTCCGTTTCAGAGGACCTCTCTAGGCCTGGGTTCCGGTGGAGGGTGGGCCCAAAATACGGCCCGAGACTTAGGAGAGGGACTTCGACCTTTGAGAACGAGGGAAAAGCTGTGCAAAGCCAGCAAAGGATCAGTGGCCAGAGGAAAACGGGTCGGGACAAAGGAGGGGCCCCATGCCTCCATCCCAGAACATCTCTCAGAAGAAGGCTTCTTTGTGATGTGGGACTATTCTGGGCCATTCCCAGGATTTAAATGTGGAGGCCTAGAGGAACTGGGAGGAGGTTTGCAGCTTCATCCAGACCCTTCCCCTTCCAAGCCTGTGAATAAGGTTGTCAGAGCGGTGGGTAGGCATTTTTCAATGGCCCTGATTCCCTCCCTGCTGGCTGGAACGCTTCCTTCAGTGGAGGAGGGTTTGGGAGAATGACCAGTCTGGAAAATGCTCATCTCAAAACTCCTTTTCGTTGTTCATCTCGTAGCGACGACTCACCAGGGGATGTCGATTCTGCCCGGCTGTTGCAAGCTCTTCTCGATGATCCTGGCTTTGGGACCAAATGCATGAGGGAGGATGTGGGCCGGTGAGTACTCCTGAGCTGTGTTTTCCCTTGGGCTTTTCAGGGAAGGCGGCGTGCGCTGTCCATACATCCCCAAACTTCCCTTATCAGAATATCTCCCCGAATCTTGATAGAACTTGACCTTGTTTCCCAAGTGAAACGGATAATTTCAGTAGGGATCTTTTGTGGCTTTCCTGGGAGTTATTTTCAGATTTCCTACAGACTGCTGTGCATGCTCAGTTAGAATCATAGGATCATAGAATAGTAGGAAGGGGCCTATAAGGCCATCAAGTCCAACCCCCTGCTCAATGCAGGAATCCACCCTAAAGCATCCCTGACAGTTGGTTGTCCAGCTGCCTCTTGAAGGCCTCTAGTATGGGAGAGCCCACAACCTCCCTAGGTTACTGGTTCCATTGTTGTACTGCTGTAACAGTCAGGAAGTTTTTCCTGGTCATAGAATCATAGAATAGTAGAGTTGGAAGGGGCCTATAAGGCCATCGAGTCCAACCCCCTGCTCAATGCAGGAATCCACCCTAAAGCATCCCTAACAGATGGTTGTCCAGCTGCCTCTTGAATGCCTCTAGGGTGGGAGAGCCCACAACCTCCCTAGGTGACTGGTTCCATTGTTGTACTGCTGTAACAGTCAGGAAGTTTTTCCTGATCATAGAATCATAGAATCATAGAATAGTAGAGTTGGAAGGGGCCTATAAGGCCATCAAGTCCAACCCCCTAGTCAATGCAGGAATCCACCCTTAAGTATCCCTGACAGATGGTTGTCCAGCTGCCTCTAGTGTGGGAGAGCCCACAACCTCCCTAGGTGACTGGTTCCATTGTCGTACTGCTCTAACAGTCAGGAAATTTTTCCTGATGTCCAGCCGGAATCTGGCTTCCTGTAACTTGAGCTCATTAGTCCTGCACTCTGGGAGGATGGAGAAGAGATCCTGGCCCTCCTCTGTGTGACAACCTTTCAAGTATTTGAAGAGTGCTATCATGTCTCCCCTCAGTCTTCTCTTCTCCTTTGATCGAGGCAGGGAACAACAGTAAATATAAAATACATAAAACTGATTTAAGAACATAATATACATTGTTAAAACATCTTAAAAACATCCTAAAATTCCACAGGATAGGCCCGCCGGAAGGGATCAGTCTTGATAGCTTTCTGACGAGTCTCCTCCGGCAGGCCGTTCCATAGTCTGGGAGCAGCAGAAGAGAAGGTCCTCTGGGTAATACCCGTCAGCCTAGTTTTGGCTGGCCAAAGTAGATTCTTCCCAGAGGACCTGAGTGTGCGGGGCGGATTGTATGGGAGAAGGATTCCCAATGTTTTTCACATTGGAAAACATGACCAAATATCAGTGATTTGGATGAGGGGAACACTTGCAACACCCCTGGGCTCAGTTGGTAAACTGAGGGCTGCATTTCCCACCCATCCCCCCATTGCTTGCCTTGAGGGCTCCAGGAAGGATCCGTGCCCGCTGCCTGCTTCCCATGAGCAAGGCTTCGACATCCCAGAAGTGCCCCCGTCTCTGGTGGAGTTTTTCAAGAACGGCAACTGGACTTCGGCCGATCCGTCCCCGGACTGTGTGTGCAGTTCCCAGTTGTCCCGGAAGATGCTTCCTGATTGTCCTGAAGCGGCGGGGGGGCTGCCCCCTCCTCAGGTAAGCGTTGCATTTTGTCCCCTGTGTTGCCAATTTGAGAAAGTGTGTATGTGTAGAGAAGGGGGAGCCCTCCATGGAGAGTCTGAAATTCAGCAGTGGACTGTCTCAGGCCCGGGGGTCAAATCTAACCCTTGTGGGGTCCTAATTTGGCTCTCAGACCACACCCCCTTACTCCCCTGTCACCAGACATTTGACCCCCATCTATACAAAATTGCTTCTCATTTAATTTTAAGCCAAGTTTTCGTTGATTCGAATCTAGGTAAAGAGCGTCACACTGCAGCAGCAACAGCGATTTATCTCCTGAATGTTTTTTTTATAGTGCAGTTATTAATGCGCACATTCGCACATACGAGGCTATGGATTATAGACAAGGCAGGCTATAAATTGTATCTGCGGAGCTCCGCAGATTCATAGAAGAGGAAAAGTGAGTGGGGAAAGGAACGAGGCAACAGAGGAGGATGTGAGCGGGGGACTGAACAGGTCTCCTCTCTCTTGCTGCCTGTTCCCCCCTCTTTATTTTCATTTTAAATGCTCCATCTTAATTCAACATGAAAACAGTGGGAAGGAACGAGGCAGCCAGTGGACGCGATAGGTGGGAAGGCAGGGAATCAGCCAATCACTTTGTCCTACCCTCAAAGCTCCGCCCACATGTCACAATGCGATTTAACCCCCCCAACGACACATCACCATAACGCGGTGCAAACTCGAACGTGATCCAAAAGTCGCGGTAAATCGCAAGTGCGAATATGCGCATTATTGCGTTAAAAACCCGGGGCTACGGCAAATGGACGGCTGCGTCATGTATCCTGAAACACAAATAAATGCATTTAGGTCAGGGTTAAACAAGCCGTACAGATAAGGCCCTGGTGTTTTCCTGGATTTTTTCAAAGGTTGAAATGCCTGTCTAAGCGTTTTGTTCATGGCAATAAGTGCTTGAAGATAAAGTATGTTGGTGTTTTGGGAATTTTGGCTCCGCCCTCTTTCCTTTAGCTCCTCCCACCACTGGAATGTCCCCCCGCCCCAGGAGTTCAGCTCTCAGGCTGGAAGAATGTGTTCAAACTCTTCCGCCTCTGCTGCTAGCGTAGCTGCAGTTGCATTTGTGTAGCATCCTGCATGATGATCCATTATCCCAACTGCTCCATTCCAGATGCAGAGGAACACCGGCGACATCCTTCACAACCTCACGGGCAGGAACGTCTCTGACTACCTAGTGAAAACCTACCCGAAAGTCATCCGCAAAGGGTAAGCCTGCACACCCTCCGGTCTGGGGTACATGGGGTACGACGATGAGATGACCATTCAGTTGGAGTGGTTGATTGACAGTGAAGACATTGCCCCTGGATATAATCGTGTTGTATACTTCTTAAAATATGATATATATTTTATTTTAGCTGATTTATTACATTCCTATAGCTAGCCATCGATAAATATTCCAGGCAAATGAAATATATATATTTTTTTAAAAAACCAGTAATTAAAATCAATAAAATGGAGCATAAAACGCCTCTCATAAAAATAGAAACAGCATAAAATGGCAGCTCAGAATCGCAATCGTGTTAAAACGTCCAAGGAGTATTTTAAAGACTTGAGAGAATAGAAAAGTCTTCCCCTGGTACCATAGCATAGTAGCATAGAGAAAGGCCTAGCAAACCTCTCTGAAGAGGCCAGGTGCCACCAAGGAGAAGGCCCTTTCTTTAGTTGCATAATGTGGCTGCTATCTTAGAGGGCTTCTATAGATTAAGGGAGAATTGTGTTTCCTTACCGGGGCTTTCCTTCCTACTTCTCTTGCGCAATCGTAATGGGGCTGCATTACACGGCCGGAGAGGGGCGACCATGTGGTCTATAATAGAAAACGTCCCCTCCTCTTGCTACTGAAAGGGATAGCGTCCTCTAGTGGGTGATTTGTAGTGCCCCTGTATATGGTAGGAAATCCCGAGATATTTTAGCAGAATCGGGATCTCACAGGGCTTTTTAAAAAGAATCGGAATTACTGGGCAAAGGCGCAGGCGGCGTGCAGGAGGTTGCCGGTGTCTTCAAAAGGACCCGTGAACTTCCGCGAGCGGCCAGTCACAAGCGTGCCTTATTTCGCTTGTGTGAAGAAGCCCTTAGTTTCATTTTTGCAAATACTGGCAGATAATGGGCCCGTTCAGAGGACACCTTAAACCATGGCTTTAACCATGATGGTTAAGCCAGAAAGCCGGGCCGTGTTCAGAAGACACCTTAAACCATGGCTTTAACCAAGGTGGTTAAGCCAGAAAGCTAGGCCATGTTCAGAAGACACCTTAAACCATGGTTTTAACCATGGTGGTTAAGCCAGAAAGCTAGGCCGTGTTCAGAAGACACCTTAAACCATTGTTTTAACCATGGTGGTTAAGCCAGAAAGCTAGGCCGTGTTCAGAAGACACCTTAAACCATGGCTTTAACCATGGTGGTTAAGCCAGAAAGCTAGGCCGTGTTCAGAAGACACCTTAAACCATGGTTTTAACCATGGTGGTTAAGCCAGAAAGCTAGGCCATGTTCAGAAGACACCTTAAACCATGGTTTTAACCAAGGTGGTTAAGCCAGAAAGCTAGGCCATGTTCAGAAGACACCTTAAACCATGGTTTTAACCACGGTGGTTAAGCCAGAAAGCTAGGCCATGTTCAGAAGACACCTTAAACCATGGCTTTAACCACGGTGGTTAAGCCAGAAAGCTAGGCCATGTTCAGAAGACACCTTAAACCATGGTTTTAACCACGGTGGTTAAGCCAGAAAGCTAGGCCATGTTCAGAAGACACCTTAAACCATGGCTTTAACCACGGTGGTTAAGCCAGAAAGCTAGGCCATGTTCAGAAGACACCTTAAACCATGGTTTTAACCAAGGTGGTTAAGCCAGAAAGCTAGGCCATGTTCAGAAGACACCTTAAACCATGGTTTTAACCACGGTGGTTAAGCCAGAAAGCTAGGCCATGTTCAGAAGACACCTTAAACCATGGCTTTAACCACGGTGGTTAAGCCAGAAAGCTAGGCCATGTTCAGAAGACGCCTTAAACCATGGCTTTAACCATGGTGGTTAAGCCAGAAAGCTAGGCCATGTTCAGAAGACACCTTAAACCATGGTTTTAACCATGGTGGTTAAGCCAGAAAGCTAGGCCGTGTTCAGAAGACACTTTAAACCACTGCTTTAAACACAGCGAATAAGGCTTTTTGCTTTATTCACCGTGGCTAAAGCTGTGGTTTAAGACATTGACTGAACGGGGTCAATGTCAGCATCCCTACAGATGGAAAAGCGCCAGTCGTGGTTCCCTGTGAGCCTGAAGATCTCGAAATGCACATTTGTTGTGATCTTTCGGTTGGCCTAATACGAATTTTGGAGTTTGTCTTACTAGCATCACACAACCTCACCCCACCATCTAAAAAGGCACCAGTTGCACACAGGTGCTGCATGAGCTCATTTGGACTTGGAGATTTCTCTGTAGACAGCTCTAGACTCTGGCAGACGCTATTTTGACGCCCCCTCCATTTTCTGACCATTTTGTTCATTTTTAATCTTTTAGGTTAAGAAACAAGAAATGGGTCAATGAACAGTGGTAAGAGACCTTTTTTTCAAAATGCATTTTTTCCAGATCGGTGTGTTGGGAACCATGGTGCCGTGGCCTTGCAACATTCACGGAACTTTATGGAAGGGTCCAGACGTCTTCTACTCATGGCTCTCTTACCTTTTCTTCCATTTTTCCCCACTGTTAAAAGGGTGGGGGGAGAACAGATAGACTATGGAAGGCAACTGTGAGAAGTCCGGGGTAATTTTTGGAGGGGGTGGCATCACACGTTTCTTGCTGAAATTCAGTAGTGCTAAAAGGGACACATATGTGTCAATTTTAGCACTCTGTAGCAGCTATGGAGCGCCATTTTGTTTTAAACCTTTTAGAGGTGCTGTGGGGGCTGCATGAAGCTTGTAGGCCCCTGAGGTAGACAACGCCTTCTAATCATTATTGCTAGGAGCCCAGTGAGAGCGCTCCAACACATATTTGGCCCACTGGTTTCTGGAGCTTCTAGAAACTCAACTCTGGGTTGAGTGAGGACCATAGTGAGACCTGACACTAAAAATCCAGAAAGGCCTCCTGTTGTGTGCTGTTCCCTTTAAGCAAATGTTACCTCAGAACTAAGGCTATATTCTTCACCCAGCAACTGTCTCAGCCCAAATATCCAGGCATCTGCTTCTCTCCAGCCCCAGGAGGGAGCAGGTCTCCTACTGACACCAGCCCTCTCCCCTTTTCATCCCCACAAGGTATGGTGGTTTCTCTCTGGGTGCCCGAAGTTCACAGGCCCTGCCCTTGCCTGAGGAGGTGGCCGCTATCGTGAAGGAGATTCGCAGCATACTTGTCATTGCCAAGGTGAGGCCCACGTGTTTTGGTCAGCAAGCAACCACAGAATCCAGTTAGGACCAGAACTCGATCATCTGCTCCTGAGCTGAGGGATGCTCAGCCATTCCAAAGAACCACATGGCCCCATCTGTAGCGTTGCACAGTGCAGGTCTTGCTCCCACCTGGCTTAGTTGCCTCTCCCAAACCTGGTTAATTCCAACACTTGTTTAAGAAGGGCCCTGATGCTGGATCAGACCAAGGGTCCATCTAGTCCAGCACTCTGTTCACACAGTGGCCAACCAGCCATTGGCCAGGGATGAACAAGCAGGACGTGGTGCAACAGCACCCTCCCACCCATGTTCCCCAGCAACTGGGGCACACAGGCTTATTGCCTCGAATACAGGAGAGATAGCACACAACCATCAGGGCTAGTAGCCATGGATAGCCTTTGCCTCCAGGAATTGATCAAACCCCCTTTAAAAGCCATCCAGATTGGTGGCCATCACCACATCCTGTGGTAGTGAGTTCTATAACTTAACTCTACGCTGTGTGAAGAAGCCCTTTTATTTGTCCTCATTCAACAACAACAGAAGCTCTGTGGGCAATGTCCACTCGGCAGGGTTAGGATGACCCTATGGAAAGGAGGACAGGGCTCCTGTATCTTTAACAGTTGTATTGAAAAGGGAATTTCAGCAGGTGTCATTTGTATATATGGAGAACCTGGTGAAATGCCCTCTTCATCACAACAGTTAAAGCTGCAGGTGCCCTGCCCTCTTTTAAATCTAGTATAGCTCCTGCAGCTTTAACTGTTGCGACGAAGAGGAAATTTCACCAGGTTCTGCAGGCATACAAATGACACCTGCTGAAATTCGCTGTGTGAAGGAGGCCTTCCTTTTATTTGTCCTGGCTCTCCCACCCATCAGCTTCATGGGATGACCCCGTTAGGTTCTAGTGTTTTGAGAGAGGGAGAAAAATGTCTCCCTGTCCACATTCTCCATCCCATGCATCATTTTGTCCACCTCTATCCTGTCTCCCCTCAGCCTCCTCTTCTCCAAGCTAAACAATCCCAGTTGGTGTAACCTTCCCTCGTACGGGAGATGCTCCAGACGCTTCATCAGTTTAGTTTACCTTTCCTTTTTTGGTGGCTAACCATCCCAAGTTACATTACGGAGTTTCAGAGGGTCCCCTCATGCACTGAAAGAACGTGTGAGGAGGTTGTGGGGCCCATGTCAGCTAACCTCGCTGCCAGTATTGATTTGTGCAGCGGCCAACGCCCCGGCCATCCATGTATTTGGTTGGCATGGGAAGGGGCTTTTGCCACACAAGTGTCTGGGGTGGGCTGGCCCAGGCAGGGTCCCCATTCATGTAGACTGGGGTGCTGAACTTCTTTCAGGGCCCCGAGAGTAGATTTTAATTTTGGAGAAGCGCTTTGTGGGTGGGGAAGGGGCTGCGTTCCTGCAGTGGGTGGGGCTAAAATGGAGAGGCGGGTAAGAAATACATATTACTATTATTACTATTATTATTATTATTTAGGGTGACCCTATGAAAAGGAGGACAGGGCTCCTGTATCTTTAACACTTGCATAGAAAAGGGAATTTCAGCAAGTGTCCTTTGTATATATGGAGAACCTGGGGAAATCCCCTCTTCATCACAACAGTTAAAGCTGCAGGAGCTATGCTAGAGTGACCCGATTTAAAAGAGGGCAGCTTTAACTGCCATCTTCAAAGGCAGCCCCATGTAGAACGCAGTGCAAGTGCGCATGTTCTTCAGTACGCACATACAGTCACATCATAGCATCATAGAGTAGTAGAGTTGTAAGGGGCCTCTAAGGCCATCGAGTCCAACCCCCTGCTTAATGCAGGAATCCACCTTACAGAAACCCTGACAGATCGTCGTACTGCTCTAACAGTCAGGAATTTTTTCCTGATGTTTTGTCGTACTGCTCTAACAGTCAGGACGTTTTTCCTGATGTCCAGCCAGAATCTGGCTTCCTTTAACTTGAGCCCGTTATTCCGTGTCCTGCACTCTGGGAGGATCGAGAAGAGATCCTGGCCCTCCTCTGTGTGACAACCTTTTAAGTCCTTGAAGAGTGCTATCATGTCTCCCCTCAGTCTTCTCTTCTCCAGGCTAAATATGCTGGCCTAGTTTGCAGGCTGGCTGTACGCATTGGGGTGTTTGTGGGGGGGGGGGCAGACTGATACCCCCCCCCCACTGGCAGACACTCTACAGACGCTCTTATCTGCGGAGGGGGGGAAATGCTTGAAAATGTTGCACTATTTGCCCATTATGTAATGACCTATCAAAGACCGGGAGCTACGCCCAGCGCCATGGTGGAGATTAGTACTGCCTACTATACTAGCTGGCTGAATTGCACAATGTACGAGTACTAGTCTGTCTGGAGGATGTCATGATGTTTATGTATGGTTTGTGGTTGTTTTATGCCAATAAAGGTACATTGAATTGAATTGAATTGAATTGATAAGCCCCCTCACACATTTGTTTGGCTGGTTGATTACCAACGGAGGGACTTTGGGGCCCTGGGAGGATGCAGAAGGCCGGCTATGGAATGTTCAATGCAGTCTTACATTCTGATGTTTTCTTTACACAGGGGAGTTCACTGGACAGGCTGCTGAATAACCTAACGAGTTTTGTTGATGGATTGGAAACGCGTCAAAATGTGAAGGTATGTGCATATTTGGAACGCTTAGGAAAATCAGCCAGCCTCCTTTGTATAAATCCATGGTGTGCCCCCGCCCTCTCAAAAAGAACATCACAGAGCTGTGAAGGGGCAGGCCCAAATTATCAGAAGGGAGGAGCGATGTTCCTCATGAGGAAAGCTTAAACGTTCAAAGATTTTAAGTCTACAATAGCCGTTCTCAACCTTGAGACCACCAGAAGTTGTTGGCGGGGGGGGGGGGGGGACTCCTAGGCTCCAACCTTGTACTCCTTTCGGCGCCTCCTGAAAACATCTTTATTCCAGGAAGCCTTTCCTTAATATGCAGCCTTGAATCTCTGTATTTGCTTCTTTTAAAAAAATTTTTAACTGTTTTATTTTGTTTTTATTTTCATTTTATCTTGTACACCGCTCTGAATTTTTTCAATGGAGAGCGGTATATAAATATTCTAAATAAATAAATAAACTCCCAGCATCCGTCACCGTTGGCCAGGCTGGCTGGGGCTGATAGGATTTGTTGTCCGACAATATTTTATTTTGTTTATTTATTTATTATTGAATCATGGAATCATAGAATAATAGAATAGCAGAGTTGGAATGGGCCTACAAGGCCATCGAGTCCAACCCCCTGCTCAATGCAGGAATCCACCCTAAAGCATCCCTGACAGATGGTTGTCCAGCTGCCTCTTGAAGGCCTCTAGTGTGGGAGGGATATTGCATTTATATCCCGCCTCTTTTCCTCCAAGGAACCCAAGACGGTGTACGTAACCCTCTTTCTTTCCATTTAGTCCTCACAACAACAACCCTGTGAGGTGGGTTTGGCTGAGAGTCTGTGACTGGCTCAAAGTCACCCAGCGAGCTTTTATGGCCGAGTGGGGACTAGAACCTAGATCTCCCGACTCCCAGTCTGACACTTCAGCCACTACGTCACACTGGCTCTCTGATTGGACCTGGGCTGGGAAAGACTGGTTCAGAACTATGGTGTGGTTGGGGGGACTTAATAGATGTTAATAAAATAAATGGTATGGGGGTGGGAGAGAGAGAAGACTAACTTTTTAAAAATATATATATGAGTATTTAACTTCTGGAACTCACTGCCACAAGATGTGATGAGAACCACAAGCAGAAACAGTTTTTTTTTTAAGGGACTGGACAATGGCTGTGAGCTGTGAAAGTTGAACAGAACCTCCACATATAGAGCAGCCTTTCTGCTCTATATGCTTTAGGGTGGATTCCTGCATTGAGCAGGGGGTTGGACTAGATGGCCTTGTAGGCCCCTTCCAACTCTGCTATTCTATGATTCTATGATTCAACCTGGTGCCATTCAGAAGTGTTTGACTGCAACTCCCAGCCAACATCTGGAGGGCATCAGATTGGGGAAGGCTGGTATAGATGCAGGCTTCCTTTGAGTCCCAGGTCCTGGAGGCAGGCACTTCATTCCCAGGGTGTCCTGCTTCAAGGCCGGCGAGTCTCCCGATCAAGGCTCAGAGAGTCCCAGGAGTCACAAAGAGAGAAACCAGGCTGGGCCAGGACTTGGTGTGAAGACAGTGAGGTGGTTGGTGTGTGGAGAGTTTAGATTAGGCAGGATTGAAAGTATTATATTCTTATTTAAAGCTTTCAAATCACAATAAACTTATTTATTTATTTATTTATTTATTTATTTATTTTATTACATTTATATACCGCCCCACAGCCGAAGCTCTCTGGGCGGTTCACAACAATTAAAAATGGTAAACATTAAAAGTATACAAAATTTAAAACCATCAAAAACATAAAAACAGTATAAAAACAACAGTATCCATTTAAAAACAACAATTCTGGGGTCCATTAAAAACAAACTTAACGTTGTTAAATGCTGTTAAAATGCCTGGGAGAAGAGAAAAGTCTTGACCTGGCGCCGAAAAGTTAACAATGTTGGCGCCAGGCGAGCCTCATCGGGGAGATCATTCCACAGTTGGGGGGCCACCACCGAGAAGGCCCTCTCCCTTGTTGCCATCCTCCGAGCTTCCCTCAGAATAGGCACTCGGAGGAGGACCTTAGTTGTTGAGCGCAGTGTACGGGGAGGTTCATGTCGGGAGAGGCGTTTCGTCAGGTATTGTGGTCCCAAGCCATGTAGGGCTTTATAGGTTAAAACCAGCACCTTGAATTGGGCTCGGAAACATATAGGCAGCCAATGCAAGCGGGCCAGAATCGGTGTTATATGCTCAAACCTCCCTGTTCTAGCTATCAATCTGGCCGCCGCACTTTGCACAAGCTGCAGCTTCCTGACCGTCTTCAAAGGCTGCCCCATGTAGAGGGCATTGCAGTAATCTAATTTGGAGGTTACCAAAGTATGGACAACTGAAGCCAGGTTGTCCCTGTCCAGATAGGGGTGTAGCTGCGCCAGTTGGTAGAAGGCACTCCGTGCCACCGAGGCCAGCTGAACCTCAAGTGACAAAGATGGTTCTAGGAGAACCCCCAAGCTACGAACCTGCTCCTTCAGGGGGAGTGCAACCCCATCCAGAACCGGTTGAATGCCCCCCATCCGATCAGAAGAACCACCCACCAGCAGAAGGATAGAATCATAGAATCATAGAATAGCAGAGTTGGAAGGGGCCTACAAGGCCATCGAGTCCAACCCCCTGCTCAATGCAGGAATCCACCCTAAAGTATCCCTGACAGATGGTTGTCCAGCTGCCTCTTGAAGGCCTCTAGTGTGGGAGAGGCCACAACCTCCCTAGGTCACTGGTTCCATTGTTGTACTGCTCTAACAGTCAGGAGGTTTTTCCTGATGTCCAGCTGGAATCTGGCTTCCTTTAACTTGAGCCCGTTATTCCGTGTCCTGCACTCTGGGAGGATCGAGAAGAGATCCTGGCCCTCCTCTGTGGGACAACCTTTCAAGTATTTGAAGAGTGCTATCATGTCTCCCCTCCATCTTCTCTTCTCCAGGCTAAACATGCCCAGTTCTTTCAGTCTCTCTTCATAGGGCTTTGTTTCTAGACCTCTGATCATCCTGGTTGCCCTCTTCTGAACACGCTCCAGCTTGTCTGCGTCCTTCTTGAATTGTGGAGCCCAGAACTGGACGCAATACTCTAGATGAGGCCTAACCAGGGCTGAATAGAGAGGAACCAGTACCTCACGTGATTTGGAAGCTATACTTCTATTAATGCAGCCAATTGGCCTTTCTTGCAGCCAAATCGCACTGTTGGCTCCTATTCAGCTTGCGATCTACAACAACTCCAAGATCCTTCTCATTTGTAGTATTGCTGAGCCAAGTATCCCCCATCTTGTAACTGCATTTGGTTTCTTTTTCCTAAATGTAGAACTTGGCATTTATCCCTATTAAATTTCATCCTGTTGTTATTATTATATCCTTATTATCCTTATTATGTAAGGATATATCCTTATATCCTTATTATATAACCACCCACCAGCAGAAGGATTATTATTTTGTTAGCTACCAAATACCACGTGTCAGCTTGGCATTATTTACCTGCCTTACAGTTATTAAACACCCACCCCATAGTATATTCAGTATACTCTGTAGTATACTGTAGTATACTCTGTAGTATACTCTGAATATACCCACAGTATATTCAGAGAGATCCAATATTAAACCTGTTTCCCTCATAGCTAGGGGAAAGGTTTTATTTAACCCTCCCCCTCAGGTTTTCAAGTGGTGGCGCTTGGCCCAAGAAGGGTTTAGGCGGCGGGCCTAGTGTAAGGGTTAGTGATGTCCCATACTGTCAGAACGTTCTTTCTCCTGTTTAGTCGAAATCTCCTTTCTTGTCATTTGAACCTGGCTCTGGTGTGTTGGAGAAATGAGGTTAGAGACCCAGAGCAGTGGAGGGCGGGAAGGAGCTGGCTTTCTCAGATGGGTTAATAGCGCCAAGTAGGAGAGCTTACATCTGGCCTTATTTTATTTATTTATTTATTTATTACATTTTTATACCGCCCAATAGCCGAAGCTCTCTGGGCGGTTCACAAAAATTAAAACCATGAAGAACATAAAAACAACCAACAGGTTAAAAGCACAAATACAAAAAATACAGTATAAAAAGCACAACCAGGATAAAACCACGCAGCAAAAGTGATACAAGATTAAAATACAAAGAACAGTAAAATTTAAATTTAAGTTAAAATTGAGTGTTAAAATACTGAGAGAATAAAAAGCTCTTTAGCTGGCGATGAAAGGAGTACAGTGTAGGCGCCAGGCGGACCTCTCTGGGGAGCTCATTCCACATCCGGGGTGCCACAGCAGAGAAAGCCCTCCTCCTAGTAGCCACCTGCCTCACTTCCTTTGGCAGGGGCTCACGGAGAAGGGCCCCTGTAGATGATTATAAAGAAGTCAATCTGTAAACACCTTGAAATCAATGCAGTGATTACTAGAAGCCAACATGGATTTGTCAGGAACAAATCCTGTCAGACTAATTTGATCTCATTTTTTGATAGGATAACCTCCCTTGTGGACTGTGGGAATGCTGTGGACGTCATATATCTTGACTTCAGCAAAGCTTTTGACAAAGTACCACATGACATTCTGATTAACAAACTAGCTAAAAGTGGGCTAGATGGAACAACTATTAGGTGGATCCACAGTTGGCTACAGAATCGGACTCAAAGAGTACTTATCAATGGAACCGTCTCAAACTGGGGAGAGGCAACGAGTGGGGTGCCGCAGGGCTCAGTCCTGGGCCCAGTGCTCTTCAACATTTTTATTAATGATTTGGATGAGGAGGTGCAGGGAACGCTGATCAAATTTGCAGATGACACAAAATTGGGTGGGATAGCTAATACCCTGGAAGACAGAAACAAACTTCAAAGTGATCTTGATAGGCTGGAGTGCTGGGCTGAAAACAACAGAATGAAATTTAATAGGGATAAATGCCAAGTTCTACATTTAGGGAATAGAAACCAAATGCACAGTTACAAGATAGGGGACACTTGGCTCAGCAATACTACAAACGAGAAAGATCTTGGAATTGTTGTAGATCACAAGCTGAATATGAGCCAACAGTGCGATATGGCTGCAAGAAAGGCAAATGCTATTTTGGGCTGCATTAATAGAAGTATAGCTTCCAAATCACGTGAGGTACTGGTTCCTCTCTATTCGGCCCTGGTTAGGCCTCATCTAGAGTATTGCGTCCAGTTCTGGGCTCCACAATTCAAGAAGGACGCAGACAAGCTGGAGCGTGTTCAGAAGAGGGCAACCAGGATGATCAGAGGTCTAGAAACAAAGCCCTATGAAGAGAGACTGAAAGAACTGGGCATGTTTAGCCTGGAGAAGAGAAGATTGAGGGGAGACATGATAGCAGTCTTCAAATACTTAAAAGGTTGTCACAGAGAGGAGGGCCAGGATCTCTTCTCGATCCTCCCAGAGTGCAGGACACGGAATAACGGGCTCAAGTTAAAGGAAGCCAGATTCCGGCTGGACATCAGGAAAAACTTCCTGACTGTTAGAGCAGTGCGACAATGGAATCAGCTACCTAGGGAGGTTGTGGGCTCTCCCACACTAGAGGCATTCAAGAGGCAGCTGGACAACCATCTGTCAGGGATGCTTTAGGGTGGATTCCTGCATTGAGCAGGGGGTTGGACTCGATGGCCTTGTAGGCCCCTTCCAACTCTGCTATTCTATGATTCTATGATCTTAAGGTCCGGGCAGGTACATATGGGAGGAGGCGTTCCTTCAAATAACCTGGCCCCAAACCGTTTAGGGCCCGGACCTGGACTGGAAGCCAATGAAGTTGTAAAAGGACTGGCGTAATGTGATCTCACGGCCAGTCCCTGTTAGTAAATGGGCTGCCCTGTTTTGTACCAGCTGAAGCTTCCGGACCGTTTTCAAAGGCAGCCCCACGTATAACGCATTGCAGTAATCCAAACGAGAGGTTCAGTTCCCGGTATCCCCAGGTAGGGCTGGGAAAAGCTCCTGCCTGAAACCCTGGAAATCTGCTGCTAGTCATTGTAGACAGAACTAAGCTAGGTGGACTCTGGGTGAATGGCCTGACTCACTACAAGGCATCTTCCTCTGTTCCTTGCCCCAGGTCTGGTTCAACAACAAGGGTTGGCATGCGATGGTGTCTTTTGTGAATGTGGTGAACAATGGGCTTCTACGATCCAGCTTGCCGGCTGGCACGGATCCCTCACGCTACGGCATCACCGCTATCAACCATCCTCTCAACCTGACTAAAGAGCAGCTCTCGGAGGCAGCCCTGTGAGTAGCACCCAGATCATATGTGGGGGGCCGTGGAACTGGTTACTGCCGCCTTTCCACGGATTGGCTCTACTGCTGTGATGTCACAGAAGCTTGGCGAACATTCTAATTATTGTTGTGTGTGAGGGGGGGGGGAAGCAAAGGGCACGAACCCCAAAAGCGAAGGTATAATCCTGAATAACAGTAAATGCAAAGCACGTTAAAACATATGTTTTATGAACTTGTATTACAAATGCCCACAGGGATTTCCGATAGTTATATCTCAAAAATTCAAAGATTGGCAAGTGGGTTGATTTCTAAAGGCAGTAGGTTATTTATAGGGTGGCCTGGAAGTGGATTTATACCTTTGTGAATTTTGGGCAAGGTTCAGAAAACTAGTACCGTAGGCTTGTTGGTCAGTAAAAAAGACTCTCTCTCTCTCTCTCTCTCTCTCTCCTCCCTGCTCCACCCGCCCTTTCTCCTGCTTAGGATGGCCACTTCGGTGGACGTGCTGGTCTCCATCTGTGTAATGTTTGCGTTGTCCTTTGTCCCCGCAAGCTTTGTCCTCTTCCTGATTGAGGAGCGCGTCAGCAAATCCAAGCACCTCCAGATTGTCAGCGGCATGAAACCAGCTGTCTATTGGCTGGGCAACTTTGCCTGGGATATGGTGAGGAGGGAAGGGGGCACCTGAATTTATAGCTCTCCGCCTCGTGTGGCGCAGAGCGGTAAAGCAGCAGCTTCTGCAGCTGAAACTCTCCCCACGGCCTGAGTTCGATCCCAGCGGAAGCTGGTTTCAGGCAGCTGGCTCGGGTCGACTCAGCCTTCCATTCTCCCGAGGTCGGTAAAATGAGTACCCAGTTAGCTGGGGGAAAGGTAATCATGGCCGGGGAAGGCAATGGCAAACCACCCCACTATAAGGCCTGCCAAGAAAACGTCAGCGAAAGCTGGTGTCCCTCCAAGAGTCAGTAATGACTCAGTGCTTGCACGAGAGGTTCCTTTCCTTTCCTCTCGCCCTGGCATTGACTCTGCCCTGGTTCAGACGACACGCTAAACCAGGCTGCTTAACCACAAAATGGTTAATGAATGCATTAAGGTCAATGCATTCCCTTAACCGTTTTGTGGTTAAGCAGCGTGGTTTAGCATGTTGTCTGAACCAGGCTGATGAGGAAAGAGAGCCCCTCCCCAATCCTGGCTTTCTGTTCTTCTAAGTTTGGGTCAAGGGTGCAGATCTGTATAGCTGTAGGGCCGAAGCAGAAGTAGGCACAACACAGGGACAGATTTAGCATCCCAAACCCCTGACGGAGGCATCTAAGCTGGGTCTTTTGAGTTCAAAAAAAGAATAAAAGTGATCTACTAGCCCTGATGGTTGTGTGCTATCTCCAGTATTCGAGGCAATAAGCCTGTGGGCACCAGTTGCTGGGGAACATGGGCGGGAGGGTGCTGTTGCTTGTTCATCCCTGGTCGATGGCTGGTTGGCCACTGTGTGAACAGAGTGCTGGACTAGATGGACCCTTGGTCTGATCCAGCATCAGGGCACTTATGTTCTTATGCAGGAGCCCTGCCCTCTTTTGTATCTAATCACGAAGGTAGTGCTCTTGCAGCTTTAACTGTTGTGATGAAGATGGGATGAAGGTTAGGCCTCATCTAGAGTATTGTGTCCAGTTCTGGGCTCCACAATTCAAGAAGGACGCAGACAAGCTGGAGCGTGTTCAGAAGAGGGCAACCAGGATGATCAGAGGTCTAGAAACAAAGCCCTATGAAGAGAGACTGAAAGAACTGGGCATGTTTAGCCTGGAGAAGAGAAGATTGAGGGGAGACATGATAGCACTCTTCAAATACTTAAAAGGTTGTCCCACAGAGGAGGGCCAGGATCTCTTCTCGATCCTCCCAGAGTGCAGGACACGGAATAACGGCCTCAAGTTAAAGAAAGCCAGATTCCAGCTGGACATCAGGAAAAACTTCCTGACTGTTAGAGCAGTGCGACGGTGGAATCAGTTACCTAGGGAGGTTGTGGCCTCTCCCAGACTAGAGGCCTTCAAGAGGCAGCTGGACAACCCTCTGTCAGGGATGCTTTAGGGTGGATTCCTGCATTGAGCAGGGGGTTGGACTCGATGGCCTTGTAGGCCCCTTCCAACTCTGCTATTCTATGATTCTATGATTCTATGAAGAGGAGCCCTGTCCTCCTTTCCATATGGTCACCCTAGTTTTAGTCAATGCACACAGTTTAATGCAAAGGCACAGTTGCACATGCTTTTGGGTAGAAGCAACAGAACACTGGACTAATACTCCTGCGTTGGTTCCACATTGGATATAAGAGCCAGCAACCCAGAATGTGGGAAGCTTCCCTGCTTAGAACAGGCTCCAGGGTTCCTTTGAAAGCCCTCGCTTCAACTTCTTGCGGCTAGAGAAGGTTAACTCACCCTTGCTTCTCCCCACAGTGCAACTACTTTGTCCCGGCATTTTTGGTGGTGTTGATTTTCTTGTGTTTCCAACAAAAATCGTACGTGTCCTCCGCCAACCTCCCCTCTCTGATTCTGCTGCTGCTTCTTTATGGGTAAGGCCGGACTCCGAGGCGTGTGGGAGGGTTGGAATTCAAGTTCCAACAGGACGATGTACGGTATGGCCACTACAGCTAATTCTTTCCCCCCCTCTTCACTTACTGTCAGCTGGTCCATCACCCCACTGATGTACCCAGCCTCCTTCCTCTTTAGCGTCCCCAGCACGGCCTATGTGGCGCTGACGTGCGTCAACCTTTTTATCGGCATCAACGGAAGCGTGGCTACCTTTGTCCTTGAACTCTTCACTGACCAGGTGAGCCATGGGACCCCTTTGGGGAAGGGAAGAGGAGGGCAGGGACGTACCCTAGACCCACGGTAACCCCTTGAACCAAGGGTTTGCCAGCCTTCAGCAGAAGTTGGGGTCCAGCTGGATGGGTTCCAAGAGCTGGGTGTCACCATGATATGATCACGACAGAACTATCCCTTTCTTTGAGTGTCATCAGATGAGGGGGAAATCGCGGTTCCCTACCGTCGCTTTTCCGCTCCCCGCTCCTGTCCCACAACGCTTCCTCTTTCTTCCCAGAGAAGAAAGAGGAAGTGAACAATGAACACATGGCCCATTCAGGAAATGATGGCACATTCCGCTTCCTAAAAAAAGTCAGATTAAAAGGAACACAGGAGGCGGACAGCGTCGTCTAAAGGATGCGTGAAAAACCGTGGGTGGGCAGGAGCGAGTGTGTGATAAGCTGGACATCAGGAAAAACTTCCTGACTGTTAGAGCAGTACGATAATGGAATCAGTTGCCTGGTGAGGTTGTGGGCTCTCCCACACTAGAGGCCTTCAAGAGGCAGCTGGACAACCCTCTGTCAGGGATGCTTTAGGGTGGATTCCTGCATTGAGCAGGGGGTTGGACTCGGTGGCCTTGTAGGCCCCTTCGAACTCTGCTATTCTATGATTCTATGATTCTGATAAAATATTTGTCTGACGAAACCCTTAGAGAAACACTGCTGTCCAACACTGGGAGTAGTTTTTGAACTGCATTTTATTCTGACAAAGTAAAAGTACACCACCCAGAAAACAGCACACGTACGTAATTCATAGCACTGAAAAGAAGACATTAAGTTGCCCGCTATCTTGAATGTTATTTTCCCCCCCAGAAACTTGATAATTGAAGGATGTTTTCCAATAAACCTATCTGTCTGATCTTTAATATAATTTGGACAGTGAAGTTACTAAAGCAATATCCCACGTCTTCATGAGCCCTGGAAATTTCTGCTTGTGAATTCTTATTCTGTTTAGGAGGTAAAAGGAACAAATGAAAGGTCTCCCGTTAGGGAGAGACCAAATGAACGGAAAGTTGGTTTTAATGAAAGACGTGCCTCTCTCTCTCTCTCTCTCTCTCTCTCATCTGTGTGTGTGTGTGTGTTTTACCCCTAAGCAGAACTTGAACGAGGTCAACATCATCCTTAAAAAGGCTTTCCTCATATTCCCTCACTTCTGCCTGGGCCGCGGGCTGATAGACATGGTCAAGAACCAGGCCATGGCAGACGCCTTCGAACGGTTTGGTGAGTGGTCATTACAGTATTAAACCTGCCCTGCTGGTGTTTCTGCCTCAAGTTCAGTATGAACTATTTTATTGAATAAGCCAGAAATGTTACTGCTCGGACAAGTGGGTGGGTGTTTTTCTCTTGACCCCACCATCTAGTCTGCCAGACGCTGCCTCACCCCTGAACTACCATACTAGGCTCTGCCCACTAACCAGAGCCAGTGTGGTGTAGTGGCTAAAGTGTTGGACTGGGAACCCGGAGATCTGGGTTCTAGTCCCCACTCGGCCATGAAAACCTACTGGGTGACTTCGGGCCAGTCACAGACTCTCAGCCCAACCTACCTCATAGGGTTGTTGTTGTGAGGATAAAATGCAGAGGAGGAGGAGAGTTATGTACACCGCCTTGGGTTCCTTGGAGGAAAAAAGGGAGGATATAAATTAAATAAATTAACCAGATTTTTTTAAAAGTGCGAGTTAACACCCCCTAATGGTGATTTGCAGTTTGGTTTTATATGAAGTCCCAAATTTAGTTTTAGTCATTTGTGGTGTTTACTTTATGCTTTCAATTATAATAATAAAATGTACCTCACATCCACTATTACAGTATTTGATACCATAGCCGTGCAAGGTAGGCTATTATTATTATTATTATTATTATTATTATTATTATTATTATTATTATTATTCCCATATGACAGGTTTGCAGTAGGTGTGAGCCTTGACCCTCAATGAACCATAGAATCATAGAATAGTAGAGTTGGAAGGGGCCTATAAGGCCATCGAGTTCAACCCCCTTGATTTGCTCATGACGGTCTTATTAACAGGATTAATGTGTGGAACTCCATGGTATAAGCTGTCATGTGGGACACTAGCTTACAAGACAGCGGGAAATGTACGATGGCTGTTCTGTCCCCAGCTAGGAGCCAGGTTCAGAGATGGTCTCCCTTTAGGTACCAGTGAGCCAAAAAGATGGGGTGGGGCTGGGGTGGCATTATTGCCTTCATCCTTTCTTGATGAGCTTCATGGATTTATCTGGTTGGTTCACCAGGTTAAGGTTGTTGAACCTCTTTCAGTCAGAGGGCTGGCTTCAATTCGGCCCTGGTTAGGCCTCATCTAGAGTATTGCGTCCAGTTCTGGGCTCCACAATTCAAGAAGGACGCAGACAAGCTGGAGCGTGTTTAGAGGAGGGCAACTGGGATGATCAGGGGTCTGGAAACAAAGCCCTATGAAGAGAGACTGAAAGAACTGGGCATGTTTAGCCTGGAGAAGAGAAGATTGAGGGGAGACATGAGAGCACTCTTCAAATACTTAAAAGGTTGTCACACAGAGGAGGGCCAGGATCTCTTCTCGATCCTCCCAGAGTGCAGGACACGGAATAACGGGCTCAAGTTAAAGGAAGCCAGATTCCGGCTGGACATCAGGAAAAACTTCTTGACAGTTAAAGCAGTACGACAATGGAATCAGTTGCCTGGTGAGGTTGTGGGCTCTCCCACACTAGAGGCCTTCAAGAGGCAGCTGGACAACCATCTGTCAGGGATGCTTTAGGGTGGATTCCTGCTTTGAGCAGGGGGTTGGACTCGATGGCCTTGTAGGCCCCTTCCAACTCTGCTATTCTATGATTCTATGATCCTCTTGTGGAGATGGATCTTCGGCCATCTCCCGTGAGGGCCCAGCTTCCTCTGGGTCTCATGACATGGGCTTTCCCCCAGCATTGTCCAACTGCGGGAGCCTTTGGTCCTTCTCTGAGGAAGGTTCTTCCAAATGGGGCATGTCACAGGAGAAGGGGATGTGGCTATCTGAGGAACCCCGGAGGGCGACCCTGGGTGGGCTGGATCTGGGCCCTGGTCCTGAGGTTCTTCACCCCTGGACTAGATCATAGAATCATAGAATAGCAGAGTTGGAAGGGGCCTACAAGGCCATCGAGTCCAACCCCCCGCTCAATGCAGGAATCCACCCTAAAGCATCCCCGACAGATGGTCTGATCCAGCAAGGTTCGGCTGCCCATCATGACTAAACAGAACCTCTAGGTTTGGAAAGAGTCTCCCTTTAAAGTCCTGGCGCTTGGGACAAACCATGGGGATGGACCCATGCCCTGCTGATGAACCTCCTGGGGGCTTCCACCTGGATACTGCTGCACTAGATGGACCCACCTTAGTCTCTTGTTTATGTTCTGATATGCCTTATTCTTCATATGTTCAAAAAGAAGAAGGCAGTAGTGTGAGTGATTCAATATATAAAAAATATATGAAATATACAAAATATTCAATATATACAAAGTGCCCAAAGCACACACTACACAATATACATCCAGTGATGTATATCACTTGATGTAAATAACCTTATTTATTTACAATATATAACTGATGCATGTCAGCTGCACGGTCATTAATGGGCCACTACCATTTCGTGTTCTTTCTAGGCTTCAGGCAGTCCGGCTACTTTTCATTCTGGAGGTGTTTACCCCGTTATAAATGTTTGGAGATGTTTAAAAGGGTATTCATCTGATGTCATTATTAGCACTGTGTCATATTAAATAATTGTGACTGTGGTTTTGTATATTATATATGGAAATAATATTTATTGTAAAGTGACTGCTATTTGGGAGCACTTTTCTTACACAGTTTTGCTGGACAAACGGCAGTTATTCTTCAGATGTTACATTTACATCCCACCTTTCCTCCAAGGAGTCCAAAGTGGTGTTACGTGGTCCTTCTCCTCTCCATTTTATCCTCACAACAGTCCTGTAAGGTAGGTGAGGTGAGAGTCAGTGGCTGGCGCAAAGTTACCCAGTGAGCTTCCATGGCTGAATGGGGACTGGCTCTTACGACAACAGCCTTTCCCAACCTGGTGCTTTCCGGAGGGCTGTTTACGCACAGGGAGAGCCCCGTGGTGGCTGCGGATCTGCGCCGCGTCAGTTAGAAGACACAAGCGCAGGTTCGCAGGCCTGTGATGCTGCATTTTGAAATAGTCAGGGATTTTACCTCATGTTTTCCAAATGGAGCAACGTCAACATGGCGCTTCCGCCATGAGGCGTCGCTCCACGGCCAATCCAAGGTGAGCCTGGTGGTGGAGCCTGGTGGAAGGTGACCAGCGATTGGTCGCTTTCCACCAGGGAGAGGGCGGCAGCGGCTCTGGGCCCAAGATGGCCGCCCGGAAATCTCACGCTCCCTCCTTGGCATCAGGATTACCCTCCACCACCCCGGGAGAGGGAAAGCAAAGGGTTGGAGAGGGAGGCGGCACCAGCCACGAAGAAAGCCCCTGAATGTGTTGGATTACAACTCCCAGCAGGCCCTACCAGGTTGGGAAAAGCTGCCGGAGAGTTGATTTGAGGCAATAAATGCCCTGCAAAGTTAAGATAAAACCCCAATGGCAACGTTATTGCTGCCCCCCCCAATGATATCATGATTTTAACCAATTCAGTCTAATCAATTATATTTGATATAATAACAGTCCATCTACAAATGAATTTCAGGCCTGCCAATATTCTTCTTCTTTCTTTATTGCACGTGGAACAACGGAGGCTGAGAGAAAACGCTTTGCCCAGCGGTTTCATTATAAAATTCAAATTGTGCTTTTGGCCACTAAGCTATACCAGTTGGCTAATAACAGCATAAAAACATAAGACATGCCCTGACGCTGGATCAGACCAAGGGTCCATCTAGTCCAGCACTCTGTTCACACAGTGGCCAACCAGCCATCGGCCAGGGATGAACCAGCAGGACATGGTGCAACAGCACCCTCCCACCCATGTTCCCCAGCAACTGGGGCACACAGGCTTATTGCCTCGAATACTGGAGATAGCACACAATCACCAGGGCTAGTCGCCGTGGATAGCCTCCACCTCCAGGAATTTATCCAACCCCCTTTTAAAGCCATCCAGATTGGTGGACATCACTACATCTTGTGGTAGTGAGTTCCGTAATTTAACTCTGCGCTGTGTGAAGAACTTTCTTTTATTTGTCCTGAATCTCCCACCCATCAGCTTCATGGGATGACCCCGTTGGGTTCTAGTGTTTTGAGAGAGGGAGAAAAATGTCTCCCTGTCCACATTCTCCATCCCATGCATCATTTTGTACACCTCTATCCTGTCTCCCCTCAGCCTCCTCTTCTCCAAGCTAAACAATCCCAGTTGATGTAACCTTCCCTCCTAGGGGAGATGCTCCAGACCCTTAATCATTTGAGTTGCCCTTTTCTGCACTTTTTCCAGCTCTATAATATCCTATAATAGTTTGTGGTGATTCACACCGACCTTTGAGATGCCAGGGTCGTACGTTTAACATTTTAAAACAATGTCTTCCTAAATCCGCTCCATGAACAGGCATAAGCCAATGCCTTGAACTCTCTGGCCCCGTTCAGACAACACACTAAACCAGGCTGCTTAACCACAAAATGGTGAACGGATTCCGTTCACCATTTTGTGGTTAAGCAGCCTGGTTTAGTGTGTTGTCTGAACGGGGCCTCTGTCGTTCCATTGCTCTCCCGCCGGCAGGGGTCACTCTCCAATCACACACACTCTCATCTCCTCGCAATATAGGCGAACGACCATTTGTTTCTCCGCTAAGCTGGGACCTGGCTGGGAAGAACATGTTTGCGATGGCCGTGGAAGGCATTATCTTTTTCTCCTTCACCCTCCTGGTGCAATACAAGTTCTTCATCCACCTTCGGTGAGTGATGATGCTGTTCATTTGGTCTTATACCGCCTTTCCACACAAGTCATAGAACCATAGAATCATAGAATAGTAGAGTTGGAAGGGGCCTATAAGGCCATCCAGTCCAACCCCCTTCTCAATGCAGCAATCCACCCTAAAGCATCCCTGACAGATGCTTGTCCCCCGTCCCATACGCTATGATGGGACCAGGGAGAGGGTTTTCTCTGCGGTGGCACCCCGTCTGTGGAATGCCCTCCCCTTGGAGGCCCGACTGGCGCCAACGCTGACTCTATTCCGGCACCAAGTGAAAACACGGCTTTTTAACAAAGCCTTTAATAGTTAAATTCACTAAGATGGCATATAGTTTTGTTTTAATTGTTTTTGTTGCTTTTAAATTATATATTTTTTTAACTTGGTTCATGGTTTAATTTGTTTTTAGCTGTGCATATCTATTGTTTTATACTGTCTGCTTTTATCTGTATGCCGCCCTGAGATCTTAATGATATTTATTTATTTATTTATTTATTACACTTATATCCCGCCCCCATAGCCAGAGCTCTCTGGGCGGTTTACAGAAATTCTAAAATTGAGATAAAAACAAGTATGCAAGATTTAAAATTCTAAAACACAGAACATACACACATAAAGCATTAAAACCGTTAAAAAACTAAACATGTGGGTGATTAAGATGTGCTGCCATATGCCTGGGCAAAGATGTCTTAACCTGGCGCCGGAAAGATAGCAGCGTTGGCGCCAGGCAAGCCTCGTCAGGGAGATCGTTCCATAGTCTGGGGGCCACCACCGAAAAGGCCCTGTCCCTTGTTGCCACACTCTGAGCCTCTCTCGGAGTAGGCACCCGGAGGAGGACCTTAGATGTTGAACGTAGTGACCAGGTATATTCATGTCGGGAGAGGCGTTCCATCAGGTATTGTGGTCCCAAGGGCGGGATACAAATGTTTTAAATAAATAGTGCAGCCCGAGAATCTGCTCAGTCCTCTTTTCCTTCCAGGCCCTTTCATGTCAACCTTGGCTCGTTAGGAGAGGAGGATGAGGATGTAGCCAAAGAAAGGAAGAGGGTTAGCAATGGATTGCCAGGGCGGGACATCCTGGTGCTGCAAGACCTGACCAAGGTGAGACCACTGGGGTGGGGGTCTGATGGGTGAGTGAGGTGAGCCTGGGGTGAATTCGCACCAGTGGCCTGAAACAGGAGAAGGGGACAAGGGCACAAAACCACCAATGATAGTTGAAGAAAAAGAGAGAGGTATACTCTGGTGTTGAATGAAAATGGAAATATTTAATAGTAATCTCCTCAAAAAAACCAAGATTATGGCAACCAGCTTGATTGATAACTGGCAAATAGAGGGAGAAAACGTGGAGGCAGTGACAGACTTTGTATTTCTGGGCGCAAAGATCACTGCAGACGCTGACTGCAGCCAGGAAATCAGAAGACGTTGACTTCTTGGGAGGAGAGCAATGACAAATCTCGATAAAATAGTTAAGAGCAGAGACACCACACTGACAACAAAGGTCCACATAGTTAAAGCAATGGTATTCCCCGTAGTAACCTATGGCTGCGAGAGGTGGACCATAAGGAAGGCTGAGCGAAGGAAGAGAGATGCTTTTGAACTGTGGTGTTGGAGGAAAATGCTGAGAGTGCCGTGGACCGCAAGAAGATCAAACCTGTCCATACTCCAGGAAATAAAGCCAGACTGCTCACTTGAGGGAATGGTATTAAAGGCAAAACTGAAGTACTTTGGCCACATAATGAGAAGACAGGATACCCTGGAGAAGAGGCTGATGAAAGGGAAAGTGGAAGGCAAAAGGAAGAGGGGCCGACCGAGGGCAAGATGGATGGATGATATTCTGGAGGTGACAGACGTGACCTTGGGGGAGCTAAGGGTGGCAACGGCCGACAGAAAGCTCTGGCGTGGGCTGGTCCATGAAGTCACGAAGAGTCGGAAGCGACTGAACGAATAAACAACAACCTCCTCAGTAAAAATTATAGAATAATGTGTAAATGAAGATAATATGTAAAAAGGATGTTTATTTCTGAAGAAGCATTTTCTGATAGATTGTTCGATTGGTTTGCAGCTCCTGATGAAGGACCTAAGGGCCCGAAACGTCGAGCTACTGTACGCATCCATTTGTCTTTTAAAAAAATCTACGCGTTAGTCTATAATTTTTACTGAGGAGATTACTATTAAATATTTCAATTTTCATTCAACACCAGAGTATACCTCTCTCTTTTTCTTCAACTGAAACAGTACGGCCCTCTGTGCCAGCTCAGGTGTCTACTGCCTCGTTCTGCTGCAGGTGTACTCGACCAGGCCTCAGTATTCTTTAGAACAGTGATTCCCAAAGTGGGCGGTACTGTCCCCTTGGGGGCGGTGGGATTGCATAGGGCAGTGTTAAGAGACAAGGGGGTGGCAGGGGGGCGCTCGAGGTGGTCTTTTCTGAGAAGTGCCTCTCCAGAAGGTCTTAAAACCCAGGGACATTTTTATGGGAGAAGGTAGTTTGGTTCCAAGCCATATAAGGGAAGAATCCACACATGTATTAATACCGTTTAAGAAGAGTCCTTTTAACGGTGAATTGAAATGTTTCAAAAGCACCAAAACGCTAATGAAGAGACATACCCTGTTTGGTGTGCCCCGCCACGCCGGCTGCAAAACAGAGGCGTTCGCTCTCTTTTCCCTCCCTCCCTCCCTCGGCAAGCCTGCGGCGGGTGCTTTGGATTTTGAATAAATATTCAATTAATTGTTACTGTTTTGAATTTTATTGTTATTATCTTCCTTAGTGGGTCATTGAAAACCGCTATTCTGAATAATGATTTTTATAGTGTAGGGTAGGGGGCACTGGGCATGAGTTTGTGGAACCAAGGGGGTGGTTACCTGAAAGAGTTTGGGAACCACTGCTTTAGAACAACCCTATAAGGATGGCCAGTATAATGTGTTGTAGCAGTGGCAAATATGTGAATCGCGGCTGAGCTGGTTTTGAACGTGGGTCCTCTTGCAGTGCACTTCCCGCCACCCTGCTAGGCTGCACCAGCCCTCAGGGGCTGTGGCAGTCTTGGGTTCCACTCACGGTCTTTGCCCCAGCAGTGCGGCAAGGATGCAAAATGTGTGGTTGAGTCCTCCCCGGGAGCACTCAGGAGCTGGGGTCGGGGAGGGCTTTCACCTGGAAGGGCTACCTTGGAGGAAGGATGCAAATTCTGAGCCTGCTCTACCTGCCCTCAGGTCTACCGGATGACCAAGAAGCCAGCGGTTGATCGCCTGTGTGTGGGAGTCCCTGCAGGAGAGGTGAGTCTCGTTTGGAAAGCCTGGATGGGGCCAGACATCATCATCACAAAGCCCTATGAAGAGAGACTGAAACAGCTGGGCATGTTTAGCTTGTGATGCTCTGATGCTCTGATTCTATGCTGTTTGTTTCTATCGAGAGAAAAGGTTAATGGAATTGTTAATGCCATTTTGGGGTTAAGCAGCACGGTTTAGCGTGTTGTCTGAACGGGGCCAATGTGTTCACACTTCAAGAAAGGTGCAGACAACCTGGATTGGGTTCAGAGGAGGGCGACATGGATGATCTGGAAACAAATCCTTGTGAGGAGGGACTGAAAGAACTGGGCATGTTTAGCCTGGAGAAGAGAAGGCTGAGGGAAGGCATGAGAGCACTCTTTAAATACTTGAAGGGTTGTCACACAGAGGAGGGCCAGGATCTCTTCTCGATCCTCCCAGAGTGCAGGACACGGAATAACCGGCTTAAGTGACAGGAAGCCAGATCCCGGCTGGACATCAGGAAAAACTTCCTGACTGTTAGAGCAGCACGACAATGGAACCCGTGACCTAGGGAGGTTGTGGGCTCTCCCACACTAGAGGCCTTCAAGAGGCAGCTGGACAACCCTCTGTCAGGGATGCTTTAAGGTGCATTCCTGCATTGAGCAGGGGGTTGGACTCGATGGCCTTATAGGACCCTTCCAACTCTACTATTCTATGATTCTATGATCACCCCCATCATTATCACCATCATCTCTCTTATCTCGTGTGCGACATTTTTTTCTACGTGGACATGATGGGCTTTGCCAAGTCATGCTGTCTTTTACTGATTCAGAAATGTTCTCACTATTGAACTATTTTAAGTATGACTGCTTTCTGGATGTGCATTGATGGTGCTATATAAATAAATAAATAATAATAATAATAATAATAATAATAATAATAATAATGTTGGTGTGGATGGATTTTGGTAGGCCCAGTTTCTGAAGGTTTTCTGTATTGTTTTTTGATATGATGCTAGTGACTGATGTGACTATAACAGATTAATTGTGATCTTTTCCTGTTGCCACAGTTCTTTAAGTTCCATAGCCGGGGATGGTGGTAGTTATTCTTATTATCCTTATTATTTCTTAGGTTCCTTTCTTATTTTTTTAAAAAAAACTCAAATCAATTTACAATAGATTTAAAATATTCAACATTTAAAACATCTATAACAATTATCCATTAAAATACAGGAAGGAAAGGAAAGGAACCTCTCGTGCAAGCACTGAGTCATTACTGACTCTTGGAGGGACGCCAGCTTTCCCTGACGTTTTCTTGGCAGGCCTTATAGCGGGGTGGTTTGCCATTGCCTTCCCCGGCCGTGATTACCTCTCCCCCAGCTAACTGCATTTTACCGACCTGCATTTTACCGACCTCCGGAGGATGGAAAGCTGAGTCGACCCGAGCCGGCTGCCTGAAACAAGCTTCCGCTGGGATCAAACTCAGGCCGTGGGGAGAGTTTCAGCTGCAGAAACTGCTGCTTTACCGCTCTGCGCCACACGAGGCTCACTATTAAAATACAACCACCCCATAAAAACCTGAAACATCAGTGATGGCCATAAGCAATTCAACTGATGTGTTAACGAGCTCTCATCAGATGCCTGGGAGGAGAGGAAAGAGTTTACCTGGACCGAAAACATGACCGTGTTAGCTCCAGGTGGCCCTCATGTGGGGAAAACATTCCACAGTTGGGGGGCCACCACTGAGAAGGCTCTTCCTTGTTGCCGTCCTCCTTTGAACCTTCCCCAGAAGCTCCAACGGGGAAGTCCTCAAAGAAGGGCACTTCATAGTCCAAGACATGGGAGGGCACTTCATAGTCCTGTGCATGGAATTCCATTTAGGTGACCTGTTAATAGCCCTTGGCAAATCCATCCTTCATAAGAAGAGCTCTGCTTTTGGAACACATAAAGGCTGTGCTTTTTCATTCCCTTTTCTCAGTGTTTCGGCCTCCTGGGCGTGAACGGTGCTGGGAAAACATCAACGTTCAAAATGCTGACAGGAGATTCGGAGGTGACTTCGGGAAAAGCCTTTCTAAAAGGCTACAGGTTGGTGCTGCATGATTTTTTTAGGAACCCCCCCCCCCTCGAAGCTAAGGAGGGGTCCGTAGCTTGGTCATGGAAGGCATGTCTCCCATGCATACGGTCCCAGATTCAGTACCTGGAATCTCCAGTCCAAAGGCTCTCAGAGTTAGCAGGGCTTGGGAAAGAGACCCTCTCGCCCCCAAGAGACACTGCTAGCCCCCGTCTATATGACAAAGGGATTGCTCATTAAATATAAACCCAAATTCTCGTTGAATTGAATGTCGGTAAAGAGCGTCACACTGCAGCAGCGATTTATTTCCTGGTTTTTTTTTTATAGTGCAGTTATAAATGCGCACATGCGCATATACGATGCTACGGAGTGGAGACGATGGAAGCTATAAATTTTATATGCGGAGCTCCGCAGATTCATATAACAGCCAAACAGTGGGGGGGGGGGGAGGAAAAGTAAAGAAGTTTGGAAGAGTAAAAGAGTTGGAAGGACCCCAAAGGTCATCCAGTCTAACCCCTGCTGTTACTGCATCCCTCAAGCAGAGGTGGCCACCCAGCCTCTGCTTGAAAACCCCTCACGAAGGAGAGTCGTGGATGACTGTCTGATCCAAGCTACTCACCCTTGCTGCATCTTGTGTCAGTGAATTCCATCTGTCAGGGATGCTTTAAAAGTGGATTCCTGCACTGAGCAGGGGGTTGGACTTGATGGCCTTAGAGCCCCCTTCCAACTCTACTATTCTAGGATTATGTGAATCTACATTTCTCTCCCCCCCCCCCACTGAATTGGGAGAGAGAGAGAGAAATTTCTTTCTATTTGAACTCTCCTCGTCATTCAGCAGCCCTCTGATCTTATTTCCTTTGGGGGTTCCCTGAAACCCTTCTCTCTGTCTCCCCTCCCCACCCATACACAGCGTGCTCAGCGACCTGCAAGCCGTCCACCAGAACATGGGCTACTGCCCCCAGTTTGACGCCATCAATAATCTGCTGACAGCCCGTGAACACCTGGCCTTCTATTGCCGCCTGCGTGGGCTTCCGGAGAATGAGATTCCTGGGGTAAGTGCAGCGTTTTCTTTTGCGGAAAAGGCCAAGCAGCTGGAAGTTAAATAGCATGGGGGATAAAAGCAGTATGACAATGGAACCAGTTATACCTAGGGAGGTGGTGGTCTCTCCCACACTAGAGGCCTTCAAGAGGCAGCTGGAGAACCATCTGTCAGGGATGCTTTAGGGTGGATTCCTGCGTTGAGCAGGGGGTTGGACTCGATGGCCTTGTAGGCCCCTTCCAACTCTGCTATTCTATGATTCTATGAAAGATGAATTAAAGCACAGGTACAGTGATCTCATGGGAATACCAGGTGTATTATCTGGAAACTCTAATGAGATGACATTCCTGAGTCCACAATTCAAGAAGGACGCAGACAAGCTGGAGCGTGTTCAGAGGAGGGCAACCAGGATGATCAGGGGTCTGGAAACAAAGCCCAAGGAAGAGAGACTGAAAGAACTGGGCATGTTTAGCCTGGAGAAGAGAAGATTGAGGGGAGACATGATAGCACTCTTCAAATACTTGAAAGGTTGTCACACAGAGGAGGGCCAGGATCTCTTCTCGATCCTCCCAGAGTGCAGGACACGGAATAACGGTTAAAGGAAGTTAAAGGAAGCCAGATTCCGGCTGGACATCAGGAAAACTTCCTGACTGTTAGAGCAGTACGACAATGGAACCAGTGACCTAGGGAGGTGGTGGGCTCTCCCACACTAGAGGCCTTCAAGAGGCAGCTGGACAAGCATCTGTCAGGGATGCTTTAGAGTGGATTCCTGCATTGAGCAGGGGGTTGGACTCGGTGGCCTTGTAGGCCCCTTCCAACTCTGCTATTCTAAGCTGAGATGCCAGCTGCCGTCTGCCAGGAGCAGCCCGAAGGCACTCTGCACGCACTTGGCAGGGGTGCCCTCGTCTTGAAAACCTGGGCCAGTACGGTTCTAAATCTGTTTTCAGGAACAGAGTTACGACACGGTGGTTTGTAATGACCCTCTTCTCTTCTTCTCTCCTCCCCCCCCCCCCGCCCCAGGTGGTTAAGTGGAGTTTGTCGACGCTTGGCCTGGTGCAATACGCAGACAGGCCTGCTGGCCGCTACAGCGGTGGCAACAAACGGAAGTTGTCCACAGCCATCGCGCTCATCGGAGCCCCGCCTGTCGTCTTCTTGGTCAGTCACGGGGGCCGCTGCTTTTGAGTTGCCGGAGCTCCTTGGGGGTCCGAGGCTGCTGCTTCGGTTTTGATATTTCTGGTCTTTTTTTGCATCCAGGATGAGCCGACGACAGGGATGGATCCTCGGGCAAAGCGGTTCCTGTGGAACTGCATCCTCTGTGTGATGAAGGACGGCAGGTCCGTGGTGCTCACGTCCCACAGGTAAAAGGAGAACTGGTTTGAACAGGCAAACTCTTCAAACTCTCTGTAGGGAGGCATCTGAAACGTTCTCATCATAGAATCTTCCCCTGGAGTTCTGGGGGCTGTCTTCACGATGCCACATTGGCGCTGCTGTGAACCCAAAGTGGTGTACATAATCCTCCTCCTCTCCATTTTATCCTCACAACAACAATCCTGCGAGGTAGGTTGGGCTGAGCGTCTGTGACTGGCCCAAAGTCACCCAGTGGGTTTCCGTGGCCGAGTGGGGACTAGAATCCAGATCCCAGTCCGACACCTTAGCCACTATACCATACTGGATCTCACAGCTGGACAACCATCTGTCAGGGATGCTTTAAGGTGGATTCCTGCATTGAGCAGGGGGTTGGACTCCATGGCCTTGTAGGCCCCTTCCAACTCTGCTATTCTATGATTCTATGGATCAGGCAGAAAGTCTGGGTCTTTCAGTTCAACATTGGGCTGAGTGTGTGTGTGTGTGTGTGCAGACATTCAACAGGTACAGCCTTCCCATAAACTTGCTGCATGCATACTTAATAATTTTCTGCCTGCCAAATCCATAAAATCAACAATGCTTCCCTAGCACTGTAACAAGCATAGTGAATACCCAGACCGAAATTTTACCGTCAGTTGCTAAAGGAGCTCGTGATGGATGTTAAAAACTTTGGGGAGGATCAGAAAAGTTTCCCATTCTTTTTCCTTTTCTCCTTCGCCAGCATGGAAGAGTGTGAGGCGCTGTGCACCAGACTGGCCATCATGGTGAACGGACGCTTCCAGTGCCTTGGGAGCGTGCAGCATTTGAAGAACAAGTAATCTTGATAGTCTTGGGGAGGGTGGTGGTGATAGGACGGGCATTTTGTATTGATAATGCATTGTTAACCTGTGGAACTCACTGCCATAAGATATGGTGATGGCCGTAGGCTTAGGTGGTGTTAAAAGGGGATTTAGTTATTATTATATATTTATTGCACTTCTATACCACCCAATAGCTGAAGCTCCCTGGGCGCTTCACAAAAATGAAAACCATTCAAAGTATAAAAGCGTGATATAAAATCTATATATATAAAAGCCCAGACTGCTCCTCCAAGTTATATTTTTTGCCCTCTGGCGCCTTCTAGAGACGTTTCTCGGAACTGCGGCCTTCTATGGAAGTTCCAAGTTCCAAGAAATAGTTTTTGCCCTCTGGCGCCATCCAGCGACGTTTCTCGGAACTGCGGCCTTTTATGGAAGTTCCAAGTTCCGAAGAAAGATCACTGCCAGGAGCTTCCAGCTTAGCAGAGGGGCCAAAACCCACTAACCTCACCAGACTGCTCCTCTACACCTGTCGTACAACGGGCTTTTTTTGCTAGTACAATATAAAAGCACAACCAGGATAAAATCAGCATACAAATTTGAAATACAAATTTTAAGCAGCCAAGTTAAAATTAACTTTATAGACTGTTAAAATGCTGAGAGAATAAAAAGGTCTTCACCTAGCATCTGAAAGAATATAGTGTAGGTGCCGGGCGAACCTCCTTAGGGAACACAGCCGGGGTGCCACAGCAGGGAAGGCCCTGCTCCTGGTAGCCACCTGCCTCACTTCCTTTGGCAGGGGCTCACGGAGAAGGACCCCCTGAGGATGACCTGAGGGTCCAGGCAGGTGCACATGGGAGGAGGCGTTCCTTCAGATAGCCTGGCCCCAAGTTAACAGAAGAGCAACGAAGGGCTTCTGCCTTCAAACCCCACTGGAGGGATCTAGCTGTCCATCATTGGAAACAAGACGCTGGGGTAGATGGACTTATTTCTGATCTAGCAGGAGGCTTTTCATCTGCCTACCTGTCTTTATATCCATCTTCCCTTCTTCTTGCTGCCTGGAGCATTGCTGGGCTCTTAAAGTTCCAAAGCCCAGGCCCATAGGACACAAATCTGCATACAATATGTATATTCTAATATACAATTTTAGAAATAATGTTTAGGATTTATTTAAACTTCACAGGAACCAATTCATTTCTCATCCAAAACATCTCAAATGAAATAAATTCTTTCATTCATTCATCCCTGCCCCAGCTCATTCCAAACAAGCGGCAAAACCTTTTTTCCCCTCAGCTTAATTGCCATGCAGGGGAAGATGGGTTTCGTGTGTGTGTGTGTGTGTGTGTGTGTGTGTGTGTGTGTTGCAGCATGTGGGAAGGGCAGAATCAATCCTTGCCTCCACACTTGCAAAAAAACCCACCTTGCCAGAGCAGCCACGGCTGGTTTAAGACTGGCCAGAGGTGACCTTCTGCCTGGTCGTGGTCTGTACCAAGCTGCTGTGTTTTGTACAAAACTGCAGTTTCCCAACTGTCTTCAAGGGCAGCCCTGTGTACAGTGCAGTGCAGTAGTCCAGGCACGATGTTACCTGAACGTGGATGACCACGGCCATCCTATCATTTTCCCGGAAGAGGCTGTGGCTGGCTCACCAGCCTTAGCTAGTAGTATCCTTGCACTGAGTCTGCAAGGATAGGGACCTGGGTCTAAGAGCACCCATAAGCGACGAACCTTTCCGGTCTAGATGAACTTAGCACCATGAGACTGAAGGGGGACAAATTTTGTCCTCATCTTCATAAAGGGGGTGAGGAAGAGAAACACACACTGTAGTCGTGCAGAGCTGGTGAGGACAAATCCTGAATTGAGCAGGGGGTTGGACTCGATGGCCTTATAGGCCCCTTCCAACGCTGCTATTCTGTGATTCTATGATTCTGTGAAAATGGCCCCCTGCATGGCAGTTAAGATGAAGAAAAACCCTTCCATTGGGACCAAGGAGCACTCGGGTTCCCTGGGGAATAGATCCGCGGCGTGGGCCTAGCATCCCCCCTACTTGCCGCCAAATTAACCCAGTCCATCTGAATGCTTTGTCTAGGTTTGGAGACGGGTACACCATTGTCCTCCGGGTGTCTGGGAGCAACCCAGAGTTGGGTCCCGTGGAGAAATTCATCCGAGACTCCTTCCCCAGCATTGTCCTTAAGGAGAAACACCACGGCACTCTTCAGTACCAGCTTCCCTCTTGCAATGTCTCCCTAGCCAAGATCTTCAGCATCCTCTCGGCGCACCGGAGCAACTACCACATCGAAGACTACTCCGTGTCGCAAACCACCCTGGACCAGGTGAGGTTCGGGGTAGGATGCATTGGCTAAGTTCACACAACACTTTGGTCTAGGAAGCGTGAAAACCGGTGGCGTTTTTAGGAGGCTCTCACCACCCAACACGTTCCAAGTCCGCCACTGTGTGAATCTGGGCTCCCATGGAGTAGAGTAAAAGGCAGCACGGCATTTGATTGACAGTTCCTCTGCCCTCTCTCCTCCCCCGGTCCTCCCAGTGCTATCCCATCAGCTGTTGCTGTGAAAAAACAATCCCGGCAGCTCTCCTAGAGCGGCACTTCCTCCTTTAGCCAGTCTAGCCAGGGAAGTCTATAGCCAGTGGGGAAACTCCACTCAGTGCAGCAAGTAACTCCACAGAACACAACATAAGAACATCAGAAGTGCCCTGATGCTGGATCAGACCAAGGGTCCATCTAGTCCAGCACTCTGTTCACACAGGGGCCAACCAGCTGTCAGCCAGGGATGAACAAGCAGGACATGATGCAACAGCACCCTCCCACCCATGTTCCCCAGCAACTGGGGCACACAGGCTTACTGCCTCTGATACTGGGGATAGCACACAACCATCAGGGCTAGTAGCCCTGGATAGCCTTTGCCTCTAGGAATTTATCCAACCCCCTTTTATTTATCCAAACTTCAAACCTGATCCTTGCCCCCATCTATACGACAGCAGGATTGCTCCTCATTAAATATAAACCCGAATTTTTGTTGATTCGAATCTAGGTAAAGAGCGTCACACTGCAGCAGCAACAACGATTTATCTCCTAATTTATTTTTTAATAGTGCAGTTATAAATGCGCACATACGCATTTACGATGCTACGGAGTAGAGATGGTGGAAGCTATAAATTTTATATGCAGAGCTCCAAAGATTCATATAACACACAAACCAGGAGCAGTGGGGGGAAGGAACGAGGCAGCAGAATCAGAGGATTCAAACTAAGAACGGCGCACGAATGAACGAGACAGCCGATAGGTGGGAAATCGGCCAATCCCGTTGTCCTACGCTCAAAGCTCCGCCCACATATCAAAATGTGATTTAACTCCCCCAAAGACGCATCGCCATAACGCGGTGCAAACTCGGACGTGATCCAAAAGTCGCGGTAAATCGCAAACGCGAAGATGCGCATTATCACGTAAAAAAAACACACCCGGCGCTATGGCAAATGGGCGGCTGCGTCATGTGTCCTGAAACGCGAATCTGCACATTTAGGTCGGGGTAAACATGCCGTATAGACAAGAGGGAGTGCCAGCCCTTTCAGGTGTATAGATTTGTGCGCGTTTCTGTCTGTCTAAGATATATGTATATGTGATGTGTGAAATGTTAATCTCTCCTTTGGGTTTTTCTTCCACTGTAAGGTGTTTGTTCACTTTGCCAAAGACCAAAGCAATGAGGATCAGCCCGGCGACGCGTCCCTCGTGGAGGGTCCGGAGGGCGCCCGTAGCCGCTGGAGGAGGATCATTGGGCTCTTGGACAATCAGAACATGCAAGAGAGCAGAGTGTAAAAGAGCCGATCAACATTAGGGCGTTGTGCCCCCCAGGTGCACAGCACAGGCCCCTCCGCGGCCCTGAAGGCGGACCTAATTGGGGGGCCTTTCCCCTGTGACTGCAGAAGGCGCTTTCCCAAAGGAGAGAATGTAAGAACGGGGAGTCCGGTGTTGACGCTGAATGGATGGCACTCAGGTCATTTGATTCCTCTAGCAGGGGGCCGAACGGGGTTCTCTGTCCCCCGGGGTGGGGAAAGAACCCTTCCTGCCCCATGTCTGTGCTGCAGCCTTAACATGGTTTTCAAGCTGCTTTCCAGGGAGCCTTGGGAGTCGTGGTCCAGCCAAGGAAGGGAGGCTTCGTGTGTGTGTATAGGGGGGTGGGCGGTTGACGAGAGCAGCCTTCCCCAATCAGATGCCCTCAATGTCCGTAGTCTCCAACTGGTCTCAACTCCCATAGTCCCCAGCCAGTATGCTGCCTGGGGACAATGGATGTTGTTGTCCCAACATGTCTGGGTAAGAGAACGTGTCGGGTTCCTGCCAGCACTACGATTCCTCTGGCTGTTTTTT
This sequence comes from Elgaria multicarinata webbii, assembly GCF_023053635.1. Classification (NCBI taxonomy): domain Eukaryota; kingdom Metazoa; phylum Chordata; class Lepidosauria; order Squamata; family Anguidae; genus Elgaria; species Elgaria multicarinata. The sequence goes on along the minus strand of NC_086193.1, from coordinate 7,254,446 downwards.
TTGGTTGGGAGGCGAAGCTCATTCAGTTTCACATCTGGCTTATTGTTCAAGTCCCTCCACCCCCACCCCTGGCCAAACCATGCTAAGGATTTCTTCCCAGACTGACTTGATTGGGGCGTTTGGAGGCCTAGGTTTGCCCTTACGCCACAATTGTCTCTGCGCTGGCAAGAAATGCTCGAATTGCCTGCGTGAGCTTGCTCTCTCCTTGTGGGGTTGGTGGTGCAAGGGGCCCCATCCATGCCCACATGGGCGTTGCTGCAGCGGTGGCATCAGAGAGTGAGGTTGCGTTTCCCACAGCCCCCTAGCATTGGGGGAATCATCACAGGTTTCAGGTATAGGCCTTGTACCTAGTAGTTAGATTTATTAGGAAATGCTTTGAGAATGTCAGATGTTCCCTGCACGCTTATCTCTGTAAGCAGTTCCCATGGGAGCAGCGGGTTCACTCCTTTGCTTCGGCCTTGAAGCGGCTGGTTCACTGGGAACTCCTTGCCACCTGAGTCTGGGCACGAACACAGAATCCACAGCATATGCAAGTCCAAGTCTATGAAAAGCCTCACTGCTTTTCATGGCACACTTCTTAGATATCCAAAGTCCAAACAGCAAAGCGCTTTCAAAGTCCCAAGCGGAGATGGACTCCAAAGCAGGAGGGAGGTCGAGAGATAAAACCTAGCCAAGCTTTTTCAGCTTTGCACCAGCCTTTAAGACCTCTTCCGAGTCACTTGACGGACAGGTCCTCTGACCTGTAAACCATGCCCACGTGCCAAGAGGGCGGGATGTTACAACCCACTCCGAAGAGCGGCCCCCACCTTTTCCAAAACGCTCTGAAGTTCCCAGAGAACCAGTCACTTCAAGGCCGAAGCAAAGGCCGAAGCAAACCAGCTACTCCCATGGGAACTGCTTCAAGGCCGAAGCAAACCAGCTACTCCCATGGGAACTGCTTACAGAGAACAGCTTGCAGGAAACATCTGACGTTCTCAAAGCATTTCCTAATAAATCTATTATTATTATTATTATTATTATTATTATTATTATTATTTATTTATTTATTTATATAGCACCATTAATGTACATGGTGCTGTACAGAGTAAAACAGTAAATAGCGAGACCCTGCCGCATAGGCTTACATTCTAATAAAACCATGATAAAACAATAAGGAGGGGAAGAGAATGCAAACAGGCACTGGGTAGGGTAAAACTAACAGTATAAAGTCAGAACAAAATCAAGTTTTAAAAGCTTTAGGAAAAAGAAAAGTTTTTAGCTGAGCTTTAAAAGCTGCGGTTGAACTTGTGGATCTCAGATGTTCTGGAAGAGCGTTCCAGGCGTAAGGGGCAGCAGAAGAAAATGGACGAAGCCGAGCAAGGGAAGTAGAGACCCTTGGGCAGGCGAGAAACATGGCATCAGAGGAGCGAAGAGCACGAGCGGGGCAATAGTGTGAGATCAGAGAGGAGAGATAGGAAGGAGCTAGACAGTGAAAAGCTTTGTAGGTCAACAGGAGAAGTTTATATTGGATTCTGAAATGAATCCAATATAACCACAAATCTAACCACTAGGTACAAGGCCTATACCTGACCACAGGGGAGTAGAGTGGGTGTAAGTACATGGCCTTCAGAAATTCTCTGGGATAAACTAGAAAAACAGGAGTGGAATACAGACCGGACCGGACCAAAGAACAGAATTCAGGATGGGGGTGGGCATTCCCTTATAATGCTGACTATCGAAAGCCAGCCACGTATTTTTATCTCAGGTAGAAAAGAGAACTGTCCTTTTGCTGTTCTGCAACTTCGCCTTGTATTCCGACATTTTACATACGCGCACACCGAGACAACCCTGGAATGTACAACCCTGGGATGCATGAGCTAGAATGTAGAGCGTGCCTTTGCCTGTTCCTTTTACACTTGCCTATGCCAAGTGGAGCCCGTTATTCTTACTAGGATTTGCCGTTGTGAACGTTTCGCTGGGGAATTATCTACTGCACTTTTTAATATGTAAACCACAGAGAAGAAGGAGGAAGTAAACAAAGACCATGTGACCTGTGCAGGGGCTGTTTTTATCGTGCTGCTTTTCCTGCACACAGCGGTAGAGACATTCCGTTTCTCCCCAAAAAAGTTGGATTAAAAGGGGTCCATTTTGTGACGGAAGATAGGCAAGAAGGCAACAGGAGACCCCCAGCATCACTGAAAGGACACGCAAAAAACCGTGAGAGGGCAGTAGCACGCGTGTAATAAAACGCTCGCCTGAAGAACCCCAGACGGTGTTTTCTGATGAAGTGTTTCTAGGGGTAAAAGACACTGTGGAGCTATGCTGCCTTTTCCTCCTGAACAGATTTCTTGTAGAAAGGAAAAAGATGGGTGAAGGGGTGGGAAAGTTAAATTATGGAACTCACTACCACAAGATGTCGTGATGGCCACCAAACTAGATGGCTTTAAAAGGGGATTGGATAAATTCCTGGAGGCAAAGGCTATCAAGGGCTACTAGCATCCAGTGTTCGAGGCAATAAGCCTGTGTGCACCCGTTGCTGGGGAACATGGGCGGGAGGGTGCTGTTGCACCAGGTCCTGCTTGTTCCTCCCTGGCCGATGGCTGGTTGGCCACTGTGAACAGAGTGCTGGACTAGATGGACCCTTGGTCTGATATAGCCTACCTGTAGCACTGTTCAAATACTTAAAAGGTTGTCACACAGAGGAGGGCCAGGATCTCTTCTCAATCCTCCCAGAGTGCAGGACACGGAATAATGGGCTCAAGTGACAGGAAGCCGGATTCCAGCTAGACATCAGGAAAAACTTCCTGACTGCTAGAGCAGGACGACAATGGAACCAGTGACCTAGGGAGGTTGTGGGCTCTCCCACACTAGAGGCATTCAAGAGGCAGCTGGACAGCCATCTGTCAAGGATGCTTTAGGGTGGATTCCTGCATTGAGCAGGGGGTTGGACTCGATGGCCTTGTAGGCCCCTTCCAACTCTGCTATTCTATGATTCTATGATCCAGCATCAGGGCACTTCTGATGTTCTTATGTTCTTAAGTGCAGAAACATTACAAATGGGAGTCTGGGTATCTGTTAAAATTCCATGAATGAGGCAGGGAGATAGTCTGATCAAAGTCTCACCTGAAAGTACCTGTCATTCCTTTTCTTTCATTTTCCTGGATCAAGGACATTGATGGCAATTGATCCCAAAGCGAGCTCTGCATGGTTGAATTTCAACGTTCAGTTTTCTGGAGCCTTCCACACCCTCCTTTAATGATGGAGGTTCACTCCTGCTAGACAGTGAGAGACCTTTTGTGAAAGATAGTGGTGTTTTTTTTTAACGAAGGCCCTGCATGATTCATAGTGAAGACAGATGTCAACCTGTCAGTGTGCCTCAACACCTCCAGTGTTGAGCCCTAGAAAAACCTCACACTTAGTTCAACACATTTTGAAGCAGAAACCGGTTCTGGACAGGGCTGCATAATCTCTCCTCCTTGCACAATATCGGAAGCAGCTTTTCACTTTTTAAGAAAATAAGATGATGCGGCATGAATGAAGTATTACACACAGGCCTGGAACTCCACGTTGACAGAAGACTGTCCGGGGGGTAAACGGGCTTTTGCCGTGATCTTCCTCCCAGTTAATTGGCTATTGTTTGACTGCAAGCATGTCCTGCTAGACTTCCAGGTTAGCACGGAATCAACAACCAGGCAGACTAACTCGGGAGACAGAAGGGATTAAGGGTGTTGATTCAGGATACAAGCAAGGTGATCAAAGGAGTTTCGGCTGAGAAGGAGGGGGGAAGAAGGAGCAGGGATTTGGCTATATAAACTCTTGGTATATTCTCAATAAACGTGATATTCCATCATCACCGTGAGTCTACTACACATGAATACTTAGCACTTTAGGAAAAACAACAACACCAGTCTACCTATAGCACAGAGGAGAACGTAAGATTTAACAGCCGCGCCAGTGTTCAGTTTTTTTGGGCGCTAATGCTGTCAGGAAGCTGTAAGGCATGCCGTGACTTTTTCTTTCACATATCTCATTTGTCTTCACCCTCCAGGGAATTCTTTTGGACAAACATGCACGTGGTTACGTAGGGTGGCCATATGGAAAGGAGGACAGGGCTCCTGTATCTTTAACAGTTGTATTGAAAGGGAAATTGCAGCAGGTGTCATTTGTAGGCATGCAGCACCTGGTGAAACGCCCTCTTCGTCACAACAGTTAAAGCTGCAGGAGTCCTGCCCTGAGTGACCAGATACAAAAGAGGGCTGGGCTCCTGCAGCTTTAACTGTTGTGATGAAGAGGGCGTTTCACCAGGTGCTGCATGCATAAGAAATGTCACCTGCTGCAATTTCCCTTTCAATACAACTGTTAAAGATACAGGAGCCCTGTCCTCCTTTCCATATGGTCACCCTAGGTTATGCTCATACTGGCCAGTTGAATGTTTGGGGCACGTTCTTTCCTTAATTTCCAAATGAGCTCACAGAGCTTATAAAACACAGGTTAGAATGCAGAATATATTTGTACGGCCTTTACAATCCGGTGGCCGAGCGTTCCGTTCACAGCTGGCTGACCCTGATACGGCCACCTGGCACACCGCAGTCTTGAACCCGTGCCTCTGTATCCTCGGCCGGTTGGCCTCCTCTTTGCTTATCATTTCTACGCTGCGTCGCTCGTTCTGAGTAGAAATAACTTCTTGTGTGCCCCTATGTTTATAAGCTGGAAATTTGTTAAAATGTGAAATAACAACAACAACAACAACAACAACAACAATAATAATAATAATAATAACCTATGTTATATAAGGAGATCTCATCCATCTATGCATTTGGACATCTTCTCTTCTGGATCTTCTCTAAAAGCATGAATCAGAGCGGTGCCGTTGGAAAGCGAAGGTCGTGGGAGGCGACAGACGTGTGAGAAGTTGGTGCACTGTTGGTGTTATATGATTTCTCAGAAACACCAGCATCCGTCCACATTTTGCACCAATGGAAGGCGACCTCTCCTCCGCCTCCTTGTCTGTGAATTTGTCTAATCCCCAGAGAGTAGTTGCTCTGTCTTTACCCGTATTTGGGACCAGAAAGGGTTAATTACTCCCCCACCCCACCCCGCTTTTCCATTGGGCGATTGGGAAGGTTTTCCCCTTTTATTCCTCTTAGAAGGAACCAACCAATCAGTTCTGTTGTGCCCACACTGGTCGATGCTGCCAGCTAAGAAGCAGCGCTCGTTTCACTAAGCTGGGAAAGGGTTTTTTTGGGGGGGGAGGGGGCTGGGTATCCCCAGGTGTGAAGTGGAACAACAACCTGCTTCATTAGTGCCATGGAGAAACCCATTTTCAATTCATCCCACAGCAAAGAGGAGATCCGCCCCCTGCATTATCTTAGGTAAGTGCCTGCTCTGCAAAGGGAATGGCTGAAAATTGCCAGGTCCCCCCCCCCCCAATCCCAACTCCGGTGGGGCTCCCACACCCTCCAACCAGCTGCATGGTTGGGGCGGAAATCTGCGTGGCTACCGCAGGTCTTGAGACTGGGAAGGCTCCCACACCTGTTGAATTTCACCTGCTCACCAGGCCAACCCATCTGGGTTAATTTGGGCTGGAAATGGTGCTGCTAAGGTGCAGCTGAAGTTATTGGCTGAGCAATGGGTTGATACGGGGAGGTGGGCTCTTTCTGGGGACTGGATGTTGCTGCGTCCTGGTGGGCCGTGGTAGAACCGAACACACTTGGAGTTGGACACGGCTTTGTTGGGTGGGCAAATGTTAGCGATTTGATGAAGAGCTGGTTGCCAGGCCCCATGACTCAAGTGATTACGGTATCCACCTCCCCACCCCCATCAGTGAATAGTTTTTGGGAAAAAGGAGGCTAAGGGGAGACGTGATAGAGGTGTACAAAATTATGCCTGGTGTGGAGAATGTGGACAGGGAGACCTTTTTCTCCCTCTCTCAAAACACTAGAACCCAACGGGGTTATCCCATGAAGCTGATGGGTGGAAGATCCAGGACAAATAAAAGAAAGTTCTTCACACAGCGCAGAGTTAAATTATGGAACTCATGACCACAAGATGTAATGATGGCCACCAATTTGGATGGCTTTCAAAGGGGGTTGGATCAACTCCTGGAGGCGAAGGCTATCAAAGGCCTCTAGCCCTGATAGTTGTGTGCTATCTCCAGTATTCGAGGCAATAAGCCTGTGTGCCCCAGTTGCTGGGGAACATGGGTGGGAGAGTGCTGTTGCACCATGTCCTGCTTGTTCATCCCTGGCCGATGTCTGGTTGGCCACTGTGCGAACAGAGTGCTGGACTAGATGGACCCTTGGTCTGATCCAGCAGGGCACATCGCATGTTCTTCTACCAAAGTGGAAGTTTGCATTCTGCCAGCGGGGTGAAGTTGTCAAGAGCGTTGGACCCGGACCAAGGAGATCCTCACTCTGCCATGAATTTCACTGGATGACCTGGGGGCTGGTCACTACCTCTTAGCCTGTGGGAGTTAAAGGGGCCAGGGAGGACGGTGCATGCCACCTTAAACTCTTTGAATGAAAGCTGGGATATAAATTAAAGAAGTAAATAAAACCCTGCCTAGCCAGTGTGCATTGCTGTTGTGGACAAGCACAGATATCGGAGTACGTCAGGAAGCGGTCAGGCTCCCGGGATGTGTGTTGACACGTTTGCCCCCAAGGTTGGGGTATGGGCCCTGAGAAACCCTGGAGTAGCAGGAGGGCATGTTGTTAACCCACCACTTGGAGCAAAATGCCAGCCAGGGTTGTTTCGCCCTCTTTGCGACGTGACAGGAGAGTTGAGCGAATCGTGACTTGATGAGACCCCCGTATAATCCACGGCTAGTCTCCATAGCGACCGTAAAGCAAACCTCGTTCTGGAGGGTAATATGGGTGGGTGGGAGCTGGAGCGGGTGGCGTGGAAAATGCGCTTTCCAATTATTCTGTTAATTTCTAACCGGTGTGTGGAGAGGTTGCCCTCCTGGTGAGGTCTGAGTTTGGGCCAAAAGAGGCATTACTTTACATCTAGCATTTATTCAAAAGTTGATCCAGATCTTAAAAGACACACACACACCATGCTAGAGTCCTGTTTGGCCCTTTGCCTACTCTAGAGTAATTTTTTTTAAAAAAGACATAGCTGGAATTGAAGTAATATCTGGTTTGACTGGCTAAGCTAGAATTTCATCTGCTGCTAAAGTCGCCACAATACTAGGGTGACCATATGGAACGGAGGACAGGGCTCCTGTATCTAACAGTTGCAATGAAAAGAGAATTTCAGCAGATGTCATTTCATAGAATCATAGAATAGCAGAGTTGGAAGGGGCCTACAAGGCCATCGAGTCCAACCCCCTGCTCAATGCAGGAATCCACCCTAAAGCATAGAATCATAGAATAGCATAGAATCATTTGTATATGTGGAGAACCTGGTGAAGTTCTCTCTCCATCAAACAGTTAAAGATGCAGGAGCCCTGCCCTCTTTTAAATCTGGTCATTCTACAAAAGAGGGCAGGGCTCCTGCGGCTTTAACTGTTGTGATGAAATTTCACCAGGTGCTGCATGCATGCAAATGACACCTGCTGAAAGTCCCTTTTCTAGACACAGGAGCCCTGTCCTCCTTTTCATATGGTCACCCTTCACAATACGAGGCTGCTAAATCAGAAAATTGTGTGAGTGTGCGTTTTCAAGCAAAGATGCTTTAAAAAAAATGGAAAAAGAAGGAATTTCCAGACCAGGTCATAGGGAAAGTGCTCAAAAGCACAACCTTCCTTACTAAGAGTGTTTTTAACAAGAGAGAAACTTGTCAAAGGGGGCACTTGTGGATACTTTGAACCCGTGTCCTTTGACAAAACTGCGAAGTCATTGGGCCTGATTATTAGCAGACAACAACCTATCTTCATTTGGTTCAGGTGACACAGCACGCCATCTTGAATATTTAAAAGCTGCCTGGCATGTGTGGCAACGCATTGTGGTTTAAATAAGCCACGGTGGGGTGGAGTGATCATGAGAATTCTGTTTGAGGGGAAATACATGCCCACAAAAGTCCATTTTTTAATAATAATAATAATAATAATAATAATAATAATAATAATAATAATAATATTTATTTGTTTGTTACCTGCCAATCCCTCTGGATCGAGGCGGGGTACAACACAAGTGCAAAACACCGTAATGCAAAAGAAAAAATAACAAAGGTCATATTCAGAATTTGAGAGAGAGAAAAACACAAAACTGGTTTCATTCATGAAAAAGGCACTCTGTACATGTTCATAACCCACTGCCTTTGTGTCCTTAAAACACACACACACACACACACACACACACACACACACACACACACAGCTAGTTCTGCTCCGCAAGAAGTCACTTGGCTTGGATATACCACAATTTTGGAAAAACAAACTTGGCAAACACTACCACCGTATTCTCATTTGGGGTGGGGGAGCTCAGGGGGAGCAAATGGCCAGTGGAATCACAGCCCATTGTAGTTGTCCTCCCCCAGTTCCAGATCTGCCTGTGTATTGCCATATCGTTTGAGGCTGACTGGTTCTCTTTTTCAAAGACTCCCATTTAGCTGTTACTGTGGCAACAGATCCAAAGAATATGTTAAGTTGGAATGCCTGTGTTCTGGGATCTCTTTCAGAGAGAGAGAGAGAGAATGTGTGTATCTTTTAGAAATATTTTCTAGAATATATATGGGGGGAAAGCCCTGTGAGGAGAGACTGAAACAACTGGGCATTTTTAGCCTGGAAAAGAGAAGATTGAGGAGAGACATGATAGCACTCGTCAAATACTTGAAAGGTTGTCACACAGAGGAGGGCCAGGATCTCTTCTTGATCCTCCCAGAGTGCAGGACACGGAATAATGGGCTTAAGTTACAGGAAGCCAGATTCCGGCTGGACATCAGGAAAAACTTCCTTACTGTTAGAGCAGTACGAACAAGTTACCTAGGGAGGTTGTCGGTTCTCCCACCCTAGAGGCATTCAAGAAGCAGCTGGACAACCATCTGTCAGGAATGCTTTAGGGTGGATTCCTGCATTGAGCAGGAGGTTGGACTCAATGGCTTTGTAGGCCCCTTCCAACTCTGCTATTCTATGATTCTATGATTCTTCAAATTTAGCACTCTTCAAATACTTAATAGGTTGTCACACAAAGGAGGGCCAGGATCTCTTCTTGATCCTCCCAAAGTGCAGGACACGGAATAATGGGCTTAAGTTACAGGAAGCCAGATTCCGGCTGGACATCAGGAAAAACTTCCTGACTGTTAGAGCAGTACGAACAAGTTACCTAGGGAGGTTGTGGTCTCTCCCACCCTAGAGGCATTCAAGAAGCAGCTGGGCAACCATCTGTCAGGGATGCTTTAGGGTGGATTTCGGCATTGAGCAGGGGGTTGGACTCGATGGCCTTGTAGGCCCCTTCCAACTCTACTATCCTATGATTCTATGAGAGTGTAAATGAAAAATAATACGTATCTTGTATAGCCAGACCGTC